>NC_077246.1:63569920-64267420 GCF_947179165.1 Solanum dulcamara
AAACAGATTATTATATTGTATTTCAACAGCTTTTTTAATGCTCATCATTCTTTTCATAGATTTTTCCAGCGAGAAAGGTGCTGCGTGTGGGCAAAGCACTAGGGAGAAGCTTTCCTTGAGATTGTTTCCCCGCAATTTTCCTTTCTTGCCCTTATACATTTTTCTCTGTCTTTGATATCAAGACTGAAAATCATTCACCTTTTAGTTTTATTTTATTTTTGATAGTTACACTTGTAATTATTTGTTTTCATTTCTACTTGTCAATCTTTTTTTTGGTTACAATTCAATTTTAACTGAACTTTTTCTTTTCAAAATTTTAATTATTTATTATTTACATGTTATAATTTTATTTATATCATTTTAAAAGGTTTACACCGATCGACATGGATACACATGCAACATACATGAAATTAGTTATTTATAAAAGTAAGAATTAATCATTTGATTGCAATACATTATGTTGGATGTTGTTGTAAACAACTTAATTTATTAATATGAAGAATTGAATTGTTTAAATCAATGTTCTAAAATATTTTGGTAAAAACTAGATAACTTTTTCTTTCTTTCATTTTTTAAATATAATTTTCGTACATTTTCTTACACTTTTCAATATTGTTTAAGTGAAATTAAAATTATGAAATTAAATATTAATTTTTTGGGGAGGCTAAAAATATTGGGGACCAAAAGCAAATATTTTACGAGTCTCACCCCTGAACCTCCCGTGATTACACATTTGTCCATTCGACCAAAAATATTTATAATTGCTATTAGTAACATATATTTTGTACTAATTATACATATGTCAAATATATTTTTGGAGGACGACTATTTAAGTTTTCCCTTGTAAATCACTAGGTAGCCTAACTCGACCCAAGCAATGTCCAAAAGTTCCATGCCTTTCTTGGTCGGATCAACCCAACCGACGATTTCCAACAAGTCTTTCTGAATTGGAAGAGCAAGAGATATTGTGTGTATAAATACTCCCTTGTGTTGAAATAATAAATGCTCCACGTGGTCATATTTGTTTAAATTTAATAATATTATTCATAAATTATAAATATAATCAAATCTCTTTATAATAATGTCGTTTGTCTAGACATTTTTTAATTGCTTTAGCGAGATATTATTATAGAGAACATATAGATACATATACTATAACATGAAGGTCAATTCAAAAAGAACTTTGTATGTTACATAAAGGTAATATTATTTTTAACACAAGTATTTTGTTGATCAATATCAATAATATTATTGGATCAATATCATTAAAATAACAAATATTTTGTCTATACCAACATATAAAGTACATCCCAAGTAAGTGAGGGGAAATTTGACATTTCTATAACCAGTAATATATTGATCTTTTGAATATTGTAGATATTAGTAATTAGAATGCATTAAGAAATAACTTTCGTCTTTGTTGATGAGTTGGCCAAACATTTTTCATAATTCTTAAGTTGATGAAGAGCTCGATCTTAGGAAGTAAAGTATCTCAGGGTAGATTCTTCATATTTCATCCCGTTAAGAAATTAAGATTTCTTTAAATAATTTTAAATTATAGATATTTTTGTAATAGACAAGTTTTTTGGATTAAAATGAGTGATGACGAGACACATGTGAGATATTTTATTTATTACATGATTGTAAATCTCACACTTCTTTATATATACAAAAAGCTTATGTGAGAATAAACAGCACATAAAAAATTCATCTTCATCCTCCTTCATCTTTAAATTTTGTAGTAATTTACAGCTGCAAATAAGACTCTGATGTCTGATGTCAAGTATCACGATTTAAAGTGGCCCATGAGTGACATCCATACTTAACCTCCTAAGTAGAAAAATCAACGATACAAATTCCAACTTACATTAGTTATTTAACTTATGAAATACCATAATGAATGCAGAAGCTCAAACTTATGAAAGTAAGAAATAACACAATCCACCAAAGTCTATTACATAGTGTTCCCCAAAATCTGAAAGTCATCACTTCAAAGACATCTAATTCTAAAATACTAAGTCTAAAAATATCAAACACCAGATTAAATAAATAACGTAATGTGTCCGAAAATTAAGGACATCATGTCATACTCGAGAGAATCCAACACGAGCTAGAAGGAATAGCTCACCCTGGAACCTGATATACTGGACACTGGCTATAACTGAGATCGAGTCGAAGTCGTTGGTATACTCGTTGCACTCCACAAAAGGAAAATAAAGAAAAATACTAGTAGGGGTCAGTACAAGGCAACATGTATTGAGTAGGTATCATCGGTCGACTCGAAATGGAAACCAATATGCATAAAGTAATAGCAGGAAGTCAACTATAGCTCTTAACAAGTGGCAAACAACAAGATCAAGATCAAGTGATAACACAATAAGATAATTACGTAATCAATCAACAATATCAAGAACATACATGAGGACTCAAGCCTCCACACCACACTCTTTTGGAAAATGAATTATTTGAGATTGGATAGTATTAGGTCATTTAATTTATTTTTTCTTAATATTATCGTGCTGGAACGTGACACCCGATCCAAATATATGATGTCGGAACGTGACACCAATCCACCTATATCGTATCGGCTCATGACACTCGATTCAAATATATCGTGTCGGCTCGTGACACCTGATCCAAATATACCTTGTTGAAACGTGACACTCGATCCAAATATACCATGTCAGAATGTGACACCTGATCCAAATATAATTAATTTATCATTCTTTATTATCACATTCCACTTCATTAACAGTATTTCATCAAACCTTCTTTGTTCAAGGCATCACTTTTGTTAGGGCAAGTTTAAAATTATGGATTTCACGGTTTCGGGATTGTAAACCAATAACAACGATATATCAACCATTCAAACCACAACAATCAAATGCATAGTAAACTATCCATGCCACCACTAAAAGTAACAACTCAATCCATCAATAAAATGAACCCACGTTGCACATAACTATTTTTCAATTCAAAACTTTCTCCACCCAACAATAATTGGACAATTTGTTATCCATAAGCAATGCACTGATTATCTATGCACTAAGCAGTAGTTCTATGTAAATGGAAATGAGAAAATTATATAGGTTACCTGGCTAATGTTTGTCGATGCCGAATAAATTGATTTCCTTCCTCTTTTTCTCTTTTCTTTTCTAAATTAATTAAGTACTAAAAGTAATAACCCTATTAACTATTTTAATAAATATAGAATAAACGATATATGATATTAAATATATTATCACTTTAGCCTATTAATTAAATTAGTTATCTAAATTTACCTCTCAACTAAATAATTATAGTTATCGAATAGTCCAAAATACTCATTAAAAATTTACGAAATTAGCCTTTTATGAAATAAGAAGCTTCAGTATTCAAAACAGTCTAATGGGCATTACAACAAGTGATTCATTTTGGTGTAATTATTAATCATAGTTCTAGTTTTACTCATAGGCAATACCCTCCATGTTAAAGAGAGTGGGGTGTGCCAACCAAGTACAGTGTCATACCTGGATCTATCTTTTAAGAATTTAGTTTTCTATTTGCTAAGAATTTACAATATTGCAAAAGATCTGGATTACTTGCTTGCCATATCTCAAAGTCCAAGAACTATGATCATACAACAGAATGGCCAACAACACTTAGTGCCGACAAAATGGTCTTAGACAAACGGCATGCACCAAGTATAACAGTCTAACAGCGAATTTACATGTTAAGACTTGAGCTTACTTGTAGGAAGCATTTCATATTGACACATCCTAAAAAATTAGAAATCTCAAGCAGATGTATTTCACTTTATGTATTCCCTTAATTGTGTCCTGGTGTGAGGACATAATCCCGGACGACCAAAGAGGATTTAATCACAGAATTCTGGTATTGAACCCCCAACAAATAAGTATCTCTAACTTGACATCATGACAACATCAATTGACTGAAGTGCTTGACTTGCATAAAAACGGACATCGACATCAGGGTCCTCAGCTAGCTCTACTAAACTAGTGCGAATTGTTTTCTCCGCCACCTGGCAATTATAAGAGGCTTAGAAAGTCAGCACAAAGGTATAGGGAGGATATGCAAGTGTAAACTTTCTTCAACAAACAATGTAAGTAAGCGCAATCGTTATTTCAACTAAACTAAGTAAACCAAGCCAAGAAAAAAAAAGGTAGATGAGAGTTCTCACTGATTGGTCAACAACGGGGATAAGGGACTGCAACACCTTTGCAACATTAAGTTTGATGTTGGGCACTCTGTGGAAGAAAAGAAATTGGACCATTAGCTCTAGGAACTGATGCATATAATGACTTTAACAAGAATTGAAAAGCAAAACCACCTGTCCTTTGCTGCTGTAATAACCACCGGCAGCAACTTAGAGCATGTTATCTCAGAACCCATCACAGGTGCAAGTAAAGAAATTGCCCTAAGTATTGTCACACGATAGAAATAATGTGAATTATTAATCACATCCAAAACCTGCAAAGAGATGACATGTTTAAACCACTAAGAAACAGAAAACAAGCTTGATATCAGACATGGTCAAACCAAGAGTAAGAATAACACAGAATATTAATCATATCTAGAAAATGCAAACAAACGACCATGTCTTAACCAATGAGAAACAGAAAACAATCAGATAACAAACATGATTAAACCAAATCTCCGAAACTAAGGTTTGCCATGATGAATTATTACTAGAGTCTCAAGTATCCACAAAATCCAGTATTAACCCTTCAACCTGACAATTTTCATTTTTCTCCTTCTTTTGCCTTTTACTTTTGGGAGGGCTGTCATAGTGGATACACAGTTGAGAAAGGAATTGGAATGATTATCTAAAGAGAAATCAATCCTTGGGGATTACTTCCAAGAATGATTATCAAAAGGGAAATTAACTCATCCCTCCCTACCATTCTGGCTAATATTCATGCATCAACGGAAAAAGAATTCTCACGAGACCTTTATTTGGAAATTATGCAAGATAACCAGCACTTCAGCTTTGAAATCATCAAACAAACCTGAGGAATTATATGCTGCATTGCCCACTCTGGACCAAATTCTTCCGCAAGGCGCTTTAAGTTATTAGCTGCAGCGTCTCTGATTGAATAAACCTGAACCACATACGCAAATCAGTAAGGAGAACCGAATGCTCGATGTAAGCAATTCTCTTTGACATGTATCAACCATGGAAGAGAAGAGAATAAGTCACTAAGGCTTCATTTTTTTGTACTTAATGAAGGTCTTAATCTCAATCATTCAGCTCTCAGTCATAAAGTTAGTTTGTTCTGAATGTTTGAATCTTAATCATTAAGAGCATTTGTTTTACAACCACTTAATGAGTTCGAATACATCTGAATGATTAAAATTTGTAACAACGTCATAATATCATTAAGATTTATATTCAAAGATATCTACAAAGATGGCAATCACCAACTCCACCCATTCACTTCTACTACCATCGCTCACCATTATCAATTGTCGTCATTGTCGCTCACCATTATCAACTACCACCATCCACTACCAACAACTACCATCCTCAAACTTTACTACACTCAGTTGTCACTACCATTAGCCACCTTTACCATCTTCACCACCAACTACCATTACAACAAGGACTGATCACTACCGACAATTACCACTCATTAGTCACACTATATATTGCCAACCACCGTCATCATTTACCACCACCATTAGTATCACTATCATCCATCACAACAATCAACCGTCGCCACCATCAACTACTACAACCAACCACCATCACCACTGGCTACTACATACAACACCACCATTAGCCAACATCATTCCCAATCAACACCCACAAACACCACCGCTAGCCATCACCGGGGACGGAGCCACATAGTGGCTAAGGAGTTCATCCGAACATCCTTCGGCGAAAAATTATATTATTTATACATGTTTAAAATAATTTTTTATGTATATATACTAGATGTCGAACCCCCTTCGGCTAGTTCGTGCGTCTTACTTCTTCAGATTTTGAACCCCCTTATTGAAAATCCTGTCTCCACCACCGGTCATCACCATCAACAAGAGTCATAATTTTTTAAAATATTTTATTGATATAATATTAGATTAATTTAGTATTTTATTAAATTTATATTTATTAACTTTTAAATAAAGACAAATTTTATATATTCAGATGTTGAAAAAATAAATAGTCTTAATTAACTATTTAGTATTCAGATGTTACAACATCTTAATGTTCAGATGTGTATTCAGATTTAGACATCTAAATCTTAATTCACATCTTAAAATTTAGATGTGTATTCAGATTTAGGTGTCTTATTAATGTTAATAAAAGCAAATGAGGCCTGAGACAGAAATTACAATTAGTTTTGATCCAATCCATGTCTCCTCCTTACCACTGACAATGACACACAAAGTGAGATGCACTCACGTAACAAAAGCAAAGTATCTATGCTTTCATTTTCTAGGTTACATATCTAATGTTTGTGTTACAAATCAAAAAGAAAGGATCCATATCTAGTCACTAGCTTATCACATACCAACCTCATCCTGTAACCACTGCTTGCAAAGGGCGCCAAGCTTATCATCAAAAAATCCTACACCCAACTGACTGGCCAACAGAGGTATGTATTCTATTATAGCCAGACGAACTCGCCAATGCCTATCCTCTGCCAACTCAACAATAGCTGGCAACAAAGATTGGGATAATAAATCAATTCCAATCACCTGTAAAATTGGAGCAACTTAGATTTAGAAGCAGATCAAGGAGGAGTTACAAAATCAAGAACTATAGACCAAGCTGCATCCTACATAAACAATGATGCTTCAATGTTTAGTTCAAAAGTTTTTTGCTCTAGAAGTTTTTGTAATGTCAGCCATATAACTAGAACTACTGCTATTGATCCTTCTAGCTCTAAGGATCGAATAAATACTACTACTAACTCTTTGTATCCCACTGTTGGGAATACTAGCTCCCATGTACCATTTCTTTAACTTAATATAAGTTCATCTATGTTACCCAAAAAATAAAAGTATCTGCCACAGAAAATAATTCATGATGAAGTTAATTCTTAATCACTAGCAGTAACAAACTCAACATGCCACAATAGGATAAACAGACTTTGCAGATATTGCATCACAAACTTAAATCCTTAATAATTTAAGCCTACGACACTACTACCAAGAAAACAGAGTTGAAAAGAACTTTTGTTTTCAGATGATCATGGCAAAATTTATGACAGTACTATTCAATTCCTTATACTTGTCTTATGAACATGTAATATTCTCCACAGGTCCAATTCACGTGTCTTGCTTTGTTTAGATATATAAGTTAAAATATAAATTCTATCATAATTGGATAAGATCAAAGGTGAAGATATAGTTAATTTTTTGATAACTTGAACATTCTTTAGTCCCAACTTTTTTTCTACTATGAAATAGTGACAATATTTGCAGATGGTTTATGTTATTTGCAGATGACGTAGTTTTTGATCAACGAGACTCGCGGCGGAGTTAATGCTAAGTTAAAGATTTGGAGACAGACCCTGGAGTCTAGAGGGTTCAGGTTGAGCAGAACCAAGATTGAATACTTGGAGTGCAAGTTCAGTGATGTGACACATGAGGCCAATGTGGAAGTGAAGATTGATACACAAGTCATCCAAAAGAGAAGTAGTTTCAAGTATCTTGGGTCGATTATTTGGGAAAATGGAGAGATTGACGAAAATGTCACTCACTGTATTGGTACAGGGTGAATGAAATAGAGGCTCGCATCTGGAGTTTTGTGTGATAAGAAGGTGTAACCTAAACTTTAAGGCAAGTTCTACAGAGTGGTAGTTAGACCAGCTATGTTGTATGAGGCGGAATGTTGGCCAGTAAAAAACTCTCACATTCAAAAGATGGAAGTGGCGGAGATGAGGATTTTGCGATGGATGGGTATACTAGGAGAGATAGGATTAAAAATGAGGATATCCGAGACAAGGTGGGAGTGAATTTAGGGAAGAAGATTCGGGAAGCAAGGTTTAGATGGTTCGGGCATGTGATGAGTAGATGTACGAATGCTCCAGTGCAAAGGTGTAAGAGGTTGGTTATGGATGAATTCAAGTGAGTTAGAAGTAGATCAAAAAAGTATTGGGGAGGGGTGATTAGACAGGACATAGTGCAATTGCAATTTATCGAGGACATGACCTTAGATAGGAAGGTGTGGAGGACACAAATTAGGATAGAAGGTTAGTAGATAGGGGTGCATCCATACTAGTAGGTAGGAGTGTTTTTCTTGTTTCCCTTACTAATAATCGTAGGCTACTCTTGTAGTTTCCTTTTCTTCGATTTCTGTTACTATATATTATTTCATGTCGTTCATTCGTAGTATTACTTTGTTGTATATTGTTCAGTTAATATCTATTGTCTCTTGTACAATTATGTCTTTTTCTAGACTGGTTTTGTCCTGAGCCGGGGATCTATTAAAAACAGTCGCTCTACCTCACCTCTAAGGTAGAGATAAGGTCTGCATACACTCTACCTTCCCTAGACCTACTGTGTGGGACTACACTGGGTATGTTGTTGTTGTTGCTGAAATAGTGACAATATTATTGAAGATGTAGGAAATTAATTTGGCTAATATTGATACAAAGTATGGTAAAAAGTGCATAATTTGGCTAATACTGACTTATCAGATTGTTTAAGATACAAAGACTAGCAAGGCTTCACAGATAAAAACTATAATAGTGAGAATATCATATTGTAGCACGAAAACTCACTCTAATACTAAAGTCTGTACACGTTTAGATTATAAGAAAATTAAAGAACTAAGGAAATAAGCATGGCAAAGAAATGAATATTTTCGATCAAGAAGAGACTCTAGGAGAAGTCTATTCTGAGATAGGAGCATGATGAGAAATAATAATGTTGAGTATAATTTACTCGTGGAAATGGGTAAATGTGGGTCAATTGCTTTTTACCCAACCCATTTATCCACCAACCCGCTTTTACCCATATAAAATATGGACGGATTGGATTATTACCCATTTTATGTTGACCCGTTTTCAACCCGCCCAAATTTGACCCAATCCGCCATTTGCCACCACTAATCTCCACCATAGATTCATGAAATGAATAAGCCTGAAACAAAATTCATCTATACGTCCAGCCCAATTGATCCTGAACCAGCCTGGTCTACCCCAACTCGTCTCAGTAATAGAGATAAGAATGCATCTTGATATCTATATCCTAGAACTGAAAGATAATCAAGAAAATTTTGTAGGAACAAGAAGGTAAAGTGGCATCCACTATACTTGGTTGACTTCACGACTTCATTGATCTTCAATTTCCTTCTTTCTCTGGGAGCTTATCAGTCACAAAGAAACACTCATAATGAATGGAAAGCATGAACCAGAGGGAGCTAGAAAGAACAAGGCTTGAAAATACAATCAACCTGATTGACTTGATCAAGTTTGCTAATGATGTTGAGGCGCACATCAGGAAATTCATCCTTCAGAAGGGAAAGAAAAACTGGAAGAAGATGTCCAATGGTTGCATCCTGCATGAAATATAGAAAATGAATTTGATAATTTCATTGTTAAAGATCACAAGGAGGCAGAAAAACTAGGAAGAAACCAAACACAAAAATCTCTTTAGTTGCACATGTTATATTATGATAAGGTAGCCGAAGTTACCAACTCAAAATCCAAAAGGTATAAAAGATACATTGCCTACAAAATAGTTTGTTTGCCAGCTCTTTGAATCTGCTTATTTTGATAAGCACTTTTTGTCAAATGGTGTTTTAGAAAAAGCACTTGGGAGATTACTACTCTGTGTTTGGCGAAATCATTTAGAAGGGACTTTTGTTAGAATTAGAGAAGCAGTTTGTGCTTGAACAAACTGCTTCGAATGTCAAAAACATGCAACTTTAAATTAATATCATCCCACTAGATAAATGATTTAAAATATTTATAATATAGGACAGTAATTAGCTTGTCAAATTCCTTTAATATTTATATATAAAAAATTAAAATCATAAAATAGAGAGGCTTGAGAGAGAAAGTCTTCAAAACCTTGATCATAATGTGGTATTATATCACTGATCATGCATGAGGTTAGTTTTTGTTCATACTATGAGAATAGTGGGGTAAATATAAATTTTTAGCAAGCATTTGTCCTTTTAGTAATGAAAAAAATAAAAACCCACTTCTGCTTCTAAGGAGAAGCTAATTTTTCAGCTTCTTCCCAATAGAAAAAAACAACTTGTTGTACTACTCAAAAGAACTTCTTTTTCCCAGAAATTTGGCTAAACACCATAAATCTCCAAGATAAGCACTTCAAAAGAATCACTTTTAATTTCCCAAAAGTTTGGCCAAACAGGCTCATAAGAAGAATAGAAAGCATCAAAAGGAAATTGAAGAAGAATGAGAACCAGGTTGATGCATTCAACTGTGCACATTCAAGCTTAATATAATAGACCCGTTAAACAATGTGCGTGATAAGATGATTTATAGAAATATGTTGAATCGCAGAGCCAGATAAAATAAAGGATATATACACAAATTGCATCATACAAATAAAGAGCAGAACCTAATTAGATCTCATCAAAGAATTTGATCCCCAGGTCATACTGGTCTTCTTTTTCCTCCAAAAAGTAGATTCTTTTACAAGGTCCAAATGCAGTTATGTTAGCTAGAGCAGTAGAATGCAAAAGCTTCCAAAAGTTAACTTATATGCAAACGCTGTCATCTAAAGCAGTAACATATTGCAGATAATGAAAATTCTTAGTTGCGAAAAATCCAAATAGTATCACGCAAAAAATCCAAATAGTATCACGGTAAGTTCTACAACTTGGCGATGTTATGCATATCACCATATGTAGCATACATAAATACGTGATTAATATTTTCTCGTCTGAAATCTACAACACAAATCAAGAAAACGTTTGATCACCTTCCCCAGGACAGCAGCCATCCCCATTATAACAGAAGCCAAAGAAGATCTAACATGCTGCGATGAGTCTGATGACAATTCCTATAACATTTAAAAACTCAATTACCTATTAGGAACAGCTGGAACAAACGCTGTAATTAAAAGTTCCTTAACAGGTAAACTAAGATGCATTTACCTTCACATGGGGAAGAACAAGCTGTATAGCAAGCTCAGGGCTAAGAATCTGACTGAATTTGGTGGCTTTCCCTGCAGCAGCTATACACACTTCAGCTTCATTATCCCACAGCAAATGCACATAAGTAGGAACCAAGTCCGTCCTTAAGTCATGATCACCAACAATCAGATATCACACAGCAAAATTGCTAATTTTCCGTATGGTGAGTGAGTTAACAGAGTCATTGGTAGAGAAACACATGCATGGACTCCTAGAAACGGAATATTCTCTACTAATTTGACATTGACCACATCACCTATCATTATTGTTGAGAAAATGGTAATGCATCTAAATCAACCTCGCAAGCTAGCTCATGAGCTGAGAGTTGCTCAACCAATGTGGTACCCTTAACACCCCTCACACGCCCAGGGCTGGATTTCTGGAGTGTAGATAATATAAATGGGGACCCACCATTGGGTAAAGCAAGAATTGGGATAGGTCTAAGTCTGACTTTGATACCATGTTAAGAAATTGATATTGAATCTAACTCAACCTCAAAAGCTAGCTAATGAGGTGAGAATTGCCTAAGACTATATAAGGATGCAATAACCCATTCCCTCAACCAACATGCCACAATTTTTTTATAGGAAGGTAGAGATTTCATTACTATGCACCAAGATGTTGTAAATATGTACAGCAAAAAAAGACTCTTAAACCCTCAATTCAACCAATGTGGGACACTTAACAATGATGAGCAGTGCTTTCAGGGCTGTAGAGTATATTCTAGTGACTTGAAGTTAATTCTTTGTTTCTGATATAAATACTGCATCATTTTCTGAAAATTAATCCTTGGTTAATCCCATCCAAAAAAAGAAAAAAAAAATCTCAGTCAACATTGAATATATGCATTCCTACAACTACCACTTGATTTCATCACATATACACCCACCCCCCACCCCACCCATTTTTCAAGCCCCTGAAAGGAGCCTTCAGGAAAATGCTGATTACGATAGGCGGGCACTTAGGCCCACTCAACCACAGGAACAATCAACACATAATATGTAAGGATTCAACTCGACTGAATGACATGGTTATTTTGGCTAAGGGGAATTGGTTATGTAGTCTCAACAACAACAACAACATACCCAGTGAAAATTCGACATTCAAAACCAAGTCAGATCCTGAATTTCTTATGATAACAAAGACACTGAAAGTAAGTCAGGAAATAGAGATAGCATTCAGAGCAATCTTCTCTAGAATGTGACTTAGTAACACAGAACACACCTATGAGATGGAAATTATTTCAATGAATTAATTTTACACGTAAAACAGACATGTGAGAGTAAACAAGTATTTGGTAAACCCAACTACATAACACTACATTTAAAAGTGATCTTGGTGCATGTTGATATATTATGATTACTTACAAAGACACCAAGAATCACATAAAGTAAAATTTGAAGACATCAAGATATCCCGATAATATCTTTATAAATGAAAGAAAAGCAGCACAATAAACACTAGACAAATGTCATAAGATTAGATTTCACCAAGTAAAATATGTGAGTTTAGTACCTGGCCGGCTCAGGTCCCACAGCTTCACACAGTTCATACAACTGGTTTGCAACCACGTACCGTACACGCCAAGACTTATCCTGGTCATTTTGAGAAACAAACTCGGAGTGAGTTTGACAAAGAAACACATGTAAAAGAAACTAGTGTGTGTGTGTGTGTGTGTGTGTGTGTATATATATATATATGCAAACATGCATATATATATATATGCAAACATGCACATATATTAAGCTGCTAAAAGAAATCAAATGGAAGTCCGACAAATCAGTAGTTTTGTGTAAACAAGTTGTGAAATGATATAAGCCAGGACAAAGTACAAGGGTAAACCAGGTTCCCTGATCAATAATAAAGAAGTAACGAACTTAAATCAGAACACCCCCTAACTGAACCTAGTTATTTTGCTGAAGACCACTGATCAGATTTTCATTGTGGTGAACCTAAAATTTTGTGGGACGGAACAGTATTAGTTTCTGAAATTGATCATTTGAACAACCTCTTCCAGCCAAGTATGAGATGTTTGCATCAAGCTATCCATAATTAGGAGATAAAAAAAGCCTCTACTGAGCTTTCGGATGTACCCATAGTGGATTCTTCTTAAAAATTATATCTACTAGCGATACTTTTAGAGTACTTCCCAATTTCCATACCATTTTCCACCTTTCTTGTTCTCCTGTTGTTATTGTTCATCCACACAATATAGACCCAAAATAATGCTTGCTCTGTTCCACTCTTCCTCAATTTCAGTCCTGCCTACCTGCTATAAGAATCCAGCACTCAGTCCCATCAATTCCCCAACTAATTCATCCACTATATAAGCTAAAGATTGAACCTATTTTCACTATCGAGTATCGACTATTGGCAAGTGAATCCCAGCTTTCTAACATCACCTTTTTACAAGTTCTATAGCAAGTTTGACCAAGCTTGTAAAATCTGAATATTTACAGAAGTGTTTTTGTGAGAAAATATACTTTTGGTTTCGAAAAAGGTCTTTCGGAGAGTAGTATTTTGTGTTCGGGTGATCAATTGCCAGTACTAGAGCAGAAATTTCTGCTCTGCCAAAGTTTCAAAAGTGCTTCAGGGAAAAAGCTACTTTTTCCAACTTCTGCTACAACTCAAAAGCACTTATTTTTCCTAAAAGGTACCAAACACCTCAACTCTCTAAAACAAGTATTTTTAAAATAAAAAGGAACACTGTTAACTTTCCAGAAGCTTGGCCAAAGAGGTTGTTGCCATGTCATGCTTTTTGTATTGTATAAAACTAGTAAAAGATTTGGACTTATAAAAAGCACTAGTAAAAGCATTTAATTATATGACTACACCAACAATCAATCATATCAGTCTATGAAGCTAATTCTGAAGTAATTTCACTCTAGTTTTGATCATGATCAGAATTAGATCCAGAGAACTTCCGAAGTGTCATTCCAACCACCAAGATCTTGCAGTAAGGACCGCTTTTAATCAGGGGTCCAAGCCACTGATTTGTGTTCCTTTTACATTCCACTACCTTGCTAGATTTGTATGAACTATAGTAGAGATTTCTCAAACAGCAAGTAATGACCCTTATCATAACTTAGACAATTGAGCCCAAAAATTCACTATTTCCTGCTATGACAAAGCTTCTCTGGGAAAATGGTTATGATTTGATCTCAAAGTGTGATATCTTAATTTACAAGATCACAATGATCACGGATATTCTAAAATACATCAGAATCATACTAATAGGTAGTAAACCAATAAGTAGACTTAAAAGATATGATGAGAGATACAGATATTGTGATAAAATAAGTTGTTAAAATAACTCCC
This sequence comes from Solanum dulcamara, assembly GCF_947179165.1. NCBI lineage: Eukaryota > Viridiplantae > Streptophyta > Magnoliopsida > Solanales > Solanaceae > Solanum > Solanum dulcamara. Next base: position 63,584,358 of record NC_077246.1, read on the forward strand.
AACAGCTCACTAAACAATTTAAAAGGTAACCGACTATATGCAGAATTTGATCCTAAGACTACAAATGAATGCACAAATCTGAATAGGCATGAAAGAAAGAATCTACGAGTGCCCAAGTAGCATGATTTCAAACACAATCTAACCTGAGAGAAGTTGACAATGACAGGAAGAATATGTGCAACACAATCCTGGGACTCCAGCAACTTGCCTAGTGCAGCACAGCCCTCAACTGCTAGTAAGCGTACAGAATCTTGATCTGAAATCAAGACAAAATAGAGTCACCATAACCACTCAAATCGATACAACATGTCGTATAGACAATTAATTAGAAGAGCTGCAGGGCTATTTACTGCTACAAGTAGCGGCAACCAGATGAAGTTGAACCATACATGTCTTAAACTGTGAATGACTAGACTGAATAGTTATAATCATAAGGGTCAACTTCTGAGTTAAAATATTACCATCATGTGTAAGATCTTCAAATATTTTCATGATGTCAGTCTTGAGGTAAGCTGGTTCAATGGTAGCAGCAAACTTCCCCAAGTTTGTTGCAGCTGACCTTCTCACCATAGGCATGTCATCTTGACACAACTGACTATATATGGACCGGAGCTCTGCCTTTAACATCTCAGGGGCACTTGGGTAAACAATGTGAAATAGTCCACAAGCAGAAACTCTAGCCGTGAACCATTCACCAGCTGCCAGCCTCTAACGATTGTGGAAAAGGAAGACATAGGAACAAAATGCAAAAGGTTGATTTAAATACTGTATTTTGTGATTGGCCATGACAAAATATGACAGGATACAGATGAAGTTTTGGCACGCAATACTTTGAGTTTACATGTTACTATGAATTTCCAGATTGCAAGGCACTAACTACTTGCAACTAATGGTCTTTGTAAGTTTGTCTGACTATGATCTCTAAACTTATGAAAAAACAGCATTCCTTAGAACAAGTGATGAGAGTTAAAATAAACAGTAAAAGTGTGGGGCAAACCTTCACAAGAGAGACAAACCAATCAATCAAATCCCTCTCCCTCATCTGGGATCCAATTCTGCACAATGACTCCACAGCTTTGTCCCTCACACAGGTCTTGTCCACAGTGCAAAGGGTTCCCAGAAGAGGGAGTAACACATGAGCGTGCTCCACTCCTCCAACATAAGGAATAAAACTGCCTAATTCTTCTGACAAGGCAAGTAGCACCTCATCTTCGTCGTCATTGTGTTCTCACAAAAATGGGATCAACTCCTTCCTGGTTCTTTCTTCACCGAGTTCACGTGCAATAGAAGATAACCTCCTAATAGAATTCAACCTCAATTGAATGTCATCATTCTTCAGCTCATCTAGTACCAAAGCTATTGGGTAAAATTGCTCTTGAATCATTGCCATGTATATTATGTTTTCCTTACAGCTGCAATTGCAGAGATAGATGATTGAGAACTACAACAAAAAAAAATGAAAGAAATTTGACCAGCTTTTTCATTACTACCATATGCTGTCTTGACTACTGAGAAATCACAAATCAATCTGAGCAAGAACCCTTCTCTCCCCCAGCTGGAATGAAAAGATAAACACAATGCAAAAAAGAAAAGAAAGACGAATGAAGAGTAACAAACAGAGAGTAATTGCACAAGAGAGGAATGCATTCCAAGAGAGTGGTTGGTATGGAGTTCGAATCTGAACAAGAGAATGATAAAAAGCTTTGGTTTTGCGGCCAAAAAGGAGCTTTTCCATATTTATAAACTCAAAATTGTAGTTCACAAGGGAATGTCAAAGCTATTCAGGTGTAAAAGAAGAGTTTCAAGATCCCAGATTCCAATCCCTGCTACAATCCTCAGTGTAAGTTCAGCTTTCATGGCAGGTTTACCTGGCAACTGGGCATGTGGGCTGTGGCAGGTAGACCGGTGGATTAATGAATAATAAGATAGGCAACAAACAAGTTGGTCTACACACTGTTACCATTACTAAAAGAGAAAAGGGTCAAATTTGACCCAGTACTATCCAAAATTGATCAACTTTTCCCTTGGTCATACTAAGAGTCTAATCTTACCCCTGCCAATAGGAAAAAGTCTCATTTTTTCCCTCGACCCCTAATGGAGCTCCAACCTAAAGAACAACAGAGGAAAATTTTAAATCATTGTCAAAAGTAATGGGGTAAATTCAGACCTTTCTTTTTTTTGTTGAGGGGTATATTTAGACCTTTTCCCTCAAGTTTCTTTGACACATGGAGTTCACCCCATCTTAAGTTTGAGCCGAGGGTCTCTCGGAAACAACCGTCCTACCTTGGTAGGAGTAAGGTCTGCGTACACTTTAGCCTCCCCAGACCTCACGTTGTGGGATTTCACTAGGTGGTGGTGGTTGTTGTTGTTGTTACATAGGGCTAGGATATGAGAGGACCCAAAGCATAACAGAGGTTAAATTGAGCAATTTTGGAATAGTACATGGGTAAATTTACACCCTTTTCCTGCCAAAAAAAGGTTAAAAAATCAATTTTTAAGATCTTTCGGTTTTTTGATTCTCACTTAAACCAAGCCATTACGGTTGATTACGATAAGAGATTTTTAAATTTTTTTTTGATGAAACATGGTGTCCGGGACAGCTTTCACGCAGCTCGACTAATTCCACGAAATACCTGTCACCTTCTGCCAGCAAGAGGTACCAGGTAACTCTGTCCACCAAGGCTAGGTAAGTCTGTCCATCAAGGCTTAGAGAGATATGAAGAATCATCTAGTATTTTTTGTCTCCACATTTTTAAACCCGAGACATGAGGGTTCTCAACCACTTCATTGACATAAGAAACATGAAAGTCCATTCCGCAAGTTCAATTTCGTCTTCCAAACTAAACCCTAGCATTTAATCAAAGAAGATAAAAAGGATGCAAAACAAATTCCCTGGAGCTGAAATTGTTAAAGGAAAAAGGCCCTAATACTAGAATGAGCTCAATTTCGTCTTCCAAAACTAAACAAATCAACTATTTTATCATTTTATTGCAAGAAAACAACCAAGTTTGATTACATTATTTCAGTTTTAGCCGAAGAAAATTGATTTTGAGCAACTTGTGGACAAGAGGCAGAAGAGAGGATTACCGGCAATGTGACTCGACGGCTGCCGAAGACTTAAAGCCGTTGATCTTCGTCGAATTCAAGAGAGGAGTTTTGTTGCCTTCGTTGAATTCAATGAAATGAGAGTTTGGACTGAGCAGAGAAAATGATTAAAATGATGCTCATTACAATCTCCAATCTCGTTTGTTTTATTTTATTTTACGGAAAAGGGTCATTTATTAATTATAATTGAATAATTATAATTAATTACTTTTCATCCAATTGAAGAGTACAATAATGACAAGTTAACGCTGAGGCTAAAGTTAACTAATAAATTAATTATAATTATTCAATTTTAATTAAAATTATTTAATTTTCTCTTTTAATCCAAATTCGATCCAAAAAATTAACCATTTCAGATCATATATATTAAAACATATTATTATTTGTAATAAAAAACATAAAATTAATTTTTTTGTAAATGACTAAAAGAATTATTTCTCCTTAATAGTAATAGTACACAAGTGAATAACGATCGAAAATGCAGTAACAACAACACTGCAAGGATATATTTTCAATGGAATTTTTCTTCCAAAATTAGTTAAGTAAATGAATTAATTTTGAAAACCATTTTTCCAAAAAAAATATTTTTTTGTGAATGTGTAATAAATTGGTCCATTAGAAAATAGTTACTCCACTTGTTCACACTTCTAATTTAGACTTCGCACACTCTTAAAAAATAATAACTAATATAAGTAACTTATCATAATATTCATATTTATTGATGTGTAGTCTTAAATTTTATAAACTAATTTGGTGTATGTTTAATTACTGAATATTAATAGTAAAATAATAACTAATTTTGTTAATATGATAAAAGTGATAAATAAAGTGAAAATTCATTAAGGAGAAATGATTTTTTTAGTCATTTACAAAAATTTAGTTTTATGTTTCCTATAAAAAAAATATTTTAATATATAAGATCTGAAAATGTCAATTATTTTGGGTCGGGTGTGGATTAAAAAAAATTGGGTAATTTTAGTTGATTTGGGATTTTTCATTCAATTGAGCGGTACGAGTAACAAGGTTGTAGACAGCGAGGGTAAGAACAACTTTACTTTAACGATAAAGGTAAAGTTAACTAATAAATGAAAGTTGAGGGGTATTTTTGACCCTTTTCTCTTTATTTTGTCCTCTATTCTCTATATATTCATTATATTTGAATAGTAAAATAAAAAACAAGGTATCTAGGAACTTTTAATTAAGAGTGATAAAAAAATGTGAAATCTAAATTGTAATTACTCAAGTTATTTTAATTGAATGTAAGTGACAATTATGTAATTAAGGATTAAGAAATTATAAGAGGTGTGTGAAAGTTGTCCTCAAGTTTTTAAATTAATACTTTGATCCATTATATTAAAATAGATAAAAGACTAAAACCCTAATTTTAACTAAAAAGGGAAGGAACCCAAAAGAAGAAAAAATAAAAACTATCATTTTTTTAGGCTTTCCTACTTCTTCTTCTTCTTTTGTTCTTCTTTTTGTTCTCTTATTCTTCTTCTTATCGTTTTGTTGCTCGCCATTATTGTTGTTGGCTTCTTCTTCTTCTTCTCTTTTTGGTGGTTCATTTAGCCAATAATTGGACCAGATTTTGTTCTACATCACTTGGTATTACTTCATAAAGTGATTTGATAAGTAAAATAATAGTTATTTGATTTCAATTATTCATCTGGGTATACCTACGTATTTTTCAATAATTTACATTCGCGGTTCCAACAGTTGTCTTACCTGTTGCAACAAATAACTTACATGTTATAACAGATAGGTCATATGTTGCAACAGATAAGGCATGTGTTGCAACAGATGACTAACCATTTTTGCAACAATTGTCTTACTTGTTGCAACAGGTGGGTCATATGCCGCAACAGCTAAGGCATATCATACTTGCAACAGTTGTCTTACTTGTTGCAGCAGAAAAGGCATGTGTTGCAATAGATGACTAATCATATTTGCAACAATTGTCTTACTTATTGCAACAGATGGATCATATGTTGCAACAAATAATTAATCTTATTAGCAACAATTGTCTTACCTGTTGTAATAGTTACCTTGCTTGTTGCATCACATGACACATGTTGTAACATATGGGCCATAAGTTGCAACAGATAAGACTTATGTTGCAAAAAGTAAATAGATAAGGCATATGTTGCAATAGATTATATATCTGTTGGATTTAGTTTTGGTTTTATCCCATCTTCAGCATATGCAAAAGTCATAACTTAATTTGTTATACTATCATTATTAACTATGCCTAGATCAAATTTGTTTAAGTATCATTTATCGAGGAACCAATAATAATAATGGTTGATTGTCATGGTGAATGGATCGAGAAGAACAATCGATTTATTTGGCTTTGGAATGATGGTGACATGGTAGAGACAAGCGATGATTGTCCAAAAAGATATTTCTGAAAAATGCATTATTACAAATCTGATATTTCAAGATGTGATTCTTGTTGACACCCAATTTTGACCGACCTATAATCCATTTTGGACTACTATTTAATTAAATGTGTATTTTAATTTTTTATTTATTTATTGTAGGCTTAAGCTTACATTTAGCATAATATTCAAAACTTTATTATTTTCTATATTTATTTCATGGGTTACTAATTTAGAATATTGATTTTTCATAATTTTTAATTTTAAGTATTTATTTAGTATATTATTATTATTATTATTATCATCATCATCATCATCATCATCATCATCATCATCATCATCATCATCATCATCATCATCATCATCATCATCATCATCATCATCATCATCATCATCATCATCATCATCATCATTAGTATTGTTATTATTATTACTATTGTTGTTATTATTTATTATTATTATCATTTGTTGTTATTATTATTATTTGTTGTTAGATCCCAAAATTTTTTTACCCAATTTTCATCACACCATACACGTAGCAACATACCCACACTACATTTCAGCACTAACTACCCACCAACCCATTCCTAATTGCCCCATTAATATACTAATCTATACTACAATCTCATGATGATCAGCCCACCACTTCACCCCCATATTCCTTATTCTTCATTCCCAAAAAAGAAACCCACAAAATGACACAAGAGACTACCGAACAACTTAACCCCCAAAAAACCATTCTCTTCTCTTTTTCTCCCTCACAAACACACCACCACTACCACCTGAAGAGAACCCATTTCTCCATCAGAGAACAGATCTACATCATAATCCCTCAAAAAGTCTCCAAGGAAGATTGTCCTTTTCGCTAGAACAAAGCAACCCTCCATTGTGGTAAGTAAATCAAATTTGGTTTTGAAACTGTGTAGCTGTTAGTAATTTTGGCATATCTCGTTGTATAGAGCTTTATTTTTAGTAAATAAATATGTTTTGGAAAGCTAAAACACATACCTACAAGTCATATGTTTATGTTGGAGCTTATATCTATTGTTGTTGAGTCAAAAAATAGGAAGAAACATAGAAAAGTTTTGTCCAGATTGTTGATTTAAAACTCTCACATGTACAACTGTTAGTGTTTTGATTATATCTTTTGGTACAAAACATATTTTGCGGTGATTCTTATTTGTTTGCCAATTGAAGATATATATCTACAACTTTCATGAAGGTCATAAAGTCCAATTTGTGTAACGACCTGTTCCCGTCGTTAGAAAAAGGCAATGGGGAAGGATTTTGGGCTAGAAAACTCGGATAATAACTTCGAAAAAACTTAGCCTAGACCTGACTTGGACGAATTCTAAGTTAGGTAAAGTCTAGGGTGATCATGTGAATAATGGGAGGTCAAACGTCCAATTTGATAGAATAGGCTGTGTTATGTCGGAAAAAGACAGTTTAAAATTAATTTCAACTTTATAGAGAGAAAATTAATTTTAAAAAAGAGGAGTCGCCACTTAATTTTTAAAGAAATTAAGAAAACTTAATTTAAAAGACCCTAACAGATTTAAGTCTTAAAAATTCAGAGAAAAATATACGAGATTCTTATTTCCACTTTGAGAAGGTATTAAGCATTCAAAATGGCCGCTAACGCGCGGTTATCCGACGATTTAAAAATTATTTGACTTACTTTTAAAAATATTAATTTAAAAGGAAATGAAGACTTTAAAATTATTTTTTGGAAAAAATGATCAAACTTAAATATTGAAAATAATATACATGTATAAAAAAAAAGTAAATTTACCAAATGCCTAAGTAAAGGTAGAAAATCATCTAAAGAGTAAATTAACTTGAATTGATTTATCTTTAGGGGAATCTAATTAAGTTAAAATAAATTAAAATTAATATCTAAGCAAGCATAAATAACATAAGTAAATAAATTATTACAACCCGAATTAATATAAATAAATAATAAATAACACATGAAAAGATTGTCCGATACTTAGTTTTTGTACGCATGGACTAAGTTATTGGGTCATCTGCGTTTTGGGCCTTAAGCACAATTTCACTATATATCGCAGTTGTATACACACTGTATATCAGAATGTATATAAATTATATATCAATGTATACAACATTGTTTTCTTGCATATCAGACTATATAGATACTGTATAGCAGTGTATATGACACTATTTTCTACCTGTATTCCGTGTATACAACCCAATATTAATATATAAATCATGAATATTACCTTCTTTTTCCATTTATCAACTTTCCACCAATTCAAACAAGATGATGGGAGACTCAAAACTCAACGATATGCAATGATGGGTCCAAAGATGTACTCAAATTGATATCACATGTACCAAAATAAAATTACATAAGCATTTACTTATTTTAAGTTAAATCAAAAAATATATCATGATATTTTAAGTTATCAAATTGATAAGCATCTTAAATGTGACTAACAACATGCATATATTTGGACAAAGGAAAGTAAAGAAGAAATATATTCAAGTAACTAAAGAACACAAATTTAATATATACGTTATACTAGCTCAAATTTTAAAGAAAGAATTAAATCAATTAGGCCATGAAAGTTCTAATTGAATAATAACTTTAAGCATATTTTTATTATCTAAATCATGTTAAAAGAAGAAATTAAAAACATGAAAATATATAGTGTCAAAGGAAACTATTTGGAAAAATAATGAACAAAATTAAGATCTTTCATGAAATAATCCTAACACATGATAACTAATTAATTCTAACACATGCTAATTATAAAAATTTTTTATCGTTAATCTAATTATTTTTAATACATGCTAACTAAAAATAACAAGACTACGAATCAACTAAATATAAAATATGAAATAATTAAATAAAATAAAGCTGAGAAAAAAACTTTACCTCTTTCCGGACAGCAAGACTAAAGACGATGAGCGGAAGACAACTTCACCACCACCCAAGAGCTTGATGGAACTCCAATCTATAAAAAAAAAGATTAAAAATTTAGACTCGAACCTTCGTGGGTTCGACGTTATAAAAACATTGTTCTTAGCCTAAATTTCGACTTCAATCTCCTATTTTCCTTGAAGAAAAATATAGATTGAAAGTTAAAAATTTTCACAATTTTTAGGCTGGGGACAAGAGTCCAAAATCCTAGCCAAGTTAAGAAAATTTCTAACTTTGGGTGGCTAAAAAACCTCCCACTTCTTTCCTTTTCTTAATAAGAATATGAGCCTTTATATAGGCTCCAAAAACTTCAAATTTTCATACAATTTTCGATATGGGAGTTTAGAAATTTTTTTATTTTTAATTTTAGAAAAAACTAAAATTTTAAAAAATGCAAACTATAATTAAACTAAACTAACTAACATTGTATTTAGTTAAAAATAAAATCATTTTGAGATAATTTTTGAATTACTACATAAAATATAATCAAAGATACAGTTATATAGAAATATGTATATTATACTAAAATTTATAAATAAAAAATAAAAATAATTAAGAATAATATGAAAACATCTTTGTTTTTATAAAAGCTAATTGTTTAAAAAATATTCAAAATCAAAAAAACTTGATAGCTAATTTGCAATGTAGAGGGTCAAAATTGGGTGTCAACAGGCTGATAGCTAGGACGATACAAAATATTTGCGGCTTCGAGGAATTACATTCGGGCAATAAAACTCCCGGAATCGAAGTTGGTGTGAAGGGTATATTTTAATACGTCTTGGAAAGATAGCATGTTGTAAAATGGGAGGCTTGGAGACTCTTTACAATCTCTTTGTCTCCGCCTATCCCGCCAGAGCGGGATTTTCGCCGCCAGAATGGGGTCGCCAGAGCGGGATGGGTCCCTCCAGAGTGGGACAATCGCGAGACTTAAGTAATGAAAAAATTCAAAACGGTTTTTTTCTACAAAAACAGTTCCTAAATTTTCAAGAGATGACCTAGGTCGATTTTTATTGATTTTCTAAGGATTTCCACGCTTAAGGTAAGGATTTTACTCTCTAAATTCATACTTTAATTCCTAGAACCTATAAAGTATGGTTAGTAATCACTGGGGAGGGTTTAAACTGAAAACCTGTGGTGGAAAATAGCCCTAGGGTGGGGTTAGGATCATGGGTTGGTCTAGGATGTGAAAATATGTTATATTTCCTGATAGTTAGGCCATTGTGTTGATCATTTATATGTATTTACTGTTTTCTAGACCAAGAAAGAGAAGAACGAACCCAGAAAGGGAAGGCTCTTGCATTGTATGGTTGTTGAAGCTTGAAAATAAGGTAGGTGATGGTCTAGTTTTCCGTATGTATTTCATATACTTGTTAAATTGCTTCATGACATGCATGTATGTATATGAATAGGAAAACATGTTAGATTATGTGTGAAATGATCATTTGTTGGCCTATTTTTATGATGAACTTGTTCTTGGTGATATAAAACTGTAAATACTGAATGTATTTATAATTGTGGTATACTTGGATCGGGTGTCACGTTGGATTGGGTGTCACATTCTGATACATAATTGGAAGGAGTGTCACGTTCTGATACATATTGGGATCAGGTGTCACGTTCTGACACAAAGTTAATTGTTATAGGTTCCTTGAGAGAACCCTTGCTTGAAGTTATAGCATGTGGAAGACATTGAGTTGTGATATTATTGAATATGAGTGAACTTGAGATTAGTTGACTTATTCTATATATGTATATGCCTATTATGTTGTATTTACTTGTCTATGATCCGGTAACTGGATAACCGCGTGATCATATCAGTACACCGTTATTTTTATGTACTGATACTACTCCTGCTCTGTCTTTTTTTTAGTACAAGGCATATTCAGCAGGCTGTAGAGAGACCTCATCTAGAGGAGTGTTGTGTTTTCGAGTTCAAGGGTGAGCTGGTCCTTCAGACTATCGTAGACTCTATCGTTATTTCTAGTCCTTTTCTTTTCCAGGACTTAGATGTTCAGACAATGGTTATTTGTTACTGGTTTCTATTTGAAGTTGTACTCCTGTTCTAGACTTGTTAGTTTTTAGAGTTTTGATACGATGACTTTCAGTTTCTAGGGTGTGTTCACTTCTGCACATTTTGAGTTTATAACTAGTTGGTTTCTAAGTTTATAGGGACTCAACATTTATCTTTGGCTTAAACCTACTTTCACATCTTTAAGTTGTGTATACTTGCGATTATTTTTATTGGGCTGTTTAGAATGGTTCTCCCATCGGAGAGTTAAAATGGGTGTCAATCACAGCGGGTCGGGGTTGTGATAAAGTTGGTGTCGGAGTCTAGGTTCGTTGATCTATTCGTATTAAAACGAGTCTAGTAGAGTCTTGCAGAATGGTACAGAGATGTTTGTACTTTTCTTTGAGAGGCTACATGATTTTAGGAAAAGTTTCGCTATTTCTTTCCTTCTTGCTATGACTTGATTCCAATTGGTATCTGGCGATCCAAATTCGTATCTAACTTCTTTCACTCTTTTGTCCATAGATTGTAAACACTTGCTACAACGGTGTCAGTCCCATAGCTCCAGTGGAGCCAGAAGAAGAGCCAACCGTTAGGGGGCTTGGCCGAGGAAGAGGAAGGAGAGGAAGAGGCAGAGGTAGAGCAACATCTGCCAGATTGGAAGTTCCCATTAAGGAGGTGTCAATAGGCGAAACCCCTCCAGCTCTCCAAAATGAGTTCGAGGGAGAGATAGAAGCTAGAGAAGAATAAAAGTAGGCCGGACAGGAGGAGGATGCCCAAATTGGGGTTGCTGGTATTCCTCCTCTAGATCCAATATTAGCTTAGTAGATCATGGCCTTCCTGAGTGGACTGGCTGGAACTGGCGCCATCCCCACTATGGCTGTAGTACCTACTCCTGTTACTCATCTATTTCTTGTTGCAGCTCAACCAACAGATGAGGTGGTAGGCACAAATGGATTTTTCAAGCCACTAATTGGTCCTTTGATGACTGGTACGGAGCATGATATGCTCACTAAGTTCCTTAAGCTCAAACCTCCAGTATTTCATGGTACTAAAAATGAAGATGCCTATGAATTTATTCTTGATTTCTAGGAGAGGTTGCACAATCTGGGTATAGTGCATCAGCATGGAGTAGAGTTTGTGACTTTTCAGCTGCAGGGTGAGGCCAAGCAGTGATGGAGGGCTTATGTGGAGTGTCGTTCATCTTTGTTGCCCTCACTCGTTTGGGTTCAATTTCATGCTCTATTTCTAGAGAAGTATGTGCCCCGTACTTTGAGGGACAGAAAGAAGAATGAGTTTATAGCCCTTGAGAAGGGAGGATTATCAGTGGCTGCTTATGAGGGCAAGTTTTATGCACTATCCAGGTACACCACTTAACTGGTCACTACTGAGGAGGAAAAGATCAGGTTGTTTGTGAAGGGATTAACCCCCGAGTTGCAGGTACTTTCCATCCATATGTCGTCTGGTAGGAGTTTCAACAAAGTCATAGACTTTGTTAAAAAGGTTGAAGGTGTGAGGAAAGATGGGCAAGCCAAAGTTTTGGCTAAGAAGCCTAAAAGTACAAGTAATTTCCAAGGATCATATTCTAAAGTGTTAGGTAGGCCAGTGATTGCACTCTGACCAATTCAGCCACCACTGCCATCTTCTACTAGCAGCTTTTCAAGTACTCCACAGCAGCATCCGGCCTAAAAGGGTCAAGGAGTATCATTCCTAAGTAGTCGCCTGTCCTTTGATCGGAGTTGTTTTAATTGTGGAGAGACGGTCCATATATAGAGGGAGTGCCCTCACCCCCGAGGGACAGGTTTTGCACCCCAGCAGGCAAAAACAGTGGTCCTAACAGCTAGAGGGAGCAATGGTAGAGGACATCCACAGGTTGGGCGAGGAGGCAATTCAAGAGGCCTCGGGGGCCGAAGTGATGATAGTGCAGGTCGAGGAGCAGTCCATCCAGGCAGGGAGGTATCCCGTCAGAATAATCGAACTTATCTTTATGCATTTCCAGGTAAGACCAAGGCAGAGGCGTTTGGCGCAGTTATCATAGGTACTATTCTTGCCTATGATCGGATGGCTACTATTTTGTTTAATTCAGGTTCCACTTATTCTTATGTGTCTGTGAGATATGCCTTGGGTTTTGATGCACTGTGTGATATATTTGTTGCCCATGTTCATGTTTCTACCCCTGTTGGAGAGTCAGTTATAGTCATCTAGTGTATCGTTCTTGTTCTGTTGTGTTTATGGGATACCAGACTTGGATTGACCTAGTGATTTTAGGCATGACAGATTTTGATGTGATCTTAGGTATGACTTGGTTGTCCCCCTACTTTGTTGTACTTAATTGCAATGCAAAAACTATAGCTCTAGAGATCCTGAGGAGGGAAAGGTTAGAGTATGAAGGAGTGTACAAGCATAGCCAGCTAAGGTCATATCCTTTCTCCAGGCTAGAAAAGTGGAATAGTGTGTTGTTTGGCGTATTTGGCCCATATCCGAGATGTAGATGTAGAGCCTCCTACTATTGAGTATATCCCAGTGGTGTGTGAATTTCTAGATGTTTTCCTGTCAAACTTGTCTGGTATTCATATGACCAAGATATAGATTTCTACATTGACTTAGAGTCGGGTACTTGTCCAATTTCCATCCCTCCCTACTATATGGCTCCGGAAGAATTGAGAGAGCTTAAGGCTTAGATTCAGGAGCTTCTTAACAAGGGGTTCATTCATCCTAGTGCTTCTCTTTGGGGTGCTCCGGTGTTATTTATCAAGAAAAATGATAGTAATATAAGAATGTGCATTGACTACCGATAATTAAATAAGGTTACCATCAAAAATAAATACCCTTTGCCTCATATTGATGACCTTTTTGACCAATTGCAAGGTGCTTCAGTCTTCTCAAAGATTGATCTCATGTATGGGTATTATCATCTAAAAATTAGGCCTGAGGATGTGCCCAAAGCAGCCTTTGGGACTAGGTATGGGCACTATAAATTTTTAGTAATGTCCTTTGGGTTGACCAATACACCTACAACCTTCATGAATTTGATGAATGAGGTGTTCAAACCATTCCTTAATTCGTTTGTGATAGTGTTTATAGATGGTATATGCGTGTATTCAAAGAGTGAACAAGAATATGCAGATCATCTTCGAATTGTGTTGGGTGTTTTAGAATGACAAAGGTTATATTCAAAATTATCGAAGTGTGAATTTTGGCTGCCTTCAATTGCCTTTTAGGCCATGTTATTTTTAAAAAGGGGGTAATGGTAGACCCACAAAATATTAAGGCAGTTAAGAATTGGTCTAGGCCCAGTTCTATGATCGAGGTAAGAAGTTTTATGGGGCTGGCTAGTTACTATCGTTGGTTCATAAAAAAACTTTGCTTTCTACTCACTTGACCAGGTTGACTAAAAAGAAAGTGTCATTCGAGTGGACTGACAAGTGTGAAAAGAGCTTCCAAAACCTCAAGAGTCTTCTAACCACAACATCAATTCTGACCCTGCCAGTTGAAGGTAAAGACTTCATTGTTTATTGTGATGCTTCACATTTCGATTTGGTTGTTGTGTTGACGCAAGATAAGAATTTTGTAGCATATGTTTCGCGGCCATTGAAAGTGCATGAGAGGAACTACTCGACTCATGACTTAGAGTTGACAGCGGTAGTGTTTGCACTAAAAGTTTGGAGACATTATTTGTACGTTGTCAAGTATGAGGTGTTTACGGATCACCGTACCTTACAACACGTGTTCACCCAAAAGGACTTGAATTTGAGACAGTGAAGGTGAATGAAGTTGCTTAAAGACTATGATGTCACTATCTAGTACTATCTAGGTAAGGCTAATATGGTAGCAGACACGTTGAGCCAAAAATCGGTGCGTATGGGTAGTTTAGCTTGTTTGGGGACACTTAAGCAGCCCTGGGCTAGAGAGATTCAGGCCTTGGAGGCCAAGTTCATGAGGCTGGGCATCTGGGAGAAATGTGGTATAATGGCTGGAGTTGATCTAAGGCCCACTATTATAGAAGAGATTAAGACCAAACAGTTTGAGGATGTGAACTAAAATGAAATCAGAGGAAAAATATTGATGGGCAAGGCTCAAGACTCAACACTTGCTGCAGGTGAGGTGCTTCATTTCAGGGGAAGGATTTGTGTTCCCTGGGGAAATGGGTTACTTCAGAAGATCCCGTCTGAATCTCATGGTTCATGATACTTTATTCAACCGGGAGTGACTAAGATGTATCAAGACTTGAAATGCTTATATTAGTGGCCTAGTATAAAGAAAGACAAAGATGAATATGTAGCTAAATGTCAGAACTGCCAATAGGTGAAGTATGAGGACCAAAGACCTACAGATTTGCTTCAAAGGATTCCCATTATTGAATAGAAGTGGGAGAGAATAGTCATGGATTTTGTGGTGGGGCTTCCCAAGACTTTGGAAAAGCATAATTCCATTTGGGTAGTGGTTGACAGGTTAACAAAATCATCACACTTTATTTCGGTTAGAGTGGACTACAATGCACAATAACTAGCTAGGATTTATGTAAAGGAGATAGTAAGGCTACACGGGTTGCCCCTTTCTATCATTTCGGACCATGGTACATAGTTTAGTTTCAAATTTTAGGGTAAGTTGCATGAAAAGTTGGGTATTCAACTCACTTTTAGCACAACTTTCCATCTACAGACAGACGGGCAGTCAGAAAGGACTATCCAAGTGATGGAAGATATGTTGAGGGCATGTATGATAGATTTGGGGAACATTGGGACAAGTTTTTGCCCTTGTGTGAATTCTCCTACAATAATAACTATTACTCCAGTATTGATATGGCACCATTCGAAGCCCTGTATCCCCCATAAGTTGGTTTAAAGTTAGGGAAGTGGAGCCATTGGGGGTTGACTTAGTGAGAGACACCCAGGATAAGGTAATGACCATCCAAGCTAAGCTTCTAGCGGCTCCATGTCGTCAGAAGAAGTATGTTGACCGAAAAGTGAGGGATATGACATTCGAGGCTAGTAAGCAAGTGCTTCTAAAAGTGTCACCTATTAAAGGGGTGATGAGATTTGGCAAAAAAGGCAAACTCAGTCCTCGCTATATTGGCCCTTTTGAAATTCTTGACTATATAGGGCCAGTGACGTATAGATTGACCTTACCACCTAGTTGAAAAGTACCATAGAGATAGGGATTATATCATTAAATGGGACTCAATGTTATTAGACAAAGAACTTCAATATGAGAAAGAGCCAGTTGCAATTCTTGATCGTGATGTCTAAAAGTTGAGGACTAAAGAGATTAGTATCATTAAAGTTCAATGGAAACATCGTTCGGTAGAGAAAGCTATTTGGGAGACTGAGAAAGAAATGCGAGACAAGTATCCTCAACTGTTCGGCGAGACAGGTACTACTCTATCTTTTCTTTAGCCTGTTTTCCTTAGTTAGTCACTCGGGGATGAGTGATGGGTAAATTGGAATCTATTATAATGATTTGTTCCCGTCATTATAAATAGGCCAATGGGGAAGGATTTCGAGTTAAAAAACTTCGGATAGTAACTTCAGAAAAACTTAGCCTAGGCCAGACTTGGACAAATTTTGAGTCAAGTGAAGTCTAGGGTAATCATGTGAATGATGAGAGGTCAAACCTACAATTTGATTGTATAGGCTGATAGCCAGGACGATACAAAGCATTTACAGCTTTGCAGAATCGCATTCGGGTGAGTAAAACTCTCCGAATCAAAGTTGGTGTGAAGGGTATATTTTAATAAGTCTTGGGAAGAGGGTATGTTGTAAAAGGGGAGACTTGAAGAATATTTACGAGCTCTCTTTCTCCGCCTATCCTGGCAGAATAGGATTTCCACCGCTAGAGTAAGATGGGTCCCGCCAGAATGGGACAGTCGCGGGACTTAAGTCGTGAAAAACCTCAGAATGGTTCTTTTCTGCAAAAAAAGTTCCTAAGTCTTCAAGAGGCGACCTAGAGCGATTTCCATTGATTTTTTTTATAGATTTTCACACTTAAGATAATGATTTTACTTCCTAAATTCATATTTTAATTCCTAAAACCTATAAAGTATGGTTAGTAATCACTGGGGGGGGGGGGTTTGAACTGAAACCTATGATGGAAATAGCCCTAGGATGGGGTTAGGATCATGTGTTGGCCTAGGGTTTGAAATTGTGTTATATTTTCTGATAGTTAGGCCATTGTATTGATCCTTTATATGTATTTACTATTTTCTACACCAAGAACAAGAAGAAAGAACCCGGAAAAGGAAGGTTCTTGCATTAAGGTTGTTGAAGCTTGAAATTAAGATAGATGATGGTCTAGTTTCCCGTATGTGTTTCATATACTTGTTAAATTGCTTCATGACATGCATATATGTATATGAATAGGAAAACATGTTATATTATGTGTGAAATGATCACTTGCTGACCTATTTTTGTGATGAACCTGTCCTTGGTGATATACAACTGTAAATACTGAATGTATTTGTGATTGTGGTATGCTTGGATTGGGTGTCACGTTCCGACACATAATTGGATGGAGTATCATATTCTGATACATATTGGGATCGGGTGTCACGTTCTGACATAAAGTTAATTGTTATAGATTTCTTGAGAGGATCCTTGCGTGAAGTTATAGCATGTGGAAAATATTGAGTTGTGATATTGCTGAATATGGGTAAATTTGAGATTAGTTGACTTATTTTGTACATGTATATGGCTATTATATTGAATTTACTTGTCTATGATCCACTTACTGGCTAACTGCGTGATCATATCTGTACACCGTTATTTTTATGTACTGATACTACTCCTACTCTATCTTTTTTTAGTACAGAGCATATTCAGCCGACTGCGGAGAGACCTTTTCCAGAGGAGTGATTGTGTTTTCGGGTTCAAGGGTGAGTTGTTCTAACATGAGGTACTTGGTTGGCTGGATTTACTGTTTTTATAGCCTTAAATGGTAATATGAAATTTTAATTTAAGTTTACATTATATATTATATTTTGTATGTTGAAATGGTCAATTAAAAGTCGGTTTGTCATTTTATTCTACTTTTTTTTTCAATTATTGTTCCTACTTTTGCTAATATATAGATCTTGTTGGAGAACTTGAAATTTTGGCAAAACTTTTTACTATAGTGTTAATATTTTGTTCTCTTGTTTGATGATTTTGTAAATGGGTGTTCATAACTTTGTAATTGTGACCATTTTTTTCACAAATTAGTTGTTGTTGTCCCTAGAGCAATCACGACACATGGTGAAGCAGTCTGATCCGTCTGGAATTTTTTTTACCATAGTGACTTTTTTAATTTTTACATTTTTATTTTTATTTGGGCATTAAGTTCCTGTTGTCTTTATTTTTTTGTATATATATATCTCGTTGTTATTGTTTTTGAGGTTACTTTTTGGTCTCCAATTTTTATTTTTTTTATGTTTGTTGTTATTTGCCCAACTATCTCTACGATCTCCTTTTGCCTAGATTAGTAGATTGTTATTGTTAGTGGTCATCATTTTTATGATTTTTAATTATTTGTTGTGGTTGATAGATAAGATTTGTTGATTTATTATATCTATAATTTATTGCCTTTGTCTAAGTTTTGTTGTTATTGTTGGTTTGTCTTCCGTATTTGTTAGGAATATTTTGAATTTTTGTTGATTTGTTTAGTAGTTATATTTGTTAACTGTGGAATTTTCAGATTGATATTTTATCATTTTTGTTATTTACCATTATAAATACACCATATGGCCAGTAAAAATATCTCTCCGTCAGTTTTTGAGACTTTTATTTTAAAAGACGGAAATTTAGTTTAAGTTTATATGCGTTATACGTTAAAATTTAAAATTGACCGATGAAGAAATTACCATCGATTTCCCTGGCTCGTCAGCATATTCATAAAGAATTTCATCAAGAAAAATGAAACAAGTTTAAAACTTGTTTTTTGGAGGTTTATAGCCAAGATAACTTGAATAATATTTTTCAAGAGTTTTATGAAACTTGTGCATTACATAATCAAATTATGTATTTTTAAAAATTGTTTATAACCAGTTATTTACCTTTATACATAAAAGTTTTAGAACAAAGAACTTTTAAAGATGGAAGCGGTAATATTACTAAAAGCAACTTACCCTCTTCAAAATCCTTTTATTTTGCCCAATAATACGGGTCTTACTTTCTTAGCTTTTCAAAAATTCATTGATAATGATGTTTCTAAAATTAGCATTAGAGAAATTAATAATTTAATTGCTAAAAATAATTATTTGAGTTTGTAGGTTAAAGTTATCGGTGAACATATTAGTTCCCTTGATACTAAACTCGATGAATTAATTGCTTTGATTAAATCTATGAGTATGAGCAAAGAAATTGATATTGCCTCCACTTCTGGAAGTAAAAAAATGGTTGCTAACAATATTCCAACTCATATTCAACGTCCTATTGAAATAAAATATTTCAAATCTAAATCTTTAAATGATTTAGAAAAACTTTTGATAAAATCTTTTCTAATTTGAATGCTAAACCTATCGGTCTTATTGATAATTTTCCCATTGACAATGATATTTCTGAAACAAATTATTTTAAATTACCAATTCATGGAGAACGTGATAGGTCGAAAAAGCATGGTAAATATTCTACCAAACCTTCCACGATGACTTATTATTATTCTCGTCCTACACTTTAAGATATTTTAATTGAGGAAAGAGATTGGATTCAAACCAATACTGCTTATAGCGGAGATTAAATTTATGAATGGAATCTTGATGGCCTAACTGATGGACAAATCTCTATTCTTGTGCATTGTATGCTGATGTATGCTTCTATCTGCCAGTTTACTAATAATAATTCTGGTCATACTATCTGCAAGATGATTATTGCTGGATTTACTAGCCAACTTCACGGTCGGTGGGATAATTCTTTATCCAGCGAAGCTAAAAATACCATTACCACCTCTATGGTAAAGGATATTATAAAGGAAGAAGGCATTGACGAACAAGGTAACAAAGTTGAAAGACTTAGTGAAAAACCCCTTCAAGATGCTGTTTATATGCTTATTCTTACAATTTTAGAACACTTCAACGATAGATTTACCAACCAAAATAAAACTCTAAGAACCCTTCAAAATGTACTTTGATGTAAGCATTTAAGAGAATTTAGGTGGTGTAAAGACACATTTTTAAGTCGAGTTATGGACTTACCCGAAAGTAACCTCATCTATTGAAAGTCCAAGTTTATTGATGGCCTTCCCGCATTATTTGCAAAAAGGGTTTGAAAAACTCTTAGGGGAAATCTCTTTGAAATTCCTTATGACCAATTTACCTATGGTCAATTAATTGTAACTTGCACCCAAGAAGGATGAAATTTTTGCAATGAGGTAAAATTAGCTCAACAACTAAAATCGACAAGAAAAGAGAGCAATCACAACTTGGAGATTTTTGTAGCCAGTTTGGTGTCCCCGGTCCTTCTAATAGCAAAAATAGAAGGTCCACGAAACATAAATGCTATAAGGGAGATGACTCTGATATACCTTATAGAAAGCATCGTCGTTCTAGACGAAGCTAAGAGGGCTCACCGAAAATCTAATAGATTTACAAAAAATTTCTCTAAGAGAGATCTTAGCAAGATTAAATGTTATAAGTATGGTCAATATGGACATATTGTTCCAAATTGCATGCTTCAAAAGCTTAAGACTTTAAATCTCGAAGAAGATCTTAATGATAAAGTTTATGATTTGTTATATACTTCTGGTTCAGAATCAGATTACTACTCTGAATCAGAATTCAAATCAAAAAGTGAAGTTGAACTTCTTGATTTTTTTGATAATAATAATATCACGCATGATAATTGTGGTACTAATTGTACATGTGATAATTGTCCTTGCAAAACTGATGAGTTTTATAAACTTCAATCTTAATTTGAAGACTTACATGTCAATGCAATTACTTCTGAAAATGTGATTGAATTACTGAAAGATATTTCTGATGAAAATATGAGGAGCAAGATCATTGAAATGGCATCTAGCTCCCATTATTCTAATTCTTATAAATTTTGTAAATCAATAAATGATTTTGATTCAAAACCCTATTCAATAAAGGAAGTTCTTGCTCGTCTTGACAAAAGGACTAATGCTGTAGTAAGAGACACTTCTTTTAATGATTTAGAAATTGAAGTTATAAAACTAAAAGATTCGATTAAAACTCCCAAACAAAATCAAATGATTCATGTTCACAGGATTTCTCAATTAGAAAATGATTAGAGAGATGATTCTGCGTCAACACCTCCTATTGATAAAGGAAAAGGTAAGGTTGATGATAAAGTTGAAGAACTTATTGATAGTTCTAAACAAAATTTCTTTTTAGGAATGCTACATATAACTGCTCATATATGGTATATTAAATATACTATTTTAATTAATAATGAATTTACTATTACTAACACTACAATTATTGATAGCGGAGCAGATGTTAGTTGCATACAAGAAGGGTTAATACCCTCTAGATTCTTTGAAAAGACTACTCATGCTGTTAAATCTACATTTGGACATACTTTAAATATAAAGTACAAATTATCTAAAACTCATATTTTTTAGAATAAAGTCTGCATTCCTCATTTCTGTTTGTAAGTAAAAGATCAAATGCATCCTCCAATTATACTTGGAACTCCTTTCATTAATGTTATATATCTTTTTTTCAAAAATCGATTCAAAAGGATTTACTCCAAGTTATAAAGATAAAAAAAATATATTTTACATTTATAACTGAACCAGTTACTAGAGATATTAATATTTTAATCAATATGAAGTAAAAGCATGTTGATTCTATACAATTAGAAATTTACCGTATGAGTATATTTGATACTCTACGTCCTGCTAAGATTCAAGAAAAAATCAAATTGATTTCTGAACAGCTGGCCATTGATATTTGTGCCGATCATCTAAGTGCTTTTTGGGACAAGAAAAAGCATATTGTGACTCTTCCTTATGAGGACAACTTTTGTGAAGACGATATTCCCACTAAGTCACGTCCCCGTCAAATGAATGCTGAGTTAGTAAAATTTTGTAAAAACAAGATTGATAATCTTTTACAAAAAGATTTAATAAAACTATCCAAATCGTCTTGGTCCTGTACTTCTTTCTATGTCAATAATGTAGTAGAGAAGGACCATGGCATTTTCAGATTGATTATTAATTATAAATCTTTAAATAAATTTTAAAAATAGATTAGGTATCTTTTTCTAAATAAAAGAGATTTATCATCAATATTATATGATGCCAATATATTTTTAAAATTTTATTTAAAATCAGGATATTGACAAACTCAGATTTTTAAAGAGCATACTTATAGAACTGCCTTTAATGTTCCTTTTGGGCAATATAATGGAACGTTATGCCTTTTGGTTTAAAAAATGCCCCTTTTGAATTTCAGAAAATTACAAATGACCTTTTAAATCCATATTTGAATTTACTCATTATTTATATCATGATATTTTAGTATACTCAAAAATTTTTGAAACACATATCAAACATAATGATATTTTCAAAAAGATTATTATATAAAATGGTTTGGTTATATCTAAGTCAAAAATGAGTTTGTTCCAAATTGATGTCCGCTTTCTTGGAAACAATATTTGCCAAGGGAAGATTACTCTCATTCAAAGATCTATTGACTTTGTGTAACAACCCCTAAAATATTGTATGTCGGTATTTCAATTCTCGATGAAAATAATACAGCCTCTGTATTTTGGGTATAACTCTTCATAGGTTGGTCCAAATTAGGTGATTCAAATTTCTGGGTAATCACAATATCCTTACCTACAACTTTCATGAAGAATATAACTTCAAATTCGGAGTATAAGTAGGTCAAATAAATTAATCTTTGCAAGATATAGTGCTGTGACGGAATTGAGTGTTGATAGAAGAAAATTCATATCTCACTGTAGGTTGCTCCAAATTGGTTGATTCTTGAACGATATGAAACTAGACTTCCATATCTACAATTCTTATGAAGACACCAAATCCTAATAAGGAATTTATCTTATTTAAACGCAGCTTCGAAAATGAGTATTCTGTTAAAAAGAACTCATCTTACCTACCATGGAAACATCTAGATGCATTTGACATCATGCATGACATAAATTGTCCTCCATTTAACATCATCCATGACATCAATATATTCCATTAAATTTTTAGATTTTTCTTTATAATTATTTTATTTATTGTTAGGTCCCTCTTTCCCACCTATAAATACCCACCTTATTTCCTCATTTTATTCATCAAGCTTTCTTAAGCATTTCTTCTCTCTATATACTTCTTCTCAAATATAGTTTTAGTTTTAGTAGTATAAAAATACTACTCCGATTATTCTTATACTCCGGGTAGTACACAAAATGCTCCGACGAGAAGAAAAGGCTAGGGATCCAAGAGTATTCCAATTCGGAGTAAACCTTCGGATTTAAGGTATGTAAGGCTTTCATAGCATTGGATTGAGTTCGTCCATGCGCCCAATATTTAAATTCATTATAATTGAGTTATAGTTGAGTTTTATCCAAATCTTGAATTATAGATGAATTAATTCTTCTTCTATTAAGTTTCATATATTTATGCATTAATATTATTATTATTATCTCTCATATTATTGGAATTATTATTCATGGCTACTTTTCCATGAATCCTAATTGATTTGATGTTCATGAATATTTTTACATATGTTTTGAGTAAAGATGTTGGCCTTTTTATTATTTTCATTGATAAAAAGAAAGTTATATGAATTAATACTATATATGTATTTTATCGAGTTTTAAAAGAGCAAAAGAGCTGAGTTTGAATGAATTTGAGCAAAATGATATTTTGAGCAAGATGTTTTGATGAGATGTAAATGATGTTTTTGGAAGTATAATGATTGATGAACATGAAATGAGATGAGTTTGATGATTTAAATTAAAGTCCAATGAGACTAGATGATGAGTTTAATATGAGCACATATTTTGGGAGTAGTATTGAGCACCGAGTTGGGTAAGAGTTTAATTAACTCAAACCCCAGAACTACGTAGCCAGCGTAGGATGGAGGCTATGCCTCTTAAGTCCCAAAAAGAGGACTTTGATGAGTGAATCCAAGATGGTGATGTCCTTTACCCTGACAAGGTATTGGATGGATGTGGCAACGACATCGCTTCGTTGTATCATCGCTAGCTCATAAGTGATGGTTGTCGGTTAGAGAAACTCCCAACTGAGTAAGCATTGTTTATTACTATTATTTTTATATTTTAAACTTGCATTACATATTGATGTTGAGATAATGTTGAGTTTTGAGCTGAGTTTTCTCGAGAGGAGTTTATTGATATCTGTCCTTACCTTCCTGCCATTTTACATACTCGTACATTCCATGTACTGACGTCATTTGACCTGCATCGTTTTATGATGCAGATACAGGTGTTAGAGATCCTCAACAGGCGCATCGTTGAAGATTATTTCTTTTCAGCTATTTGGTGAGTCCTTCTTGTATTCGAAGGAACTCCTTATCCTTTTATTATTGTTGAGTGTGATGTCTATTTTGAGGTAGCCATGGACATGTCGTTGGCACCATCTAAGAGTATTAGAGGCTTCATAGACAGAGTTTGATGATATAATCGGAGTAGTTCTCCTTAGAAACTACTTCTTCTAAGAATTATCTATTTTTCCTTTGATTATGACAAGCCCACATTAGTATTATTAAGTCTTCCGCTGATGAACAAATGAGTAATGAGACCAAGTGGTTCTCTCGGAAGCCAGAGATGGTTTCTGAGTGCCGGCCACGCCTAGGGTACCCTCTCGGGGCGTGACAAACTTGGTATCAGAGCACAGAGTTCAAGAGTCCTAGGGTGTCTATGAAGCCGTGTCTAGTAGAGTCTTGTTTATAGGTGTGTCGTGCACCACACTTATAATCAGGAAGCTATAGGACATTAGGAATTATTTCACTTCTTTCATAATCTGAGTTCGTGCGATAGAGTTTAACTCTATAAAAGCTTTCTTTCTAATTCGTGCGTTTACGGTTTTCAGACATGCCTCCTAAACGTTCAGTTAGTCAGAGGAACGCTGCTAGCACTGAGGTTCCACAGTCAGTGATGCCTCCACGGAGAACTAAGGGCCGATCTGCAAGGTCTACTGAGGTACCCCAAGTACCTACTGTTCAGACCACTCCTACTTCTGAGGAAGATTTTCGAGGAGCGATTGCTATGCTCACCCAGTTAGTGGCTGCTCGAAATAGTAGCCAGAGTTCACCAACTCCTAGCTCTAGTTATCAAGAGTCGTCTGCTGCCACGAGGATCAGAGATTTTCTGAGAATGAATCCGCCGGTCTTCACGGGTTCCAACGTTGATGAAGACCCCCAAAATTTTATTGATGAGATGTGGAAGATACTAAAAGCGATGCATGCTACAGAGATCGAGGGGGTTGAGTTGGTGTCTTATCAACTCAAGGATGTGGCAAATGTCTGGTATAACCAGTGGGAAAAAAGTAGAGGTGAGGATGCAGAGCCTGCTCTTTGGGATGAGTTTAAAAGAGCATTTCTTGATAACTTCTTTCCCCAAGAGCTACGTGAAGCAAAAATTGAGGAGTTTGTGAACCTCAAGCAAGAGAGTATGACTGTGAAAGAGTATAGTTTGAAGTTTATTCAATTGTCCAAATATGCCCCAGAAATGATTCCTCATATGAGGTCTAAGATGAGGAAGTTTGTCTCTGGCCTAGGCAAACATGTAAAGAAAGAATGTAAGGCAATGCTAATGATTTCTGACATGGATTTTTCTAGATTGATGGTGTATGCTCAGCAGGTTGAGGATGACAAGAAAAAGGACCGAGAAGAACACCTAAGCAAGAAGGCTAAGTCTGCTGGGCATGAGAATGAGCAGAAGCAAGGGAAGGGTAACAATTCTTTCTTTCAAAAAAGGTCTTCCAATTATGCACCTTCCCCAACAAATGCTTTTACACCAAATACCAGGTATGATCAGAGATCGCTAAGTCACCAAAACTTTCGATCTCAAGGTTCTCAGTCCCAATTAAGTATGGCTCAAGGTTCTAGAGGAAAACCACCATGTGCTAGATGTGGGAGGCTCCATTTGGGAGAGTGTCGTGTGGGCACTAATGCTTGCTACGGATGTGGAAAGATAGGTCACTTCCAGAATGAGTGTCCTTCAAAAAGGCAGGGAGATGGAAGTAGTAGAGCTCAGTTTTCTTCTGCAGCTCCACAGAATAGAGGTAATCATAGAGGTGCAGCTTCAAGTGCAGGTGGGGGAACCAACCGTCTGTATGCTATGGGTAGTCGCCAAGACCAAGAGAATGCACCCGATGTTGTTACTGGTATGCTCCGAGTCCTTTCTTTTGATGTGTATGCATTACTTGATCCGGGTGCTACATTATCTTTTGTGACTCCTTACTTGGCTAGTAAATTTGAGATCCTTCCTGAGTGTCTTCTTGAGCCTTTCAGTGTGTCTACTCCTGTTGGTGATTCTATCTTAGCTGAGAGGGTCTATAGAAATTGTACTGTGTCAATCTATCATAGGGATACCATGGCTAACTTAGTTGAGTTGGACATGGTTGATTTTGATGTGATTCTTGGTATGGACTGGCTTTATTCTTGTTATGCTTCGGTTGATTGTAGGACCCGAATTGTCAAGTTTCAATTTCCAAACGAGCCTATCTTAGAATAGAAGGGAAATTCTGTAGTGCCAAGGGGTAAATTTATTTCCTACCTTAAGGCCAGAAAATTAATCTCTAAGAGATGTATATATCATATAGTTTGAGTCAAAAATATTAATGATCAGACTCCATCTCTTGAGTCAGTTCCCATTGTGAATGAGTTTCCTGAAGTCTTTCCTGAGGATCTACCCGGAATCCCTCCTGATAGAGAGATAAACTTTGGTATTGATGTCCTTCCTGATACACAACCTATCTCCATTCCTCCTTATAGGATGGCTCCTGCTGAGTTGAAAGAGTTGAAAGAACAACTGAAAGACCTCCTAGATAAGAGGTTTATTAGGCCAAGTGTCTCACCTTGGGGCGCTTCTGTCCTATTCGTGCGAAAGAAAGATGGATCCCTTAGAATGTGCATTGATTACCGACAACTAAACAAGGTCACCATTAAAAACAAGTACCTTCTCCCCAGAACAGATGATTTATTTGACCAACTTTAGGGTGCCACATGTTTCTCTAAGATAGACCTCAGATCAGGCTATCACCAGTTGAAAGTGAGAGAATGTGACATCCCGAAGACGGCTTTTCGAACCCGCTATGGTCATTTTGAGTTTCTTGTTATGTCCTTTGGATTGACAAATGCTCCAGCAGCTTTTATGGACCTCATGAACCGAGTATTCAAGCCATACCTAGATACGTTTGTAATTGTCTTCATCGATGATATTTTGGTCTACTCTAGAAGTAAGAGTGAGCATGCTAATCACCTTAGGATTGTACTTCAAACTCTTAAGGAGAAGGAGTTGTATGCTAAGTTTTCAAAGTGTGAGTTTTGGCTTGAGTCTGTAGCATTCCTAGGTCATATTATATCTGGGGATGGAATCCAAGTTGATACTCAAAAGATTGAGGCAGTTAAGAACTGGCCCCGACCCACCTCTCCAACCGACATAAGGAGTTTCTTAGGTTTGGCTGGTTACTACAGCAGGTTTGTTGAGGGATTTTCATCCATATCCTCACCATTGACTAAGTTGACTCAGAAGAAGGCTAAGTTTCAATAGTCTGATGCTTGTGAGAAAAGTTTTCAAGAGTTGAAAGCTAGATTGACTACTGCTCCAGTACTATCCCTACCCGAAGGAACAAATGGTTTTGTAATCTATTGTGATGCTTCAAAAGTTGGGTTGGGATGTGTATTGATGCAGAAAGGTAAGGTCATTGCCTATGCCTCCAGGCAGCTTAAGACTCATGAGAGAAACTACCCCACTCATGACCTTGAGTTGGCAGCTGTGGTATTTGCTCTTAAGATTTGGCGTCACTATCTTTATGGTGTACATGTGGATGTGTTCACAGACCATAAGAGCTTACAGTATGTATTCAGCCAGAAGGAGCTGAATTTGAGGCAAAGGAGATGGCTAAAGTTGCTCAAGGATTATGACATGAGCATTCTCTACCACCCAGGTAAAGCAAATGTAGTTGCTGATGCTCTTAGCAGGTTATCTATGAGGAGTACAACTCATGTGGAAGAGGAAAAGAAGGAGTTGGCAAAGGAAGTGCATAGACTTGAGCGTTTGGGAGTTCAACTTATTGACTCTAGTGAGGGTGGTACAATAGTACAAAATGGAGCCGAATCATCTCTAGTTGCAGAGGTGAAAGAAAAGCAAGATCAGGACCCCATTCTTCTTCAACTGAAGGATGAGGTTCATAAGCAGAAGGTAATGGCTTTTACCAAAGGGGGAGATGGAGTGTTGAGATAACAAGAAAGATTATGTGTTCCAAGTGTTGATGGTATTAGGGAGAGAATCATGAAAGAAGCCCATAATTCTAAGTATTCCATCCATCCAGATTCAACAAAGATGTATCATGACTTGAGAGAAGTATACTGGTGGAGTGGAATGAAGAGAGATATAGCAGAGTTTGTGTCCAAGTGCCCAAATTGCCAACAAGTTAAAGTTGAGCACCAAAGGCCTTGTGGAGTGGCTCAGAATATAGAGATACCGGAATGGAAGTGGGAAATGATCAATATGGACTTCATTACCGGTTTACCACGAACCCACAAACAACATGACTCTATTTGGGTGATTGTGGATAGGATGACCAAATCGGCCCATTTCTTGCCGGTTAAGACTACGAACACTGCAGAGGATTATGCCAAACTGTATCTTAGAGAGATTGTTAGACTGCATGGAGTTCCTTTGTCTATCATCTCTGATAGGAGAGCTCAATTTACTGCTCAGTTTTGGAAGTCATTTCAGAAGGGCTTGGGTTTAAGAGTGAACCTTAGTACTGCTTTTCATCCGCAAACAGATGGCCAGGCAGAGCGTACGATACAGACTTTGGAGGATATGTTAAGAGCCTGTGTCATTGACTTCAAAGGTAATTGGGATGATTATTTACCTCTTATTGAGTTTGCATACAATAATAGTTTCCATTCGAGTATTCAAATGGCTCCTTATGAAGCTCTGTATGGGAGGAGATGTAGATCACCAATTGGTTGGTTTGAAGTTGGTGAAGCTGAGTTGATTGGACCAGACTTGGTTCACCAAGCTATGGAGAAGGTGAAAACCATACAAGAGAGGTTGAGGACTGCTCAAAGTCGCCAAAAATCCTACATTGATGTTAGAAGAAGAGATTTGGAGTTCAAAGTGTACGATTGGGTATACTTGAAAGTTTCACCCATGAAGGGTGTGATGAGATTTGGAAAGAAAGGGAAGCTTAGTCCCCGCTACATTGGTCCTTATCAGATTATGAGGAGGGTAGGTAATGTAGCCTATGAATTGGAGTTGCCCCCAGAATTAGCTGTTATTCATCCCGTGTTTCACATCTCTATGCTTAAGAAGTGTTTGGGAGATCCTTCACTTGTTGTCCCAGCTGAGAGCATTGGGGTGAAAGAGAGTTTGAGTTATGAAGAGGTTCCAGTTCAAATTCTTGATCGTCAAGTTCGTAAATTAAGAACTAAGGAAGTGGCATCTGTCAAAGTCCTATGGCGAAATCAATTTGTTGAAGAGGCTACATGGGAAGCTGAAGAAGATATGAAGGCTAACTATCCTCATCTATTTGTGCCTTCTGATAGCGATATTCAAGGTAATATTCCTTATTTCTACCTTTGAATCGATGTTTATTCTTGAGTTTGAGTCATTGACCATTTGAGTATCAGAGTTTTTGAGAAATTGATGTATTGATGATATTCATTCTTTATGTCTCCTATTTGCATCTTCATTCGAGGACGAATGATCCCAAGGGGGAGATATTGTAACAACCCCTAAAATATTGTATGTCAGTATTTCAATTCTCGATGAAAATAATACAGCCTCTGTATTTTGGGTATAACTCTTCATAGGTTGGTCCAAATTAGGTGATTCAAATTTCTGGGTAATCACAATATCCTTACCTACAACTTTCATGAAGAATATAACTTCAAATTCGGAGTATAAGTAGGTCAAATAAATTAATCTTTGCAAGATATAGTGCTGTGACGGAATTGAGTGTTGATAGAAGAAAATTCATATCTCACTGTAGATTGCTCCAAATTGGTTGATTCTTGAACGATATGAAACTAGACTTCCATATCTACAATTCTTATGAAGACACCAAATCCTAATAAGGAATTTATCTTATTTAAACGCAGCTTCGAAAATGAGTATTCTGTTAAAAAGAACTCATCTTACCTACCATGGAAACATCTAGATGCATTTGACATCATGCATGACATAAATTGTCCTCCATTTAACATCATCCATGACATCAATATATTCCATTAAATTTTTAGATTTTTCTTTATAATTATTTTATTTATTGTTAGGTCCCTCTTTCCCACCTATAAATACCCACCTTATTTCCTCATTTTATTCATCAAGCTTTCTTAAGCATTTCTTCTCTCTATATACTTCTTCTCAAATATAGTTTTAGTTTTAGTAGTATAAAAATACTACTCCGATTATTCTTATACTCCGGGTAGTACACAAAATGCTCCGGCGAGAAGAAAAGGCTAGGGATCCAAGAGTATTCCAATTCGGAGTAAACCTTCGGATTTAAGGTATGTAAGGCTTTCATAGCATTGGATTGAGTTCGTCCATGCGCCCAATATTTAAATTCATTATAATTGAGTTATAGTTGAGTTTTATCCAAATCTTGAATTATAGATGAATTAATTCTTCTTCTATTAAGTTTCATATATTTATGCATTAATATTATTATTATTATCTCTCATATTATTGGAATTATTATTCATGACTACTTTCCCATGAATCCTAATTGATTTGATGTTCATTAATATTTTTACATATAATTTGAGTAAAGATGTTGGCCTTTTTATTATTTTCATTGATAAAAAGAAAGTTATATGAATTAATACTATATATGTATTTTATTGAGTTTTGAAAGAGCAAAAGAGTTGA
Source organism: Solanum dulcamara (assembly GCF_947179165.1). Classification (NCBI taxonomy): domain Eukaryota; kingdom Viridiplantae; phylum Streptophyta; class Magnoliopsida; order Solanales; family Solanaceae; genus Solanum; species Solanum dulcamara. The sequence goes on from NC_077246.1 coordinate 63,614,808, forward strand.
GTTTGAATGAATTTGAGCAAAATGATATTTTGAGCAAGATGTTTTGATGAGATGTAAATGATGTTTTTGGAAGTATAATGATTGATGAACATGAAATGAGATGAGTTTGATGATTTAAATTAAAGTCCAATGAGACTAGATGATGAGTTTAATATGAGCACATATTTTGGGAGTAGTATTGAGCACCGAGTTGGGTAAGAGTTTAATTAACTCAAACCCCAGAACTACGTAGCCAGCGTAGGATGGAGGCTATGCCTCTTAAGTCCCAAAAAGAGGACTTTGATGAGTGAATCCAAGATGGTGATGTCCTTTACCCTGGCAAGGTATTGGATGGATGTGGCAACGACATCGCTTCGTTGTATCATCGCTAGCTCATAAGTGATGATTGTCGGTTAGAGAAACTCCCAACTGAATAAGCATTGTTTATTACTATTATTTTTATATTTTAAACTTGCATTACATATTGATGTTGAGATAATGTTGAGTTTTGAGCTGAGTTTTCTCGAGAGGAGTTTATTGATATCTGTCCTTACCTTCCTGCCATTTTACATACTCGTACATTCCATGTACTGACGTCATTTGACCTGCATCGTTTTATGATGCAGATACAGGTGTTAGAGATCCTCAACAGGCGCATCGTTGAAGATTATTTCTTTTCAGCTATTTGGTGAGTCCTTCTTGTATTCGAAGGAACTCCTTATCCTTTTATTATTGTTGAGTGTGATGTTTCTTTTGAGGTAGCCATGGACATGTCATTGGCACCATCTAAGAGTATTAGAGGCTTCATAGACAGAGTTTGATGATGTAATCGGAGTAGTTCTCCTTAGAAACTACTTTTTCTAAGAATTATCTATTTTTTCTTTGATTATGACAAGCCCACATTAGTATTATTAAGTCTTCCGCTGATGAACAAATGAGTAATGAGACCAAGTGGTTCTCTCGGAAGCCAGAGATGGTTTCTGAGTGTCGGCCACGCCTAGGGTACCCTCTCGGGGCGTGACACTTTGCTTCAAAATTTTTTGATGTTATAACAGATAGGACTATGCTCCAAATATTTTTGAAAAATTTAAATTATATTTTTCCTTTTTATAAAAATCTTTCTAGAGCTTTATCTCCGTTATACGAAAGATTAAAGAAGAATCACAGATCTTTTTGGACGGATAGTCTGACTGAATTAGTCAAATCCATTATACGAGGATAATGTGGGAAGGCCATCAATAAACTTGGACTTCCAATAGATGAGGTTACTTTCAATTAAGTCCATAACTCGACTTAAAAAGATGTCTTTATACCACCTAAATTCTCCTAAATGGTTACATCGAAGTCCATTTTGAAGGGTTCTTAGAGTTTCATTTCGATTGATAAATCTACCGTTGAAGTGTTCTAAAATGGTAAGAATCAGCATATAAACGACATCTTGATGGAGTTTTTAACTAAGTCTTTCAACTCTGTTACCATGTTCATCAATGCCTTCTTCCTTTATAATATCCTTTACCACAGAGGTGGTAATGGTATTTTTAGCTTCGATGGATAAAGAATAATCCTACTAGCCGCGAAGTTGGCTTGTAAATCCAATAACAATCATCTTGCAGGTAGTATGATCAGAATTATTATTAGTGGACTGGCAGATAGTACCATACATCAGCATACAATGTAAAAGAATAGAGACATGTCTATCAGTTAGACCATCAAGATTCCATTCATAAATTTAATCTACGCTATAAGCAGTATTGGTTTGAATCCAATATCTTTCCTCAATTAAAATATCTTAAGGTGTAGGACGAGGATAATAATAAGTCATCATGGAAGGTTTGGTAGAATATTTACCATGCTTTGTTGACCTATCACGTTCTCCACGAACTGGTACTTTAAGACCATTAATTTCAGAAATATCATTGCCAATGGAAAAATTATCAATAAGACCAATAGGTTTAACATTCAAATTAGAAAGCTTTTTATCAAGAAGTTTTTCTAAATCATTTAAAGACTTAGATTTGAAATATTTTATTTCAATAGGATGTTGAATATGAGTTGGAATATTGTTAGCAACCGTTTTTTTACTTCCAGAAGTGGAGGGAATAACAATTGCTTTGATCATACTCATAGATTTAATCAAAGCAATTAACTCATCGAGTTTAGTATCAAGAGAACTAATATGTTCACCGATAACTTTTACATACAAACTCAAATAATTATTTTTAGCAATTAAATTATTGATTTCTCTAATGCTAATTTTAGCAACATCATTATCAATGATTTTTTGAAAAGCTTAGAAAGTAAGACCCGTATTATTGGGCAAAATAAAAGGATTTTGAAGAGGGTAAGTTGCTTTAGTAATATTACCGCTTCCATCTTTAAAAGTTCTTTGATCTAAAACTTTTATGTATAAAGGTAAATAAGTGGTTATAAACCATGAAACAAAATACATAATTTGATTATGTAATGCACAAGTTTCATAAAATTCTTGATAAATATTATTCAAATTATCTTGGATATAAACCTCAAAAATCTAAGTTTTAAACATGTTTTATTTTTCTTGACGAAATTCTTTTTGAATATGCTAATGAGCCAGGGAACTTGGGCTAAAATCAATTTGATGCATCATCATAATTAAAGCTTATTTCTTTCAGACACCTCATTGGGGTCAAAATTCATTTTGGATGCAGTAGGTTCTATATCAGACAATTTCTCAATAGCCTGCACAATGTTAGTCGTGGGGTCAATCTTAATCCTTTAAAAAACCTTTTCACCAAAAGTATCACTTAGAGTATACAAAGATAAAGATCTATTTCTTTCCACACCATAAATAGAAATATCAGAGGTAATAGGGAAAATATGCTGAATCTCAGGCAAAGATCTATATCAATAAAAAGATTGTCTATTATAAACAGGAGATTTATGAATCAGAGATTTATCAGTTAATTGAATACATATTCTACCATCAGAATTTTGAGTAATATGAGAATATTCACTATTGGTCAAATCATTTGTGACTTGACTTGGGGATATAACCGAATTCAAAGTCCATATAGTTGGGAAATTAATTTCTTCCCACTTGATATGTCTCCTAGTGGTGACTTTAGACCTTGTGAAATTAGTTTCCACCAAGATAGTCTGGTTCGATGTATCATATAATTTACATCTAGCATTAAAAGTAGACAATAATTTGAAATAAATTATATAAGATAAACATATTAGTTCAGAACCCGGAGCATAGTTATAACCATGCGTCTTAACATTTAATATTAAAGCATCAAGAATATTGACATCAAATAATGACAATTGAAGATTATGTTGTGTGTTGAAGTAAATCGGACCATATTCCATAATAGATTCAATCGAACCCATAAGCGATTGTCTAAAATTTACATTTCTAGCATCTCGTAAAGCAGCTAGAAATGTTTCAGGTAAACCTTTAAAAGTTTGAAGCTTAAAAGCAATTTGAACCAGTCCGAAATGCATAAAATTAAATTTAGATCTATAAGAATCAATATCTCATTTATTTAATAAACAGATAGTTTGCTTATTAGAATTAAGAGCTAAAGACTATTTAATTGTTTTTATCAACTGCTTAGAAGAAAATTTATCAAACCAACCATAATCATATATGGTTTTAATATCGACCATAGAAATAATCTATTTATTTAATAAATTGAGATCTTGAGGTATATCTACCTCTTCTAATCTAGTACTTTTAGTATTAATTTTTCCAAGATCCATAAGAAAAGAAATCATATTGTTACACCACAAAAAAAATTCGCCAAGACTTGAACCATTCTTCATATGCGTATAGACTCGAACTAAATGACTTCTAATTGTATATATGAGTTATGATCAATTCCTAAATATTTTAAGTGTATTCGATGTGGTTTAGGGTCATAAGGGATCTCTAACACCAAGCCAAGTCCAAAGAATTTCTATCGGCTAAGTTTTTGAATAAGTTCGTATAAGGATCAACTTCCAACTACCATATCTCCTAGAATTTAATGATTTGAGTAGCCCATGACCTATCAAATTAAAGGTCTTTGAGTCTTCTTTCCAACACCACCAAGATTGCATTTTTAGAGTTCAGAGTAAAAAGTTATGTCTAGTTAACCTTAGAGGTGCGCAACTTCTGCAAGTTTTATATTTTTGGGAGGGGCTTTTTGGTCTTTTACCCACCTTTCCCCACTACATTTTAGGCTAAAATCTGCCCCTTATCAGTATCTTAGGAGTGTTTTCTTCTCATTCACCCCTAGAGCTTTTGAGAGAAGAGATGTGGAAGAAGAAGAAGAGATAGGATTCAAGATCTTCAACCTGGGTCTTTGATTTTTGGTGAGATAATTTTCATTCCGAGTATGTAAGGCTGATCATAACATGGATTGAATTCACCCATGCGCCCTACATCTTCTTTGAGTTGAATGTTAATAGGAATTGAGTTTTATTGATAGATCTATGTCCTAACGAGCTTTTACATCTACTAACTTGATTTTGTTATGTTGATGTTGATGAGTTGAGAAATTGATAAGTGCTTCATGTCTTCATCCCCATGAACCCGAATTGATTCCTATATTACAATATTCTTATACTATGGTTGGGTCTTAGAGTTGATTGGTATGAGTTGTTATATATATTTTTATTATAAACTTAAATACTTTGAGTATCCTTGATTGTTTATTTGGAGTTTTGATGAGTCATGATTTAGCCCCAAAAGATTGGCTAAATAAATGGAGAAATGATTGGACAAGATTAACTGTTTTCATAAATGCATACCCTCTCTAGATCCCACGTTGTGAGATTCCACTGAGTTGTTGTTGTTGTCTATTGAGTTTTTTTGTATATAAATTCATATGTATTAGTATTGTTCTTGAGTTGATTTTTGTTGAGAGTATGGATTCATGCATTCATATGAACCCAAGATGAGATTTCATTTTTATCATAATTTGTCTTGAGGATGAGATTGATGGTTTTTATGTATAAATAAAAATATTGTTTTCAAAGTGAGATGATGCATATTTTAATGAGTTTGATGAAATTGAACATAGAGTTAAATGAGGATTTTGGAGCAAGATGTTTGATGATGATGTAAATGATGTTTATTTTTTAAGTAAAATGATTGATGAAGAGGTAATATTGATGTGATGTTTTGAGAAGAGTGGATTGAAGTCTAATGTGACTACATGATAGAATTTGGATAAGTCAATTTGATTGGAGCCTTATAAGGATTTTAGTATAAATGATTATTTGAGTATGAGTTTTAAAAATGATTTGTGAACATTTTTGAATATATTATTTATGCACTATTTTGAGTTTAAAGAATGATTATTTTCACCTTTGATTTAAAAAAAGTTTAAGCATGAGTTGAGTTTGAGAAGTCTCTTAATTATTATTTTGAGCATGAGTATTTTGAGTATAAACGAGTTGAACATTTTTTTTACATTAAAACGTATATTTTGAGATTGAGTTGAGGAGTTAAAATTATGTTTTGAATGCATTTAATATTTACTGCATTGGTTGAGTTTGAAAGCATGATTTTGGATGTCTTAAAAGAAGTGATGATTGAGATAGATTGAGTTTTGAAAGAAGGTCCAATGAGACCAGATTAATTGAGTTTTGAAAAGAGTCCACTGAGACTAAATGAGTTGATTTGAACTAAGTCCAAAAGAGACTAAATAAGTATTTTACTCACATGATAGATATGAGCATATTGAGTCTTGGGAGGAGTATTAAGCACCGAATTGGGTAAGAGTATAGTCCATATTCGAATCCCATAAACTACGTAGCCAACGTAGGAAGGGATTGGACCTTTAAAGTTAGATATTTCCCTATTTCATTGTCCTAAAATAATAGGACTTGATTCATTAATTGATCCATGATTGGTTGATTCGTTCATACCCTGGCAAAGTATTGAACGGACATAGAAATAACGTCAGCTTATTGTACATCAGTGATTCATAGGTGATGGTTGTCGGTTAGAGAAACTCTCAAATTGAGTGGATTGTGCATGATATGATTGGTTTGATTGAGATTGTAGATAATTGAGTCGAATTGTAAAATATTGCTAAATTCTAATTTGCATATCTATTAAGTTGAGTCCTTTGATTTTATTGTTGAGTTGATTGTATATGATTGAATTGGATTGTATACGATTAGATTGGATTGGGTCGAATTGTATATGACTGAATTGGATCGAATTTGTCACGACCCAACTCCGGGGCCGCGACCGGTGCCCTATTTGGACACCTAAACGAACTTACATACTAAATCGTCATATCATAGGAGAATTTCGGTTTAGTATTTTTTTTTTGCAGAACAGAAGGCAGTTTTTATTTTAAGCAGTCGCGCATACAAAAAATATCATATCAAACAAAAAAGGGCGACGAAACGCGCATCGCCAGATATGAGCATATATATACAAATGTATGGGCTGATTTGGCCGTTATAACATAAGGGACCGCATTAAGACACAATGCATAAACAGATGAACACACACGACCCATAACCCACACGTATATCTACAGGTCTCTATAGAGTATAGCAAAAACATATGACGGGACAGGGCCCCGCCGTACCTGAATGGTCAAATATATATAGATGCATATACATAGGAAAGCCATATACCAAAATGCGGGCTCCGAGTCAAAGAGCACTCTGTAATAGCAGAAGGTATGTAACCTACACGGATGGATCACAAACATTGGTACCTGCGGGCATAAAACGCAGGCCCCTCGAGGAAAGGGGGGTCAGTACGAAATATGTACTGAATATGTAAAGTGTGAAGTTCAGAGAATCTAATCCATAACTGAAAGGAAAGGTACAAGGAGCAAATATAAACCAGGGCATCAAAATCTGTACTAAAAACATAGGTACATAATGCAAGTAAAAATCATGCCTATGGCTCAGGAACGTGGTCACTGTCGCACCCTATTTTCGAGCGGGTCGAAATAGTTCACAACATAAAAAATGGCTATGCCTCTGATTTTGAAATTGTTTGTTTAGAGTCGCCACCTAATTTTAAGGAAAATATTAGGAAAACCATTATAAATGTAAACTCTGTTTTGATTTGCGAAACCTGTGAGATTCTAAGTAAGGGTTTTAGTTACTCGAGGGGAAGGTATTAGGCATCCCTCAGAGCCTATCCGAAGATAGTCCTTAAATTTAGTTTTAGAAAAATGATTAGGGATATTTATTCATTTTTTGTTTGTTTTAGAAATATTAAGAAGAAAGGTTTTATTAAATTAAAAAAATATAGTGAAAATATAAGGTATGTCATATATATACATCTTATATATGAATGACCCAAATTTAATGATAATATATTTATTGTGTAAATAAATAATAAATAATATACTTAAAATATATAAAAATACAAATGTATATTTTAAAATCATTTAAATAATTAACTTACTTAATTTATGGTAAAATAAATGTCTAGTATTAGCAAATGGTTATTTTATTTGTAGCCACAATAGAAAGAAAAAAAAAATGAATAAGATAATAGACAAGTGTAGATATATGAATATATAATATGTTGTAAATCTAATTTGGGTGAAATCTCTAATAAGATTAAAGATGCGAAAAATCATTGAGTTTTAAAATATTAAACTACCCCAAATACAAACAAAAATATTTAAAAGTCGACAGGAAATAAAATTATCTACATTCTTATTTTCTTCGGATCAGCGCCGACTCATTAATCGGAAGACAAAATATATAAAGTTTTTGTCATTTTTCTGCTCGGGTCAACTTCCATCATTTCCGAAGGGCCTAATTACCCCTACCCCTCTTAAGTTTATTTATTATTATAATCCTAAAGCGATCTAAAATAAATAATAACTAACGTCCTAAAGCGTGTCTATCGACCCAACTTAATGTCCAAGAGGCATTGGATATACTATTAGGGTAGGTTTTAGACCAAAGAAAATATAGGCGTCCTAATTAGACCCATTGTCAAACAAAACAGATAGGACAATCAGTTAGCACATAAAATCTCAAATAAGCCTCTAGATTAATTAATTAGCATGCTTGAAAACACAGATAAGTTGTGAAGGTCATAATAATTATGTGTGTGCATATAATCAGACGTAGATATTGTAAAATATAAAACTTGAATAAGATAGACGATAAATTTCATTATTTTAATATATGAAGGCAATGTTAATTACAAAGGCGATTGTAATAAAGAAGGCATGCTTGATAATTTTAGTTATTAACTAATAGTATTTATAAATCCTATTAATATGAGTTAGTTAATAACATGCTGAAGATTTATTAAAATACTATAGATATGGTTTCTAAATGAAATGAAAATTTATTAAAAATGTAGACATGGCCTCAAAATGGAATAATACAATAAATATTTGTTAGAATCTTATAGACATGATTTTTATACATAATAACGTCACATTACGGGGGATATGATTTTAACCGGCAAAATTAATTTTTATCTATGAGTATGATTTCTACATGAAACAATGTTCTTAAAATATTTACAATCAAAAGATATGCTGAAATTATTATTTAAACCTATGAACATGATTTCTAAAATATAGAAATATGATGAAATATTTATTAAAGGCGCAGAAACTATAAGCATGATAACTACAATAACTCGTGTGAGTTCTTCCTAATATTTAGAATACATGTTTTACTACTTTGCTGAAAATCTTGGATAAAGTTTATAAATATGGAATAATATGATTTTAAATAAAGAGAATGTTCTAATATAAAATTGATTAATTAACAATTATTCAAATAGTATGAGGATTGGTAATTTTAACTCAAACGAGGCAAGATTTTGGGCATATTATTACTTCATATGTATATTTAAAGGAAGTTCAAAACATTAAACTAGATGACACGTTTTAAATGCATAACAAGGATAGTAAATTAAGATTTGGTCTTTCATTGTCCTAACAAACATAAAATCAACGACCTTATTAACAAACTATTGCTTTAAATTAGATCTAAACATGATATTAATGGCATGATTTCTAAATTTTATTAAAACTATAGGTATGATTTATGGATTGACAACACACTACATTAGACATGATTTCTATATGAATCAATATAATGAAAATATTTGACATCTTATAAGCATAACTTAATTCCTATAAAAATACTAAAATATTCATTAAGTCCTATAGACATGATTTGCTATATGATATTCAACATAAAATCTCATGCACATGATTTCCAAATGACTAGCATGTTAAAAATATTAATTAAAATATTTAAATATGATGTAATTAAAATTGTAGATCCAATGAACATAATGTCTACATAAAATGACATTTAAATCTGAATATGATTATTACTACATTCAAAATTATTTAGTAGATCCTACATATATAATGCCTAAATAATTAATATGACAAAGCTATTATTTGAAACTATATTCATGGTTTTAGTCTTAAAGTACAGGTTATAATGTGGAAATATCATCAAAGTAATTATTAAATGAGATTTTTCATAAACAAAGATAACACATAAAAATAAACAAATTATTTTTTAAACATGTATGATGATAAATGATATTTAACGAACTATTCTTAGATCATTTTTATTGTTATTTTTATATATATATAAAGTAAACATCTTGTAAAACATATAAATTTTTATATCGTGAATAAATGGACCTAAGCATGTGGAAATGAGTAGTATAACTATATCACATGCATTCAAACACATAAATTTATGATAAACTAAAAAATAAATAAATAAAGCAAGTAGCAAGTATATCCCCTCCCCATATATTTTCCCCAATTTTCATTATTTATATAGAGAGTTACTTACAAAAATTATTACAAAACCGCATAGAGAAGCAAATAAATAAAGTAACATAAATTATAAAAAAAAAAATCGAAGTAGAGTAATAAAATTTCAGATCTCCGGTCCAGGCGAACTCTTCATGTCTTGAACTTTAAAGTTCAAATCCTGCTTAAAGCATAAGCAAAATACAAGCAATATACAAATATGTAGCGATATATCATGATTATACAATCTTACTACAACAAAGCAAACAAACAAAGCAAGAACATATTTCAAAATAATAAACTAATATATTGAAGAAAATGGGAACTAACCTGGATATTTCATGTATTTATTTTGACAAGATATAATATGTAAGAATCTAAAGTGAAGACAGTACAATAAAATAGGAAAAGAAAGTACTAACCGGTTAATATGAGTTTTATGTCAATGAAAAGCGGTAGCAATATCCGAGATCCAAACAAGTTGAAGTAGCAAAGAGGCAAAAGAAAGAACTCAAAAGCAATTAAGTATTTTTTGTTAAAGCGCTATCTTGTGTTCTAATGTATTTTGTTTTTCTTATGTGTTTCGTTTGAATGTTAAGAATGTAAAGTGAAATGTTTTTTTTTTTTTTTTTTTTTTTTTCAATACTCTCTTATTTTTTTTTTGTTCTTGTTTGTCTTTCTGTCTCTTCTCTGTCTGTCTAAATGAAGATGTCAGTCCCCTTTTTATAATGATGGAATATGTTCTATAAACAAGAAAATCAACAATAGTAGCTTCACTATTCTTAGTCAAAACTTTTTCAAATAATTCAAACAAAAGAGCAAATATTTCAAAAGGGGTACAAAATTTCAATAAAGTCAAATAAAATTTTCAACAAACAAATCAATTAAGATTTCAACAATGAAATCTATCAAAATTCAAACAACCAAATGAAAAAGTCAGAAAGAACAACTCCATTTGTCAAAAAGAAGTCTCAAATATCATGCCAAGAGGGACCTACTCTCATTAATTGTAGAAGAAACTAATTATAGAGAATAAATTAATTTCAACGGGAAATAAATTATGACTACAATTATCAAATCTACATCCATCAACTTAAGGCAAGAATTATCAATTCTAACAACAAATCATATTCATACTACTGAAAATGTTAATGTTTCAAACTGGTTGTTTCAAAATAAATCAAGGCAAAAGGAAATATCAATCTACAATCTAAGCAGAGGACCAATTCAATATTAACAATGGGAAAGAAATAAATAAATAGCTCCACACAACTCGCTACAAATTCTTAAATTTAAACATTTAAAGCCACAATAATTTGAAACTCGTAAAGTTATGCAATTCAGTACATTTTTTTTAACACAATCAAGCCTAGATATGATTTTCCACTTATTGAAGAAACATATATGATAATTTACATTCTTAAAGACATAAACATACAACTCAACTCTAAAATCCGAGATAAATAGGCATGGTTAATTGACCAATTGATCACATATCAGTGAGTATGAAATTGAAGAACAAACGATTTAACCACCAAACTCACATCACATACAAATTAATAATTAAATGATTTGAATTTAATGGGATACAAACATATCATAGATTTTGCAATTTTAAGATTTTTCATATTAGATTCTTTGAATCATAACCATAGGCAAAATAAAAAATATGTTCAAAACAAAAAAATGAGATAGATGGCAATCAAACTTTAAAGAAACGAACCTGGACGGATCTGTTAAGATCCGTCTTTAACAAACCAAATCTCAAAGCTTCTAGCAAACTAAGATCTGTCCATGGTGGTTTTCGAAGTTGGTGGTTCTCGTCTTCGTCGACGGAGAGAAGAGAGAAGATAGGAGTCATCGATGGAGTCGCTGCTGCTGTTCATCTCGTCGGCGTCTGTGCGTGAGGTCGCCGCTGAGGAGCTGCTGTCCACCTTTGTCGTTGCGGGCTGCTGGCGATCGGAGGTTCCAACTGCAGTTCGTTGGTTGCTGCAGCTGAAGGAGATGCTGTGCGCCATGGCTGCTGATGTTCGTTGTTCGTTGTTGCAGCGGTGTGGAGAAGAAGAGCAGCGCTTAGCTGCTGCGTTTTGCTCTTCACCGGTGGTTCTTTCCGGCGACGAGTTTTGTTGTTGAGGAGCCGTTGCGCGCGTTGTCGCAGCTGAAGGAGTAGCGCTGGACAGCAGGTTCGAGCGGTTGGCTGCTGGACAGCATCTCGCCGTGGCTGCTACGTCGGCGGATGATGCTAGGAGGGGCTGCTGGTTGCAGCGTGAGGAAGAGAAGAAAGAGTGGAGCGGAAGAGATGATGGCGGCAGATGTGTCTTCTCTTCTCTTTAGAGAAGATGAAGAGTAGAGAGAGGGAGTTAGGTTGAGAGTTTAGAGAGAGAGTCATTTTGTTTTTGTTAGAAAGAGGAAGAATAAGATAGTTTAGGGTTTTGGGGGTGTGAAAAAGATGAGAATGAATGGGAGCCGTCCGATCAAATGCAATCTACGGTTGAAATTGAAATTGAGATTAAACATAGACTACATTAAAATTTGATTAGAATATAATTATAAGTAGTTATAAAAAATAAAATGTTATTTAATTAATTGTCAAATACATGTTGAATAAGTAAAATCATAAATTTATAAAATTATAATATTATATATGTAAAGTAAATATGCATGTACATACAATATAAATATTTGTGTATATACACATAAATGCCACATGTATATAATACATACTAAAATAGATGTTTAATAGGTATGTTAACATAAACAAATTAAAATATATAATAAACTTCAATAATAATCCTTATATATATATATATATGTACATAAGACCTATTAAAATACGTATATATTAATATGAATAAGTAAAATTACAAAAATAAACTTAGTAAGTAACATATTTTATAAAGAAATACTTATGTATATACTAAAAATAGATATGACATACATATTAACTAAAATTCACAATAAACTTAATTAAGTAATATTTATACAAAGAAAACACACACACACGAATAATATATACTAAATAATGTGGAAAAAAAAAATATTTGAATGTACAAAGCTTGTTATTTTCATAAACGATAAAAAAAATGATGTTAATAATATTAATAAATAAAAATATTATAAGCTATGAAATCTAAAATATATGATTTTTTATTACTATTATTATTATTATTATTTTTTGATAAAAACTAAAAAATAATTAACTTTATACATACATATATATAATTCAAGAAAAAATAATTTAAAAAAAAATGCCTATCTATTAAGATAGTGATTCAAAAATAATTATAGGTCGGCCAAAATTGGGTGTCAACAGCTTGCCCCTTCTTTGCTTGGGAATGAGGGATGAATTGACGAGCAAAGAAATTTGACGGAGTAGCCGATTTTGTCCGACCGATGAGACAACCTCAGAGGGACCTAATAACATGAGTGGGAGTTGAAAAAATATTGCAGCCGATACTTCAGTTTCAAGTTGCCTACATATCTCTGGTTATACGAGAATCAGGCCGTGTGTAGTTCTGGATTGTAGAATCACAACAAATTTTGATCGAATTCAAAATTTGCCCCAGTGTTGGATTATGGTGACACCGAGTTCTTAAGAGGGATGAACGTATGGGGATGTTAGCACGAATAGAATGAATATGATCAACGCTCGAACCGAGGTTATTAGCATATTCTAGTATGTGGGAAATCAGGTTGGAGGTAATTCTCAGAAACAAACTCGGAATGAGAAATGCTCCATAGTAATTTCTACTAAAGACCTATTTTAGAGAAAAGAATGGGAATTTTCAAAATAAATTGCCCCAGTATCGAGTCATGGTGATGCTGAGACATGAAAGAGTTATTCAAATCCAAAACTTGGAGAATCGAGTCCAGTTGAGTTTCGAAAGAGAATCATTGGCGTAGCTAGGGATGCTTGACATTCCACTAGCTTGCTCTAGTTTGTTGCTTAAAAAGAGTTCTATGTTGTAGTGTTAGTGTCCTCCGTCTAGTGGAGTGATTGTAATGTAAACGCCTATATCCGTCGGTGTAGAGCTTGTAAATGTAACGCCTGTATCCGGCGATGTAAAACTTGTAAATGTAACGCCTGTATCCGGCGGTGTAAGACTTGTAAATGTAACGCCTGTATCCGGCGGTGTAAGACTTGTAAAGTAACGCCTGTATCCGGCGATGTAAAACTTGTAAATGTAACGCCTGTATCCGGCGATGTAAAACTTGTAAATGTAACGCCTGTATCCGGCGGTGTAAGACTTGTAAATGTAACGCCTGTATCCGGTGGTGTAAAACTGTAAAGTAACGCCTGTATCCGGCGATGTAAAACTTGTAAATGTAACGCCTGTATCCGGCGGTGTAAGACTTGTAAAGTAACGCCTGTATCCGGCGGTGTAGAAATTGTAAATGTAACGCCTGTATCCGGCGGTGTAAAACTGTAAAGTAACGCCTGTATCCGGCGGTGTAGAAATTGTAAATGTAATGCCTGTATCTGGCGGTGTAAAACTGTAAAGTAACGCCTGTATCCGGCGGTGTAGAAATTATAAATGTAACGCCTGTATCCGGTGGTGTAAAACTGTAAAGTAACGCCTGTATCCGGCGGTGTAGAAATTGTAAATGTAATGCCTGTATCCGGCGGTGTAAAACTGTAAAGTAACGCCTGTATCCGGCGGTGTAGAAATTATAAATGTAACGCCTGTATCCGGTGGTGTAAAACTGTAATGTAACGCCTGTATCCGGCAGTGTAAAATTGTAATGTAACGCCTATATCCGGCGGTGTTAAACTTGTAAATGTAACGCCTGTATCCGGCGATGTAAACCTGTAATGTAACGCCTGTATCCGGCGATGTAAAACTTGTAAAGTAACGCCTGTATCCGGCGGTGTAGAGATTATAAATGTAACGCCTGTATCCGGCGGTGTAAAACTGTAATGTAACGCCTGTATCCGGCGATGTAAAACTTGTAAAGTAACGCCTGTATCCGGCGGTGTAGAGATTATAAAGTAACGCCTGTATCCGGCGGTGTAGAGATTGTAAAGTGACGCCTGTATCCGGCGGTGTAAAACTGGTAATGTAAATTTAACTGTAAATGTACGACGTTGTAGTATGCATGCTCCTGATCAAAGGAGTTTGATGGGGTTTGCTATGTACAACCTCCCAATGGTAGAATTTGGACTATTTGGTATATACAGCCTCCAGACGTCGAAGTTTGGACGATATTTGTTATATACAGTCTTCAGACGACGGAGTTTGAATGATGTTCGCTATATACAATATTCGGTGGATATATACAATCGAACGGTGATGGATATATACAGCCTCCGGTCAGCGGAGTTTTGAATGGTGTTAGATGGCGTTCTCCAATCGAGGGAGCTTGTTTGACGCAGTTAGATGATATTCTCCGACGGAGGAGTTGTTGACGAGGTTAGAAGACAAGCTCCAATTGATGGAGTTATATTTGACAAAAGTAAACTATCCTATTTATCCTATGGGGCCCCCCTTGTCTTTAGTGTTTTGATCCGGATCTTGATCGTACCTACAAAGATTTAAAAGGAAATCCTTTAGACAGCACATCGAAGTACAAAGTTTTTTTGATAAATAAAGTAAGGGAAGAATATTTTGGCTTATGATTTTGAGAAGTCGAATGGCGTCTGCAGTCATCCTCTAGACTTGAGGTTGTCTTCCTCGATCTTCTGTTTTCCTGCGCTCAAAGAAAATTTTAGTTTGGGAGGGGGTATTGATTTGTATCGACTCGCTGATTCAGGCCTCGTCACCAGGAACCTCCAATACCTCTATAGTCCGTCCGTAGTATCTTAACCTAGAGACTTAGTAGGTGGAATAGTAGAAAAGCATTTTTTTTTTAAAAAAATATAAATAAATAAGAAAACAAATGAATAAAAATAAATAAATAAAAATAGTAGTTTGTTTTTAGACAAAAGAGTATATCATCATATATATATATATATATATATATATATATATATATAGAGAGAGAGAGAGTAATCCTGGATCATCTTAAGGTTATGACATGATTTGGAGTCCATCATGCTTCTCCATATCCAAATGTAATCTTTCTTGTAGTCTTGTCTTGTGACGATGCTTCTCTTGATTTATTCGCGAGATCCTTCACGTTCTAATGATACCTAACTAAAGGAGAGTTTTCTAAGGTATGACCGAACCCTTAAGGTTGCCTACGTATCCAAGTGGAATCAGGTCAGGACGTAGTTCGAGTACAATAGAAAAGTTAAACTATAAAGGGACCGAATCCGGCAAGGATTGCCTACGTATCCCGCCGAGAGAAGTCAGGTCGAGCGTAGTTCTAAATACATGGAAATGATGTTTTTGGATTTTCTAAAAGTGGACCGAACCCGATGTGGGCTGCCTACGTACCCCACCGTGGGAAGTCAGGTCGAGACGTAGTTCTGTTTATATGGAATGTAAGAGTAAAAAAAAAATGAAAGCTAGTCTTGATGTCTTCAGATGTAGTACTTCTTGATGGAGTCTGAGTTGATTGGCTTCGTGCTCACTGTACCGTCCATTTCTGCCAAGATTACTGCTCCTCCAGATAATACTCTATGAACCATGTAAGGACCTTGCCAGTTTGGTGCAAATTTTCCTTTAGCTTCTCCTTGGTGAGGAAATATCTTCTTCAATACTAATTGTCCTGGTGTGAAGTGTCGAGGCTTGACCTTCTTGTTAAATGCTTTGGCCATTCTGTTTTGGTAAAGTTGACCATGACAAACTGCATCCATTCTTTTCTCATCAATGAGCATCAACTGTTCAATCCTGCTGCGAATCCATTCTGCATCATCTAAACCGACCTCTTGAATAATCCTTAAAGATGGTATTTCCACTTCAGCAGGTATTACTGCTTCTGAACCATAAACCAACATATAAGGAGTTGCCCCAGTGGAAGTTCTGATTGTGGTACGATAACCGAGCAGAGCATATGGTAACTTCTCATGCCATTGTCTGTGACCATCCACTATTTTCCTCAAAATCTTCTTGATGTTCTTGTTTGCTGCTTCAACTGCTCCATTCATCTGTGGCCGATAAGTTATGGAATTTCGATGAGTAATCTTGAATCGCTCACAAATTTCCTTCATAAGATCGCTGTTGAGATTTGCCGCATTATCTGTTATAATTGATTCTGGAATCCCGAATCGACAAATGATATTGTTACGAACAAAATCTGCCACGACTTTCTTAGTTACTGCCTTATATGTCGAAGCTTCGACCCATTTTGTAAAATAATCGATAGCCACAAGGATGAAATGATGTCCATTTGATGCAGGAGGCTCTATGGGTCCAATTACATCCATGCCCCAAGCAGAAAATGGCCATGGGGAACCCATAACATTGAGCTCATTTGGTGGAACTCGTATAAAATCTCCATGCACTTGGCATTGATGACACTTCTGCACGTATCGAATGCTATCTCTCTCCATGGTCATCCAAAAATATCCAGCTCTTAAGATCTTCTTAGCCAGAGTGAACCCATTCATATGAGGTCCACATGTTCCTGCATGTATTTCTTCTAAAAGTCTCGTCGCTTCCTTGGCGTCAACACATCTTAGCAATCCTAAATCTGGAGTCCTCCTATACAAAATTTCTTCATTAAGAAAGAAATGATTGGCCATCCTTCTCAGAGTCCCTTTTTGCTTGCTGGTGGCATTTTTGGGATATTCTCGTACTTCTATCAATCTCTTGATGTCATAGTACCATGGTCTTCCATCCAATTCCTCATCAACATGAAAACAATATGCATGTCGATCATATAACTTTACTTCAATAGGGTCGATGTAATTCTTGTCCGGATGTTGAATCATTGAGGATATTGTTGCCAAAGCATCGGCAAATTCATTTTGAGCTCGAGGGACATGTTTGAAGTCAATCTTTGTGAATCTCCTACTCAACTCCTTTATGCAATGCAAATAAGGAAGGATCTTCACATTCTTAGCAGCCCATTCTCCTTGCACCTGATGAACCAATAAATCAGAATCACCTATGACCAAAAGCTCTTTGACGTTCATGTCTATGGCCATTCTAAGTCCGAGAATACAAGCTTCATACTCTGCCATGTTATTGGTGCAATCAAACCTAATCTTGGCTGAAATTGGGTAATATTGACCCTTTTCTGAAATTAAAACCGCTCCTATTCCAACTCCTTTGGAATTTGATGCTCCATCAAAAAACATCCTCCAACCATCGTATCGTTCTGATACGTCTTCTCCTACAAATAATACTTCTTCATCAGGGAAGTAAGTTTTTAGAGGCTCATAATCTTGATCTACTGGATTTTCTGCGAGGTGGTCAGCCAAGGCTTGTCCTTTGATGGCCTTCTGTGTCACGTACACAATGTCGAACTCGCTCAACAAAATTTGCCATTTTGCCAATTTACCTGTAGGCATTGGTTTCTGAAAGATGTACTTGAGTGGATCCAATCTTGAGATTAAGTACGTGGTGTATGCAGACAGGTAATGCCTAAATTTCTGCGCGATCCAAGTCAAAGCACAACATGTTCGTTCCAACGAGGTATATCTTGCCTCATACGGTGTGAACTTCTTGCTCAAGTAGTAAATGGCTTGCTCTCTTCTACCTGTCTGATCATGTTGTCCCAATACGCATCCAAATGCATTATCCATGACAGATAAGTATAGTAGCAACGGCCTCCCAGGCTCAGGTGGGACTAATACTGGCGGGTTGGACAAATATTCTTTGATTTTGTCGAAAGCCCTTTGACATTCCTCCGTCCATTTTGTGGCAGCATCCTTCTTAAGTAATTTGAAAATGGGTTCACAAATTACTGTGGATTGTGCTATGAACCGACTGATGTAGTTAAGCCTTCCCAAGAAACTCATCACGTCCTTCCTGGTCTTCGGGGGAGGTAATTCTTGAATTGCTTTGATCTTAGAGGGGTCCAACTCTATGCCTCTCCTGCTAATAATGAATCCTAACAATTTTCCTGCAGGTACTCCAAATGCACACTTTGCTGGATTTAATTTTAGATTATACTTTCGCAACCTCTCAAAGAATTTTCGCAAATCATATAGGTGGTCCAAACTCCTTTTGGATTTGATAATGATATCGTCCACATATACTTCAATCTCCTTGTGGATCATATCATGAAAGAGGGTGGTCATGGCCCTCATATAGGTTGCACCAGCATTTTTTAGGCCAAATGGCATTACTCTATAGCAATACACCCCCCATGGAGTGATAAATGCTGTCTTTTCTGCATCGTCTTCATTCATCAATATCTGGTGATATCCCGCGAAACAATCGACAAATGATTGCAATTCATGTTTTGCACAATTGTCAATGAGTATATGGATATTTGGGAGAGGGAAATCATCCTTAGGACTAGCTCTGTTGAGATCTCGATAGTCCACACATATTCTGATCTTTCCATCCTTTTTTGGCACTGGTACTATATTTGCCAACCAAGTGGGGTAATTTGTGACCCTCACAATGTTCGCCTCAATTTGCTTGGTTACCTCTTCTTTGATCCTTAGACTCAAGTCTGGCTTGAACTTTCTTGTCTTTTGTTTAACGGGTAGGCAGGTGGGATCAATTGGTAGTCTATGTGAAACGATATCGGTGCATAACCCTGGCATATCGTCATAAGACCAAGCAAATATGTCGACATGTTGCCTAAGCAATTCTATTAACTCCTTCTTTCTTTCGGCCTCCAAATGTATGCTAATTCGGGTTTCCTTCACAGTTTCCTCATCTCCTAAATTGACAACCTCTGTTTCATCCATATTAGGTTTCTCCTGACTTTCAAACTTCTCGATCTCCTGTGGTAGATTTTCAGGCATCATGCTTTCATCATATTCTTCTTGATCGTGTTCATTCTTTTCACTTTGCTCGATGGATTCATTACATGTCATAACCGTTGAACTAGGATTTTTAATATGAATGCTGAAACGTATAAAAGGCGAGTAAAAATAAATAAGTAGGTAGAAATAATGAGATAATTTTTTAAAGAAATTAAAGACTTTTATTTAAAAGCGTTCTAGCTTTTTTAGAAAAAGCAACCAAAAACAAAGATCAAGCATGATACAAGCCTCAGCTTTGATCATTCAAATTTAAAAATACAAAACTACGTTCCACACTACCAGGACTTTTGTCGAAACAGGGAAGGACTGACGGTCCAATTCTGCAAGCTTTCTCCAGGCTTGGAATCACGGATGCTCAATTTGCGGAGATCTATCTCTTCCTCTTCTCCAATCATGGCCACGAACAAATTTCCTATTCCTTCCACTATATCATCGTCAGATGCGTGATCTAGAATCGGAACTTGCTCTGGTACAAACGTTATCTTGATGGATCCCCTGTTGTGGACTCGTCCGGATGTAGATCCATATCCGAGTCCAGTGGTACCTTTCTGATGCTTCAGCTGGATGGGTTCAACTATGCCATTGGCCCTAGGTCCAAGTCCTGTCTTAGGCTGATACCCGTATTTCAACATCTCTGCTGCGACCATCTTCGATGCCCCTGACAATTTCACACCAACCGACTCTAACTTCTCGTCAATCCTCACAGCTTGCATGATTTCTAAAGTGTGAAAAGTGGCTCCATCTAATTCCTCATTTACTGGAACAGAATTGACAGAATAAATGGGGTGATTGAGCTCCCCATGAACAGTAACTTCTGTGTGACCCCACTCAAACTTTACACATTGATGAAGAGTTGAAGGGACTGCTTTTGCCATATGGACCCATGGTCTTCCCAGCAGCAGGTTGTAGTTCGATGACACATCCATCACTTGAAATAAAATAGGGAATTCTGCTGGTCCCACTTGCAATGTGAGATGGATTTCTCCAATGACGCTTCTCTGTGCTCCATCAAAAGCTCTCACCTTTACACGACTTTCCTCTATATCTCCCATATTCAAGCCTAAAACTCTCATAGTTGTGAAAAGGCAGATGTTACATCCAGAACCGCCATCAATCAGAACTCGGGTCACAATCTTATCACGACATTTGACCGCGATATGAAGTGCTTTGTTGTGTCCAGTCCCTTCCGTTGGTAGCTCATTATCATGGAAAGAGATTTTGTTAGATTCCAATACTTGTCCAATTGTTGCAGCTAAGGTTTCACTTGCGGTCTCTTTTGGAATGCAAACCCCATTTAACACCTCCATCAAAGCATTCCTATGAGCCTCAGAACTCATTAGCAAAGACATTATGGATATATGAGCCGAGGTCTTCTTCAGTTGCTCTTCGACTGAATAGTCTTTCGGCTGCATCTTTCTCCAAAATTCTGTGACTTCAGCATCCGTAACATTCTTCTTGGGATTCGGCTCCTTCCCAATAACTCCTTGATCCAAATTCTCGGGAGTATAGCACCTTCCTGATCTAGTCATCCCCTGAGCCACAGCGGTGTCAATCATCTTGCCCTTGGCTTTTGTTTTATAATCCCATGGGACTTCTTTGGTGTC
This sequence comes from Solanum dulcamara, assembly GCF_947179165.1. Taxonomy (NCBI): domain Eukaryota; kingdom Viridiplantae; phylum Streptophyta; class Magnoliopsida; order Solanales; family Solanaceae; genus Solanum; species Solanum dulcamara. The sequence goes on from NC_077246.1 coordinate 63,635,978, forward strand.
AAACTCAGCCTTTCTAGCAACTGTAGTGGTTACTACAACTCTCGGGAGATATGTTTGGACAGTAAGAGGTTCCTTTAGCTGAACAGTGATAATAGGTTGCACTGGAGATGCAGTGGCAGCTTCTTCGGCGTTCCAGACAGGCGTGATGGTTTCTCCCAAGTTGTACTCTTCTTCTAGAGAAATCATGTTGACTTCTCGATTCTCATGATTTGGCAAAGGGTTGTTGTTCACATTCGGAGGTGTTGGAGTGCATTTTATTATTCCTCTTCTGATCAACGTCTCAACCTGGTTTTTCAAGCCATAACAATCTTCTGTGTCATGCCCTTGGATTCCCGAGTGGTAAGCGCATCGCTTGTTTCCATCAAAATTGTAAGGGATTGGGTCGGGGAGTTTTCCCTCAACTGGCTGTAGTACTCCTGCTATCCTTAACCTTTCAAACAATTGAGCATATGGTTCAGCAATGGGTGTATAGGTGCGAGTATTTCTGGCTTCGAGATTTGGACGTGGTCTTGGCACATATGCTGGTCTGTTTTGGTGGGTTGGTGCTTGGAGTGGGACATGTGGTCTTGTTGGACTTTGGTATGTTGGTGCTCGAGGTGGATTATAGTGTGGTCGGGTATTATACACTGGATACGAGGTGTATGGAGTATGTGCAACAATTTGGGGATTGTTTGGGTATTGGTGGGATTGTCCTCCATGTTGGTAATTGACGACTGAAACATCCTCCCTTTTCTTCTTGATGCCACCAATGGATCCTGATTGTATGGCCTTACTTGCAGCTTGCAATGCAGCCATGGACTGAATTTTACCTGATTTGATGCCTTCCTCTATAAAATCTCCCATCTTGACCAATTCTGCAAACTTTTGGCCCATCATTGACATCATCTTGTCAAAGTAGATACCTTCTTGTGCTCGAATAAAGTATTTTGAGAGCTCACTCTCATCGAGCGGTGGTTGAACCCTTGCAGCCTCGGTTCTCCAACGTCGTGCATACTCTTGGAAGTCCTCCGATGGTTTCTTTTGTATGTTGGCTAATGAGAACCTGTCCGCAGTGATTTCAGTATTAAATCTGAAACAATTCATGAAATCCTCAGCCATTTCCTGCCAGTTATACCATTTGCGAGGATCCTGGCGTGTATACCAGGTCAACGCTTCTCCAGATAGACTTCGAATGAACAACTTCATTCTTAGTTTCTCATTTCTCCCTACACCGACTAACTTGTCACAGTATGCCCTCAGATGTGTGTGAGGATCGCTCTTTCCATCAAATATGTCAAACTTTGGGGGCTTGTATCCTACCGGCATGTCAATATCTGGGTGGATACATAAGTCATCATAATCTAGGCTCTCTGTTCCCCTAGAGACTTGTAGGTTTTTCAATGCCTTTCTTAGACCTCGAAGTTGAGCGTCTATTGACTCATCTTCTTTCAATCGGGCATCCTTCTCCATCTCTGCATATTGGTCCACCTCATGCGAGACCTTGACCCTAACCGGTATCGTGAAAGTAGGGGCCTCAACAGCATATACAGGTGGGATGTGTGAATCATAAGGAGCGACGGTGTGTGCTCCAAATATCTGGTTTGTCACTGGGTAGGTAGGTGTGACGGGGTCTTGAGTGGGAAGGTCAGGAGCAGTCCTGATTGCAGACGGATGAGCTAATGGTGCTTGACCATGAGCGGGAGCACGTTTAGGCATGTTTGGAGAATCTGTAGGAGGCAGGTCAGCTCTAGGGAGGTAGCTGGGCATCTTGAAACTTGGGAAGGTAGTAGCCGAAAGCTTGGCCAAGTCTCGCACTTGACGTAGTTCCTCTCTCAAAATCTCAAGCTCTTGCGCCATGTGAGCCATCTTCTCGTCATTTTGGATGTCGGCTATATTTTGAGAACTTTCAGGATTTTCTACTGGTATCATTATGTTTGCAGCAGCATTAAATTCTTCTCCACCTGTCATCCTTCCCCTTGATCGAAGGTTGTATCGTGAGTCAGCCAGTTCGCAAGTCGACACAAATCAACGTTCTTTTAGGGATTAACAAAACAAAATAAAAGAAAGAAAAAGGAAAGTATGTTAGTTTGGGAAAGATTTAAAAGTACAACAAGTATATAATACACATACACGCCAAGTTAACGACATTCAAATGTGTCCTATACATAGCCTCTTTTTGCTAGAGGATGACATATGTTGCAATCAATTTGATGATAAATGATCCATTAAACACATTTCGGATTTGGAATAACATAATTTTATTAATCAAAGATGCCTTGGATCTTTGTAATGAAGTACATGGGCAGAAATCTAAAAAATGAAATTACATGGAGGCCATAAGGCGAACAAAAGGATGAGAAAGCACATGATAAGAATGAAACTCTAAGGCCATGTTGGAGCATCGTCATCATCATCATAATCATAATAGGGCCCTGGATAGTACTCCGACAGTTCGTCAATCTGGTTCGATCCTACCTCTTCATCGAACCCTATCGAACCATACTCAGAGTGAGCTTCTTCCTCTGGGTCCTCTTCTGGATCTTCTTCCGGATCTTCCTCTTCCGGCTCCTCAGGATCTTCACTTGGATCCTCTTCAGGATCTTCCTCTGGATCTTCTTCGATCATTGGTATCAAATGATCTACTGATCCTGGAATTATTTGATTGTACATTGGTGTTGTGAATTCAATGTGAGGGAGTACTCCCTGCTTAACCCAATTAATCCATTGGTTGTCCGCAACACCCACAATCCCCTTCGTACTTGGCCGAGCCAAATGTCTCACAGTGGTACGCCACACATAATATTCTGGCGTGCACCATTTTTCATTTCCTGCCTCTATAGTAATCATGTGATCCCATTCTAATTGCAAATTCCTTATACGCCCTACTGGGACCGAAGTGAGATCATCCTCGTGTAGTGCCATATTTGCCCATAATGGTATGTCTTGGACAACTCCGAATTGTCGTAACACTCGGAGAGGAGCATATGGCTGAATACCTCCTAGCCCGACCAGATTAATGAAATAGAGGTGTTGCGTCCTGACAAAAACCGATCCTCCCGTCCAAAAATACTTCCAGTGGATGGAATCTCCTGTGAGGTTGGTCAAAAACGGACGCCATTCTTCCTCTCCCATAGGTGCATCCCAATACCTAAGACGATCGTTGTGGCTTTGGATCAAATTGCGGGCGTCTATTGTGTAGTCCCTTTGTGGTTCTCGGCGATAGAAGTGCTCTATTGCCCAGATCTGTAATAATAAATTACAGCCCCCAAAGAAATTATTCCCCCTTGTGCATGCTGACAATGATCGAAATACTTCAGCGAGAATTATATGCACCAAGGAATAGTTATGCGGTACCGCAAAAAGTTCCATTACAATTGGCAGAATGTTGATATTTATCGAATGAAACCTCATTGGGAAGACCATAGCCCCCAAAAAGGCCATCACAAATACCCTTGGTCTCATATGCATCCATTGTCTACGAGTGCATGCAAATTCATCTCGGTGCTTATCGAAGCTCTCGAGACGACCAAATCTTTGGAAAAGATAGTCCAACTTTACCTTCCCATTTTCTGCACGCCTTAGTGATGGCAAGATACGCAGCCCTAACAACCCAAGGAAACCTTCTGTACTTATGGTTGATGGACATATTGGTGTTCTCCCTCTTATTGGTAATTCAAGAAAAATACTAAATTCCTCTAGTGTTGGAGTGATTTCAAAATCCAAGAACTTAAAGGTCACAGTGCTTGGGTCCCAAAACTCCATCAGCAATATAATGAAGATCTTGTTGGCTCGAATTCCCATGAGCGACAACAAAGCACCTAAATGCCTTCTGATCTCAACACCATGCGCCCTACGAATGTTTTGCCACCAATTTTGTATTGTATGGGGGGCCGAAACAACCATCTGAATGTTTGGGAGGTTTTGGTTGATATTCATCTGAAAGAAAGGTAAGGGTATGATAAGTATGTTTATTCCAAATCCGTCATGTGTTCTTTTTCTTTGGATCATTCATAACAACTTTCACAAAACAAATATGTCGTTAGGTGTATAACCTTTGACAAAGGGTGGATTTCCTAATTGCGAAGACGGTGCATTGGATCGCCTCGCCTAAGGTGTATGCATCATGGCCTATTTTCTAGAGTAAGATTTTTTCCTAGATATTCAAGAGTGGACTGAATTTTGCGAGAAGGCACACTAATCTTATTGTGCAAACTCTGAAACTAAAGAATCCAAAAGAAGGTTTGGGGGAGTGTGAGACACTCCCCGCGTGAACCAGTGTGTGTATTGTGTACGGCCAAAGACTCGATAGAAAATGCAAGTGACAGTGTAAGAATATCAATAACATGTAGTGTTTTTCAAGCAAATAAGGAGCGCAAGTTTGGATTTAGCTTGCGTCCTTTCAAATAACAAGTAATATAACAAATCACAATAAATAAATTAAAGCAAATAAATGCAAGTAATAAAATGAATATCCCATAATTCTAAAACTAAATTTTACTAAGGTTAAAACCTAAAATGCTAAGTACATGGGGTTTCCCCAGCAGAGTCGCCAAGCTGTCGCACCCTATTTTCGAGCGGGTCGAAATAGTTCACAACATAAAAAATGGCTATGCCTCTGATTTTGAAATTGTTTGTTTAGAGTCGCCACCTAATTTTAAGGAAAATATTAGGAAAACCATTATAAATGTAAACTCTGTTTTGATTTGCGAAACCTGTGAGATTCTAAGTAAGGGTTTTAGTTACTCGAGGGGAAGGTATTAGGCATCCCTCAGAGCCTATCCGAAGATAGTCCTTAAATTTAGTTTTAGAAAAATGATTAGGGATATTTATTCATTTTTTGTTTGTTTTAGAAACATTAAGAAGAAAGGTTTTATTAAATTAAAAAAATATAGTGAAAATATAAGGTATGTCATATATATACATCTTATATATGAATGACCCAAATTTAATGATAATATATTTATTGTGTAAATAAATAATAAATAATATACTTAAAATATATAAAAATACAAATGTATATTTTAAAATCATTTAAATAATTAACTTACTTAATTTATGGTAAAATAAATGTCTAGTATTAGCAAATGGTTATTTTATTTGTAGCCACAATAGAAAGAAAAAAAAAATGAATAAGATAATAGACAAGTGTAGATATATGAATATATAATATGTTGTAAATCTAATTTGGGTGAAATCTCTAATAAGATTAAAGATGCGAAAAATCATTGAGTTTTAAAATATTAAACTACCCCAAATACAAACAAAAATATTTAAAAGTCGACAGGAAATAAAATTATCTACATTCTTATTTTCTTCGGATCAGCGCCGGCTCATTAATCGGAAGACAAAATATATAAAGTTTTTTGTCATTTTTCTGCTCGGGTCAACTTCCATCATTTCCGAAGGTCCTAATTACCCCTACCCCTCTTAAGTTTATTTATTATTATAATCCTAAAGCGATCTAAAATAAATAATAACTAACGTCCTAAAGCGTGTCTATCGACCCAACTTAATGTCCAAGAGGCATTGGATATACTATTAGGGTAGGTTTTAGACCAAAGAAAATATAGGCGTCCTAATTAGACCCATCGTCAAACAAAACAGATAGGACAAGCAGTTAGCACATAAAATCTCAAATAAGCCTCTAGATTAATTAATTAGCATGCTTGAAAACACAGATAAGTTGTGAAGGTCATAATAATTATGTGTGTGCATATAATCAGACGTAGATATTGTAAAATATAAAACTTGAATAAGATAGACGATAAATTTCATTATTTTAATATATGAAGGCAATGTTAATTACAAAGGTGATTGTAATAAAGAAGGCATGCTTGATAATTTTAGTTATTAACTAATAGTATTTATAAATCCTATTAATATGAGTTAGTTAATAACATGCTGAAGATTTATTAAAATACTATAGATATGGTTTCTAAATGAAATGAAAATTTATTAAAAATGTAGACATGGCCTCAAAATGGAATAATACAATAAATATTTGTTAGAATCTTATAGACATGATTTTTATACATAATAACGTCACATTACGGGGGATATGATTTTAACCGACAAAATTAATTTTTATCTATGAGTATGATTTCTACATGAAACAATGTTCTTAAAATATTTACAATCAAAAGATATGCTGAAATTATTATTTAAACCTATGAACATGATTTCTAAAATATAGAAATATGATGAAATATTTATTAAAGGCGCAGAAACTATAAGCATGATAACTACAATAACTCGTGTGAGTTCTTCCTAATATTTAGAATACATGTTTTACTACTTTGCTGAAAATCTTGGATAAAGTTTATAAATATGGAATAATATGATTTTAAATAAAGAGAATGTTCTAATATAAAATTGATTAATTAACAATTATTCAAATAGTATGAGGATTGGTAATTTTAACTCAAACGAGGCAAGATTTTGGGCATATTATTACTTCATATGTATATTTAAAGGAAGTTCAAAACATTAAACTAGATGACACGTTTTAAATGCATAACAAGGATAGTAAATTAAGATTTGGTCTTTCATTGTCCTAACAAACATAAAATCAACGACCTTATTAACAAACTATTGCTTTAAATTAGATCTAAACATGATATTAATGGCATGATTTCTAAATTTTATTAAAACTATAGGTATGATTTATGGATTGACAACACACTACATTAGACATGATTTCTATATGAATCAATATAATGAAAATATTTGACATCTTATAAGCATAACTTAATTCCTATAAAAATACTAAAATATTCATTAAGTCCTATAGACATGATTTGCTATATGATATTCAACATAAAATCTCATGCACATGATTTCCAAATGACTAGCATGTTAAAAATATTAATTAAAATATTTAAATATGATGTAATTAAAATTGTAGATCCAATGAACATAATGTCTACATAAAATGACATTTAAATCTGAATATGATTATTACTACATTCAAAATTATTTAGTAGATCCTACATATATAATGCCTAAATAATTAATATGACAAAGCTATTATTTGAAACTATATTCATGGTTTTAGTCTTAAAGTACAGGTTATAATGTGGAAATATCATCAAAGTAATTATTAAATGAGATTTTTCATAAACAAAGATAACACATAAAAATAAACAAATTATTTTTTAAACATGTATGATGATAAATGATATTTAACGAACTATTCTTAGATCATTTTTATTGTTATTTTTATATATATATAAAGTAAACATCTTGTAAAACATATAAATTTTTATATCGTGAATAAATGGACCTAAGCATGTGGAAATGAGTAGTATAACTATATCACATGCATTCAAACACATAAATTTATGATAAACTAAAAAATAAATAAATAAAGCAAGTAGCAAGTATATCCCCTCCCCATATATTTTCCCCAATTTTCATTATTTATATAGAGAGTTACTTACAAAAATTATTACAAAACCGCATAGAGAAGCAAATAAATAAAGTAACATAAATTATAAAAAAAAAAATCGAAGTAGAGTAATAAAATTTCAGATCTCCGGTCCAGGCGAACTCTTCATGTCTTGAACTTTAAAGTTCAAATCCTGCTTAAAGCATAAGCAAAATACAAGCAATATACAAATATGTAGCGATATATCATGATTATACAATCTTACTACAACAAAGCAAACAAACAAAGCAAGAACATATTTCAAAATAATAAACTAATATATTGAAGAAAATGGGAACTAACCTGGATATTTCATGTATTTATTTTGACAAGATATAATATGTAAGAATCTAAAGTGAAGACAGTACAATGAAATAGGAAAAGAAAGTACTAACCGGTTAATATGAGTTTTATGTCAATGAAAAGCGGTAGCAATATCCGAGATCCAAACAAGTTGAAGTAGCAAAGAGGCAAAAGAAAGAACTCAAAAGCAATTAAGTATTTTTTGTTAAAGCGCTATCTTGTGTTCTAATGTATTTTGTTTTTCTTATGTGTTTCGTTTGAATGTTAAGAATGTAAAGTGAAATGTTTTCTTTCTTTTTTTTTTTTTCTTTCAATACTCTCTTATTTTTTTTTTTGTTCTTGTTTGTCTTTCTGTCTCTTCTCTGTCTGTCTAAATGAAGATGTCAGTCCCCTTTTTATAATGATGGAATATGTTCTATAAACAAGAAAATCAACAATAGTAGCTTCACTATTCTTAGTCAAAACTTTTTCAAATAATTCAAACAAAAGAGCAAATATTTCAAAAGGGGTACAAAATTTCAATAAAGTCAAATAAAATTTTCAACAAACAAATCAATTAAGATTTCAACAATGAAATCTATCAAAATTCAAACAACCAAATGAAAAAGTCAGAAAGAACAACTCCATTTGTCAAAAAGAAGTCTCAAATATCATGCCAAGAGGGACCTACTCTCATTAATTGTAGAAGAAACTAATTATAGAGAATAAATTAATTTCAACGGGAAATAAATTATGACTACAATTATCAAATCCACATCCATCAACTTAAGGCAAGAATTATCAATTCTAACAACAAATCATATTCATACTGCTGAAAATGTTAATGTTTCAAACTGGTTGTTTCAAAATAAATCAAGGCAAAAGGAAATATCAATCTACAATCTAAACAGAGGACCAATTCAATATTAACAATGGGAAAGAAATAAATAAATAGCTCCACACAACTCGCTACAAATTCTTAAATTTAAACATTTAAAGCCACAATAATTTGAAACTCGTAAAGTTATGCAATTCAGTACATTTTTTTTAACACAATCAAGCCTAGATATGATTTTCCACTTATTGAAGAAACATATATGATAATTTACATTCTTAAAGACATAAACATACAACTCAACTCTAAAATCCGAGATAAATAGGCATGGTTAATTGACCAATTGATCACATATCAGTGAGTATGAAATTGAAGAACAAACGATTTAACCACCAAACTCACATCACATACAAATTAATAATTAAATGATTTGAATTTAATGGGATACAAACATATCATAGATTTTGCAATTTTAAGATTTTTCATATTAGACTCTTTGAATCATAACCATAGGCAAAATAAAAAATATGTTCAAAACAAAAAAAATGAGATAGATGGCAATCAAACTTTAAAGAAACGAACCTGGACGGATCTGTTAAGATCCGTCTTTAAAAAACCAAATCTCAAAGCTTCTAGCAAACTAAGATCTGTCCATGGTGGTTTTCGAAGTTGGTGGTTCTCGTCTTCGTCGACGGAGAGAAGAGAGAAGATAGGAGTCATCGATGGAGTCGCTGCTGCTGTTCATCTCGTCGGCGTCTGTGCGTGAGGTCGCCGCTGAGGAGCTGCTGTCCACCTTTGTCGTTGCGGGCTGCTGGCGATCGGAGGTTCCAACTGCAGTTCGTTGGTTGCTGCAGCTGAAGGAGATGCTGTGCGCCATGGCTGCTGATGTTCGTTGTTCGTTGTTGCAGCGGTGTGGAGAAGAAGAGCAGCGCTTAGCTGCTGCGTTTTGCTCTTCACCGGTGGTTCTTTCCGGCGACGAGTTTTGTTGTTGAGGAGCCGTTGCGCGCGTTGTCGCAGCTGAAGGAGTAGCGCTGGACAGCAGGTTCGAGCGGTTGGCTGCTGGACAGCATCTCGCCGTGGCTGCTACGTCGGCGGATGATGCTAGGAGGGGCTGCTGGTTGCAGCGTGAGGAAGAGAAGAAAGAGTGTAGCGGAAGAGATGATGGCGGCAGATGTGTCTTCTCTTCTCTTTAGAGAAGATGAAGAGTAGAGAGAGGGAGTTAGGTTGAGAGTTTAGAGAGAGAGTCATTTTGTTTTTGTTAGAAAGAGGAAGAATAAGATAGTTTAGGGTTTTGGGGGTGTGAAAAAGATGAGAATGAATGGGAGCCGTCCGATCAAATGCAATCTACGGTTGAAATTGAAATTGAGATTAAACATAGACTACATTAAAATTTGATTAGAATATAATTATAAGTAGTTATAAAAAATAAAATGTTATTTAATTAATTGTCAAATACATGTTGAATAAGTAAAATCATAAATTTATAAAATTATAATATTATATATGTAAAGTAAATATGCATGTACATACAATATAAATATTTGTGTATATACACATAAATGCCACATGTATATAATACATACTAAAATAGATGTTTAATAGGTATGTTAACATAAACAAATTAAAATATATAATAAACTTCAATAATAATCCTTTTATATATATATATATGTACATAAGACCTATTAAAATACGTATATATTAATATGAATAAGTAAAATTACAAAAATAAACTTAGTAAGTAACATATTTTATAAAGAAATACTTATGTATATACTAAAAATAGATATGACATACATATTAACTAAAATTCACAATAAACTTAATTAAGTAATATTTATACAAAGAAAACACACACACACGAATAATATATACTAAATAATGTGGAAAAAAAAAATATTTGAATGTACAAAGCTTGTTATTTTCATAAACGATAAAAAAAATGATGTTAATAATATTAATAAATAAAAATATTATAAGCTATGAAATCTAAAATATATGATTTTTTATTACTATTATTATTATTATTATTTTTTGATAAAAACTAAAAAATAATTAACTTTATACATATATATATATATATATATATAATTCAAGAAAAAATAATTTTAAAAAAAATGCCTATCTATTAAGATAGTGATTCAAAAATAATTATAGGTCGGCCAAAATTGGGTGTCAACAGTCACCACCCCGACGCTGGTACCACAACACATCATACTCTGGAAGGTTTCAAATCTCCGTACAAACTACGAACATATCATATCTTCACAACATGTCGTATCATCAGAACATATCATATGCAATATTACATCATAGCACCATAAACGGTACCCGACCTTATGGCGGGGTCTCGAGATCCGTAACACATCATACTGCCGAATACCTTATAGGGCGCATGATTACAAAGTCGGCCCGGGTTCCGGCGAACGATATCATAATAGTATGCACGAGCGGAGTAGTGAGAAACTAATGCAGCACAAATATATAAAGCATTTCTAAAATTATATTTACAGCCCCAAAATGGGTATTGGAGCATAAGGGAAATATTAGGATATTATTCTTTAGCAAGGAAAATCATAGGCAAAAGTTATCCCTCTATGTTCTACAAGAATGAACTAAATAAGATAAACTAGGCAAGTTTCGGAGTTAGTGGGCCCACCTCCGTTCAAGCCGAGGTGGTATACGTGAATTTCAAATGTTTGGCTCTACAGAGTCATCTATCAAGGTAGTAATATGATCTAGTCTCATAAATAGAAATTACAGATGTTTGCACGTTCCTTTTTAACATTCATGAGTTTTTAATTTAATTTTGCTGAATGGATTTGTAGGAAATGTAAACTCGGATTGCCATGGACAAAATATTCTCCGAGGCTCAAATTACAATCTACTACATCTAGGACATGCCAAAAGAAGAAAGGGAGAGCTTTACATATCCTATCCGCTTCTTACGCTCACTCAGACTCAAATCCTGTTTCTTCCAAAATCTACAAATGGTCACAATTACCAAATGTAAATTATAAGCCTTTAAGAGTTCATTTTTTTTCCTTCACTTGCCTATAAAAATTTGGGCAGCACCTCCCCTATAAATTCAATATCTCCGAGAATTTAACTCGGCTAGAATATCAACAACAACACCCACAAGCATACCAACAACATCACCAATTACGACAAAGCACAATTTACACTAATAATCTTTCTTCTTCTTCTCTTTTGTCACATAAGGCCACAAGTTCTATCCACCTCACCTTCAAACTAATATCAATATTTTATATTTCCTCACTAACTAATTTGAAACCATTTAGACATAACTCAAAAGAAATTAACATTATTCCATACAATATACCAAAAATTCCACCAAAACCATAATCCATCCAAAACTTCTATGAACACAAGGAAACTACTAAATCGCATTACCTTCTTCCAAATTCGTTAAGAATGGCAATAATTTCCACAATAGAATTCTACTTCCATAATTACATATAAACTATACTAAAATCACATAATTCTCTATAACAACTTATAACCCATTTTGAGGTTGTCTTGAATCATGAAACTATTAATTACACCGTAACCGCCATAACGACACAACTAACAAGCTAAATAAAGTTCAATTCCTCTTATCCCAACCATCACACCACACAGACACACATACCCACTTGCACACCCACATGGTCACACATACACATACATCACAATTATATGATTTCCACTTAATTCTACTAGCTACAACGTATACACTTCTTCCATAACATAAAAAATAGAATTCTTACCTTATTCTTCAAATTCGGACTTGGCACAAATGAAATTTTCTAGCTCAATTAATTATACCATGTTGAAGAGGGCCTCGATCTTGACAAGAATTCAAGAAGACAAGATTTTTGGATCAAAGTTGAAGAACTTGGAATTTTTCCCCTTTTGTTTCCTCTAGTATCGGTCTCTTCTTCTCTTGGAAGATGACTTAGCTCTCTTTTGGAGTCTTGAAACTTCTAGATACATATATACTAAATTGATGATGGGCCAATTTTAATTAATGAACTAAATTTTCAATACTTGGGTCATATCATGTGTTGGGCCTTAATTCTTTTATTACTATTAGTTAAGCCCAAAAGCTACAAGTCTTTTTTTTAATGCGCCAAAGTGCGGGATGTAACAAAATTGTAAATGATTTGATTGAATTAGATTATATATGATCGGTCTCTGTCTAAAATGTATTCTTACTTTAGACTTATCACACCTTTATTGAGTCTCTCTTATCTTTCTGACTTGAGATATTTGAACTGATATTATTCTATCTTGATGCATGTTTCATTCTGTCATATTATATACTTGTATATTCCATGTACTGACGTCTATTTGGACCTGCATCATTTCATGATGCAGAGACAGCTTTAAGAGATCATCAATAGGCGCACCATTAAAGATTTGTTCACACTTAGCTTATTGGTGAGTCCTTTCCTACATTCAGAGAATACCACTTATGTTATTTTTGTGTTGAGTTTAGTCTTTTTATTTTGATTTGCAGTAGCCATGAACCTGTCATTGACACCAATTAGATAGTAGTGATATAGGCTTCATAAACTAGATAGTGATGGGTCGATTGAGTATTTTATTTTCTTGAATTGTTCTTGTTAGGCTATTTAATGACATAGATTGGAGTTTGATTTGTTGGCCTATGACCTTTCTTCCTTGAGCTAGATTGTTGATTGGAATTGTCCACCTAATTATCTCTTTATTTTATGTCTTCCGCTGATTGAATGAATGAATGGATGTGTGATCAAGCCAAGTGGTTCGCTTGGGAGCCAGTAATGGTTTTTGAGTGCCGACCACATCTACGATACACTTCTGAGGCGTGACACATATCTATATTGAATACTTTAGATTCATTACATATCTATCATGAAAGTTACTAGGCTCTGATACCATCTTGAACTAGGATCTACAAGGCTGACGATAGTCCGAGCGGTCATTTAGATCCTGGTTCAAGATGGTATCAGAGCCTAGGAACTTTCATAATAGATATTATTATTATTATTATTATTATTATTATTATTATTATTTTAGTTCATATTTATCTATTACTAACACTTTTACTAAGTATCTTGATAAGTACCCAACGCATAGTTACTTTTCGAAGAAGCTATTCGAATAAAGTTCGAATAATTTTATTTTTTATTGTGTATATTATTGACGTTAGACAAATATTATTATTCAACTAGCTACATTATTATTTTCAACACTTATATACTACCAATTTTTCAATATCTACACATTATTATTTCAAACAACTAGCCTACCAATTTTTCAATACCTACATATTATTATTTTCAAACAACTAGCCTACCAATTTTTCAATACCTACACATTATTATTTTCCAACAAAGAGCCTACCAATTTTTCAATACCTACACATTATTATTTTCAAATAACTAGCCTACCAATTTTTCAACACCTATATACTATTAATTTTCTACACCTATGCACTATTACTTTTCAATACCTATATACTATCAATTATTTTTCAAACTAACCTACACCTCAATTCCTACATGTCCAATTCCTACTAGCTAACCCATTCCCTACAATACACAACAATATCAATTTCCTTCTGCAATAAAACACAATTTCAATTACTATTTTCATTTCAATTCACTATCCTTATTTCCCACAATTTCAACAACATAGCCATCTACACCTACATATATACACTCTTTCACGCGGCCTCCTCGGCCTATACACTTAGGCAAAACTTAGGCCGTAAATACTTACATAAAATAAATTAATTGATTCTACTATTTAATCAATTAATTTATATTTTTAGACAATATTTAATAATCTTTTTCCTTTAAAATATTTTTTCATAATTTATTTTTTCATTGATATTGTAAGTTTAAATTTTATCTGAGATTACTTTTTTTTCTCTTCTATTAAAGAAGTATTTTTTTCTTTTCATACATTACAAAATGTGTTTTTCTTTTCATATGGTAAAAGAGTTTCTTTTTTTAAATTAATAAAGGGAAATTCTTTTAATATTGCATAAAAACTATTTTTTATATATACATTTATATAGTCTTTCTCATATTTTTATACACCTAGTTGACAATAATATACATTATTTATTTGATACATACTCTTTTATACAAACATTTTTATACAATTTTAGTACATATTTCTTTATATATATGTGTGTGTGTGTGTGTGTGTCTGTGTGTGTGTTAATACTTGCAAATAATAATTTTATTCTGTTCCTCTTTGATAAATTAAGTCTAGTCGGGTACCACATTTTGTAGATTTTGAAGGGTGCCTAACACCTCCCTTTAGAATAATATAAATCCTTGTCTAGAATTTAAACTTGTTTTTCGAAGATTGAAACATGAGTCATACATGTCATGTATTAAATATGTTTTTCTTATTTTACTTAATAAATTACATGAAAACTCTATACAATAATTAATCCTTTTAGAGTCTCTACGTTGTGCTTTATTTAACTTTGGTAAAAATAGGGCATAACAGCTTGGCGATTCCGCTTGGGAAACAATCAAGGTTTTAACCATGATATCTCAAATTTTCAACTGATGGAGGTATTTCTATTCATATTTTTTTACATATCAATTTTTCTTTAATTCTTTGATTTCTTTTCGCACACTGTGAATTGTATATTTTGTACATAAATTTGTGTTCATTATTTAAACATAAATTTTTTACATTATTACCATTCTTTAAATTTAATATTTATTTATAGAACTTAGTTGTATATTTATTGACACTCTATTTATTTGTCACTTCATTTTTATCGAGTCTTGATTGTACACTATCGCACACTGAACATGCGATGAGGTGTCTTGCACTTCTGCAGAATCTTTTCAAAACTTCTTAATTTCAGAGTCAATGTGTTTAGATTACTATGCATATTCTCGCAATTGTCCGAATATTCTTTATCAATACTTGAGCCAGATAAATTTCTATTTTTTATTTGTTATATTTTTGTTTGATACATGTTTTTGCATATTATATATTTTATTTTACATTTGCTGCAAGTTCTTTAGTTGCATATATATACTTTACACATTATTTTCAGTCTCGTCCACGTTTTTCAATGATTTTGGTTGACCTATGTTGAGCTTGATTTTTTTTTTCAATACTTCATATTTATTTCAGTCTGTATGACCATCTTTCAGAGTCATATTATTTTTTTTACATCTATTTTGACCTTTAGAATCATTCCTTTTTAACTTTACAATCTAGTTCAAGAACAATTAACATCGTCCTGTAGGCTCTTTTCATTCTAGAAATACATTGTTCAGAGCCGAACTCTAACTCATAGCATCAACTCTTTTAAACACAATCATTAATACATAGTAATCATACTAAAACAAGCATAGGTATATGTTATGACCCGATTCCTTAGGTCATGATGACACCTGCTATAACCCACCGGTAGGCAAGCCAACTCGTCAACCCAAAACTTCAAGTAATAAGTTTGAGGGCAGAAACTAAACAAGCGTGGAGAATTATAAAGATAAGTAGAAAGAAAAAGCGGAAGTAAACCAAAACATGATATAAACAACTAAAGATCCCTCCTAGAACCTGGAAGTCACAAGTACAGAGCTGCTACAAAATAAAAGACGAGTACAAGTCTCGGAAGTGGACCAAAAATAATCCAAAAAGCCAAGTGCTCACCTTAGTCTCCGAAGCTGACAACAACAGGCTCGATCTATCCACGACGGTAGTTGATGCTTGGTCCTGCATCACGAAAGTAGATGCAGAGTGTAGTATGAGTATCAAGACAACAGGTACCCAGTAGGCATCATAGGCCGACTGAGAAGAAAAGGTAAAAATAATATGAAAAAGAGGAATAAGCCTAAATAAGAATCAACATAAACATCTAAAGTGAAAAGAGAACTATCTACAAGAGCTACAACTAACTATACCCAACTGGACCCCCATAATCCTAGTAGAGATACTCGTGCACAGGTAAAATAAAAATCCAGACGAACCCCCATAAGCCCGCCGAGTACACAGAATAGCTAAAACTACCAAGGCTAGGAACCAAGAATCTGCGAGGTCAGGAAACAAAGAACTATATCATTTCCAAACCCAGAATCTCCAAAAGTCAATGAACTAGGGGTGCCTTAGGGGTCGAGGTTGGGACTGGGACCCAGATGCTCGCTCGAATGTCCAACATGGCCAAGGCCGGGACTGGGTACTCGGATGCTCGCCATAATAGATTAGTGCAGTCGAGGTCAGCACTGGGTACCCAGATGATCGTCGTAACATATTGATATGATCGAGGCTAGGAATGGGTATTCGGATGCTCGTCATACTAGCAAGCCGAAAGAGGCCGGGTCTGGATACCCAGACGCTCACAGATAATTTATCCCATGGTGCCAAATATTCTCTTTTCCAACTACACAACAATAGTACTGAGAATCTCCTCCCTAATGTGTCAACTGATATGCCGCCGAACTTGATCTGGAGCCGTAGTCAAATGATCACGAAGTCTTGTATTGTCGATGCATCTCGGAGTCATAGCTATAGCGAGTTATGGATGAGGGTGTTATTAAGAGAAAAGGTATCGCCTAGCTAAGGCTAATTACTAGGAACTAGCCCGCTAATCCATTCTACAAGGATCCAAGTCCGTCGGAGCGACGCCGGCGCAACTAAAGAAGGTTTACAACCTATACTAAGGCTAACATACTCCACAATATCAGCAACATTCTCATTCAACTTTTTGTATAATACTAACAACTAACAATAGGACACACATACTTCCAAATACCCTAAAAAAACTCGATAATAAGTCTAAAGCATGATTTCTAACACCTAAGATATACCATTAAGCTACCCAACCCAAATTCCAACTATTTCAACATGCTTTCACACATTTCAGCTCAATCTAAAGAAAGATAAAATGTAGCCTACCTATAGGCTGAACACGCGAGCTTCAAATTATAGTGCCAGAGCCTTTCCCTTCCGCACAGTTTTTGGGTCTAAAATGGGAATTATGGGACCCACATCCAAAATTCTGAAATTAACCCCAAAAATAGATTCTAATTAATATCCTTAGCTTGTGTTCCAAACAGGAACATAATTCACACATAATCATAGCCCCAACATGATCATGCAACAAAATCGGGTTCTAGCTAAGATAATGGAAAAAGACAAGATTTAAGGAGTAGCAAATTACCACAAATGATACATCCCCGACCCAAAAAAATAGCACCACGATGATCCTTGCAGAAAACTCCACAATTTAGCCCAAGGAATCACTACAATCGGAGTAAACACGAGCAAGAACCGGCCCCTCAAAGATCAACACAATTCTAACTCGGAAATGTAAGAACCAGCTGATAAATTTTAAGGTTTTACCTCAAATAAAGACTCCCCTCAAGATTTCGATCACTAACAGATTTCCCATGAAATTCTCTTGAACTTAGACCCTTGAATCATCAAAATCGGGTTTATATATACCAAGAAATAAATTCTCAAAATTCTTCAAAAATTAATTCCTAAAATAGGAAGGACAGCTGATATAACATGAATCTTACCTCAAAAGAAGAGTATCCAACAGTCCCTAAGCACTCCAATGCGTAGCTATGAACTTCTTGAACACACTGGGCTTTGAATCACCCAAAATGGAGCTCTAGAACTCAAGTTATAGAGTTTTAAAGTTGAGTGAAAAACCCAAAAACGGGTTTGCCTTTGCACTAGATTTTTGCTCCAGTATTTTATTTTGGAAAAGTCCAAAATCTCCGACGGGATGCTCGAAATTAGTTCAAAATATGATAAAAATAAACCAAATATGCTACCCCACTAAATTTGACGTTCCAAACTCAATTGTGCATTCAAAATTATAATACGGGGTCATTTTAATAAAAAGTGGATCCCACGTCCAAGTGTCATTTTAAACCACATTCCACAACAGGCCTCGAAATTAGATCGAAAGCCTCGAAAAGAGAACGAACGGTCTTTCTAGACCAAAATTGACATTTTGGAAATAACCGAGTGGTCAAAATTTTCATCCGTGCGCATTTTTCAAGAATATTGACCAAAGTCAACCATAGGCTAACTTTTAAAGTTAAAAGCGTCAAATGGCCTCAAACTCGTATCGATTGCCCCGATAGTCATGTCAAAAATGTTACCAGCTTAATTTGGCCATTTTGGAGCTGATGGAGCCATCAGAATTCAAATTCGAGGTCTCCTTGAATCGAAACTTGAAAAGTCACAACTAAACCAACTTAGGCCTTCAAAATAACAAAATGGGCTCGGGACCTCTAAAAATCCAGCCAGCACTTCTTTTATACCAAAAATCATCCCCCGAATCTAATGGAGTCGTCGGAATTCTATTTCGAGTATCGAAACTCCTAAAATTGACCAAAGTTAAATCTTGGCCTAAAATTCCTCAAATTCTCAGCTCAAGACCTCAACGCTTGGTTACAACTCCAAAATTGATTCCGTAAACTCTTCTACGCTAATTTTGACATTTCGGAGTTGTTGGAATCGACATAATTTCATTTTGAGACTCATAGCTCCGGTTAGCCCCAAATACTACTTTTAAACACTTAAAGCTTATGAAAACTCAAAATTTCTAAAGATTTAACTTTTCATAGGATTTTCTAAAAATCAACACCCGGTACCAATAAAAAACAACTTAAGGCAACTAAAGGGAGGGGTAAAATGGTTAATTTACAAAAATTCCAAAAAATAACCTTTAGGGTCATTACAGTATATTAATGTTTGAACTACATTTTGACCTTATTCTTGTCTTGGCAAGACATATAGGCAATCTTACATAAGGGTTTAGTCTTTATTGTTTCAAAATAACTTCTTCAGAATTTTAAAACTTGGGGCAAATATTTTTGAAACAATTCAAATACGCTCTCCAAATTTCTTTTAAGAGCGCAAATCAACAATTCTTTCAAATCTAAATCTTCCTGACATCAGCGCCAATATTGGCCTTACATTTAAACCTTCACTCGACTTTTGATCCCAAAACATAGGACATAAGTTTTTTTTCGAGCATCGTAGGTTATAAATATGGGGTTTCTGTCTTTACTTTCAAAATCAAGAGTTCAACACTCCTCAATCATTCAATCCTTCCGACTGCAGCGAAGGAGGAACAACATCATTGTTGAAACTCATGAAAAAATCGCACAAACATTCGATTTCAAATCAGACGCATCACTTGACCACATGGCCTAACTCTAGTCCCTCTTAGTCTTATGATTTGAGAGCAATTTTAATACTTTTTTATTTGATTGTTGCAGGTTAAATGATCCCTTAACTTCACATGATATAATATCGGACCTCAAACTTTTTGAGGCATCAATATTCAATGGGGCAGACAAATTGGGAGAGTTTTGGATCAAACGATCACATTTTTTATATTATTTTTTATGAATTCCCTATTTTCACTCATTTATCATATTTCTATAGGAGAACCAACCCCACCTACAGGAGATAATGATCACAATAATTCACAATCATAAAAGACATCTCATAAACAACACCAATGAATGCACTCGCAAACAACTGACAGGCCATAACATATCGTCTCCAACAACAATTGGAGACAGTCATAACAATGATCGCCCCATAAGCAATTGGGACATCACAACAATAATCATCCCACAAATAGTCAGTACACACTCTCTCATCAAGGATATCGACAACACTCAGCATACGAGGCAACACTCCAAGTTTGTCTATATCTTTTGCATTAATTTTGTACATATTTTTATATTTGATAAATATCTTAATTTTTTGTCTTACATTATTTCTAGAGGTGATTTTTTTCTACACATACATTTGCTACCGTATTTTCATGAACTATATATATATTTTTTAAGAGAACAGACCCTACACGAGGCTCCCACCTCTCGTGCACAGCCAGGGGTTGAGCCGCACACCCCCAAGCCTTATTATACATAAAACAGAAAAATACAAGGAGAGGGACATAAACCTTACTTCCTTCTTAAGTTGGTTCATTATTATTCATGAACTATATCTAGGTAACCCTTCTTGGGTTCAGTATTTCTTGTTAAAAAAAAGAAAAAAAATTGTACATACATTTAGTTTGTATTTCCATGAACTAAATGAATCTAATTCTCATATCGATGAGATATATGAGAAAATTCTTCGGTACTCGTTAAGAAAAAAAATTATTTTCTTGCTTAGCAGCTTATACTATTGTGCCTGAACTACGGAAACCTGATTCTTATTTTCTACAAGATACGTATGTAACCCTCATTTGGGTTCGGTCCCATTTTCAAAAAAAAAGAATCAAAGTCTAAACTTGATTTGTACCAACATATTTAGGAGTGTGCATGAGGAATAAATATTGATGGAGATGATCAACTTCATGATAAACCATAGATTTTTTTGATACATCTTAATTGCACCTTAATGACACTTGAGAAAATTATCTTGCATACATCTAATACAAGAACAAAATCAACCCCATTGTTTCATGTGCATTCGTGTGGTGAGCCTTAGATTAATTTATTACATTGCAATGTTAATCTAGAACTTGGCCTAAATATTTATTGAGGCAAAATTATGAGTAGTGTTTGATTTGAAAAATGATTGTAGGTCTTCTTTAACCCGTTTGTGCCCTTCAAAGCCTACCAAATGATATTAATCTTTAGCATGTCCCACTTTGAGCCTAAGACTATTCTTTGGACAATCACATTTTAGTCTATATTCTTTCTGAGTGCTTATATGCACTATCTCTCTCTTGGCTTGACCTTTTTAAGCGCACTGAAAATGTGTGAGTTACAAAAGAATATTCAAGGTTCAAAGTTGTCAAAGACAAAATTAAAAAGTCCTTCAAAGTTTAGGATGATAGAATGACTTTAAAAAAAAGTTGAAAATTTCCCACAAGTTCAGGCAGATAAAATTGCAACAAAAGAAGAAAAAGAATACTCCAAAACAAATAGGAGAAACTTCAAAAGATGATGAGAAGGGGAAAAAAGCTCAGACAAGTTAATCTTCAAAAGAAGTCCAAAAGCACACAATAAAGGTACAACAATGCGGATTAAGCACTAAAAATGTAACAAAACATTGAAAGCACAAATTCAATGCAATGCTCAAGAAGGAATTAGGTCACTTTTATCCAAATGACTATCCTACTCGTTCATAAGCCTACATTACAAGCCAATAACAAGCCTTACATGATTTCATTTCAAATATTATCACATTAGTGGAGATTTACATGAAGGCCAAGTCTATGGTATCACAATTGCATGCATGAATATCTTTCTGAGTGTGAGCGTACTTATCAAAATGTCCTAAAATTAAAATATTCAAATATGTGAAAATTAGGACTTTCTTTATGGTGAGGACACTTGAAATATGAGGGACAAATATAGTTCTAAACTTTGTTTTGAAACAAGAGGAACAAATCGTATCGACACTAGGTATGTTTGAGGTACCACTTGAAACTATAGGAATTACTTAGATGTTGATCTCGGTTAGCTGAGAAAAGACGGTGGAATTCCTATGCACAATACTAATGGTTGGTACCAACTGAAGTCAAGATGTGATTTTGTCTTGTTCACTTTTCAACAGTTCTTACAACAATAAACACAAAAAAATGAAAAAAAAAACTCATGTTTTACGTCTCCAGATACGGTCATTTTAAATTCAAATATAGGCGTCCACCTTCTAATACGGGTATTTCAACACATTTTATAGGCACCCACCTTCTAATATGGATAATTCAACATATTTTATAGGCATCCACCTTCTTATACGAGTATTTCAATACATTCTACAGGCCTCACATTCTAACATGGGTATTTCAGTACACCTATCTTCTAATATGGGTATTTCAGTACATTTTAGAGGCACCAACTTTCTAATATGAGTATTTTAGTACATTTTACAAGCGTCCATCTTCTAATACGGGTATTCTAGTACATTTATACATGCACCCATGTCACGACCCAAGCCTAGGGCCTAGATGTGACATGGCGAATGAAAAATCCGAAAATACCTCAAACAAGCCTCTTAGCATTCTTTTAGCCTTACATAGGTAATGAAAATAAATAAACAAGCAGAAATCATAATAGTAAATTTTCAACTTACATATGTCTAACAATACCTTTAACTTTTAGATTTAACGGGGCTAAGACAAGTCCCTAGATCACCCTCAATCATAATAGAAAAAAATGTCATAGTAAGTGTCTAAAGATCTCAACATATCATAAGCTAGAAAGATAAAGGAGTATTGTTCCCGGAACATGGAAACTCACCAAAAGTAGTCTTCAAACTAAATCTCAACTAGCCACATGGAGGAAAACGAGGAGGAGCACCGGTCCCTACATGGTGATATCATGTAGGAAAAAGAGTATGTGTTAGTACTTTGAATGTACTAAGTATGTAAGCATGCATGAATATTGAGGAAACATTAAAACATTTATTTAATATGAAACATAATGCAATGCATGCATAATCAATCATATAGATATCCTTTAAAATATTTATTTTGTGGGAAAATGACCATAACCGACATTTAAGACCATGTGAGCTATTTCATGGAATCCAAGATAACTCCCTACGTTGGCCGGGGAGACTATTTGTCGGGTAGAACTCCGTCAACTTCATTTATTTTTTTAACTTTAAATTGAAGGGATTTCATGGATCCATTAACCTAAGCCTATAAGGGCTCCTATGTTGGCACATAGTTAATGAGACAAGGGGTTGCTACTAGGATTTTCTTACCGAATTCCACTTCAATGCCCCATTCGGTGCTAAGTCAATTCCACAGAATAGTTTAATAGTTTAAAATATTCATAGCATATAGCTTGATAATTCAAAACATCATATTCGGTGGAATAACTCATTAAAATATTTGGTAATTAAAATATGCAAGAATTATCCTTAATGCATAAAGAATCCATCATTCATAGCATTTCATCATGCTTTTATTTTATAAGACTCCCTTTTGATCATAGACATTGCTTTCATAAATATTTATTGGGAGTCAAAACTATCGAGTCAAACTTCATTGAAAATATAATAAAACTAGGTGGGTTCCAATTACTTCAAATTTCAAGCATGTATGCAAATAAAATTATGTATAAATACTTTGAAATTTATAAATAAAAAAATAATAGTTTAAACAACACACCATGAATTTTAAGAATCTTTAAAGAGGTAAATAGAGAAAATACTTGCAAACCATCAATCCATACCTATGAAATTATTTTGCATTAAAATAGACTAATAATCATTAGTTTAACCATGATTCATGCTATTAAGTAGAAATAAGAATTACCCATAAGAAAATCTTACTTGAAATTAAGATATTTAGTTGAAAGAGTTTTGGACTACATGGGTGGAAGAATCCATGGATAAACACCCACATAACTTAGAGTAAATCTTAAAAAAAATAAACATAATTTATCATATAATCAAAATACTTTAGGCATGAGAGTGAAAGGAATACTCTCATTGAAGCCTTACATACCTGGAAATCGAAGAGTTACTTAGAATCAAAAGACTTAATAAACACTCTTGAATCCTAGCATTTTCTCCTCGCTGGAGCATTTTGTGTATTATCCGGAGTATATGAATCACCCGAATAGTATTTCTACACTACTAAGAACTAAAACTATATTTTGAGAATGAGTAAAGGAGTGTGTAGAGAGAAGAGTTGATTGAGAAAGCTTGATGAACAAAATAATGAAATAAGGTGAGTATTTATAGTTGTGAAGGAGAGACCTAACAATAATTAAAATAATTATAAAGAAAAATATAAAAATTTAATGAAAGATTGTGATGTCATGAGTGATGTAAAATGAAGGACTATTGATGTCATGGGTGATGTCAAATTGATCTAGATCTTTCCATGCTTGGTGAGATGAACCTTCTTTAAATGGAATATCCTTTTTCAGAGCTGCGTTTGAAAAAGATAACTTTCTCATTAGAATTTGGTGTCTTCATATGAATTGTTTCTCTCAAAGTCTACTTTCATATCATTTAAGAATCAACTAATTTGGAGTATCCTACAGTGAGATATGAGTTTTCTTCTACAAATACTCCATTTCATCACAGCACCATGTCTTGCAATAATTAATTTATTTGACATACTTAACCTCCAAAACATAAAATATGGTCTTCACAAAAGTTATAGGTAATGATGTTTGGGTTATTTAGAAATTTAAATCACCTAATTTGAACCATCCTATTAAAATTTATTCCTAAAATATAAAAGCGAGAATTGGAACATCATATACAACGTTTTTAGGGGGTATTACACTATCTTCCCATTGGGAACATTCGTCCTCGAATGAGGAAAGACTTAGCTTGAGTAGAGTAGAGTGTAAACCAACAACCCATCATTAATGCAATAGTATAATTTAAAACATCGTTCGAAATATATTTCATAATTTTGCAAGCATATGACAAGAAAAGTTGAAATGCAAGGATTTCAAGTAATTGAGCAAGGACAACTTAATACCTTAGGTTTGGGTAGAGGGAAGAAGATGATGGTATCACTTACTCGCTTCCTCTTCCCATGTAGCACTTTCGATTTGTTGATTCTTTCAAAGGACTTTAACAGATGCAACTTCTTTGTTCCTCAATCTCTTAACTTGCCGGTCCAAAATTTTAACCGAAACTTCTTCATAGGTCAAGTTTTCTTCAACATTCACTACTTTCAAAGGAACAATGGAATTAGGATCACCCACATATTTTCTCAACATAGACACATGGAACACCGGATGAACCATGACCATTTCTAATGGCAACTCCCATTCATATGCAACCTTGTCAACACGTCTCACAATTTTATAATGTCACGACCCAAAATGGGTCATGAATGGCACCCACACTTAACAACCTAGGTGGGAGAAAGAACGATACAAATTCCAACCAATAAATATGACAATAATGCGGAAGCTCAATTAAATACGTTTTTTCAAAACATGAAAGTCATCACTTCAAGGACATCTAATTCTAAAATACTAAGTCTGGAAATATAACAACAACAACAACAACCCAGCCACACCGTGGAGTCTGGTGAGGATAAAGTGTATGCAGACCTTACTTCTACCGAGGTAGGATGGCTATTTCCGAGAGACCCTCGGCTCGAAAAAGCATAAAAAGAAGTCAGATAAGGCTAACAAATTTGAAGTGATTTGGAAAGCAAATAACGAAAGCTTTACGGATAAAATAGAATAATCTGAGTATAGAAGTACCGAAAGTAATAGATAATAATAGAAATCAGAGCAGAAAAAATCATAATATGCTAGAGCACCTACTAATAAGGAAGAATAACAAGGTTATGTACTAGCCTTCTACCCTAATGTGGGTTCTCCACACTCTCCTATCTAAGGTCATGTCCTCGGTAAGCTGTAAATATGCCATGTCCTATCTAATCACCTTCCCCCAATATTTCTTCGGCCTACCCCTACCTCTTCTGTAACCATCCATGTCCAACCTCTCACACCTCCGCACTGGAGCATCTATGTCTTTCCTCTTCACATGCCCAAACCATCTCAGTCGCGTTTTCCGCATTTTGTCTTCCACCGAGGCCACTCCCACCTTATCTCGAATAGCCTCATTTCTAATCATATCGCTCCTTGTGTGACCACATATCCATCTCAATATTCTCATCTCGGCAACTTTCATCTTTTGAACGTGCGGGATTTTAACTAGACAACACTCCGCCCCATACAACATAGCCGGTCTAACCACCACTTTGTAGAATTTTCCTTAAGTCTGGAAATATCAAACACCAAAATAAATAAATAACATAATGCGTTCAAAAACTAAGGACATCATGCCATGTCCGAGAAAATCCAACACGAGCTAGAATGAATAGCTCACCCTGGAATATGATGTGCTGGACACTAGCTAGATCTGAAGTCGAGTCAAAGTCAATGGAACACTCGCTGCACTCTACAAAATACAACAAAGAAAAATACAAGTAGGGGTCGGTACAGGACAATATGTACTGAATATGTATTATCGGCCAACTCAAAATAAAAATCAATATGCATAAAGTAATAGAGGGAAATCAACCATAGCACTTAACAGGTGACAACCAACAAGATCAAAATCAAGTGACAACACAATGAACAATTACATAACCAACCAAAAATATTAAGATCACATACGAGGACTCAAGCCTCCACATCACGCTCTTTTGGGAAATGAGTTATTGGAGATTGGGTAACATTAAGTCATTTTATTTTGGTTTCCTTTAATATTACCATTCGAAACGTGAAACTCGATCCAAATGTACCTTGTCGGAACGTGACACCCGATCCAAATATACCATATCGACTCGTGACACCCGATCCAAATATAATTACTTTAAAATTCTTTATTATTACATTCCACTTCATTAACAATATTTCATCAAGCCTTATTTATTCAAGGCACCATTTTTGATAGGGCAAGTTGAAGATTATGGATTTCACGGCCTCGAGATTTCAGACCAATCACAATAACATATCAACCATCCAAATCATAATAATTAAATACATAGTAAACTTTACACATTACTCAATGACTATCAATCGCTATTAAGAGTCTATCTATGATATAGAATAAACCATAACCTACCTCAATCGAAGAACCGAAAGTCAAGCAAGCTAATACACCAATGTTTTTTCTTTTTTCGATGCCTCAGAACGTTTTCAATCTATCAAATATATAATATTCATAAGTACACGAGTCACTATATATCTAGCCTAGACTCAATAACCTACCCAAATCTATAATCAAATTCCTAAATTTTGATACCAACTAATAACTCAAGTCTCATATTCCTAATCTTAAACAAGGGTTAAGTCTCAATTCTTCCAATATCATAACTTTAATGATATTCATACAATAAAAATACACCTAATATTTAATTACCTGACTTAATGTATCAAAACCTAATTTGTAACGTGATAATCAAAAGCAAGAAAATCTAAATCGGAGACGAATGCACTAACCAAAATGTTGTTCGAGAAACTGCACACTACATCACTATAATAATATAATTTTTTTCAATTACTTTCTGTTCTCTTTCTTCCAAAATAAAATATTATAATAACAATAGTATGACATCCTGAATCCATGTACAAAATACGGAAATTTAAGCATGAGTGATAAAGTACCTGATGAAATTTGGTTCTTATCTAACTTCTTTTTTTTTATTTTACTAAGCCGAGGGTCTTTCGGAAACAGCTGTCCTACCTTGATAGGAGTCAAGTCTGCGTATACTTTACCCTCCCCAGACCCCACATTGTGGGATTTCACTGGGTCGTTGTTGTTATTGTTGTTGTTATTGTTGTTGTTGTTCTACGTCGCGCCGCACAGGTAAGTTTCTCGTTGTTCTCCCTTTTTATTTCTTTAGGTATTAAAAGTTACAACTCCACTAACTAATTTTAATAAATAAAGAACAAGTGGTATAATATTTTAACTAAATCCTCACTCTAGCCCACCAATTAAATTGGTTACCTAAAGTTACCCCTCAACTAAATAATTGTAGTTATCGAATAGCCCAAAATACCCACTAAAATTTACAGGATGAGTCTTTTATGAAATTAGAGTTCTAGTTCTCAAAACGACCTAATAGATCGTTAGATATAAGGCCCTACATACCTAGGGCTTAATTACCCTTTCTTACCAAATCAAACCACACTCTTCATGGGTAAAACCTTCAGATACACCCAATCATCCACATTAAACTCTCAAGATCCCTTCTTCTAGTGTCGGAATATGACTTTTGACGACTTTGAGCCATCTTCAACCTTTCTCTAATGATCTTCACCTTCTCTAAAGCATCAACTACCAAATCGGGGCCCAATAAGGTCATCTTACCTACTTCAAACCAACCAACCGGGGATCTATATCATTTCCCATGCAAAGACTCAAACGACGCCATCTCAATACTTGAGTGGTAACTATTATTATAGGCAAACTTGATGAGTGGTAGATGATCATCCCAAATTCCTTTAAAACTCCAACACACAATCCCTTAACATATCTTCTACTGTTTGAATCGTCCTTTCGGCTTGCCCATCCATTTGAGGATGAAATGCGGTGCTCAATTTTACCTTAGTTCTGAGGCCCTTTTGAAATGATTTCCAAAAATGAGAAGTGAATTGGGTACCACGATCCTAAATAATGGATAACTGCACACCATGCAATCTCACCAACTCCCGAATATACAACTTGGCATAGTCTTCGGCACTATAGAAAGTCTTAACCAGTAGGAAGTAAGCCGACTTAGTCATTCTATCAACAATTACCCAAATCAAATCATGACGCTTCCAGGTATGAGGCAAACCCACTATAAAATCCATATTCAAATTCTCTCACTTCTAAGTAGGGATTTCAATGTCTTGGGCTAGGCCACCTGACCTTTGATGTTCGGCTTTTTATAGTATCCGGCTAGACCCAAGAAGCTCCTAATGTCTGAAGGAGACAACGGTCTAGGCCAATTCTTGACTGCCTCCATTTTCATAGGATCAACCTTGATCCCATCACCGTACACTACATGAACAAGAAATGCCACCTCCTTCAACCAAAATTCACACTTACTAAATTTTGCAAACAATTGCCTATCCCTCATCGTTTGAAGCTGTCACGACCCAAGCCTAGGGCCTAGACGTGACATGGCGAATGAGGAACCCGAAAGTACCTCAAACAAGCCTCTTAGCATTCTTTTAGCCTTTCATAGGTAATGATGATAAATAGACAAGCGGAAATCATAATAATAAATCTTCAACTTACATATGTCCAACAATACCTCTAACTATTAGATTTAATGGGGCTAAGACAAGTTCCTAGCTCACCCTCAATCATAATAGAAGAAATGCCATAATAAAATATCTTAGCATATCATAAGCTAGAAAGACAAAGGAGTATTGTTCCCGGAACATGGGAACTCACCAAAAGTAGTCTTCAATGGAATATCAACTAGCCACGTGGAGGAGAACGAGGAGGAGCACCGATCCCTACATGGTGATATCATGTAGGCAAAAGAGTATGCGTTAGTACTTTGAATGTACTAAGTATGTAAGGATGCATGAACATTGAGAAAATATTATAACATTTATGTAATATGGAACATAATGTAATACATGCATAATAAATCGTATATATATCCTTTAAAACATTCATTTTGTGGGAAGCTAACCATAACCGACATTTAAGACCATGCGAGCTATTACATGGAATCCAACATAACCCCCTACGTTGGCCGGGGAGACTACTTGCCAGGTAGAACTCCGTCAACTTCATTCATTTCTTTAACTTTAACTTTAAGGGCTATTTATGGATCCATTAGCCTAAGCCTACAAGGGCTCCTATGTTGGCACATAGTTAATGAGACAAGGGGTTGCTACTAGGATTCCCTTACCGAATCCCACCTCAATGCCTCATTCGGTGCTAAGTCAATCCCACGGAATAGTTTAATACTTCAAAATATTCATAGCATATAACTTGAGAATTCAAACATCATATTCGGTAGAATAGCTCATTAAAACATTTGATAATTCAAATATGCAAGAATTGTCCTTATTGCATAAAGAATTCATCATTCATATTATTTCATCATTCTTTCATTTCATAAGACTCCCTTTTTTATCATAGATATTTCTTTCATAAACATTTATTTGGAGTCAAAGCTTTCAAGTCAAACTTTATTAAAAATATAGTAAAACTAGGTGGGTTCAAATCACTTCAACTTGCAAATATGTATGTAATTAAATATACATAAATACTTTAAAATTCATTAATTAAAAATCATGCTTTGAACAACCCACCATGAATTTTAAGAACCTTTAAATAAATAAATAGAGGAATTACTTGCAAACTATCAATTCATATATATGAAATTATGTTGCATCAAAATAGATCAATAATCATTAATTTAACCATAATTCATACTATTAAGTAAAAATAAGAATTACTATAAGAAAATATTATTTAAAATCAAGAGACTTAATTGAAAGAGTTTTTGGACTATATGAATGGAATAACTCATGGATAAACACCAACATAACTTAGAGTAAAGCTTAAAGAAAATAACTATAATTTATCATATAATCAAAATAATTTAGACATGAGAGTGGAAGGAATACTCTCATTGAAGCCTTACATACCTGGAAACCGAAGCTTTAGTTGGTACCGGAAGACTTAATGAACACTCTTGAGTCCTAGCTTCTCTCCTTGCCGGAACGTTTTGTGTACTACCCGGAATATATGAATCACCGGAATAGTATTTCTTCACTACTAAGAACTAAAACTATATTTGAGAATGAGTATAGAGAGAAGATTTGCTTGAGAAAGCTTGATGAATAAAATGAGGAAATAAGGTGGGTATTTATAGGTGGGAAAGATGACCTAACAATAAATAAAATAATTATAAATAAAAATCTGAAAATTTAGTGGAATATATTGATGTCATGGATGATGTTAAATGGAGGACAATTTATGTCATGAGTGATGTCAAATGTATCTAGATCTTTCTATGGTAGGTGAAATGAGTTATCTTTGACAGAATACTCTTTTTGGGAGCTGCGTTTGAATAAGATAAATTCCTTATTAGGATTTGATGTCTTCATAAGAATTGTAGATATGGAAGTCTAGTTTCATATCGTTCAAGAATCAACCAATTTGGATAAACCTACAGTGAGATATGATTTTTCTTCTATAAACACTCATTTCCGTAACAGCATCCTACCTTACAAAGATTAATTTATTTGACCTACTTAAACTCCGAATCTTAAAATATAGTCTTCATAAAAGTTGTAGGTAATGATCTTGTGGTTACTCAGAAATTTGAATCACTCAATTTGGATATTTCTATGAAAAGTTATGACCAAAATACAGAGACTGTATCATGTTTAGGCAAAAATTGAAACATCGTATACAACGTTTTTAGGGGATATTACATTATCTCCCCCTTGGGAACATTCGTCCTCGAATGAGAAAAGACTTAGATTGAGTAGAGTAGAGTATTAACAAACAACCTATCATTAATGCAACAGTGTAATTTAAAGTATCATTTTAAAAAAATATTTCATAATTTTGCAAGCATATGACAAGAAAAGTTGAGATGTAAAGATTTTAAGTAATTGAGCAAGGACAACTTAATACCTTAGGTTTGGGTAGAGGGGAAAAGATGAGGGTATCTCTTAATCATATCCGCTTCCGCTTCCCATGTTGCACTTTCTATTTGTTGATTCCTCCAAAGGACTTTAACAGATGCAATTTCTTTGTTCCTCAATCTCTTAACTTGCCGATCCAAAATTTCCACAGGAACTTCTTCATAGGTCAAGTTTTCTTCAATATTCACTACTGCCATAGGTACAATGGAACTAGAATCACCCACATGTTTTTTCAACATAGACACGTGAAACACCGGATGAACCATGGCCATTTCCAATGGTAATTCCAACTCATATGCAACCTTACCAACACGTCTCACAATTCTATAAGGCCCTACATATCTAGGGCTCAATTTCCCTTTCTTACCAAATCGAACCACACCTTTCATGGGTGAAACCTTCAGATACACCCAATCATCCACATTAAACTCAAGATCCCTTCTTCTAGTGTCAGAATAGGACTTTTGACGACTTTGAGCCGTCTTCAACCTCTCTCTAATGATCTTCACCTTCTCTAAAGCATCAAGTACCAAATCGGGGCCCAATAAGGTCATCTCACCTACTTCGTACCAACCTACCGGTGATCTACATCGTCTCCCATACAAAGCCTCAAACGGTGCCATCTCAATACTTGAGTGGTAACTATTATTATAGGCAAACTCGATGAGAGGTAGATGATTATCCCAATTCCCTTTAAACTCCAACACACAAGCCCTTAACATATCCTCTAGTGTTTGAATCGTCCTTTCGGCTTGCCCATCCGTTTGAGGATGGAATGCTGTGCTCAACTTTACCTTAGTACCGAGGCCTTTTTGAAATGATCTCCAGAAGTGAGAAGTGAATTGGGTACCACGATCCGAAATAATGGATAATGGCACACCATGCAACCTCACCAACTCCCGAATATACAACTTGGCATAGTCTTCGACACTATAGGAAGTTTTAACCGGTAAGAAGTGAGCTGACTTAGTCATTCTATCAATAATTACCCAAATCGAGTCATGACGTTTCCGAGTATGAGGCAAACCCACTACAAAATCCATATTCACATTTTCCCATTTCCAAGTTGGGATTTCAATGTCTTGGGCTAGGCCACCCGGTCTTTGATGTTCGGCCTTCACTTGTTGACAATTTGTACATTCGGACACAAACCTTGCTATGTCCTTCTTCATGCCACCCCACCAATACAACTCCTTTAAGTCTCGGTACATTTTTGTTGAACCAGGATGAATGGAGTATCTAGAATTATGAGCCTCCATCAAGATCAAACTCCTTAGGCCATCAACATCTGGAACACATATCCGACCTTGGTAGTATAGAACCCCATCTCCCCCTTGGGAAAAGACTTCTATCTTCTTTTCCTTTACCAACTTCTTTAACTCGATAAACTTTGGGTCAAGATCTTGCTTTGATTTAACATCCACCACCAAAGAGGATTCAGATTTATTTTGAACAACCATACCCCCATCATTAGTACTACCCAACTTCACCCCTAATCTAGCCAATCGGTGAACATCTTTCACCAACTCCCTCTTCCTTTCATCCACATGGGCCACACTCCCCATAGATATTCTACTAAGTGCATCAGCAACCACATTGGCTTTACCCGGATGATAGTGCACACTCATGTCATAGTCCTTAAGGAGTTCTAGCCACCTCCTTTGCCTTAGATTAAGGTCCTTTTGGGTAAACACATATTGAAGACTCTTATGATCAGTATATACATCCACA
Organism: Solanum dulcamara; assembly: GCF_947179165.1. Taxonomy (NCBI): domain Eukaryota; kingdom Viridiplantae; phylum Streptophyta; class Magnoliopsida; order Solanales; family Solanaceae; genus Solanum; species Solanum dulcamara. The sequence continues at coordinate 63,669,348 of NC_077246.1, forward strand.
TGCACCCCATAGAGGTAATGCCTCCAAATCTTCAGAGCAAAAACAACAGCCGCCAATTCAAGGTCATGGGTAGGGTAGTTGCGCTCATGCACCTTTAATTGCCTAGAAGCATAGGCTATTACCTTGCCTTTTTGCATTAAGACACAACCTAAACCAATCTTTGAAGCATCACAATAAACTACAAATCCTTCTAATCCTTCTGGGAGAGTCAAAATAGGAGCAGAGGTAAGTCGATCTTTTAAGGTCTGGAAACTCTTCTCACACTCATCTGTCCATATGAATTTGGATTTCTTTTGGGTCAATTTTGTCATAGGAGATGAGATGGAAGAAAAGCCTTTGACGAACCGTCTATAGTACCCGGCTAGACCTAAGAAGCTCCTAATGTCTGAAGGAGATAATGGTCTAGGCCAATTTTTGACTGCCTCTATTTTCTTAGGATCAACCTTGATTCCATCACCGGACACTACGTGACCAAGAAATGCTACCTCCTTTAACCAAAATTCACACTTACTAAATTTTGCAAATAATTGTTTATCCCTCAATGTTTGAAGCACAACTCTCAAGTGATTTTTATGTTCTTCCTCACCCCGAGAGTAAATTAAAATATCATCAATGAAGGCTACTACAAAGGTATCAAGGTAAGGTTTGAACACCCTATTCATCAAGTCCATAAACACCGCTGGTGCATTCGTCAACCCAAAACTCATCACCACAAACTCATAGTGACCATACCTTGTTCGGAAGGCTGTTTTGGGAATGTCACACTCCCTTACCCGTAGTTGGTGGTAGCCGGACCGAAGGTCGATCTTGGAGAAGTGACTTGCCCCTTGTAATTAATCAAACAAGTCATCTATTCTAGGGAGTGGGTACTTGTTCTTAATGGTCATCTTATTTAATTGCCGATAGTCTATGCACATTCGAAGTGACCCATCCTTCTTTCTTACAAATAGAACGGGAGCACCCCATGGCGAAATACTTGGTCTTATGAACCCCTTCTCTAACAAGTCCTTTAATTGTTCCTTCAGCTCTTTCAATTCTGCTGGGGCCATGCGGTAAGGAGGAATAGAGATAGGTTGGGTATCGGGGAGGATATCAATACCAAAATCAACTTCCCTTTCGAGAGGGATACCGGGAAGGTCATCAGGAAAGACATCGGGGAATTCATTGACTATAGGAACTGACTCAAGAGAAGGACTTTTGGAGTCGACATCCCTAACCCTCACAATATGGTAAATACATCCCTTAGAAATCATTTTGCGAGCCTTAAGATAAGAAATAAACTGACCCTTAACCACCGAATCACGACCCTGCCATTCAATAACAGGCTCATTTGGAAATTGGAACTTGACTCGACGATTCCTACAATCTATGGAAGCATAAGATGCATGTAACCAATCCATCCCAAGAATGACATCGAAATCTACCATATCTAGCTCAATGAGATCACAAGGAATAACTTTATGCAAGATAGACACAAGGCAATCCCTATAGACCTTTCTAGCAATAACTGACTCACCAACGGGGGTAGACACCAAATAGGGCTCTAATAACATTTCAGGTAAAACATCAAATCTATTAGCAAGGAATGGAGTAACAAAAGATAAATTTGCACCCGGATCTAATAGTGCATACACATCAAAAGAAAAGACCTTTAACATACCGGTAATGACATTGGGTGCATACTCAACCTCTTGTCTCCCATGCAAGGCGTAAAAGCGGTTGGTGCGTTGGACACCTCCTTGGACTTGTTGACCATGAGCAATTTGGCCTTGAGTCCTACCACCACCATCTCTACAATCCTTAGCATGGTGGCCCAGCTTGCCACACTTAAAGCATGCATTGGAACCAGCTAAGCATTCCCCTTTGTGAGTCCTTCCATACTTCTTGCAAGCAGGGAAAGTTTGAGTAGCAACATTCTCTCTTGGAATCATTGGTTTACCACTCTTGTCCTTGTTGAACCTTGGAGGAGGAGTATTGGTGGAACCTTGTCCCACAAATCGTTGCCCACCTTGACCTTTGCCATTGTTACCATAATCGGACCTTTGAGGGTTAAACCCTCCACCATCCACTCTAGCCTTTTTGAACCCCCTTGATCTCTCTCTAAGCTTCTCTTCTTCAATTTGTTCTGCGTAAGTCATTAACCGAGAGATATCCATCTCCTTGATCAACATGGCCGTTTTGCACTCATTGGACACCAAGCTTGAGACACCGGAAATAAAATTGCTCATCCTAGCTCTTGGGTCGGAAACCATAAAAGGAGCATACTTTGATAACTTAGTGAATTTGAGAGCATACTCCCTCACGCTCATACTCCCTTGACGGAGGTTGATGAACTCTTGGATTTTGGCCTCCCTTAGCTCTAATGGGAAGAAGCGGTCTAGGAAGGCACCTTTGAACTCTTCCCATCCTATCGACCCTATTTCTTCATCCCTCTCAACAATCCATTGTTCGTACCATACTCGAGCCACACCTTTGAGTTGATAGGCCACTAGCTCGGCCTTCTCATTTGGTGGCACACCCATGATAGCCACAATCCGGTACACCTCATTAATGAACTCCATAGGGTCCTCATCTAGTTTAGAACCATCGAACTCGGGTGGATTCATCCTTTGGAAATCCCGAATCCTAGAGGCTGGATTTTGCATTTGGGGAGAAGGAACACCTAGATTCCCTTGGTTAGCTACGACTTGAGCTAACAAAGTAATAACACTGCGAAACTCGGCATGGGTTACCCCGTCCTCATGATGTTGGGCATTAGGAATCGGAGGAGTTTGGTCCTCATCGTCAACCCTTGCTCTTCGAGGTGGTCTTCCACGAGTCATTATCTAGAAAACACAAAATGGGTCGTTAGTTAAAGGAAAGCTTAGGACACTCTAAGGCACGACATGAATTTGAAAGAAGTGAAAATTTTCCTAAACGCCTCATAGTCTCTTATTCATAATTGTGGCGCGCTTCACAACCATGAACAAGACCCTATTCGACGCGGTATGTTGGACTCCAAGGATCATTCAAAACCTCGGGCTCTGATACCAAGTTTGTCACGACCCAAGCCTAGGGCCTAGACGTGACATGGCGAATGAGGAACCCGAAAGTACCTCAAACAAGCCTCTTAGCATTCTTTTAGCCTTTCATAGGTAATGATGATAAATAGACAAGCGGAAATCATAATAATAAATCTTCAACTTACATATGTCCAATAATACCTCTAACTATTAGATTTAATGGGGCTAAGACAAGTTCCTAGCTCACCCTCAATCATAATAGAAGAAATGCCATAATAAAATATCTTAGCATATCATAAGCTAGAAAGACAAAGGAGTATTGTTCCCGGAACATGGGAACTCACCAAAAGTAGTCTTCAATGGAATATCAACTAGCCACGTGGAGGAGAACGAGGAGGAGCACCGATCCCTACATGGTGATATCATGTAGGCAAAAGAGTATGCGTTAGTACTTTGAATGTACTAAGTATGTAAGGATGCATGAACATTGAGAAAATATTATAACATTTATGTAATATGGAACATAATGTAATACATGCATAATAAATCGTATATATATCCTTTAAAACATTCATTTTGTGGGAAGCTAACCATAACCGACATTTAAGACCATGCGAGCTATTACATGGAATCCAACATAACCCCCTACGTTGGCCGGGGAGACTACTTGCCAGGTAGAACTCCGTCAACTTCATTCATTTCTTTAACTTTAACTTTAAGGGCTATTTATGGATCCATTAGCCTAAGCCTACAAGGGCTCCTATGTTGGCACATAGTTAATGAGACAAGGGGTTGCTACTAGGATTCCCTTACCGAATCCCACCTCAATGCCTCATTCGGTGCTAAGTCAATCCCACGGAATAGTTTAATACTTCAAAATATTCATAGCATATAACTTGAGAATTCAAACATCATATTCGGTAGAATAGCTCATTAAAACATTTGATAATTCAAATATGCAAGAATTGTCCTTATTGCATAAAGAATTCATCATTCATATTATTTCATCATTCTTTCATTTCATAAGACTCCCTTTTTTATCATAGATATTTCTTTCATAAACATTTATTTGGAGTCAAAGCTTTCAAGTCAAACTTTATTAAAAATATAGTAAAACTAGGTGGGTTCAAATCACTTCAACTTGCAAATATGTATGTAATTAAATATACATAAATACTTTAAAATTCATTAATTAAAAATCATGCTTTGAACAACCCACCATGAATTTTAAGAACCTTTAAATAAATAAATAGAGGAATTACTTGCAAACTATCAATTCATATATATGAAATTATGTTGCATCAAAATAGATCAATAATCATTAATTTAACCATAATTCATACTATTAAGTAAAAATAAGAATTACTATAAGAAAATATTATTTAAAATCAAGAGACTTAATTGAAAGAGTTTTTGGACTATATGAATGGAATAACTCATGGATAAACACCAACATAACTTAGAGTAAAGCTTAAAGAAAATAACTATAATTTATCATATAATCAAAATAATTTAGACATGAGAGTGGAAGGAATACTCTCATTGAAGCCTTACATACCTGGAAACCGAAGCTTTAGTTGGTACCGGAAGACTTAATGAACACTCTTGAGTCCTAGCTTCTCTCCTTGCCGGAACGTTTTGTGTACTACCCGGAATATATGAATCACCGGAATAGTATTTCTTCACTACTAAGAACTAAAACTATATTTGAGAATGAGTATAGAGAGAAGATTTGCTTGAGAAAGCTTGATGAATAAAATGAGGAAATAAGGTGGGTATTTATAGATGGGAAAGATGACCTAACAATAAATAAAATAATTATAAATAAAAATCTGAAAATTTAGTGGAATATATTGATGTCATGGATGATGTTAAATGGAGGACAATTTATGTCATGAGTGATGTCAAATGTATCTAGATCTTTCTATGGTAGGTGAAATGAGTTATCTTTGACAGAATACTCTTTTTGGGAGCTGCGTTTGAATAAGATAAATTCCTTATTAGGATTTGGTGTCTTCATAAGAATTGTAGATATGGAAGTCTAGTTTCATATCGTTCAAGAATCAACCAATTTGGATAAACCTACAGTGAGATATGATTTTTCTTCTATAAACACTCATTTCCGTAACAGCATCCTACCTTACAAAGATTAATTTATTTGACCTACTTAACCTCCGAATCTTAAAATATGGTCTTCATAAAAGTTGTAGGTAATGCTCTTGTGGTTACTCAGAAATTTGAATCACTCAATTTGGATATTTCTATGAAAAGTTATGACCAAAATACAGAGACTGTATCATGTTTAGGCAAAAATTGAAACATCGTATACAACGTTTTTAGGGGATATTACAGAAGCATAACTCTCAAGTGATTTTTATGTTCTTCTTTACCCCAAGAGTAAATCAAAATATCATCAATGAATACCACCATAAAATTATCAAGGAAAGATTTGAACACCCTATTTATCAAGTCCATGAACGCCACCGGCGCATTCGTCAACCCAAAACTCATCACCACAAACTCGAACTGACCATACTGTGTTCAGAAAGCCATTTTGGGAATGTCATACTCCCTCACCCATAGTTGGTTATAGCCGTACCGAAGGTCGATCTTGGAGAAGTGACTTGCCCCTTGCAATTGATCAAACAAGTCATCTATTCTTGGGAGTGGGTACTTGTTCTTAATGGTCATGTTATTTAATTGCCGATAGTCTATGCATATTCGAAGCGACCCATAATTCTTTCTCACAAATAACACGGGAGCACCCCATGGAGAAATACTTGGTCTTACGAACTCCTTTTCTAATAAGTCCTTTAATTGTTCCTTCAACTTTTTCAATTCTGTCAGGGCCATTCGGTAAGGAGGAATAGAGATAGTTGGGTATCAGGGAGGAGATCGATACCAAAATTAACTTCCCTTTTAGGAGGGACACCGGGAAGGTCATCGGAAAAGACAATGGGGAACTCATTGACTATGGGAACTGACTCAAGAGGAGGACTTTCAGAGTTGACATCCCTAACCCTCATAATGTGGTAAATACAATCCTTAGAAATCATTTTTCGGGACTTAAGATAAGAAATGAACTTACCCTTCACCATCGAATCACAATCCTCACATTCAATAACAGACTCATTTGGAAATTGGAACTTGACTCGGCGAGTCCTACAATCTATGAAAGCATAAGATGCGTGTAAATAATTCATCCTAAGAATGACATCGAAATCTACCATGTCAAGATCAATAAGATCACAAGAAATAACTTTATGCAAGATAGACACGGGACAACCCCTATAAACCTTTCTAGTAATAACCGACTCACCAACGGGGGTAGACATCAAATAGGGCTCTAATAACATTTCGGGTGACACATCAAACCTATTAGAAAGGAATGGAGTAACAAACGATAAATTTGCACCCAGATCTAATAGTGCATACACATCAAAAGCAAAGACCTTTAACATACTGGTAATGACATTGGGTGCGTCCTCAACCTCTCGTCTCCCATGCAAGGCGTAAAAGTGGTTGGTGCGTTAGACACCTCCTTAGACTTGTTGACCATGAGCAATTTGTTCTTGAGGCCTACCACCACCATCTCTACAATCTCTAGCATGGTGTCCTAGCTTTCCACACTTAAAACATGCATTAGAATCGACTAAGCATTCCCTTTTGTGAGTCCTTTCACACTTCTTGAAAGCGGAGAAAGTTTGAGCAACAACATTCTCTCTTAGAACCATTATTTTAGCACCCTTTTCCTTATTAAACCTTGGAGGAGGAGTATTGGTGGAACCTTATCCCACAAACTGCTGCCCACTTTGGCCTTTTCCATTGTTACCATAACCGGACCTTTGAGGGTTAAACCCTCCACTATCCATTCTAGCCATTTTGAACCCCCTTGATCTCTCTCTCTGCTTCTCTCTCTATCTCCTTGACCAACATAACCATATTTCACTCCTTGCACACCAATCTTAAGACACCGAAAATAAACTTACTCATCCTAGCTCTTAGGTCGGAGACCATGAAAGGAGCATACTTTAACAACTTAGTGAATTTGAGATCATACTCCCTCACGCTCATACTCCCTTGATGGAGGTTGATGAACTCTTGGATTTTGGCCTCCATTAGCTCCAATAGGAAGAAGTGGTCTAGAAAGGAACCTTTGAACTCTTCCTATCCTATCGGCCCCATTTTTTCATCCCTCTCAACAGCCCATTGTTCGTACCACACTCGAGCCACACCTTTGAGTTGATAGGTCACTAGCTCGGCCTTCTCATTCGGTGGCACACCCATGATAGCCATAATTAGGTACACCTCATCAATGAACTCCATAGGTTCCTTATCTAGTTTAGAACCATCGAACTCGGGCGGATTCATCCTTTGGAAATCCCGAATCCTAGAGGCTGGATTTTGCATTTGGGGAGGAGGAACACCTTGATACCCTTGGTTGGATACAACTTGAATCAACAAAGTAATGATATTGCGAAACTCGGCATGGGTTACCCCTTCCTCATGATATGGGGCATTGAGAATCAGAGGAGCTTGGTCCTCATTGGGTCGTTAGTTAAAGGAAAGCTTAGGACACTCTAAGGCTCCGATAACCCACCTTTTAATATGGGTATTTTACCTTTTAAGTACATTTTACAAGCTAGTCGGAGGCCACTTTACATGCTTGCCCCGCCAGTCGAAGTCCCTTTGCATCACATTTTTGGCCCTCTATTTGTACTAAATTCCTTCTACCATTATCACATAGAAAACAATGTCATCACTATTCAACACTGGACAAATTTTGAGAGTCAATCAAAATTTATCGTAACTTTGTATCTAGAACTACACACGGCCTGATTCTCATAAAATCAGATATATGTAGGCGACTTCAAACCAAAGTCTTGGCCGTAACATTTTTCACAATCCCATATCATTCCACATGGTCACACCACGATTGTCTCGCAAGTCGGCCAAAATCGGCTAATCAATCAATGTCCTTGCCCGACAATTCATCATTCATCATCGAGCAAACAGGGGCAACTGTTGACACCCAATTTTGACCGACCTATAACCCATTTTGGACTGCTATTTAATTAAATATGTATTTTAATTTTTTTATTTATTGTAGGCTTAAGCTTACATTTAGCATAATATTAAAAACTTTATTATTTTCTATTTATTTCATGGGTTACTTATTTCGAATATTGATGTTTCATAATTTTTAATATTAAGTATTTATTTAGTATATTATTATTATTATTATTTTTATTATTCTTACTTATTATTATTATTATTATTATCATCATTTGTTGTTGTTGTTGTTGTTGTTGTTATTGTTGTTGTTGTTATTATTATTATTATTATTATTATTATTGTTATTATTATTATTATTATTACTATCTGTTGTTAGACCCCAATTTTCCTTTGCCTAATTTTTATCACACCATACACGTAGCAATATACTCATACTGCATTTCAGCACTAACTACCTACCAACCCATTCCTAATTTCCCCATTAATATACTAATCTATACTACAATCTCATGATGATCAGCCCACAACTTCACCCCCATATTCCCTATTCTTAATTCCCAAAAAAATAAATCCACAAAACAATACAAGAGACTACCAAACAAATTAACTCCAAAAATACCATTCTCTTCTCTTTTTCAACCTCACAAACACACCACCACCACAACCTGAAGAGAACCCATTTCTCCATCAGAGAACAACCCCATAAGCTACCATATCTACATCATAATCCCTCACAAAGTCTATAAGGAAGCTTGTCCTTTCATCTAGAACAAAACAACCCTTGTGGTAAGTAAACCAAATTCGATTTTGAAATTGTGTAGCTCTTAGTAATTTTGGCATATCTCGTTGTATAGAGCTTTGTTTTTAGTAAATAGATATCTTTTTGAAATCCAAAACACGTACCTACAACTCGTATGTTATGTTGTAGCCTAGATATGTTGCTATTGAGTCAAAAAATAGGATGCAACATGGGACAAGTTTTGTCCAGATTCTTGATTTAAAACTCTCACATATACAACTGTTAGTGTTTTGATTATATCTTTTGGTACAAATTTTATTTTGCGGTGATTCTTATTTGTTTGCAAACTTAAGACATATATCTACAACTTTTATGAAGGACATAAAGTTCAGTTTTGCCTTTTATATTTTCAAATTTTAGGTACAACATGAGGTACTTGGTTGGCCGGATTTACTGTTTTGATAGGCTTAAATGGAAATATGAAATTTTAATTTAAGTTTACATTATATATTATATTTTGTAAGTTGAAATGGTCAATTAAAAGTTGGTTTGCCATTTTATTCTACTTTTTCTTTCAATTATTGTTGCTACTTTTGCTAATATATATATATATATATATATATAGAGAGAGAGAGAGAGAGAGAGAGATTTATTAACTATTTATAGATCTTGTTGGAGAACTTGAAATTTTGGCAAAACTTTTGACTACATTGTTAATATTTGGTTCTCTTGTTTGACCTTGTTTGATGATTTCTTAAATGGATGTTCATAACTTTGTTATTGTGACCATTTTTTCAGATATTAGTTGTTGTTGTCCCATAGCAACCACGACACGTGGTGAAGCAGTCAGATCCGACTGATTTTTTTCCATGGTGACTTTTCTAATTTTTACATTTTTATTTTTATTTGGGCATCAAGTTCCTGTTGTTATTTTTTTTTTTGTATATAAATATCTCGTTGTTATTGTTTTTGAGGTTACTGTTTGGTCTCCAATTATTTTTTTATGTTTGTTGTTATTTGTCCAACTATCACTATGATCTCCTTTATCCTGGATTAGTAGATTGTTATTATTAGTGGTCATCATTTTCATAATTTTTAATTATTTGTTGTGCCTTTGTCTAAGTTTTATTGTTATTATTATTGTTATTATTATTGTTATTGTTATTATTATTGTTCTTTTAGAGTCGAGTTTACGCTCTTTCCTCCTCTTTCGATAAGCTTTTCATAGCCGTAGTATTATTATTGTTGTTATTGTTATTATTATTGTTATTGTTATTCTTATTCTTATTGTTATTGTTATTGTTATTGTTATTGTTATTGTTATTGTTATTGTTATTGTTATTGTTATTGTTATTGTTATTGTTATTGTTATTGTTATTGTTATTGTTATTGTTATTGTTATTGTTATTGTTATTGTTATTGTTATTGTTGTTATTCTTATTCTTATTCTTATTCTTATTATTGTTATTGTTGTTACTGTTGTTATTGTTGTTCTTATTGTTGTTATTGTTGTTCTTATTGTTGTTATTGTTGTTATTGTTATTATTATTGTTATTATTATTGTTATTGTTGTTGTTGTTGTTGTTGTTGTTGTTGTTGTTATTATTATTATTATTATTATTATTATTATTATTATTATTATTATCTATTACTAACACTTTTACTAAGTATCTTTACAGGTACTCAACGCATAGTTATTGACGTTAGACAAATATTATTATTCAACTAGCTACATTATTATTTTTCAACACCTATATACTACCAATTTTTCAATACCTACACATTATTTTTTCAAACAACCGGCCTACCAATTTTTCAATACCAACACATTATTATTTTCAAACAACTAGCCTATCAATTTTTCAATACCTACACATTATTATTTTCAAACAACTAGCCTACTAATTTTTCAACACCTATAAACTATTACTTTTCAACACATATATTACCAATTTTTCAAAACCTATGCACTATTACTTTTCAACACCTATATACTATCAATTTTTCAACACCTATACATTATCATTTTTCAAACTAACCTACACTTCAATTCCTACATGTCAAATTCTTACTAGCTAACTCATTCCCTACAATACACAACAATATCAATTTTCTTCTGCAACAAAACACAATTTCAATTACTATTTTTATTTTAATTCACCGTCCTTAATTCCCACAGCTTCAACAACATACCCATCTACACCTACATACATACACTCATTCACGCATCCTCCTCTGCCTATACACTTAGGCAAAACTTAGGCCATAAATACTTACATAAAAAATTTTAATTGATTTAACTATTTAATCAGTTAATTCATATTTTTAGATAAAATTTAATAATCTTTTTTCCTTTAAATATTTTTTCATAATTTATTCTTTCATTGATATTGTAAGTTTAAATATAATCTGAGATTACTTTTTTTCTCTTCTATTAAAGAAGTATTTTTTCTTTTCATACATTACAAAAGATGTTTTTCCTTTCATATGGTAAAAGAGTTTCTTTTTTTTTAATTAATAAAGGGCAATTCTTTTAATATTGCATAAAAACTATTTTTTATATACATGTATATATTCCTTCTCATATTTTCATACACCTAGTTGACAATAATATATATTATTTACTTGATACATACTCTGAAATATATATATATATATATATATATATATATATATATATATATATAGAGAGAGAGAGAGAGAGAGAGAGAGAATGTGTGTGTTAATACTTGCAAATAATAATTTTATCCCCTCCCTCTTTGATAAATTAAGTCTAGTCGGGTACCACATTTTGTGAATTTTGAAGGGTGTCTAACACCTTCCTTTTGGAATAATGTAAACCCTTGCCTAAAATCTAAACTAGTTTTTCGCAGATTAAAATGTGAGTCATACATGTTATGCATCAAATAGGTTTTTCTTATTTTCCTTAATAAATTAGGTGGAAACTCTATATAATAATTAATCCTTTTAGAGTCTCTACGTTGTGCTTTATATAACCTTGGTAAAAATAGGGCATAACAATTCTGACAGCAAGAAGGTATAAAAATATGTATGTGGCTGATCTGAATACTAATCAAGGAGATGATCTGACATGTCTTAATGCTCAAAGTGAGAATGCAAATATTTGACACAGAAGACTTGGTCATGGTAGTACTTCTCTTCTGAACAAACTTGTGTTAAAGGACCTTATTTGTGGGCTGTCAAAGATAAAATTTGCAGATGACAAAGTTGTGATGTTGTGTTAAAGGAAATCAGACCAAATCTTCTTTCAATCAGAAAAAGCAAGTCAGTACCACCGGGACACTTGAACTACTGCACATAAATCTTTGTGGCCCCGCAAAAATTCAAAGTAGATGAGGAAAGAAGTACATCTTTGTAATTGTAGATGATTTTTGAAGGGTAACGCCCCATATTTTGCATAGACTAGTTCTATGTGAGTAGTGATTGTTTGAAATAGGTTTGGAAGGATTCGAAAGGGGTTTAAGGCTAAATAGAGTAGTAAAGTATAATTTGTCATAATAATTGACCTACTTGCTTAAGCTACAGGTTCGGATATCTTACGTAATTAATCTACTTGATTACACGTCTAGCTTATGCAGCAAGGGTCATGCAGGTTCTTAAGGTAAGAAAAATTGCCAACCTACTAAAAAGAACAAGGAGGTGATGCACCTACTTGCTTAAAGTAAAGGACCATACTATTTCTCCAATTTATTAAGTAAAAAAGCGTCCAAAAGGGACCCCTAAAGAACTGAAGTAAATCTCATCTCCTCTATTGCTTATTCTCTAGCAAATTACTCCTAAAAAAAGCCATAGAAGCTCCAAGAGTTCTTTTCTACAACTTCGCCATTAAAATCTGAATCAAACTCTTTATATTTCAAGTACAAGTTGGTGGAATATCTCCCATCTTAAGAAATTTAAGTGAAGAAGCTGATTCACCTTAAGGTAATGTACTATCATATAGTATTTTCAAAAGATTGAATTAGTAGGAGTATGGTATGTTGGTTTTAGTAATTTCTCCCTTCTTCTCAAGATAAGTGGAGAGGACAACCTAAACCTTGAAGAACCCAAGTCTTGGCAAGGGAGGTTGTTGTCCAACAAGGTAAGTTACTGAAATTTTCATCCCTCTTTTGTGCTTGAATTGGTTAGGGGATTTGGTATGTATTAATGAGCTAAGAATTGTTCCTCTTATATAGCGTGAGCTTGGGGGATGTTCTTGTGGTTTGTGCATGTTGGGACATCCATGGAGGGGAGTCCCATTTAACTCAATTATCAGCTCATTTGAGATTTTTAAATGTAATGATAGTTGGAACTCACGGAATAGTGATCGGGAGCCGTGAGTTCATATTGCCCCTACCACATTGTGATTCTTAGGTATTGTTTTGTGTATACTAAAATAAGAGGGTATTGTTGAATGTGTGGAGGAGGTTATGAGAACTTTCTAAAGGGAAAAACGTTGAAGAGTGTGGGAATATACCACTTAATCGAGTGTTGCTTGAGCTTGCTACCCGCCATACTTGTGTATAATATTTTGTATGTGTTACAAAGCCCAAGGAGTTTGGGGGCTCCTTATAATAAGGTTGTATGGTATATAGACGTAATTAAAGGAGAAGGGATGGAAAAGATACCCTTGGTTTTATAAACTACAGGTTTACTGCCCGAATACTATTTTTCCAAGATTAAGTTGCCCAATCTATTAAGTAGCTACTAATATTATTTTTATTACTTATTTCATTGTAGATTAATAATCTGAAAAGGAGGAGGTTAATTCGTTGTACTATCCGAGTAGTATAGCAAGGTATGTAAGGCTATTTAATTTCATATTATTTGGCATGAAATCTAATACGTGTGTCACTACCTACAAGTGGGCTTCTTAAATGATCTTCCAAGTAAAAGATACATAGTGGCAGCATACAATTTTCAACGTAGATAACAATCTTATTCCCCCTTTCTTGTGTGTCAAAGTACCTCGATATGTGCTACCATTAGATCTGTGGTTTAATCTTCCAAGCGCTAGTATGAAAAGTGTACTTTCCACAACAAGCTTCGTGGAGTCAATTGTGTCATTTGAACTCCTAAGTTATTACGTCGATGCTACATTTGTTCCTTATATCGTTGTACTGCCTTAACTGATTATTCTCACGTCTTACACTATTGGTCCATAGTTCCAAAGATTAAAAATGATCATGACCACTAAAATAACAACCTTAAATATTAAAGAACAAGGTGGAGCAATATGTACAGTACGGGTGGCAGCCTAGAGGAAAAAGCCTAGTATGGATCGATCTCAATTTGTGAATAAGGGTGACATCCTAGGAGCGAAAGCCTAGCATAGGCCGATTCCAATTATATTTTTTTTAGGACCGCATCTCGAGGTATAAATGCCTAGCATGGGTCATCCTCTTTTACCACTGATTAGTTGGTCATTTGTATCACATGCCTTACAAAGATTATAAAGCACAAAAGTGTAAAGAGAAGGATGTAACATACATGATCCCACAAGAGTAAAAGGGTGGTCTTCTATTCTGATCTATGCATTTATATATTGATACTTGATTTCATTTGTGTCTTTATTTTACATATGTTATTGCCTTACATATTAGTACATTCTTTCGTACTGACCCCTCACGGGGGATGCCGCATTTCATGCTGCAGGCAGAGGTACTCCAGCTAGTAGACCTCCCAGTAGGAGCATAGGACACTCAGTTGCTATTGGTGAGCTCCAAATTAATTTGTGGCTATACTGAGTCTTTAGCAGATGCATTTTGATATTGTATAGTAGTTAAGAGTACGACGGAGCCTGTCCCTACCTAGATTACGTTTGTCTATCTTATAGAGGCTTTGTAGATTCATGTATAAATTAAAGTTTTGTTTGGTTTCTTAACAGATGTGGCCTCGATGGCCAAGTCACGTGCACAAGTTTTGTCCCTATATATGTTGGTCTTTTACTACAGTATCTTATATATGTGTGTCAAACTTTATGATTTTCATAATTATACGCATGGTAAGTACAGGTTGTAAAGTGCTTCTCTCGGGTCTTGAAGGCATCGGGTGCCTATCTATCTTAATGGGATTTGAGGCGTGACATCAAGATTCACCTGGACTATGTTTTTCTTAAGTCTAAAGATGAAACATATGATATTTGCTAAGATGATTCAGACGAAGCTAAACTGCAAAATTGCAGAGATCAGGTCGGACCATGACACTGAGTTTGAAAATGCTAGAGTTAAAATTTGTGTTGAACATAGAATACACGACAATTTCAGCTCCCAGAACTTCTCAACAAAATGGTTGAAAGAAAGAACAGAATCTTGATTGACATTGCTAGAACCATGTTGATAGATTCTGATCTCCCAAAAAACTTCTGGACTAAAACCATAAATACTGCTTGTTACGTTACCAACAGGTGTCTGATCAGATCAATTCTCGACAAAAGTCCATATGAGCTGCTAAACAATAGAAAATCAAAATTGAGTTATCTTAAGGCTTTTGGCTGAAAATGTTTTGTTCTTACTAATGGAAAGTATGATCTTGGGAGGTTTTATTTCAAGAGTAATGAGAGGTGCTTGTAGGATTCTAATTCTCCAGCAAGGCTTATAGAGTTTACAATAAAAGAACACTATGTATTAAAGAAAGTGTCCATGTTATTTTTTATGAATCAGAAAAAATTGAAGATACAAAATAGCAAAGATGATTCTGAGATTGAAAAGCTACTTCAGATTCAGTGGGACAGTCATATTAAAGAAACTGTTGGAAAAAATTCAAATCAGGAAAATAATGATCCTGAAGGAGCTAATGAAAATGGCAACCTTAATGAGAGATCTGGTCCGCAAGATAGTACTTAACAAAATGATGCAGCTCAGCCTAAGAACGTTGATCCTAAAAGTCAAGATAAAGAAGCAAACCAAACTCAACAAGTGATAAGAAATCTAGGATGGAAGCATAAGTTATCCCATCCACTAGATAATCTCATCACCCCTTTGGATTCTATAATGCATACTAGGTCCAAAATAAGAAATTTAGTTGCATTCTCAATATTTATATCAATTATTAAGCTCAAAAATGTCAAAGAAGCTTTGAAGGATGTTGATTGGGCCAATTCTATGCAAGAGGAACTGCACCAATTTGAACGAAGCAAGGTATAACACCTGGTTTCCAGACCCTGTGACATAACCATCATAGGGACCAGGTGGGTCTTCAGATTTTTTTTTTTATGAACATAGTCTAATTACAAGGAACAAATCAACACTGGTAGTCCATAAATATAACCAAGAGAAAGACATTGACTATGATAAGATATTTGCACGTGTGGCAAGGATGGAAGCCATTAGGATACTCATTGTGTTTGCACACTTCATGGATTTCAAACTGTATCAGATGGATATGAAGAGTGCTTTTCGAAATGGTTATCTGAAAAAGGAAATCTATGTTAAGAAACTATCAGGTTTTAAAGATATTGATCAACCAAATCATGTACGCAAATTAGACAAGGCTATGTATGGACTGAAACAGGCTACTAAAGTATGGTATGAAAGTCTATCCAAATTTCTTCTTGACAATCAGTTTAAAAGAGGAAAGATTGACAACACTCTCTTTTTAAAGTCATGAGAAAATGATTTTCTCATTGTTCAAATTTATATTGATAACATTATCTTTGGAGAAACATCCGAGTCACTGTGTGAGGAATTTGCTGCACTTATGAAAAGTGAATTTGAAATGAGCATGATGGGAGAATTAAGTTTCTTCTTGGGATTACAGATCAAACAAACTTCTAATGGAACTTCCATATGTCAAGAAAAATACATCAAGGAACAATTGAAGATCTTTCACATGGTTGGTGCCAACCAGTTGATACTCTTATAGGCACAAATTCAAAAATTGATGCAGACGGATCCGGTATAGAGGTGAATGAAATTATGTACAGGGGAATCATTAGTTCTCTACTGTATTTGACAGCAACAGACCTGATATTGTGTTTAGTGTCGGAATGTGTGCAATATTCAGAGCATGCCCAAAGGAATCACATATGAAAACTGCTAAGAAGATCCTCAGATATTTGAAGAAAACAGGGCACATGGTCCTATTCTATCCATTAGGAGACTTATTTGATATAGTGGGATATACTAATGCAGATTATGCAAGGTACTTAGTCGAAAGAAAGAGCAACTCAAGAATGATTTCTTTTGTGGGTTCATCTCTCATTTCCTGGGGAACTAGAAAGAAAAATTTATTTGTTCTTTCAACAGCTGAGGCAGAATATGTAGCAGCTGCATCTTGTTGTGCATAACTCCGATGGATTAAACAACAAGTTGAAGATTTTGGAGTAGTTACTCACACTATCCCTCTCTTATGTTAAAATATCAGTGCTCTCAATATGGCTAAAAAATTAGTTCAGCATAAAAGAACAAAGCACATTGATGTGAGGCACCATTTTCTAAGAGACAATGTTGAAAAAGTTAACATCTGCATACAATTCTGCAAGAATGAAGATCAAATTGCTAACATCTTCACGAAGGCTCTAAGTAGGGACCAGTTCAAGAAAAATAGGCTGAAGTTAGGAATGCTTAAACTTGACTGAGTTGATCCGGCTAGATGTAGTCAACCTCCTCCTTGACTATACCTAGGAAGCTGGTATTTGTTATTAGTTATGTTTTATTTTGATAAATTCAGTCTCATACCTTTTGTAGGTACACACACATGGTGGATGCACTTAAAGAAAAGGAGGCCAGGATAAATTTGGGCAAGTTACACTCAAAAGTGGAGAGGCCAGGATAAATTTGGGCAAGTTACACTCAAACGTGGAGAAGGACCAGGTCCTATCTCAGAGGTTGGCATTCTTAACACTGTATTTGAATTACTTGTGAGAACCGTTGTAACTGTCATGTGTTAAGTCATTCAGGTTTCTGACTGTTGTTCATTCTTCCGAATTCTAATGGACACTTCTTTTCAAGGGAACATATATATCCTTTCATTTCCTTTTATACTCCACATTTCCTCTATTTTTTACTATTCACGTTTCTTCTCTCCAAACGAATCACAACTATGTCTCAACAATTGTCGCCTACTGAAAAAATGCCAAACCTGGTGACCAAAGTTGATTCATCCACCCTAGCCTCCTCTCAAGAAAATCTTCTTCCTTCAACCTCCATTTCAACTATTCCTCCAATTGAAGAGACAAAAACTCCTGATACTGAGGTTATTGCTAACCCCAGTGCACAACTCATTCCTCAACCTCAGTGTTCTCCCACCCTTGTGTTGTCTCCTTCTCAAGGTTCCTCACCAGATGTCTCCACCTATTCTGAAGCACAAATTGTGCTCAAAGCCCCTAAAATTAATCTGTCTATGGACGATGTGACTAGCTCCTAATCTGGTTTTGTTTTATCTACTATGTCAGAGCAAAAATTTGATGTAGATCTACCATATGCAAGAAATATAGGTTTGAATATTCTTGTCGCTTGTGAAGAGATGGTGGTGCAGAGCTTGACGGAATAAAGGATAGAACCCCATTCTCAAAAAAAGAGGATAAGTCACCAGAACTCCCTGTTTTAGAGTCAGAACCTAGGTTTGACCAGACCCCTGAAACATGTCTACCATTTTCTCTTATTAAGGATGATGAGGAGGAAGACAACCAACCTCTATCATGGGGTATCAGGGAGAAGGATGGTTGCAAGCCTAGACAAAGGAAAAGAGAAGGTTATAGAGGAAGTTACAGTGAAACCAAAGCCCTATCCTACTCAGGGTTCTTAGAGAAAACTGTTGAGTGATGCTATGGCAGTAAGCAAGGTGAAAACAATTGAAAATAGGAGAAAAAAAAGTCTTTCTCTGATCGATGATGATCAAATTCCGATTGAGGTTATGGTTGATGTTTCAAAAGAAAAAAGGGGAAGTGAGATTGAGTCTGAGGATATCGTGGCTGCAGTCGAAAAAGAAAAGAAAGAGGAAATGAATGTAAAGCATAGTTCGATAATGAGAACTGGCAAGGCTTGAGCAAACAGAGTGGATGAACCAGAAGAGAAGAAGAAGGAAGAACCTAAGAAAGGGCAGAAGAAGGAATATGTGAAGTGGAAAAGAGAAGAATTTGTTGAACCTAGTTCTGATTCTGAGATGGGACGTGATTCGGATAGTAAAAAGAAGAAGGTTGAGAAGGAAATGACAAAGGCTGAGAGAATCAATGTACTAAAGACTCAGAAGGTTCTCAATGGGAGGGTCTTCGACCCTGAGTTTAAAGACAAACCAGGCATGAGGGACCTGGTTGATTATGTAGAGCTTTAGAGTTGGACTCATTTGTTTGAGTGACCTATGCCTGTGCTACATGAGAAAGAGGTTAGGAAATTCTACTATCACATGGCGTTCACGGAGGATGGAAGTTTGAACAGCAAGGTGACTGGGATCATAATCCATTTGAATGAGGAAATTCAAGGAGAGATTCTACAGGTTCCCAGGAATGGAATCAAGACAGTGGTCAAAGGGTCTCCTTCAAAACATTGTTCAAGATATTGATAAACTTTTTGAACTGAGATGTGTTGGCATTCCAAAGGAATATCCCAAGGAAAGATTGCAACTCTATTTTGAGAATGTAAACAAGGTGATTCTGCCTAGGTCAAAGAAAAGAACAATAACGCCTGCAGCCGACCTGTCCTAAAGAAGGCTCTCATCAAGGTTGAAGAGATCAATCTCCCTGCCATCATGCTAGAGAACACATGTTCAAGATCATTATCGCAAAAGACAGCAAACATGGAATGGGTTACGAGTACTTGCTGACAAGAGTGTTCAAACACTTTGAGATTCCTCTTGGCAAAGGCACTAAAAGAACCATCAAGTAGGTCATTTCTCTGAACACACTCATTGAGTGTGACTGTGTAGAAGGAAGGACAGGGAATAAGGGCAAATCTCAAGTGTATGAATTATTGGAACAATAGAAGCAATTAAAGCACGAGTTGGAAGAAACGACAGTGATCTTGGCTAAAATCTCAGGTGTATGAATTACCAGAACAACAGGAGCAATTGATGCAAGAGTTGGAAGAAAAGACAGTGACCTTGGCTAAAAGGGACGGAGAAATTGCTCACCTAAATGCTTAGTTGTTGAAGGCCCAAACAGAGGGATCAGATTTGGGTGATCTGGCTACTTTGGCTCAGAATGAGGATCTCAATGTAGTAGATGATCAAATGAAATACAATGTTTTGTTCCAAAGGCCAAGTGTTTTGTTCGGAAGGCCAAGGATACATGACATGAAAATTGTGCCCTCCACTGTATTTGTTACTGAAATTTTCAACCCCAAACGGAATTACACAAATCAGGGGCGAGCAACCAATAACAAAAATGTTCACAATGGACGAAACGACAAGTGAAGAAACAATCAGAAAACCTAAATAACAATTACAAGAATAATAGCCTTCTCTAGAAAATATCATTGAAAATAAAAAATCGAGGAAAATGAAGATGCTTCAAAAGTCAAATTAAGAAAAAAATGCATTCAATTTGTTTAAGAACAACAAAAACTTAGTTAAAATATCTAAAATATTTTGGTGACCAAGAAATCTTCGTCGTTGTTCTCTTCCCATAATGACGGAAAATTCCGAATTCCATTTTCGAAATTGACAGAAATTAGTGAAGATGGGGTAGAAATAAGGGATTAGGTTTAGGTGAGATTTTTCTTTTTTTTTACCCCTCTGCAGTAGTTTTCACCTTTTTGCTCCTTTGATCACTTGAACTCACAATCTTAGGGTTGAAAGTGAAAAATGCTTACCATCCAAACAACTCTCTCTTGTCGGTTTAAGTGGGATTTGATTTGAGAATTGACCATACATATAAGAGGGTCTCATTAAGGAATAATAGTCATTTTCCAGCTTTTTTTATTGTTAGGAACCTCAAATTGGAGCTCTAACGTGCATGAGGTCCGGTAGAAGAACTCACGTGAAATGTCATGTAGAATGAACGTGTTTACGGGGCCAACTTAAATCAAGTTCAAATGTCTAAATGTCACTCTCAAAATTGGAGAATGTTTACTTGTCAATTGACCCAAGTATAATATTTTCTCTAAATTTAAAAAAGACAAGAAAAAGAGATGAGGAATTTGGTGTGAGAACAAAGAGAGGATTCATCTGAACATGAAAATTATAGGTATTAAATACATGAATTGAGTCATCAAAACATACTAGCTAGTATTCATCTTCAAGATCCAAACAAAGGCAGTAAACAACTAAGCCTACAACTGGAACATATCTGAGATATCTCACTATTCCAACCTTATCTTTCTGGATGTTTTGCAAGTTATCTCCTATCAACCAAGGTTGGAAAATACTGTAGAGACAAATATCCCAGATGAAGGCATAAGCAAGTCTCTCAGAGGATAGATAGCTGAGCAAGAACTCCCACCTATCAGATATACTTCCAAAATCACCATTTTCTCTCCCATAAAAGGCCCAAAATATCGATAGCAAACAGACAGCTCCACCAACCAGTCCAACAATAGATGCACCACGAGTTATGGCTGAACCCAATTTCGAGGTTGCTCTTGGAGGGTACTCCGAGTCCACCTTATTTAGCCGAATAGCCATGTATGGAATTAAAAATGCTGCATCCAGTTCCAAAAAAGGTCAATAAGAAGTCTCTTGTCAAACCAAGATTTATTCACAAAAAGGAAGGAGTTTACATTTGAAGCGGACAGAAAATCAAAATCAGCAAAGAGAAAAATCCAGTAATATTGGGGAAAAAAATCAGTGTCAGAATATCAAGCTCTTGATTAAGAGAAATTCTAGAAAGCTGAATGCAAATAGTTAATAGCCATGCCATCTTAATCGCCTAGGCTCCTAGTCACTGATAGAGTTTTCACTTTAGCTCCTGAGCAATTTTGATCGAAGCAATTCGAGTATAACCAGGAAATCATATTATACAGATACCATTTATCATCCTATTTTCTTCAGTGGACACATTGCAGAGTTCCAACGGGATGTAGGACACTATATTTATCCACAACCTTGCACAATAATAAAAAAAAGGACTAGAAAAAAGTGCATACTGTTTGTGAGGAACATTTGAAAGCCCCATAGAAGATCTAGTGATCCCTTGAATCTGCCTCTCATACGATCAGTGAACAGTAAAGGAGAATACATGACCGTCCAGCCAATTACAAAATTAAACAGTCCTTCAGACATCTGGAATAAAAATCAGATCGGAATGTCAACATGAGATCCAAGCAATGAAGAAATTTGTACTTTACAAAGTACTTACTGGATGAAGCACTGGTGCCTCTATCAAGTGGATTCCCCCTACTCTGCCAAATGGTTTGTTGTTTCAATATCAAAATTATGGTAAGAGACAGATGGACAATTGAAACGAAACCTCTGAACTGAACTTATATAAGTAACTGCTTAATCTACTAAATTTTATGCATCTAAAACAAGTGATCAAGTTGATATGCAGTGGAAAATGATAAATTCAACATTGCCAGTGTATGGAGAACTGTGTAAATTCTATAACAAGAGAAGATGACCTTGAAGTCATGTCTTGACTAGAAAAAGAATCGTATGCATATTAAATTTTGAATGGCACAAGCAAACAAATTAAAAAGATATAAAAGTTGAAATAGAACACCCAATTAAGTCGAACTTTGAAACAACAAATAATTATGGTGGAGGGCCAAGGCACGGTCATTGTTTAACAATCAAACATTTCTGGTTAATATGTTTCAATATTGAGAAATGTAGATGATAAAATAGGTTTATTAATGACTAAACCAAAGGGAAGTTGAGCAGTTAACCAGAGTTAGAGATTTCACCAGCAAGTATAAAGAAAATAATACTCCCTCCATTTGAGTACTATTTTGACTTGGACGGAGTTTAAGAAAGTAAAGAAGACTTTTGAATCTGTGGTCTTAAATTAAAGATATGTCAAATGTACCAAAAGACTCTTTAATCTCGTGGTTTTAAACATGTCATGTGGAAAGTTGGAATTAAAAAGTTGTTAAAAAAGGAAAGAGGCATTCTTTTTGAATCACACTAAAAAGGAAAATAGGATAAACAAATTGAAACGGAAGGAGTATATGTTCAAGAATGAAGCTAATTGATACGAGTGCCAATTTATGCCACCAATTGCTAAAAAGAAGCAACGAAATTAGCATCCACTGACAATAAAAGAGTGCAGGTTAAATTTTTGCGTAAAATTAATCTGGTATAACTAAAAAGAATTCAACATACCAGCATTCAGAAGAGGAAGGATGAAGAAGAAATTGAGGGAGAGACCAACCAGATCATTGACTGTTTCTGAACTAATTGCCCACACAGGATCTCCCTGCATTATATATCAAAATATTTTCAAGTAGCATGAAGTTCGTGGAGGTGTATCAGCAAATTGAAGTTTATGAACCACACATTTCATGTCTCCCTTTTCATGAGCAGCAAATGGGGAGAGGTGGAGGAACTAAATTTACATGTCTTGCGTGTGATGCTATCATCAATTATAAAGGAGAAACACAGTCATTTGGTAGAAAAATGAAAAACCATAGCAAGTTTCTGAAAAATGAGTAACAAAAGAACATGCAGTCACAATGGGCCTCACCATGAAGAAACTGTGAATTTTTACACAATTCTGTCGTTTGAGAATTATCAGAAAAGGAGATACATTTTAAATAGTATGAAATGCAGGCACAACAAGATCGAGATGCCAAGAAATGAAGAAAATCAGTCTCCACAGTATGGTGTAAAAGGTTTTCTGCATATTCGAGAATTTGCTTGTAAATCATTTAGTCAAGTATCTTTCTAGGCTCTAGCTTGCTTTTCCTTTTCAATACTTTCTGGCAAATGGCAAGAGTAAAGTTAATTTCCAAACATCTAACAGATATAAGCCGTGCGATGAACTTAACTTTAAGGATGAATTTAACGATACAATACAGTTAAATTCAAGTAAAAATGAAACAAATATTGTATTTAATATAACAATACAATACAATAGGTAACAACCATCCAATCAAGTTGTAGGGGTGTGACCCAACAGGCAACGAAGTTGGAATGAAAAATATAGGAGACATCCTAGCGGAGAATGAAAAACATTTTTGTAACTTCTTTCACAGCCTAAGCCTTTTGGTGGACAAAGCTTCCCTATACCCGGTGATAAGAGCAACTTGGAAACAAATAACTGCTGGCTTTTATATACCCTGATGGCAAAATTTCACTATAGAACAGGCCAAATTAGCTTCAGAATGGTAAAAACACCAACAAAAGAATGATTACTCCTACACCATCAGATATATCAGAGGAGCTAATTTGGATGCTCCTACAATCGCATCCATAAAACACACAATTATACATCAATGAGAAGCATATCATTACTCATTAGTAGTCCAAAGATAAATTTCAGTTTACATTTGTATGAATCCCTCAATCTTAACATAAAACTTACATATTTGAAAACTACCTAAAAATACTTGAAGTTACGGTCTTTTTAACTAAAACTATTTTTTAGAAGAATCTGAAAATCGTAAATAAATAAATAACAAATGATCACTTCCCAAGAGTAATACACTACTCCCTCTAACCCAAAAACTTGTTACTTTTGCTTTCTGAGAGTCTAGCTACATAAAATTTGACAAATATTTTAAAATGAATTTTTTCACAATATCAAATTTAAAATAAGCAAGCAAAGTAGTCAAGCCAAAGAAGAAAAAAAAGAAGCAATAAACTGTTTTGGCATAATACATAAATGTGTCATTTAACTTGGTTTAAATGTGAACAAGCAGACACTTAAACTTGTATAAAAGTGAACACGTAGACACACGTGTAGTATGCAAATTGCCACATAGGATGTCAGGTAGGACACATGTATCAATTCTATACAAGTTTTATGCACATCCAAAGTTGAAGCAAATAGCTATCAACTGAAAACGATAGAAAACGATACATTTATGTTTTCGTTCGATAGAATCAATCTAATTCAGTTCCAAAAATTAGTCAATTCGACTCTTGAGAACAAGCTAAATATGACAACTATTTTGGAACGGAGAGAATACTGTAATATGAAATGAAAGAGATGAATTACGTACAGGTGCATAGGGAAGTAAAAAGAGCCACAACACATAAACGCCCTCTGCTGTCCACAGTATAGACTGTGTTAATTTCCTCAATTTATCATCCCTTTCAATAATTGAATCCACTCCTCCGCTGCCGCCGCCGTCAGCTCTAGTGGTAAAAACCAGTCTCCGGCGACCTATACCGCAAAGACAATGTCTTCCTAATTGCATACTCCTCTTCACTTTAGGCCTCAACCCCAACCGTGCACTTGTCCCGGACCATTTCGCATTCTGGCCAAATGACGAATTATACTCCTGTCTGCCATGGATAACAGATTGATGTCCGTATATGAAAGTCTTTGTGCATAGCAGAGTTTCCGCCGACATTTCCGAAGTTCGCCGGAAAATGGCTTCTGTAACAAGTTCTGGACCGGATGGGCGATAAGTGATGTGAGATGAAACTTTACGTTCTAGAGGATGCTGAGGAAACTGATTATTTTGAGAAATACTTGTTATTTAGGAAAAAAGGTCAAAAATATATTTCTATTTTCGTTTATGAGTAAAGTTTTCTCTAATTATATTATAAAGTTAATTTTATCCATATTGTTATTAAACTTAACAATATATATTCTCAATTGGATGAATTTTCTCAAATCAATTAAAGTTATTCTTTTAACTAAATTTAACATACATTCATTATACATGTATATTACGTCAATTAAAAAAATGAATTACATAAAATAAAACAATGGCATTAAATAGATGTAACTCCATTTAAAATAAGAAAGGACAAGGTTTGTCCGGACACCATGAGCCTGTTTTTGGATTGACCTATTTTTAGTCAATTTATGAGTTGAAAAGTGCTTATAAGTTAAAAAAAAAATAGGTGTAAATCAATTTATTTTTTTTACTTATAAGCTATTTTCAACTTATAAACTGTTTAAAATAAATTCATCCAAATAAATCCAACTATTTATTGGATATTATTTTAAGCACAAAATAACTTTAAATTGACCAGCCAAACACTCAAAAAACAGCTGAAAACAGCTTATAAGCCAATCCAGACGGCCTCATATCTGTTTCTTCACAGGTACTTGTAGCGTAATTTTAACTCAAAATTTCATCCGTAAAATAGAAAATTTACCCTCAGTTTCTTACTGCATCAAATTCTAAATTACTTATGCATATTTTTTAACAAATAAAAATAAAATCTTTATGCGATTAGTCAGTGAAGTTGTCGGTGGTGTTTGAGGTACCACTATTCATGCGACAGATTTATTTATTTAGTTGCGGAAGGAAGTGATTCATCACCCTAAATACGATGAGGAAATTAAATTTTTTAAGGACACATAATAAATTTTGTTATCTCGAATATTTTCTTAAATAAAGTTTCTGTTTTTTAGTTTATAAAACTTTTCTAATTTACTAATTTAAACAGTTTAATAACAGGAAATGATAATACAGGGTTGAGATTAGAAAAGAATATTTTATGCCATAATTTTTTAAATAATATAAATTGCTAGCAAATATTACATATTATACATAATAATGGATAACACAAATAAAAGTGAAATCATTATCGAAATATAATTAAATAAATAATTACTAGTTTGTTGAATGTTTATTATTTTTGATAATTCTAAAGTACATTATATTATTTGTCCACCTATTTATATTTTTTCCTATTTAATTTTTATGAAGGTTAATTGTACTTATATCCAATTAAAATTTATTGTAGAATTAAAATAAATTAATTTTAAAAAAATTCAAGTATAGGAAAATAATTTATAAATAATTAAATTTTTAATCTAAAATTAATATTATGAAAATATTACTTAAAAATAATAAAAAATTTAATTAAAACATACAATTTATATAATATTTAATTAAAAATTAATAAAATATTCAAAAAGTACAATTGATGTGATGAATAGTGTTACACCAAATTTGATGTAACACTATTCACACACCAAATTTGGTATAAAATTTAGTGTGGATCAGAGTAATTTTACCCCAAATTTTACACTAAATATAATATTTGGCCTAAAATTTAGTCTGAATTGGAGATGGTCTCAGAATTTCTCTGTAATTCTTCCGACAGAGAGAATATTTTACCATGGTTAAAACTATTTGATCTACTAGATATTTATGTACGGGAAAAATGGAGAGATATTTTAAAAAATTAATTAATTGAGTGGCCACTTAAAAGATAACGCGTGGCAATTTAGTTAGATTTTTAACTCTATTTTTTTTCAAGTTCTCACGAGCAAATCCATGGCTTCAAAAATTAATTAAAATAGCCGTGTTTGTGTATGTTAGCAAAAAGTTAATTAAAATAGCTTTTGAACACGAAAGTTGAATATGGAAGAAAATATTTTTTGTTTTTTCATATTTAATTTGTTAATTTTTTTAAAAAATATTTTCTATAGATAAATAAACTACTTAAAACATCTCATCTTCACCTCAAGACTCGTAGCCTCAATCCTTCCCCACCTTCCATATTATTATTTTTAGATAATATATTAATATTTTTAGAATAATATTTATTGTTTATAGAATAAATACAAGAAAATAAGTAAGAAATCTACTTATTTTTTTAAAAAAAAATATTTTCTAAGAAAATAGTTTTTCTTTATATGTAGGTGAGCCAAATCTTTAAAAAAAAAAATCAATTAATTGAGTGTTTAGTTCAAAAATAACATGTGTCAATCAAATAAATCTGATCACGTGTTAAAATTTCAAGATCGAGAAAATGGAGAAATTTGGTTCTTGAGGTGAGCCAAATCCTACAAGTTTAATAAATATTTTTATGCAATGCATGCTATTTTTAATACATCAAATCAAATAATAAATAAGAAATAATCTATATATAATTAATGCAATCATAACCAATACAAACACTACTAATACAATCTATTTAGCATTATTTTTATACATTATATCAAACGACTCGGGAATAATTATTCCACTCGGAGAATGAATAATGCATTAATTAAGGAGATAGACATAAAATTTTAAGTGTATAAATACTATTCATTACTAGTTTCAGGTGAAAAAATATACATTTTCACTATACCTTATTAGTTGTAAACGTATTTTCATCGTCTTTTATTTCCATGATCAGTACACAAAATTTTATTGTAAAAGACAAATTCATAACTAACTAAAATTCAATTATATATATGTGAATTAGATGACCATTCAACTGTGAATTTTTTGCTCAGAAAGTCACTCAACTTTGGTTTTTAACTCAAAAATTACTCAATTATGAATTATTTTCTCAGAAAGCCACTCAACTTTGATTTTTAACTTAAAAGTCGCTCAACTTTGTATATGTTGAGTGACTATGAGTAAAACACTCATAATTGAGTGACTTTTGAGTTAGTAATCAAAATTGAGTGACTTTCTGAGAAACAAAACTCATAGTTGAGTGACTTTTGAATTAAAAATCAAAATTAAGTGACTATCTAAGAAAAAAATCTATAATTAAATGACCATCTGAGATATTATCTCATGTGAATTAACACTGTTAGTAATATGTGATATAGATACGTGGTGGATAATGTTTTCTACTAGTTAGCTTCTCACATCTAATTGTAATCTATATAAAGACTACAAGTTCTAAACATTGTCTCACCACTTTCTTTTCACAACTTATAAAGTTCTAAACATTGTCTCACCACTTTCTTTTCACAACTTATAATTGCTATTTTGAGAAGAAGAAAATATGGGTTTGAAAGGTAAGTTGATTGCTTCAATGGAGGTTAAGTGTGGAGGACACTCGATTCATGATATTCTTCACACCAATACGCATCATGTACCCACTATAAGTCGTGTTATCAATCAGTTTGAAATTCATGAAGGTGAAATCATAAAGATTGGTTCGATTGTTAGCTGGAATTACAACGAGGGTAACACACATTTTCCTACACCCTCCCCCTCCTCTCAATATGATTTACTTGCATGTGATAGTATAAAAGTTATTTTTCACAAAAATGATCATCATAAAAAATTTATTTAATGGGGTTTGATTACCATATATATTTCAAGGAAAGCCTTCTTCTTCAACAAAGGAAAATAACTTCTTTCACTTGTAGAGGAAGTAATTTCTTAATTAAAATTACCTTGACTTGAAAATTTATTTTATTTGCTCCAACTAACGCTAAGACGTTATTTACTAATATCTAACTACGTAAAAGGTTTGTCAAATTAAAATATTCTTATGATTTGTTAATATACTTATTAATATTTATAAGTGTATGCTTTAGGTGGTATATCATTCCACCAAATCAAATACTAAAAACTCTTTAATTTTGCAAGAAAAAGAAATCCATGAAATATTACTTTTGCTATACTAAGGGTAACATCTCTTGTATTATTTTATTTTAAGGATTACAGCTGGACAAAAGAAATTTACGAAGCCATTGATCCACACAAGAAATCAAGCCGTTGGAAAATCATTGAAGGAGATGTGTTGGAGATGTATAGTTCTTTTACTATTGTAACATCGTTTGAACCTCAGTGGGCAACCCCAGAGCCCCTCATTGAATTGGGTATTATTCTTGACATATATAAGGATATAGAGGGTCACCTTCACAAGTACAAGACTTAACGTTCCTCTTTTTTGAGCATCAACAAGTACAAGACAACCTAGCGCCATAATCACGAGATGGATCTGGATCTCAAATATTAGCTCCACTCTAGCACTATGTTGGGCTACATCAAATTTACCCATATTCTTTTTTTGTTCATCAATCATCCCCACAGCCACACAGATATGAAAGAGGAGATGGTGAGTCATCAAGTAAAAAAAAACAGAAAGCCTCAAAATTGAAAATGGAAATGCATGCAAATACCAATAGCTTCTGACTGTCCACATTAAAAGGTTTTCCCTGGGTCAAACAGTCCAGTTTCAACAAAGGGAAGATTTTTTTTTTTTAAATGGGTTGGGGGTAGAAGGGGGAGGAATTGACAGACTATGTATAAAGACAATCCTAATGGGGTCCAAGGAGACACTGGGAGAAGAGAAAAAACAGGATAACTAGTTATGCTTTTCCAGTTCACCAATCTCCAGCACTCGAATAGCGAAGAACCCACACCATATATGGAGCTGATGTTTGCAGTAGGGCCAAGAGAGGGAGGCAAGGGAAGCTACACAAAAGAGCCATCCAACCCCCATTTCACTCTTCAAACTCGTGCATGTGATCTAAGAGGTAGTTAGCAGCGAGCTCCTCATTTTTGTTGCAGGCAAAGAAAACCTCCAGTACAAGGTCATGATCAAAGCCCATTTGCTCGAGCTGCAAAAAAGAGGGGAAAGCAATACAAACCAGTCCTCAAATAAAGGAATGAAGCATATAGATACAAAAATACACCAGCATCATGTCAGCGATCACTTACACGTTCTATGGCTTCACGCTCTTCGGGTGTTACCGATATAGCCTGTGGCATTGCTGCTGCAAGCTGGCCCAATACGTTGTTTCTGATATCAAAATAGGGAAACACGAATTAGTACTAAACATAACCTTGTATCAAAATCATTGAATGTAGAAGAGTGAGCATACCCTTCTCCTCCTTCAACAGGCTCATTGATAAGGCGAAGAAAATCAGCGTGGTGCTCCTGTATAAGCCTCATTAGGTGGGGATTCTGCTTGCCTAGCTCCTGAAGCATGGGCTGCCAACAATGCAAAGAATGAAAAGAGAACCTACACAATTTTTTTACAGGTAGTCCAAACCAAAGAGAAACTCAAAAGACAGATTATTTCTGTAAGGAGTGAAACCTGCAAAATTTGTGGATTGGCCTGAACCATTGCCCGTAAAGCTTGGAACTGAGGATGACAATAATTAAGATGAACTTCACTCTAATGGACTTTACAGAATGAAATAAAGGAAGGAAAATGCAGGTAGTCTCACACATACCTGCTGACTGTTCCTTAGAAAGTCTAAGGTGTTCGCACCAGCAGTATTAGATCCCACACTGGGAAGACCCTGCGTGAACAAGCAGTCAAAAGCTTACCCTGAAATAATTCGCCCCACCCCTCCCCTTGAAAGAAGAAGAATAAAAATAAGAATTAAACTGTCTACCTGAGGAAAGAGATTCAAAGGATCTGCATTCGGTCCGCCTGCAGGAACAGGTGCTGGTTGTGCTGCAGGTTGAGGCTGAGACGGTTGATTACCTGCCTGCACGCTTGGTGGACTTCCGCCAACAGGAGGGACCTCTGCCGCCTCAGGGATACCCTGTTAAGTAGAATTTAAAAACTTGATCAGCAATAGATATAACCAGTAAGACGAGGTATTCGAGCAAAGCTTAAAGCCTTCCCCCATATATTAATGGTTTGATGCAAACAAAATTAGCCGCAAAACAGGAACTACAGCAAATTAAATCAAAAAATCAAATATGACTACAAGATACACAACTACCTCTCTACCATCATTTTCAGACAGTACGCACCAGCTAATTGGTTGTCAGTACGCCCCAGGTGGTGGTCAGACTAACTCCACATGAGTGATCATGCAAGAATGCACGGTAAAAGACAGATCAGCAGACAACCTGTGGTCCATTTTCCCACATATAATGCCCAAGTTCAAAAATACCATCACCCCCAAAAATGGTAAAAGCCATCATGGCACCAGCATCCATACATCACCAGTCCGACAGAAATAACTTTCAGAAATCAGATAATGGGAGAGGGAAAGAAGATTTAGCATCAGCAACTCGCTGATCCAGAGAGGGGAGGTTGGGGAACCGAGAAGAGAGAGAGGATGAAGGAACCAGAGCTCGGAAGGGAAAAGTGGCTTTTACATTCTTTTGGTTGGGAAGGAAAGGGGATTTAGTAAAAAGGCGTGGAGAGCAAAAGGATGCAACAACAAAAAAAAACTCAATGAAATCCCACTATGTAGGGTCTGGGGAGGGTATAGTGTACACAGACCTTACCACTACCTCTCTATCTATTTCCGAAAGACCCTCGGCTCAAGTACATCAAACCAAGTAAAATAAAAGGAAAACAATGCAAAAAGCATAGTCATTAATAAGAAAAACAGTGCAAAGTCTACACCAAAAAAGACAAACAACAGTAAAATAATGATAATCATACACAATAACAACATATGACAAGAACTACAAAGGTACAACTACTACTACGATAGACACTAACAAGCCTAAACCTTCGCAAGTCAAGACACCCTCCACCCTATTCCTCTACCCTAATCGGCAACCTCCACTCCTTCCTATCTAGAGTCATGTCCTCGATAATATGACGTTGCGCCATATCTTGTCTAATTACCTCTCCCCAATACTTTTTCAACTTAATTCTATCCCTCCGCGAATCCCCATCAACCAGCCTCTCGCACCTCCTCACTGGGGCGCGTCACTGCACCTCCTCTGTACATGCCCAAACCATCTAAATCTCGCTTCCCTCATCTTTTCCGCCACAAAGGCCACTCCCACCTTCTCCCGGACAACCTCATTCATAATCTTATCGCCTCTCAAATGCCCACACATCCATCTCAACATCCTCATCTCCACAACATGCATCTTTTGAACATGTTAGTGCTTGACTGACCAACACTCCACCCCCTACAACAAGGACAGTCTAACCACCATTCTGGAGAACTTACCTTTTAAGTCTAGGTGGTACCTTCCACACAAAACTCTAGAAGCCAGCCTCCATTTCATCCATGGCGCCCTAATGCAATGTGTGACATCATCGTCGATATCCCCATTACTCTGGATTATGGACCCAAGATACAGAGGCAAAAGGATGCATGCTTTAAAAAAAAGGGACCTGCCAGGGAGGACAGCGTCTGTGCTTGTGGAACAGAGACAGAAGCTGAGGGGGTCTATTGCTTTTTTATTTAATATATATAAGAGGGGTTTGATGGTTTTGAGTGGCTGCCTCGTCATTTTGGTATATTGTACTAAATCCAAAAGAATAAAGTGTTGAGAAGAGGCCTTTGTTTATGTCTAAGGTGCAAGCCAGATTCTTTTTCTTGGAGATTTGGACTAAGCAGGTAAGCATATTCTACTGTTGGGTACTATGAGTCAAAACCAGGATCTCTGGCTGCGGCTGGATACCCTACCCCACTACGTGAACCGTATTAAAGCTAAAATTGCTAACAAGGGAGGACAAACGTTCATTTAGTTGAACTCCAAACAGTAGCTCAAATCATGTATCACTGTACAATTAAAAAGGTGGTAGATTCTAGTCAGGGGCGGACCCACGTGTAGTTGAAGGGGTTCATCCGAACCCCCTTCGTTAAAAAATTACACTGTATATATAAGATAAAATTTTTAATTTATATGTATATATTTAACATTGAACTCCCTGAGCATAAGCCAAAGGACTAGCTCAGTGGCAAATGGGGTTCAATATTTCGCCTTAGCTTGTCTCAGCTCGCGGGTTCGAATCCGAATAAGCACATTTTTTTTCTGATTAGCGTGTTTAATTTTTTTTGAACCCCCTTCATAAAATTTCTGGGTCCGCCACTGATTCTAGTAATACATCTTGAACACTATTTGAATTTTGGTAATTAGATGAGAGTCTGAGCAATATTATAGTATCTAAAGGGCAAGAAATCCTTCTAACTTGACTAGGAAAGCAATCGGAATACATTCATGTTCTGTATCTGGACACACAAGTAGCTTAGGAAAGAACGGGTCCAAAGATGGCAAGCGAACAGTGATCCCCAAGCCATAAATGCACATAATCTACATTATATTTAAAGCACAACGCCTTAACAAAATGTCTTTCGCCTTTTAAAATAAATTTTACATTGGATAAAATTGTCCTTTGATTATTCTGTCATTGAATTATAACCAAAAAATTCCATCTTAGTAAAAATAAAAAGAAAAATTGACAAAAGACTAGTACGTCAATAAGGACTAACAAACTTACAGAGTATAAGTATTCAACAGCCCTCTCGGGATTGTTAAAAGCTGCCCGTAGGGCTCGAACAACTGTCTCCCTATCCCACGTTCCACCACCCATGTCAAGAATCTGCTGAATTGCTCCATCAAGGTTGTTACCAGCAACCAAGCTTGAAGCAGCTTGGCCATAGACATCAGATCCCGGCCTGGCATATAAATAGATCATTTGCGTAAAAGGTCTCTTGCAATTTAGCAGAAAGGGCAAGGAGAATGTGTTTCTTGAAGAATATACTTACACAACAGTTGATGCAGGAGCTGGGGCTGGGGCTGGGGCTGGGGCCGGGGCTGGGGCAGGGGCTGGCGCTGGGGAGGCAGCTGCTGCAGGCCTGAAAAATAGCAAGCAATCGCAAGTGAGGAGTATGAAATGTTTTCACTATTCCCATAAAGGTTAATGGAGAGATAAAACAATACAAAAAAGGGTTAATGAAGAGTCAATTAAAATGTAAGGCACTAGCCACAAAAAAAATGATTTGAAACAAATACTATTTCCAAATGTTAAACCTAAACTCAGACATCCTTCATATTTTTATTTATTTATTTATTATTCCCTCAGATTCATTTTATATGACACCCACCCCTTTTAGTTTGTTCCAAGAAGAATAACACCAACCTATATTTTTTGGCATATAAATACCTGCCTATATTTAAGAATCTCTTTCACTTTATATACTTCCTATTACAATAATGATATGCTCATATATCCACAAAAACATCATAGCATGTCTAAGACAAGTGCCAACGGTAATTTTAATATGTCTCAAAAGTCTTTCTTAAAATTGATGCCCGACTAATCATCAAGGGAGTAATTTTCACAAATAATATTTCAAAAATTTAAGAGGGGCATATGAACTTCTCATCATGTTTAATCACAAACATTGTTCTGGGTCTTCATTCTTCAAACATACATATACCAGTGTGATTCCACAAGACCTGGATGCCTAAAGCTCATCAGCAATTATATCCCAATGGACCAATTTAAACATCACGAAGTTACTGTTAACCGGAATAGTAGGGAAAACCCCCAAATTGCATGGCCAAATATAAATGATGCAGAAGTAGAAAAAATGTTTGACAAAATATGATATTGAAGAAGGAAAACTCACGATGCAACTGGGACTTGAGCAGCTGTAGATGCAGGAGTTGAACTAGGTGTAGTGGTACTTGACTGTGGTGTCTACAAGTCCAAATCAAATATCATTTTAACTGAAGTGAACTTGTTAGAGCAGTAACAGCATTATAGTAAGCGCATGGGCACATGCAGAAGGCCCTTTCACACTTCCTTGAAGATCAAACTATTCTTGAAAACATTTTTGACAATGATGTCGACATTCACCACAACCCAGAATGGGCTAGATTCATCTTGCTGATCAAAGTCAAAGTATCCTTTCGTACTTATAGAATTGAACTCATTTCTGACATATAAAACCTGAATAGTCGAATTGCTCAGCCATTGCAAATAAAGGAGAAACCACTTTTCACTCACATAATGTTAATTATTAAGGTGATATTTGGTCGGGGGTTTGAAGGGATTTAATCCTTACATTAAATCGAGCGTTATTTTATACAACATTTGGGTACTAGTTTTGTTTTCCTCATAAATAATACCCACACAAGTTATGTCGAAATCTATGTACTCCCTCCGCTTCAATTTAAGCACTTGTTTAACAAAGAAAACTTCTTTCTCTATTTGGAATCTCTCTAATTCCAACATTCTACATTGCTTGTTTAAACTACAAGATTCAAAGGGCATTTTGGTACATTACACAAATCGTGTGGTCTTTACAAGATTCAAAAGTTTCCCCTATTTTTCTTTAAAATGTAGTGCCAAATCAATTTTATTAATTTTGATAAAATAGAGGTCTCGCGCCTAGCCGATCGGAGACACTTAGAT
The DNA here is from genome assembly GCF_947179165.1 of Solanum dulcamara. NCBI lineage: Eukaryota > Viridiplantae > Streptophyta > Magnoliopsida > Solanales > Solanaceae > Solanum > Solanum dulcamara. Next base: position 63,704,920 of record NC_077246.1, read on the forward strand.
TGAAACATAGGGATTACTACAATGAATAGAATGTGGACTAAGATCAAAAACTTTTAACAAAACCCAAAATTCCATCCATTTTCTCCATATTCTAAATGCATTTCTTCCTCTTTCTCTGTTCTCCTCTCCTCTCTTCTCTTCTCTTTTCTTTTCCTCAATTCTTTCTCCTTTATTCGATTTTCTCTGTTCTCCTCTCCTCTCTTCTCTTCTCTTTTCTTTTCCCCAATTCTTTCACTCCGATTTGATTGTGAAAATTATTAAAAAAAATTAATGAAAAGAGAAGAGAAGAGAGGAGAGGATATGTTGTTTATATAAACAGGAGTTGTTCAAGCAACCAAGAGATGTTGTTTAAACAACCCTAAATTGTTTTGTTTAAACAACAGAAGTTGTTTAAACAACCAAAAGTTGTTTAAACAACCAAAAATTGTTTAAACAATCAAAAGTTGTTTAGTTCAAACAAACAGAAGATATTTAAACAACCCTAAGTTGTTTAAGTGTTTTTTATGATTCTTTAATTAAAACAATGAGAATATTTTAAATATCAGCTAGTTGTTTGGAGAAATATGAAAATATTTACTAATTGTTTTGGAAATCGAGATATGAAAACATTTGTTAGTTTTTTAGATAAATGTTTAAACATTTGCTAGTTGTTTGGAGGTGATGATGACGTGGAGGAGGGGAGGATGGGGCTAAGGGGTGGATGAGGGGCGGGGGGAAAAAGAGAGGGAGTCTTTTGTAAATTAAAAAAACTTGTGGGTTCTTAAAATATGTGTCATTATCACTAATTAAAGAAGAGTACCTTTTACTTCATTTTCAAGACTTGTGTCCTATTTTTTTTATTTACACTCTCAAAAGTCTCTTTTAATTCACGTCGAGATATGAAAACATTTGTTAGTTTTTTAGATAAATGTTTAAACATTTGCTAGTTGTTTGGAGGTGATGATGACGTGGAGGAGGGGAGGATGGGGCTAAGGGGTGAATGAGGGGCGGGGGAAAAAAGAGAGGGAGTCTTTTGTAAATTAAAAAAACTTGTGGGTTCTTAAAATATGTGTCATTATCACTAATTAAAGAAGAGTACCTTTTACTTCATTTTCAAGACTTGTGTCCTATTTTTTTTATTTACACTCTCAAAAGTCTCTTTTAATTCATTCCCCCCTTTTATTTCATGTTGTTGTTAGTTCCAAAAATATATTTTTCAAAACTTACTTATCTTCAGGAGAATATTTTCCAAAAGAATTTCCTTTCACTCCAAACACACAAGCAAGACCCTAATCACATACGAACCAAGTGTCATCATACTGAACGTCACCAGCTTTATAACAACATACCCAGTGAAATCCCACAAGTGGGGTTTGGAGAGGGTAAGATGTACGCAGACATTACCACTACCTCATAGAGATAGAGAGGTTGTTTCCGAAAGACCCCCGGCTCAAAAGTCACAGTCCCAAGTAAAAGGAAAAAACACTATATATATCATAATGGCACAAAAAACGAAAAGCGATGCAAATTTTACAGAACAAGAGCAATAATGATAGCAAAGCAATGTGATTAATGTGATAATCAAAGGCAGTAACAACATAACTAAAAAGGCACGCCTAGACCTACACCACCCTAAACCAACACACGGCCAGACACCACTCCCTACTAGCCTTCTACCTTAATCCGCGACCTTCACTCTTTTCTATGTAAGGTCATGTCCTCGGTGATATGGAGTAGCACCATATCATGTCTAATCACCTCTCTCCAATACTTTTTCGATCTACCCCTACCCCTCCGCATAATCCCTAAATCCAACTGCTCGCACCTCTAACTGGGGTGTCGACACCCCTCCTCTGCACATGCCCAAACCATCTCAGGCTCGCTTCTCTCATCTTGTCTGCAACAGATGCCACTTCCACCTTCTCCCCGAATAACCTCATTCCTGATCTTATCACTTCTAGTGTGTCCACACATCCATCTCAGCATCCTCATCTCCCACATGCATCTTTTGAACATGAGAGTTATTTACTAGCCAACACTCCACTCCATATAACAATGTTGGTTTAACCACCGTTTTGTAGAACTTACCTTTAAATTTAGGTGGTACTTTCTTATCATACAGGACTCCAGAGGCAAGCCTCCATTTCATCCACGTTGCCCCAATGCGGTGACATCATCATCGATAGTCCCCACTACTCTGGATGATGGATCCAAAATATTTAAAGCTTTCTATCTTGGGGATAGGTTGAGTGGCAAGCCTCACTTCCATGCCCTCTTCCTCCATCACAACACTGAATTTGCACTACAAGTATTTTGTTTTGGTCCTGCTCAATCTAAACCCTATGGACTCTAGCATTTGTCTCCAAACCTCCAATCTATCGTTAACTCCATCTCGAGTTTCATCAATCAGAACTATGTGGTCCGCAAATAGCATACACCATGAAACCTCCTCCTGAATAGACCACGTCAACTCATCCATCACCAAGGCAAAAAAAAAGGATTCAACATGGATCCTTGATATAATCTCATCTCAACAGGAAAATGCTTTGTCACCTCCCACCGTCCTAACCCGAGTCTTGGCTACAGCATACATGTCCTTTATCGCCCTAATATACACCATCGAGACACCTTTAGCCTCCAGACACCTACAGAGAACATCCCTCGGAACTTTGTCATAAGTCTTTTCAAGGTCAACGAACACCATATGGAGATCCCTTTTTCTTTTTCTAAATTACAACCGTCAAAACTTACAAACATAATCTCTAAATATTCAAGTAACTCACCAAGAACCACTAATAGAACTAATATTCACAATAAAACTACGAAACTACTAGAACTAATTTTCACAATAAAACTAAGAAAATTAAATCCCAAGCAGTAAGGACTACAATCACATTCATTTTGAGAAGAAATAACTTCCTGCAGTGATCTGTACATAGTCTACACCTGAGTGAATATATAAGCTTCTATAGGCATAACAGCCAAAATCTCACATGGAAGGCTTCACACTAACAAAGCATTACCACCAAATCGTCACTACCACACTGACAAAAGTAGGATCTGTACAGGTAGGTCTGTTTACTGTCACAAACTATGACCACATGCAGCACATGCATAATTAGTCAGTAATCAAATATCAGGAAAATGCACCAGATATTAAATCACAGAACTAGTGAGGACAAACCTCCCCACCCACTCCCCAAGGGAAAAGCAAAACAAGTTATATGTGCCAGTACACTTACTAGAAATGTATTGTTTTGTTCCTGTGCAAAATTTTAACCTAGTTCAAAAGTAAGAACACATGATGATTTACTCAATAGTCAATCCTAGTTCGGCAATCCAGTAATCCACATCTATTATACATAAGACCTTGATAGCGAAACATCAAGCATACCATGGTAGGAGAATGTCTCTGAGAAAACATATCAAAAGAAAAATTTAGGAGAGTGAGCTTTTCCAGTGTGCAGTGTCTTTTGGGGATTAAATACTCAGCTCCTCATAGTATGGAACTAATCCAGATTTTGTCCCTTCCTCTTATCATTATGATCCCAAAGTGTTAGATTTGATCTTTACCAACCTTGGATAAAGAACCAGGACAAATGCAAGACCAACTAATTCAATTGAACAACGAAAATGCTATCACACTGCAAACCTTAGCTGTTGCTGCAGTTGACGCTGCTGAACCTTCTCCAGATGAGCTCTTACTCTAAAATTCCATGCAACAAAGATAAGAAACGAAAGTTACAAATATAAATAAAAACAAATATAGTATCAAAGTCCTCTGAATATCACAACCTTATTCGCTAAGTTTTGATAGGTATATACCTATGAGACATTTATTTAAAAAATCGCGACACATGGCCATGTTTACAGGTATGAATCCAAAAGAGGGTAGGTATGCGCTGTTTTTCATAATTTTAGTATGTGCAGCAATTACCATCACTCAAGACCTTTATGAACCCATTTGTGTGCCCTTATATGCACAATACATTATATTAATCCAACAAACAAACAACTTAAACATATCATGGTTTATAAAACAACACTATTTGACAGATGCCACAACTCATCCTCCAAATACATTAGTATTAGCTACTCCCTCCATCCCATTTTATATGAGTTAGTTTGACTTGGCAGGAAGTTTAAGAAAGAAAGAAATACTTTTGAAATGTGTGGTCCAAAATAAGTGATAGATGTTTGTGTGACTATAAATCATTTCATTAAGAGTAAAGTACGCATTTTAAAGTTAAAATATTACTTAATATAGAAATGTGTCATTCTTTTTGGAACTGACTAAAAAGGAAAGTGAGTAATATAAAATGGGATAGAGGGAGTATTAATTAATACACATGGAATTAACATAAATGGGCAATCCTGAACCAAATCCACTTTTTAAAAACAAAGGTTCAGAAAAATCAAGGAAAGGTGCAGAGGCTTGAGGGTAGCTATTCTAACAATAGAGTTGAAAGAGTTAGGTAGAGGAATCTTTACATCAGACCTTCAAAAAGAAAAAATAATAAACATATATACATGCATATTGAAACTACATCAAATGCTCAATGACAAGTCCGTATTTTTTCTGTTACAAAAAATAGAAGAATTGGTGTGAATAGATTCTTTTATCCCGCTCTATCCCCAAGAAAACCCCTGTACATGGTGTAAAACTTAGATCCAACATGATGTCTATGTTCACGCAGTTAACTATACAATAGCACTGAAAATTAGAAGAAAAAAGAAAAAGATTTATATTTACCTTCGTTAGCATGATTACTATAAAGTTGTTTTCAGCAACTTTATTTTCTTCTAGTGTTGTCCCATCTTTAAGTACCTTCCCCTGGTGGATAAGCATCTGCTGGGCAGCAGGATAAACATCTGAACCCTGAACTGTTTCTATGTTCTTCTTCACATCGGCAACCTAAAAAATACAGAAAATTCAAGCCTTGAATGATAAGTTCAACCCAGCTAACATCTTTGTCCAAAAGTTTGGTCGAGAGAGTGCATCCAGGGATGCTAAAAGTAAAAAATGCAAAAAAGTAGCTAGGTCCATGAGTCTTGAAGAAAAGCGAGATATGAAGTACACGGTTTATTAAATTAGAAAGTACCACATGTATATGAATTTAGTGCTATAAAATCAACTTGGAATTAAAATAACTAATTACTGCATCCAATATATAACATTGTCAATGTTAATCTAATCCTACCCTAAAAGTAGAGATACAAAGAATGGACGATTGGTTCAGATCACTTTGTTCGTCATCAGTTGATGAACACACTTCTCTGAAGCGCATGAGTTCACCATTGAAATTGTAACAACTCGCTATACAAAGGTACATTGATTAAGTTACCAAATAATGGCTTTTAATAACATAAGTGAGACCAAATATACTTGAGGATCATATGCCAAAGCCAGGCAATTGTATGATCTCTGAAATGTCAAAGCCTTGAATAGTTGTGCTTATTTGCTCATTCTGCTTTTGTTATCATACCTTTTGATTCAATTATCTACCTCATTGGCGGGCCTCATAGTTGCATACAAACTTGTAAATTGTTACCTACTTGCTGAATCTATATATCGAAACGTATCCTGCTAATCGCACTTGATTATTGAGAACACTTTTATGTTGAGCCTAAGAATTTGTCCAAACCCCTTAGTTTTGATTGGGCATTAAGAGCAACTATGGCTGACAGCTCCAGTTTTACACCAACTATCAGAACTCTCATTTGTAAACAGCAACTTTTTTCTTTCCCTCACCTACTCTTTCTTTATCCTTTTTCTTTTTGTTTGTTGGAAAAAAGGGTAACCACACTCATCAATATATAACTGAGAAGCTGAGCAACTGTAACAACCCAACCTCTCGTATTGAGTATTTGCATTCCAAGTTGTGTTTTTTTTTAGACAAAAAAAGTGAAGCTTCATTGCAAGTTGTGTTTTGAGAATGTATATAATTTTTTGTAGCTATTTAACATTTGTTGGCATGGTCCGGGTTGAGACCCGAGAAGCTCAAGGTTGTTTCAGACAAATTGGAAGTTGAAGAACTGTTATGAATCAAATGATGATGATTTGCACCTCATAGGTGCTTGATGTTGCTATGTTGGTATACATATCGTGATTGATTGGTCGAGCAGAAAATCTGTGAGGGCCTATGTTTGGACTAGCGTCTAGCTATCGACGAGGGCTTATACTTTCTGGTCTAGTAGCCCTACCTACGAGGGCCCATGAGTTGGTCTAGATGTTTCACTACAAGGCCCTAGTGTGCATGAGTTGGATGATGTTTATGCTTATCGATGTCTTACACTAGGTCAATGATCTTATTGGTTCTTGTGGCTCACCATTTACTCCAGTCTCCACTATACAGATCCTACTAGCACTTATGCAGGTCCAGTCTGATCTTGTTTGTGGCATTCACTGAGTTCCAGCAGAGGTGAGCCAACTACATCTATTTGTAGTAGTGACTTCTTAAGCTCTATTTTCAAGCTGTGTCCCAGACTTCACACAAAATCCTTTAGATACTCCTTGACTTAATTTGTGGGTATTGGTTTGTTTTTTGACGTTTATCGTACTTGCGTTATTTCTGCTCTACAGATATTTGACAGATTATACAGATGTTGTGGTTTCATTATCAAGTTTTAAAAACCAGTGTCATTGGGTTACGATGATGGAAGCAAGTCATGACCATCTCACAACTTCACGAAGGATAAGAACTACCCAAAAAGGATCAATTCTAACGAATGCTCTCTTTGTATATATTGCCACAAAAGTGCTTCTGTTTTGCCTTCTTTCTTTTTTCTGTTAGTCATGGTGTCTAGGCTTAGCTTGTCCCCACCAATGTTGTCAAAGGCGCGCTTAAGCCCTGAAGCGAGGCTCAAAACGTGTTGAGCGCTTCGCCTCGCTTTGTGCGCTTCAGTGTGATCATCAAGGTTCTAAGGCAAACTTTTCCTTGCCAATGAGCCTCTTTTGAAGAAGTGATACTAAACAATTGATGTTTCACTTTATCATACTTTTTTTTCAATTTCTAAGTCATATATTTGTCATTCATGTTTATAATGATTGGTCTTGGACAAAACATATATATTTGTATCTTTTTCTCCCTTTACGCCTTTTTTCATTAAAGCCCACACTTTATTTGTGCTCTGCACTTAAAACCCCAATGGACCTTAGAGTTTTTTTGTGCTTTTCGCCTTTGATGACACTAGTGCACACCTTGATTAATTCCACGGAGTACCTACCTCCCACCAGCACAAGAACCAAGTAACTCTATCCAAGGCAATGGGAAGAACCCACCTAGTGTTTCAAATAATCAATAAAGCCAACAGACAGAAAAGGGGACAACCATGAACTACATATAAGTTTCTGAACTAATAGCTAAAGGTCAAAAACTAGACAATACTGAATATATACCGATATTTCTCCACCAAATTAAAAAGTGAGAAACTAGTCAAACTCATAACAAAATCTAATGAAGGCTAGTTTTCCAAATTTTTCCAATTTCTAAACTACAAAAGGATCTCATGCAACTTCAACCCTATTAGCAAAAACAGTTCCAACTTCACAACTTCATCCGAATGTCACCCAATTTCAACCATATTAGCAAAAGCCAAAACTTAGTTTCTCCCCACAGATAAAACCATCCCTTCCATGTCAGTCATTGGTTTCCAAGAGTACACCAACTCAACAACTTAATTCCAAACCAATTGGAGTCAGCTATATCAATATTCTATATCCACCTATTCTATTCTTTTCTTTTTTTAAGTAAGATATCCATCCACTCTGTTCTACACAGTTTCGAGGATTCATCAAAGTATATCAACTCAACCCAACCACACTTCAATCCCAAACTAACTGCAGTCCCCTACATGGACCCTCTGCAGCCGTCCTCTCTAATATTTAGTATTCAAGAGATTATTAATTTAACTATTTTCCTTTATCTTATTGCACCCTCTTCGATTATCCAGGCTTTTAACTGTCTATACCTTGGCAAGCAGCCCAAGCTCAGACAGGAAGTGTTTCCAAGAGTACATCAACAGAGAAAGTACTTTAAACTTCCATGGATGCACCATCCAACAAAAAAAACAGCCTCCTTTAAGAAACAAATAACCAAGGCAACAACACCAACACTATAGCACAATCTCAAAACACTTAAAAGAATCCACAATTTATGCCCAATCAGACACAAAATCTGAAACCCCTCAAAATTCAAATCAAAACGAAAACCGCTTCAATTCAAACCTCAACATCTCCTAAGTTGGAATCTAATCAACAAATTAGAGCACAAACCGACTGAATCAGTCATTACTGACAGTCACATCTATGCATCACAAAGTACACCTCAATTTTGAACAAAAATGATAAAACAAAGTGAATTCGAAAAAACATCGATGATATCATCAGCTCATATATATTCAAATAAAGAGTTGAAAAAACGGACCGTATCTTCAGGTTTGACTTCTATTTCAAAGTGAGAGCCTTTGAGTGTTTTCACGAAAATCTTCATATCTGTTTTTCCGTCACCGGAAAAGTTTGATCGCCGGAGACGGAGAAGGAAGAATAATGTAGAAAGGACCGTAAGGTGCAAGTAAACGATTAAAAGAGTAAAGGCCTTTTGTATATTTAAATCTAAAATAACACTAATAAGGAGTCGGAGTTTCAGAGTTACACGCGTATGATAAATGCGGGTAAGACACGCGATGGTGAGTTCAGTAGTTTAGATGGCGCGTGTGGTAAAAGGTGAAGGAGAAAGGTTGGGATTAGGTTGGATCAGCCAGCTAGATTTTTGTGATACGGCGGGGGTTTAACAATTTATATGATATTTATCTCATAATACGTTTCGTTCATTATATCAATTTTATTCTAAAAATAATTAATTTTAGAATAAGTTATTTTGTAATTATATTCTAATCAAACATGAAATAAATTAATTTTAAAATTAGTTATTTTTTATTTTTTGTACCAAACATGCCCTTAAAAATTAATAATTTTATAAAATTATAGTATTATAAATTCTCACTAAATTAATATAGGTGGTACCATGAAATATTAGTATTTGTAGATGTATTATTTAATCGATAAATTAATATTTATTAATTTAAAAAGTGATTTGAGATTCAATAAAGGTTAATTTTAATTATAACAAAATCATTGTATCTTACTAATTTATGTATCATATTTATTGAATTCCCATAAAAATAAATTTATTATATATAAAGTACAATGAATATATAAAAATCATTGTGTTTTACTAAATTATGTATCATATTTATTGAATTCATATAAAAAATAAATTTATTATACTTAAAGTACAATTTATGTATATGATTCATTTTAATATATTTTTTTGTTAAATGATTCATTGTAAAATAAATTCAAGAATTCAATGCTTCATTGTAAAAATAAATTCATTATACATAATATTCATTATTTCTTAATAATCAAATATTATTCATTGTATTTTTACTAAAAGTACTCAATGTATAATGGTGAGAGAATAAATTATATAAGCAACATAGGAAATTTCTTGAAACCATATCCAAAAATGGCTTCCATTTAAAAGGTGTAACAAATGTAATAATGACAAATCAAATACTTAAAGCATTATGTGAGCATAAAAGAAATTATTCCACATGCACTTAAAAAGATTTGCAGTCGTGCCAACACCAAAACTTTTGAATGTAATAAGAAAAATTAGAGATAAGTTTCAACTAGATTTAAATTTTAATAAAATATAAAAGACAACAGAATCATATTTCACTAAATTGTCTTAGATATATTTGTACTTTAAAAGAATTATTAATTTATAATATTAATGAGACCATATATTTATGAAAAAATTACACAATATAGCAAACATCAATATATATTTAATATAAATAACTATAGTTTATCTTGTCTTATATTATATTGAAACAATTAAATATTAAATAGCAATGTTAATTATACGCAAATAATAATTTATTTTATATACATAATTAAATAATTATTTAATTCAAGACAATTAATGCACTCCCAATTCTAATAAATTAAGGATTAGCAATTAATGTATTTACTTTAATTATTTTATCTTTTTTCTTCTCTATCAAAATTAGTGTATAACCCCAAATTAGCACATTTCATCCTCTTTCATGAATATTATTTTTCTTCTTCTTTTCTTCCATGGACGATTCTTTCAAATAATTTTTTTTCAAATTCAAACTTAATGACATTGCGCTTCATCTCTCTTTCTCCAATAAAGTGTCATCATCATTGGCTCATGATTTACAAAATTTTATTATCAGCCATGACAGAAAGTTTTGAAGCTTAAGTTCAAATTACGGATTTATGAAATTGTTATTAAAATTAACGAGTGATGTTTTGAAAGATTGAATATATTACGAGGATTTTATATCTCGAATTTGAGAATTTTTTTGTGCGAATTTGGAGACTTTTCGAAGAATCAAATGCATGCATATATGCATTTTATTCATGTATCAATTTGTATCTGCAGTATATTCATGTAGTTGGTGTATTTAGTTCATTGTTATTGCATCAAATGTATTTATTTGTATCTGATGTTGATTATATATTTGTATCAATGTATCAAAATATTTATATTCCTTGTGATTCATTTTGTATCAACGTATTGTGTATATTGCAACTTGTTTTACGTTTGTATCAATGTATTCAAATCTATTAGTTTCTTATTTTATATATGTATCATGTATTTGAGTGTATTTTTGTTCACTATTATATATTTATATCAATATTTTTGAGTATTTCTATAGTGTATTCATCAACAAAATACATTTATATTATAATATTAATATTGTACCAATATATTCAACTTTAAAAAGGTCTAACAACAAAAAATTATGTATCAATATCGTACAAGTAATAGTAAGTGATGCAACAAAATCAATGAAAAAAAATTTTGTAATGCAATTTCTTTGTTTATTATGGAAAACAATATTGTGAGATTTCATAGTCCCATTGATTATGGAAGATATTATGCTAAATTTTCTTATTAAAAAAGATACTACTACACAATTTATGCACTGCTAATGGAAAGTTGAGAGTTTTAGGAACGTAAATATAGAATTGTCAGTTATACTAATAAATTTACCTTATTTAGTGCATTATAATTATAATTGTATTAATGTATAAATAAATAAATAAAAAATTATACGCACATCAGCTAATTATAGATAGAAATTGTAGTCATTTTTAGTTAATAGCATACTTATAGGCTATAGCTATTCAAATTCAATAACCCTATAATTATAGCTATTTATGTAAGTTCTATATTTATATAGGGGTCTTCAGAAAATATATTATTTTATCGAAATTGATATTTTTTCCATTGCCTAAGGAACTTATAGTGACCATACCGAGTTCTGAATGTCGTTTTAGATACATCCTCAGGCCTAATCTTCAACTGATGGTAACCAGGTCTTAGATCAATTTTAGAAAATATTGATGTATCCTATAATTGGTCAAAGAGATCATTTATATGAGGCAATAGATACTTATTTCGGATAGTGACCCTATTCAACTGTCGATGGTCTATGCACATCCTCGTACTACTATCCTTTTTCTTAACAAACAAGATCGGAGCACCTATTATATCGGAAAAAGACGATTTTAAAATTAATTTCAACTTTATAAAGAAAAAAATAATTTTAGAAAAGAAGAGTCGCCACTTAATTTTTTAAAGAAATTAAGAAAACTTAATTTAAAAGACCCTAACAAATTTAAGTCTTAAAAATTCAGAAAAAAAGGTACGAGGTTCTTATTTCCACTTTGAGAAGGTATTAAGCATTCAAAGTGGCCGCTAACGCACGGTTATCCGGCGATTTGAAAACTTTGAGTTTGACTAACTTTGAGAAAATGTGTTTAACAATAATCAGAGCATTAAACAGTTTGAAAGAAATATAAACTTTAAAATATTTAGGATAATTTATAAGAGAAATAGACTTGGTATAAAAATGAATAAATAAAGGAGGGATAATTTAAATAAATCATTAAAATGAAATAAATGATCATAACAATGGTCTCTTTTCAAGGGATTTAATTAAGTTAAATTAAACAATTAATGTTAGAATTAGCACAGGATAAATGAATATCATCAACTAATTCAAATAAGAGTAAGTGCAAGCGAAATAATAGAAATTAGTGATGCATAAAAGGAATCATTTTAGTTTTTTTTAAAAAATATTAAACTACCCCAAATATATACAAACGAAAATATTTTTAAAAAAGTAGACAGGATAAAAAATATTTATGTACTCATATTTTTTGTATCAGCGCCGGCTTATTAATTGGGAGACAAAAATATAGTGTTTTGTCACTTTTATACTCGGATCGACTTCCATTATTTCCGAAGGGCCTATCTACCCACCCCTCCTAGGTTTATTTATTGTTATAATCCTAAACCGATCTAAAAAAAATAAAAAACTAACGTCCTAAAAGGTGTCTAACGCCCCAACTTAATGTCCAAAAGGTGTTGGACGTACTATTATGATATGTTTTAGACTAAAGAAAATATAGGCATCCTAATTAGACACATCGTCAAATAAAACAGGTAGGACAAACAATTAGCAAATAGAATCTCAAGTAAGCTTCTAGATTAATTAATTAGCATGTTTGAAAACACAGATAAGTTGTGAAAGTCATATTAATATCTGTGTGCATACATAATCAAATACATGCATCATAACACGAAAACTTAAATAACATGAAAAAGATTAATTATTAGACATGTGAGGCAATCTCAATTGATACACTTAAACATAATAAAAAAGAGATATTGTTATTTCATTATTAACTAAAGACATTTCATAAAATTCTATTAAAATGATTTCTAGTTAATAGCATGCTGAAAATTTATTAAAATACTATCTATGGGCATGGTATCTCAATGAAATAATATGCTGAAAATTTATTAAAATTGTAGGCATGATTTCAAAATAGAATAACAAAACAAATATTTGTCAGGATCCTATATGCATGATTTCTCTCCCTTTCTCTCTCTCTATATATAACATCACACTATAGGAGACATGATTTTAACCAGCAAGATCAATTTTAATCTATGGGCATGGTTTCTACATAAAACGACATTCTTAAAATATTTTACATCTAAATGATATGTTGAAATTAGTATTAAAACCTATGGACACGATTTCTAAAATATAGAAATATTCCTTAAGTCCTACAGACATGGTTTCTAGATAATTTTAGCATGCAAAAGAATGTTAAATAAATCATATAAAATATAATTTCTAAGTAATTGTGACATATTGAAAATATTTATAAAGATCTTATAGGCATAATTTCTGTACAAATTGATATTCTAAAAAAATATATGAGATCCTATAAGCATGATTTCTATGACATAATATACTTAAAGATATAATTGAATTAAATGGACATGATTTCCACATAATTTTAACAGGTTAAAAATAGAATTAAATCATATTGGTATTTTTTTTCTAAGTGGAAACGTATATAAAGCTAAATTAATTATGACTTTATTAACCTAGGAACTAGCATATTACCTGATAATTATTTAAAAGGGTTAAAATATGTTAAAATTAAACAATTGATGGTAGACAAATGAGTGATGTCCAGATTACATTATCATCATTCAAACAAAAGATTGATCTCTTTTAATCAACTAAAATTAGTGACAACTGTAAGAAAAGAAAATCATTTAAAATTATCTAAGCATGACGATAAAGACATGATTTAAATAACTAAAATTATTTAATTCTCATAGGCGTATTTATCTAGCACACATGCACAAATTATGACAAAATAAATGCAAGTAGAACGTAAGTTTCCACCCCCCATAAATAGTTCCTAAGTAATTTCATTATATAGTGTGTAGTGTACAAGATTATTACAAATCGAATAAAAGGAGTAAATAAATAAAATAATATAAATAAACAAGTGTAAAACGAAAAGTGGCATCCTAACTTTCCATGTCCGGATGACTCTTCATGACTTCGAACTTTGAAGTTCAAACCTGCTGAATCATAAAGAAGAATACGAACAATATACAAATACTATAGAGATATATCATAATTATATAATTTTCATCTCAACAAAACAATCAAACAAAATAAAAACACATTTAAAATAATAGACCCACACATATAAAGAAAAAATTGAAACTAACCTGGATGCTTCTAGGAAGAATAAGCAAATGAAATCCGACTATGATGCCAAGAACTAGAAAAAAGAATATTAAAATATGCAAGAAAATTTTTCTTATTGTTTTTATTTTCGTTTGAAGTGTTAAATGTTTTCTTTTCTTTTCTTTCTCTACTCTTTTTTTTGTGTGTTCTCCTTTTTTTCTCTGTCTGTGTGTCTGTTCTCCCTCTCTAGTGAAGATAGGAGGTCTTCTTTTATAATGATCAAAACAATCCTCTAGCAAAAAAAATCAACAGACCACTATTTTAATAAGACTTTTTCTCTCAAAATAGTCAATAAGAGGAGCCAAAAATTTTCAAGAGGCACCAAATTTTAACAACAAAATCAAATAAAATTTCAACCATAAAATTTGTTCAGATTTTCAACAACAAAATCAATTTGATCAGATGTATTCAAAAAAAATGGTGGAAAAGTCAGAAAAAGCAACTCCATTTGTCAGAAAAAGTCTCAAATATCATGCCAAGAGAAATCCATTGTCAATAATTGTACAAGAAATTATTCAAACTTAATTAGAGAAATAGTCAAATTATAAGCAGAAATAAACCTAAAATTAATGTTCACTAACAGATACTGAGATTTACCATAATAATCAAGTGAAGCAATCAGATCTATTAAGGGTAAAACCAAATTAGTGTACAAATATATGAGTAATGGTAACACCGAATTCATTCAAATAAAGGGAGAATCTTATAAAATATGCCAAGTTAATTCACCAATGTATTTAGCATCCAAGATTATAGCAAATTAACCACAAAGAGATGAGTAACAGAAAATGAAAACCATTCAACCAGAAGACTGACTCAAAAATTAACGGCAGAAAATTATTCATTAAGGCTAATTAAGAGTAATTACATTAAGTAATCAAAAATCGCGAGAATCAATCAATTGTTACATTAAAATCACTAAATCAAATTGAACACATAGCCATATCAATGCCGAAAATTCCAACCAGTGTAAAGGAAAAGTTTAAGGACATACTAACACCCATTTCATTCAAGCAAATATCAAAATATAGGGCTAAAAATACACAAGTCCAGAAGCTCATAATCATAAAGAGTTCTTACTCAAAGAGAAATTTCACAACCACTATAGATTTTCAAATAAACAAACATGCAAGGAAAATCATAAATCTTATACTGAAAATTCAACAGTAAATTAAAATTTGTTAGAAAAATAAGATCATAACTTAACAAATAACTAACCAAGCACAGATCTGTTAAGATCTGTCTCTAGCGACTAAGACCTCAAAACTCCGTCTGATGGTCTGTCGTTCTCGCGGTTGCTGGAGGAGGAACTGCTACTATATGTTCGTGTTGCTGCTCCTGCGTTGCTCGTTGCAGCTGAAGGTAGCTGCTGGTGGTTGTCTCGCTGCTGGTTGTCTCGCTGCTGTAGCCGTTGGGTAATGTTGCTACTGTCTTTGCTGCTGGTGGAGGAGAAGCACTACAGCCATGGCTACTCGC
The DNA here is from genome assembly GCF_947179165.1 of Solanum dulcamara. Taxonomy (NCBI): domain Eukaryota; kingdom Viridiplantae; phylum Streptophyta; class Magnoliopsida; order Solanales; family Solanaceae; genus Solanum; species Solanum dulcamara. The sequence continues at coordinate 63,720,544 of NC_077246.1, forward strand.
ACGTTGCATCGGAGAGGGGAAAAAGAGCAGCTAGCTGTTGTGTGTTGTTGACTGGTTGCAGGGATGGAGCAGCAGCGATGGCTGCTCTTCCAGGCATCTTCGCCGGAGGGAGGCGCGGTGAGCGGCGGCGTTATGTCTTCTCTTCTCTTTGGAGAAGATGAAGAGTAGAGAGAGAGAGAGTGTGTGGTGGCGTGAGGGTGGTTTCGCCGGAGGTGGAGCAGCGGCGGTGGGGAAGAGATAGTAAGAGAGAGCGTCGGCGGCGTGGTGGTTTTTCCTTTTGGAGAAGAGAGAGATCGGTTCTCCTCTTCTCTTTTTGTTTTTGAGAAGATGAATAATGAACGTCTTCTTAGAGTTTGGGTGTTGGTGTATTGAAAATAGAAAAATAAATATTACGATTAATTATGGCCATTGATCAATATAAATGAACCGATTGAAAGAGGAATTTAAAATTAAACCACATTGAATTCAATTAGGCTAGAATTGAAATGAATTGAAAGTGGATTGATTAGAAATTTGATAAAAATGACTTGCTTAAAATAAAATTGAGGAAAATTGAATAAATTACAATCTAATTAATAACTATAATATATATATTGAATACGTAAAATCATAAACTTTATCAAGTAATATTTTTTATATATAAAGTACTACTTATGTATATGCTATGTAAATATATATATATATATATATATATATATATATATATATATATATATATATAACGCATGTATGTATATAATACGTACTAAAATAAATGTATAATATATATACTAATATAATTAAGTAAAATATATAATAAACTTAATTAAGTAATAACTTTTTATATGCACATGTGTTTAAGATGTATTAAAAGAGATATGTAATATTATATATTGATATGAATAAGTAAGTTATAAAATAAACTTAGTTAAGAAATATTTTTTTATATAAAGAAAATACACACGCATATATAATATATGCTAAATAGACACGGAAAAATATTGGAACGTATGAAGCTTGTTATTTAAAAATAATAAAATGATAAAGATAATAGTAATAATATTAATAAATAGCAAAATATTATAAATTATGAATGTCAGAATATATGATTTATTAGTTAAACTAAATATAAACTTATTTATTTAATTAAAAGATAATTTTAAAAAATGCCTATCTATTAAGATAGCAATTCAAAAAGTAATTATGGATTGGTCAAAATTGGTGTCAACAGCACCCCTATGGGGAAGCACTAAGACGGATGAAACCTTTATCAAGGAGCTCTTGGATTTGAGTTTTAAGCTCTCTTAATTCTGTCGAAGTCATAAAATAAGGAGGGATAGAGATTGGGCGAGTGCCCGGCTCCAAGTTAATACAAAAATCTATATCGCTATCCGGAGGCATACCAAGCAAGTCAGTAGGAAACACCTCCTTAAATTCAGATATTACTAAAATAAACTCAATAGAGGGGGACTTTGCATCAATATCCCGAATATGAGCCAAGTATGTCAAACAACCCTGCCCCACTAGTATATGATCTTAGCTGGCTTAGGCTTGTACATCCCTTCCTACTTTAACTGTTTCCTATTTGGAATCTCTAAAGTCACAGTCTTAGCATTAAAGTTAAGCAAAACATAATAGGGAGACAACTAAGTCATGCCTAAGATCACATCAAAATCAGTCATATTGAAAATCAGTAAATCAGCACAAGTCTGAAAATCCATAAATAGAATAGAACAAGCATGGTAGACGACATGATTAACTACAACAAACTCTCTAACTGAGATAGAAACATGAATTGGGGCATCGATCATATCACAATTCACATCAAAATACAAGGTAAACTGTACTGATACATGAAAGTAAGTAGAACCTGGATCAAATAAGACAGTAGTCATCCGATCACAGACAATAATAGTACCTATGATCACTGAATCAGACGTATCAGCCTCTGTCCTACCCAAAAAAGCATAAAATTATGCCCTGTCATCCTGACGGGCAACCTCTTTACCTAACTGTAATGCTCATTTACCTGCGTTACCATTTTTCCGGCCTCCATAGCCTCTTTGATTTCCTCCTCTCTCACCTTGTGGACGTCCTCTGCCACTATTACCTCCATCTGCTGGTACTGCTACTCTGGTCTGCTATTGCGCGGGATCAACTATGCGGGGGTAAGGACAATCTCTCCTCATATGTCCTAGTTCTCCAGAATCATAACAACTGCAGTCAAGGAAGGCCTGCTGTCTGATGCAAAAGAAGCTACTTGACCATCCTGAGTGAAATTTTGTTGTGGAGTCCCTGAGTAACACCCGTAAAAGCAGGCATAGCTGAATGAATTGATCGGGCTGTAATTGTTGGCCTACCTGAACTTCTGGAGTAGGAGCCATTAAGATTACTTGCATTCTTAGGCTTCTTAGCCAAAGCCTTGGCCTGTCCATCCCATCAAACTTCTTCCACTTTCTTAACAAAGTCTATCACTTCATTAAAGCTTCTACCTTTAGAGGTCATGTAGTAGACAAAACTTGCAGCTCGAGATTTAAACTTTTGACGAACAGACAAATCCTCTCATCATCAGTAATCACCAACTATGTAGCATATCTGGACAAGGCATGGAAACTTAGCCTCATAAGCAGCTATAGTCATGCCACCCTGCTCAAGATCATAAACTCATCCTTCTTGCGATCTCTCAAAGTCCGGGGCACATACTTCTCCAATGAAAAACATGGAACTGAACCTAAATGAGTGGAGGCAAATCTGCGATCAACATTCCACAAAGGCTCTACACCATTGCTTAGCCTCATCTTGAAGCATAAAAGTCACAAACTCAACTCTATTTTGATGTATAATCCCCAACTTGTGAAGTATCTCATAACAATCCAGGATGAATTTATAGACATCCTCATTCTCAGAACCATAGAACATTAGAGGCTTCAACTTCAAAAACTTGGTCAGCATCTCATTTTTAGTGAAAGTCATCACTAGGACCATAAGTGGACAGAAGAAAGCATCAGTATCCAATGCTCCATCCATCTTAGGGATTGTAGCTGCAATAAGGTGAGTTGTTGGGGCTTGAGCAACGAGCATTTTGGGAATGGCTCTAGATCCGTACAATCTACTTAGAAAAGTCAAAACCTATTGAGCTATCGTTGGATCCAAAGGGGGAAGTCCTGCAGTCTCAGCCTACCCGTGTTTTGTCCTCTGGTTCAGCATCCTCCTCAATCTCGATCTCCATATTCTTCTCTACCTCAGCCTGGGGTGCGGAAGGGACCTCTTCTCTCAGAACATTCTCAGCTTGAGCTTCACTCATGGCAGGTGTTTCCCTTCCTCGGCCTCTACCTCCCCCTCTCCATCTACCCTTACCTCGGCCACGTCCTCTCGATATTGGCTCCACTGTTGGCTCATTAATTAGAGGTACAGGCCTGACGCCATTGTATCGCATGTTAACCATCTATGGACAAGAGAGTAAAAGAGGTTAGATACCAATTTAGATCACCAGATACCAATTGGAATCAAGTTATAGCACGAAGGGAGAAGAAGAAAGAGAGTTTTCCTAAAATCATGTAGCCTCTAGAAGAAAAGTACATACGTCTCTGTACCATTCTGCAAGACTTTACTAGACTTGTTTTGGTACAACGAGATCAACAAATTTAGGGCTCTGCTATTAACTTTGTCAAGATCTAAATCGTCCATGAATGAAACCCACACTAACCCTCTGGTGGGAGAACCAATATTATACCCCAAACTAAACATCCTAATACGGAAACATGCATTTAAAGATGTGGAATAATAATAATTTTAAAATTGAGTTCCCATAAACTCAGAAAACTAACCAAATAACATAAACATGCAGAAGTTAATCCCTATAACCTGAAAGTCATCATACCAAAACTACTAAGTAACAAGTCTAAGATAAGGGGATGCAACTCTGAAATAATAAACTCTGAATGAAATAGTCTAAGTCCAAAAGGATGAACTAATAGCTAAGATGGATCCACGGAGGCCTGAAAGAACTAGCTTACCCTTGAATACGACAAGTAAATGATCTCCTAAATGAGGTCTGTCAATAGCCACCTGAAGATGTCATGTACTTAACAAAGAAAGAGTAAGTATAGTATCTGTACACAAAACAACAATGTACTTTTAGGATCACATGGTCATTCCAGTAAATAAAATATATACAAGTAACCAAAATATAGTAAACCACACATATAGAAAATAAATTATCCAGTTATCAGTTCATGATCAGTACACAGTTTCACAATGTCAATAACAAATGCACCAATCAAAGATGGTCTTCTCATGGAACCCATTCCCTATCTTTTAGTGTGCCGACTTGACACTCGTCCCAATAGTTAGTGTGTCAGTGTGACACCCATTCTAATATATACTAGTGTGGTACCCAATTTAATATGTACTGTTGTGGTACCCGATCAAACAACTACAATCACAATCACAATAAATAGTTCACACACATGCATAATCAAATAAAAGTTCATTACATATAATTGATCAAAAAATAGTCATTTCATTAGGTTCATTCTATCTTTTCCTATTCACATACATACATGCAATACTAATGATGCAGTTAACATGCATATATAAAATGTACAGGAAAGTAAACCATCATCTACCTCGAAACCAAGCTTAAATATTCTTAAAGAACTTGCGAAATCTCTTGGCTTGTTCTTGGTCTAATACAAATAATCAATGCGAGAAATCAATGAAAATGACATAATTTACCCCAATTTAAAAACAAGTTCTTAAGCTTGGCCAAGTTCATGGTCCTATCCCTCAACTAGGCTGTTCCTATTATTAATTTTAGGTCAAAACCTTCCCAGGTTACTTTCTATAGATTCTAATGACTAAAATTTGGATTACACGTTAGAGGAATGAATTACTTACATATATTGAAGAGATTAGTGGAAAATTAAAAAAGTACAGCCCTAACTCGCCCTTAGCTCTCCAAAAATGAAATTGTAGAAATAATGACCTTTTGAGATTTTTACCTGTTAAATCCACGACAGGCCGGCCATGGCAGGACCATCTCGCCATAGGTGCCCCTACCATAGTGGGATTAATCCCGTCGTGGAGGGTTGCACGAAAATAGAAGATGGAAATTTGTGTCTCAACCCCAATTTCACAATACACCCTCAAACCTTGACGTTCTAACATTACTCTTTCACTCCAAGATCAATTTTGAGATATCTACTCTCCCGAATTTGATTTTGTAAAGTCGTGTAGGCTCCTTAATGTCTTGAATATCAACTCAAATGATCAAACTAATAATTTAATTCCTTATCTATTGCTGGACTACCCCAGACTTTACCTGACTCGGATTTCGTCCAAGTCTAGACTAGCTTGAAATTTTCAAGTTGCTACTCAAAAATTTTCTGGCTCAAACTCCTTCCCCATTGACTTATCCATAATGATGGGAAAAAATTGTTACACACCCGATATATGCTATTACACTTAAAACAAATTATTTGAATCTTTAATGTATAATTTATGAGGTGTTATAAGCCCAATATATTTCCATATGTCCTATTTGAAAATAATTGTAAAATTATAACCCCTCATGTGCAGTAATCCTTATTACCTTTTGTTCTTGTTTTTATAGAAAAGTAAATATTGTTATAAAAGAAAAAGATTATAAAGTAAATGCACCAAAAAAAAGTATATAGAGAGAGATTGATATCTTATTCACTTCAAAACTCAATATCAAAATGAACTGAAATGACTTCCTATTTATAGAAGAATTTAAGCTACAGACAAAGCTACTTATAGGAACCTGCTTGCAGAGCTACTTAAGGAACCTGCTTGCAGAGCTGCTTATAAGTTGCTTAAGAAACTTGCTTGCAAAACTGCTTATAGAAATAATAATAAATAGACATCCACAATTAAATGTGTTCATAACACTCCCTCTTGAATGTTCATTAATAGATAATGTGCCTCGTTAAAATCTTACTAGAAAAAATTCAATGGAAAAAAGTCCTGCTGAAGGAAAAAGTGTACACGTATCTAGGGTTATGCATTTGCTAGTTGCCTCATTAAAAATCTTACCAAGAAAACCCAATGGGAAAAAATTTGGTTAAGAATAAAAGAGTACAATGTATATTTTACTCCCCTGATGTTGACCGTGATCCAAGGGTGGAGCCTTCGCATTCCAATCTTGTGTACCATCTTCTCAAGAGTTGAAATTGATAAAAATTTGGATAAGTCCGCTGGATTTTCACTTGAACGAATTTGTTGTACATCAATATCACAATTCTTTTGGAGATCATGTATAAAGAATAATTTTAGTGAAATGTGTTTTATTTTATCTCCTTTTATGAAGCCTCCTTTTAATTGAGTTATACATGCAATATTCTCTTCAAAAGTTTTCTGGACCAAACTCCTTCCACATTGACTTATCCATAACGATAGGAATAAATCGTTACATACCCAATCCATGCCAATATGCTTAAAACAAATTATTTGAATCTTTAATATATAATTTATGAGGTATTATAAGCTCAATATGTTTCCATATGTCCTATTTGAAAATAATTGTAAAATTATGACCCCTCATGTGTAGTAATCCTTATTACCTTTTGTTCTTGTTTTATGGAAAAGTAAATATTGTTACAATAGGAAAAAATTATAAAGTAAATGCACCAAAAAAAAAGTATATAGAGAGAGATTGATATCTTATTCACTTCAAAACTCAATATCAAAATGAACTGAAATGACTTTCAATTTATAGAAGAATTTAAGCTACTGACAAAGGTACTTATAAGAACCTGCTTGTAGAGCTGCTTATAAGTTGCTTAAGGACCTTGCTTGCAAAACTGCTTGTAGGAATAATAATAAATAGACATCCACAATTAAATGTATTCATAATACTCTCTCTTGAATGTTCATTAATAGATAATGTGCCTCGTTAAAATTTTTCTAGGAAAAATTCAGTGGAAAAAAGTCCTGCTGAAGGAAAAAGTGTACACGTATCTAGGAATATGCATTTGCTAATTGCCTCATTAAAAACCTTACCAAGAAAACCCAATTGGAAAAAACTTGGTTAAGGATAAAAGAGTACAATGTATATTTTACTCCTCCTGATGTTGACCGTGATCCAAGGGTGGAGCCTTCGCATTCCAATCTTGTGTACCATCTTCTCAAGAGTTGAAGTTGATAAAGATTTGGATAAGTCCGCTGGATTATCACTTGAACGGATTTGTTGTACATCAATATCACAATTCTTTTGGAGATCATGTGTAAAGAATAATTTTAGTGAAATGTGTTTTGTTTTATCTCCTTTTATGAAGCCTCCTTTTAATTGGGCTATGCATGCAATATTCTCTTCAAACATGACCGTGGATACTTTGATATCATACTCAAGGCCGCATCTTTCTTTGATGAATTGTATCATTAATCTCAACCACATACATTCTCTGCTTCATGATTAGTTATTATCTCAGCATGATTTTAAAAAATAGCAATAATGGATTGCTTCATAGTTCGTCATGATATAGCAATTCCTCTGTATATGAACTGATAGCCTGTTTAAGAGCGAACTTTATATGGGTCCGATAAATAACTTGCATCTGCATGACCAACAAGATCTGCACAACCTTTGTTAGTATTAAATAGACATATATCAATAATCATCTTTAGATATCGCAGAATATGCTTGACACTATTGCAATGTCTTCGCGTCGAGGAAGAACTATATTTCACAAAAAAATTAATAGAAAATGCTATATCATGTCTGATTATGTTAGCAAAATACATAAGTGCACCAATAGCATTGAATATGGTACTTCACGACTAATAAGTTCTTTATTTCCTTATGGAGGTCTGAACGGATATTTATTCACTTCAAGTGATCGAATAATCACTGGAGTACTTAATGGATGTGTTTTTTCCATGTAGAATTGTTTTAAAATTTTCTCAGTATAGGCAGATTGGTGGATGAAGACCTCGTCTGCTAAATGTTCAACATGCAGATCGAGACAATATTTTGTCTTTCAAGATCTTTCATCTCGAATTCTTTGTTAGATATTCAATTGTCTTTTGGACCTCTTCAAGGGTTCCAATGAGGTTTATGTCATCAACATAAACGGCGAGTATAATCTTCATTTATCAAGTACTCACTAAGGCGATTATACCATATAAGTCCTGATTATTTTAGTTCATACAATGATCTATGTAATCTAATTGAGAACATCTCCCGAGACTTAGAATTACATGATTCAGGTAATTTGAATCCTACTGGAATTTTCGTATAAATTTCATTATCAAGTGAATCATAAAGATAAATTGTAACCACATCAATTATATGTATTTCAAGATTTTCATGTACAGCTAAACCGATGAGATATCAAAAAGTTATTGCATCCATAACAGATGAATATATTTCATCATAATCGACGTCAGGTTTTTGAGAGAATTCTTGTGAACAAGGCCTGCCATATATCTTACAATTTTATTTCTCTCATTTCATTTTCGCACAAAAATCCATTTATAGACAACTGGTTTACATCATCAGGGGTTTGGACTACACGTCCAAAAACCTTATCTTTAGCAAGTGAGTCTAATTCTGATTGCATTTCTTCTTGCCACTTTCGCCAATCACATCTTCGTCAACATTCTTCAATAGATTTAGGCTCAAGATGTTAACTGTCTTGCATAAAATTAAGTGCAATAATATATACAAAAATATTCTCTACTATAGTTTTTGATCGATCTAAATTTACCACATCACCAGTAGAACTTATTGAAAGTTCTTCATTTACTTGAGTCTCCAGTTCACTGATTTCTTCAGAAATATCAGGATTAATCACATCTTAAACTTCTTTATGAGATTCTTCTATAGTGTCATTTTTATCAATTCTCGCACTTTTTTTTCTAGAATTTTTATCCTTTGAACTCAATGATCTACAACGCTTCAGACGTGTTTGAGATTCAGAAGCTATCACACTAGTAGATGGTATTTTTGGGACGTCAATCCGGATAAGCACATTCACTGCAGAGATATGTCACTTGGTTATCCATTTCAAATCAGTACATGCATCTGACATTTAATTTTTTATTATCTATATGTGGATGATCCGCTAGATCTCCTGCTCACATATAGGGGTACATGGATCAAAATGAGATAGTGATGAAACTTTTCACTCAATTTTCCTTTTTGGTTCATTTTTCTCTCTCTCTAATTGCGAAAAATTTATTTCATCAAATCGATAATGTGCAAACTAAGCAGTGAATAAATCTCTCATTAACGATTCAAGATGAGTCAAGCCCAATATATATGCCCAACCTTCGTTGAAGGCCAATATTAGTACGTTGTTGTGATGCTACAGGCACGTAAATGACACAATCAAAAATTCATAGATGAGTTATACTTGGTTCATGACCAAATACTAATTGTGACGGAGAATATTTATTATAATTAGTCGATTTGAGATGAACAAGTGACGTTGTATGTAAGATAGCATGACCCCAAACAGTAGTGGATAATTTTATTTTCATAAGTAGTGGTATTGCTATTAATTGTAGGTGCTTAATAAATAACGCTGCGAGGCCATTATGAGTATGAAGATGAGAAACAAGATGTTCAATTCTTACTCCAATTGATAAGCAATAATTATCAAAAGCTTGAGATGTAAATTCTCCAGCATTATCAAAGTGAATAACCGTAATCAGATAATATGGAAATTGCGCTCTTAATATTATTATTTGTGCTAGTAACCTCACAAGCACCAGATTGCGAGATGATAAGAGAGACACACACGAGATCATCTTGAAGATGCATTTATTAGAATCATAAAATAGCTAAACAATCCACTAGGTAGAAGAATAGGTCCACATATATCTCCATGTATACGTTCTAAAAAGTTAGGGGATTCGATGCCAACCTTCAATGATGATGGTCTGGCAATTAACTTGCCTTGATAACAAGCAACACAAAAAAATCATCATTTGTAAGAATCTTCAGGTTCTTTAATGGATGTCTTGTTGAATTTTCAAGAATTTGCCTCATTATTATTGATCCAGGATGACCTATTCGATCATGCCATAGAACAAAAGCATTTAAATCAGTAAACTTTTGGTTTACGGTCGAATGTGCTTCGATTGTACTAATTTTTGCATAATATAGTCGAGAGGATAAAGTTGGTAATTTCACCAAAATATATTTTTGGCCTGAGACACTCTCGGTTATACCAAGATATTCAATATTCATTTCATTTAGTATCTCAACATGACATCCATTTTAGAGGATATCTTTGAAACTTAACAAGTTTCTTGAAGATTTAGAAGAGAACAATGTATCTTTTATAACAAGTTTTGTCCCCTTAGATAGAAATATAGTAGCTCTTCCGAAACTTTCAATCAATTTCGAATTATCAAAAATTGTAGTAACATTTGTTTTTCTTTTAAGTAAGTAAGAAAAATATTTCATATCTTTGAATATGACATGTGTTGTTCCACTATCAATCATACAAATATCTTCATGATTGATTATTGATCCAAACAAAATTTGACGCATATCCAAGAAGATATAAATAAAGTAAACATTACTATTAAACATGACTATTATACAAACTTTATTTACTCACAAGGATTAGAAAAACATAAACATACCAACTAGCACAAACAAATAGATAAGAAAATATCTAGATTACAACATGTTCATCACTGATCATTTTTCTTTCAGGGATTTCAAAAAAATCAGCTACATTCAAATACATAGGCTCAACATTGTTTTCAGAGATAAAATTTGCTTCAGCATTATTATCACTCTTTTTCAAGAATGCCTGATATAGCTGAACCAGACATGTTGAGGATCGACAAATACATGACTAGTGTCTCATTCCTCCACATCTATGACATACACTTTCTGAATTTCTTTTTTGCATAGCTTCCTATTTTTTACCTTTCTTTTTATACCGTTGGTAATTTTTTGGTTCAAGACGACCATCATGATTATAATTTTTTTTACAACAACGACTGAGGCTACGACCTCTTTTTCGTTGGTAATAATTTGTCTGATTCACTTCAGGAAATGGTGTAGAACCAACGGACAGACTTTCATGATTTTTCATCAATAAGTCGTTATGTTGTTCAGCATTCAGAATATTTTTTAAAACTCATTTCATGATGTTGCTGCAGGAGCATATTCGCGGGAGGGAATATGGAGTATGTTTTCTCAAGTCTAGCATCCTAGTGACCTCTTCTCTGCATAAATTTAACTATAATATAATTTTACACATGGAAGAATTATATTTAGTTATACTTTTAAAGTCTAGTAACTTCAAATTGAATTAATTATGACGTGCTTCTGGAAGAATGACCAACTTCAGGTGGTCATATCTATCTTTCAAATTATTTCATGGTATAAGGGGGTCTTAAATGGTGAGAAATTGCATTTTCAAACCCTCGTCAAGATGGTGGCGAAGAAATATCATAGCTTTGGCATGATTTTGGCTAGATGCCTGGTTATTATTTTTAATGATGTCTATCAGACCCATCGAATTCATATGAATTTCAGCATCTAGTGCCCATAACGAGTAGCATTTACTCGATATATCCAGGACAATAGATTCAAGTTTAGAAATATTAGAAATTTTAGAAAAATAAAATTCTTATCTTTTTTTAACCTGTTAAAAATAGCTTGAGATGAAGGAGTCTCGTGCTGATAACGTGTTATCAAAGAAAAGACTATAAAGTAAATGCACCAGAGAAAAGTATATATATATAGAGATTGATATCTTATTCACTTCAAAACTCATTATCAAAATGAACTGAAATGACTTTCTATTTATAGAAGAATTTCAGCTGCTAGCAAAGCTGTTTATATGAATCTGCTTGCAGAGCTACTTGTAAGTTGCTTAAGGAACCTGCTTGTAGAGCTGCTTGTAAGTTGCTTAAGGAATCTTCATGCAGAGCTGCTTGTAGGAGTAATAAATAGACATCCACAATTAAGTGTATTCAATGGGGATGACAATGGGGCGGGGTGGGGCGGGTTAAGCTCAACCCGCAAAAATTTTAAACCGTTCCTCCCCGCTCCGCATAACAATTTTTTTTATTTTCAACCCGCCTCACTCCGCCCCATCTAGACCCGCCCCATATAAACCCGCCTCACATAAATTTTTATGTGTATTTTTAATTGAGTTTAATATAAAAAATAAAATTTAAACAGCTAAAACATGTGTCTACATTTAATTTCAAAAAGTCAAATATCTTTCTATATTAATTTTTTACGTAACTCTACGAGCCACCACATAACCCTCTTTATTTTATTGTTCTTTATTTACAAATTTCTATAACATAATGTATAATCGTGTATATACACTCTTATATGTTATGTGTTACATATATAGCATTATAAATTGGGAAACTTACATAAATATATTATATTAAGAAAATATTTATATTTATAGTAATAATATTTTTTTTACTTGACACTTATAATATATTTATAATACAATTTTAATACATATTAGTGAGAATAATTTATAAAGTTCATATAAAACAAGTTTTATTCATAGATAATCTATTTATCACACACTTTAATACACTTATAATACATTGTGTTAATTTCTTAGCGAACAAGTATAATGTATAATAAAATATTTACAATACATTTATATTGTATGCATAATTCATTTTTAATACATGACAGATATATCATAATATTTCTATGTATTGCTATAGATGGTAACAAATAAAAAGTATCGCTAAAATCAGTAATTATTTATTAAAAAGTATTTTCTATGATAATTTTTCCTTATAAATTATTGCATTACATATATAATTATACATTATATACAGGATATAAATCATGTTTCTATTCTGTATAGCTATATATTACCAATGTATATATTTGTATAACCATATATAAATAGATCATTTTATGTTCTTATACAATGCACCATTAGTAGGATAACTAACATTTCTCGTAATCTAGGATAAAGAAAAAAGTTAGCAAATTTTTCATGAACATAAACAGTAAGGTCTATAAAAAGAAAAAAAATGACCACTGATTTTAATATTAATTTAATGATGATAAAAAAAATTATTGCGGCCAATAAAAGGAAGTGCAAGTTTTAAGTTCGATTAGTTAAGTTGACTATCAACAAATTTATTGAGGCAAATAGGATAAAAAAAAATTTATGTTCTTTCTATCATTATTTTTTAGGGGAAAAAACCAAGAGACAAATTAAGAAGAGTACTTTTAAGGGAAAATTTCAGAAATGACAAACATATTAAGCTTAATAATTCTCTATGAGTATAGTTTCCCTAATTATTCTCCATAACTATATTTATGTTTGCTATGGTCATTAACGTTTGCATATCTCGATGCATTATACAAATTGAGCTTTTCTGTTTGTATATCTCACTGCATTATACAAATTGGGCTTTCAAAGAGATTGGATATATTCGCTTCCAGATTTATATATTCGCTTCCAGATTTGCTTTAGAGATTTATATATTCGCTTTCATATTTGTATATAAGCCTCCAGATTTATATAATAGTAAATTTCATTAAACTATAATCAATTTGTGTAATTAATTAAAACTATATCCTTATCACATAATTATAATAATAATATTTGTCATTTCGCGTAATTTTCCCTATTTTGAAACAAGGAAGCAGGGTCCTCATTGAAATCATGTGAAACAAGTATGGCCCAATACTATAGAGCCTACAGGGTAATATATACGAATTAGACTAAAATGGATAGTAAAACAAGGAAAAATCACCTCACATGAGTATTTAAGACTATATATTACATCTTATAAATTTATTATTTAATAACTTGTAATACTTAATCTTATATTGTACCTTTATGTTATTTACTCATAAAATAATAATTAGGATAATTTCTCTAAACTAAATGGGCAAAGGGACATAGACCTTAATTTTCTCAAGGGACTGATTTATGAGTTATGAGGTACAAGTTTTACCGACCCAAAAGGTGTGTCATAGTTAATATAACTTCTTAAATCATATGACTATTTTATGCCAATGCCATTTTCCCCATTTTTGGATTAAAAAAAAAGAGAGAAGCCTTTTAACTTAAATAATATATTATATTACCTTAATTACAAATTATAGTATTATTTTTATCTTAATAAAAAATAGCCTTATATTTTTTTAATCAAAAATAGTTAAATACTATATAATATATTTCTAACATTGTTTTAATATAATAACACATAAACTAATTTAAATAGTATTTGGATATTTGAAATTCAGGTATAATATATTTTAAATATTGTTAATAAGAGATAAAAATAATAACAATTGTATTACATTTTGAATTCAATATATTATACATATTACAAACATGCTTCAGTGCACGGTGAATATATAACTGAAACATTTTTAATACAAAAGTATTATAAGTAATATATGTGAAGTTCAAATATTTTAGTGTTATTTAAATTAAATTATGTTGTTAGAAATGTATTATATTTGTTATGAAACAATAATTATCGAATTCATAATAATATATAATATCGAATTCAAATTATATTACAACTATCGTTTATATTTAATACATATTTTTTTACTACTTTAATATAATTTTTCAGAACTTCACTTCTTTTTCAATAAATTACCACACAGTCCACTCATCACAAAGCAAGTACCAAACTCTCCTTTCCCCCTACCAAGTAAATTAGGTCTAAATAGCAAAGATACTCTAATCCAATAAAAATAATGATATATTGAAACTTTAAATTTGATTATTACAATTTTGTATCGTTATTTAATATTAAGAATAATATGAAGAAAAATGAATTTTTAACTTTTTAAAAATAGATAAATAAAATATCCATTTTATTTTTATTAATAGAATCATTAAGTAAAAACGAGAGGAAAACACGATTTCCTAATTGATGAGAAAAATAGTTTGGTTTGAAAATTTTGGTTTCCATCACCATTAAGACTCAAGGTACAACATCCAATTATAAACATAATATTCCACAATATTACTAACTACTCTTTTGCTTCAAACTTTAATATCCAGAACTGATAAATCCAGCTCATCAAATTTGTATGCTCTGTTCTTGCTTTATAATTATAAAATTAAATAATAAATTAAAAGAAGATTTTAAAAAAAAAAATAGATTTACATTTCCTAGTTTGCCGGTAACGTCTCGGGTCTCCATAGAAAATCGGGTGACCCGAAACCAAGATCCGAATGATCAAATAATCCATCTAGCGCTACGTATTCACAAACACTATCCTCATAATCCACCAAATCAGCCATTCCCAATTCGAACGAATCGTAATTCGGAATTCTCTCTTCCACTTCCCATAACTCACTTCCCATCAACTCAATCTCCGTCTCACTTTCCACCGCCTTCGCCGCCGGCGGAGGAAGTCCAAGCTCATCATCCGACGCCTCCAGAAGATAGCCTAACTCCGGCTGAGACTCATCGGAATCCACCGTCAAATCCACTATTTCCGTCTCCGTCGCCTTCGCCGGCGAAGCTGTGATTTCTTCTTCGAAGCTCTTCATGAACGAATCGAAATCGTGACTCGTGGTGCAAAACTCGTCGTCGGTGAGATCTTCTAAGAGGTTCTCCCTGAGTTTCTTCACTTCCGGTGAGTTATATTCTGAGTCGTCCGAGTCAACTCGGACTCGCTTCTTTCTACTCATATTATTTTCCATAGAGATTGTAGAATGCGTGCAATACACGTGCTTGTATTTGGAAGTTGTGAAAAAATGGGATGAGGAGAGAAGGAAGAGAAAGGTTTGTTTATATAGTGGAGACAAGGAAGAGAGAGAAAGTCGAGTAATGATGTGACGTCGGCGCGTGGGTGGGAATACCTTGTGGGGAGCAATTATGGTCGCCTCTAGATTTTTCTTTCTTTTTTTTTTAAAAAATAATATATTTTTAATTTAGAAACGTTATGTTTAAACGTGTTGGTTGTGTGTTGTTGAAGATTATTTTTTTCTAAAGTGGTGGGGTGGGGGATTTGAGACTATATAGTATAATATAATATAATAATATTCCGTGATTAGCTGGTTTTGATTTCAGACTTGGAGTACCGAATGTGTCGCAGGCGTCTACTTGGGTTACTCAATTATTTATTTTATTTTACTCAAAAAATGCTACAAACCTCTTAAAAAAAACAAGAAACTTACCGAAATTCTACTGGAAGCTATTTATTTAAATATAATCTAAATTATAATATTATGAATTTTATCAAATTTTATTGTATTCAGATAAATATATTTTAGAATACATTTAATTAAAATTAAGTCTAATTTATTATAGATACACTGTATTCAAGTGAATTTATATGTATCTAGAATACATATACAAATCTCACTCGCCTCCTTTGCTCCCTCCAATCTCGCTCGCCATTTGATATCGTAGATACATGCGAATTATATCAGATACATGTAAATATATGTATCTAGTATGATTCATTGTATCCGGAATACATGACCATCTTGTTTGTCTCGCTAGACCCTCTTCCTATTTTTAGTGTATTTGGAAATAAACATATATGTATATAGGTGTATCTTTCTCAATATATGATAGAAAATTTTAATTAATGATAAAATACATAAGTATATATATATATATCTAATCGGATAGTTTCTCCTTAAATAAAATAAAATAATATGTATAATACGTGATCCAAACAGGATCTAAGTCCCCTCTGTTGGCTGTCTTTGGTTGTTTTATTAATCCACTAGGCTCAACTTGAATATCAATGTTACCTTATCTCAACAACAACCACATAAACAATAGTATATTCAGTATATTTTTAAAAATGGAGTCAGAAAATTGTGAAATATAGGTAAAAAAAATAAATTTAATTTCTTATCCGGTGTTTAAAGATTGTAAAGTTTCGATTAAATTTGAATTGCACACTACAGAATTCATTCGGAGTTGACGTTCGCAATAAAAAAAAATTCATTCCTAAAGCTCGAACTCAAAACCTTTGATTATTTACTGATAAGGAATAAAAAGGTTATTAGGATTAGACCCTCGACTAAATAAAAAACATTTAACAAACTTTCTTTTACTTATTTTTTATATAATAAAAGGATATTAATCAACACCTCTCAGACAAGGTTTTTGACTTCTAGTTCTGCTAATCTTTTTTTATGTTTTTTTAAAACAAATAAACTTGTTATATTAATGCTTAAAAAGGTTCAAAGAGTTGAATGATATGATAACATCAGTTACAATCCATTTAGAAAAAGCATAAAATCAAGCAACTTTACACGACATAAATTAATAATTGAGCTTCTTTAATTTTAAATATTTTGAATTAATTATTTTTAAAAATAAAAAAATGAAGTTATTTTAAAGTATATTTGTCATTTTTATAATTTTTAAATGATTTATATAGTTTTATATAATTATTCTTATAATTATAATTATTAGCTTTTATGAATGTTCAAAAATGATCTCAAAAAGATTTTAATTTTAGTAATTATTTTATAAATTAGTAGCTTATATTTTTGAATTAATTAGTTTATAACTAGCTTAATTAAGTTATTTTGTTAGAATTAATCATTCCAGACGCACAAAACCTGATTTTGGGCCCAAAATAGTCAACTTTGGACATTCGTTAAATTTTGATATTTATTCTTACTTTGTTTGATTGTTATTTGTTAATTCTAACTTTAATTTTAGATTAACCTAATTAGTAAAAGAGGAACTAATTCCTTTTATGAGAGTGCATTTAGATTTTATTGACTCCTTATTCTTATTTATTCAAATATTTGATCTAAAATCTTTTACTTATTTAAAAAATTCTCAAAGTTACTTTTTTAGAAATAATTCAAGTTTTTTTTTCTTACTTAATCATATTTTAGTCAAGTTTTAATTACTCTTAATTTACTTAAAATATTTTAAGTTTATTGCCTTTCTTCAAATGATTTTTAAAATATATATGTTTAGTCAATTTCAATAAAATTTACTTCCTTTATAAATTATTCTAAATGTTTTAAGTTAGTATTTCTTTTAAATAATTTAAATGTCTTTATTATTTTCAATTAATATTTTCTTAAAGTTAGTCAAATACTTTTTCAAATCGACGGATAATCGCACGTTAGCGGTCACTTTGAATGCTTAACACCTTCTCAAAGTAAAAATAAGACTAACAAAATAGAAAACTTTGCTAAATTATGCTGAAGGAAAGTTTTGACATAATTAATGAAGTTGTTGTAATTCAATCCTTCTTCAAACCTAGTGGATAACGATAATTTAATGCACCTAAGTTATCTTCTTCTTTTTTTATATATCGAAAAGAATTTAGCATTTGTCAAAACAAATCATAACTTAGTTTGATAAATTTGGTCCTTGTTGTTATTGGACTCCAACGTGAATAAATAAAATAGTATAGATGATGTCAATCGATTTTATATATCTTATTTGAAATTAAGACGTAATTATTATTATTATTATTTGTATTTGGACATATATTCTTTTTGGAATTATTCAACTCATTGTTTTTTTTTCTTCATTTGTAGTGAGTGATTAGGTATTAGGTCCGTGATGATCATGTTCTTAAGAGAAGATAAATTACACTCTCTCCTAACAGTCTTAACACAACAATTTTGATGTTTATTTGGTACAAATACATGAGAATATTAGGAGATCTGTCAGTAACTTTTTTGTAAAAGTGAAAATTAATATTTGAAGTTCTAATTGATTATTTTACCAACCTTCCCATTCTCTTGTAGTAACAACTAACAACCACCAACACCATATTTGGTAATGTTAGGCTCAATTTGCCACCTCTTATTTAGATATGATAGAGTTAGAAATTCTAATAAGGAATTCAGGAAAATATAAGATGTAACTTAAATTCAAGCTTCCGATCTAATAAAATTTTGAGTCATATTTATCACTATACTAGAACTATATTAAGACGATTTTATATTTTATATTTTAATAGCCAAAGAAGTGAGATATTTTTTTTTATTTTCAAAAATTGAGGTACAAATAAATTTATTTCGCTTCCTATTGCGAGACTTCAAGAAACGGTTGGCAAACTACTGTCTGTTTGAGCTGCTTGCAAGTTGTTTGTTTGATGCCAGCTTGAAAAAGTTGTCGCAAAACTTTTCACGAAGCTGCTTGCAAGTACGGATGCTTGATTGCAAGTATGAAAAAGTTACTATAAGATTTCTCAAGAAGTTGTTTGCTTGATAGCAAGCCGAGGCGGATCTGAGATTTTGAATCTCTGAGTGTCATTAGTGGTGTTCAAAATCGAATCGTAACCGATAAGTCAACCGCAAAATTGGCTTATTGGCTTATTGGTATTGAATTATCGAATAAACGGTTGGAAAACATATTAAAACTTTATAATTAACGGTTTATTGGTGTGAGGGCGGATTATTAAATTTTCTTATCGAATAAACCGTTAATTCGTTAAGAATTACCATATACTTATACTTCTTTTTCAGTTTTTAGCCAATTGACATGAGTTTTTACTCTGGTTGTGTGCAATTCTATAAAAATATGAGTCATCAAGTTGAAGTCAATGTATCCTTGACTTTTGCTTGTATGGTATATCTTCTCTTCAATCAGCTCCACCCTTTCAATGTCAACTTAAGTTCTTTCTCGTTATCAAATAGTCTACGAACTTTTTATACGTTATCCGATACACTGCCCAATAATCGTCCGATAATTGGTAATCTGTTACCGAACCAACCGATATCTTATAGGTTGGCCAGCGGATTAGTAAATTTAAAAATTGATATTCGATAGGTCAAACCGTTAAATGAAATTATTCGATCAATCCGCCCGATAAGCAGCCCTAGGTGTCATACTGCTTTGAACAGTAACTTATGGCAAAAACTCCAGCATAGAACAAGATAATATTTGATATTTATTAGCAAATTTGCATATAAAATTTAGATTTGTTCCGTTGATTTAGTTAACATTTTACTTATAAGAGGTCTAAGATATATTCTAATCTACTTATTCACAATCCTTTTTACAATAAATTATCTATTGATGTCTTGCATGATAAAAAAAGTTTTAAGAAAATATACCCCACAGCAGGGCTCAAACTTGCATCCCTATGGTGCTAAATCTGAGCTTTAACCATTGATAGCACAAGACTCATTATTTCTAAGGGTGCCACATTTAATATTTATATTTTTCTTATAAATATATATACAAATATACATGTATATACCAATTTTCAATCGAGACTACGGGGTGGCGTGGCACCCCCTCCGATCTACACAAATCCGGCCTTGATTGCAAGTCTGAGAAAATTGTTAAAAGACTAGTTGCTTGCTAATTGTTGCGTGCTTGAGCTACTTACAAGTTGTCTGCTGGATTGAAGTATGAGAAAATTATTGTGAAGCTTTTCAGAAAGTTGTTGGCAAGTTTCTTCAAGAAATTATATGAGTACTTAAATGGACATCCCCAATAAGTGTATCTATAACATCTTTCATCCAAGGGCTAATCGGAGGGGGCAAGCATGTTCACCCGAACCTCCTCATCAAAAAAATTACATTATATATGTTAGATATTTTTTAGTATATATATACTTTTAAATCTCTTAAATACTAGACTAAAAAATTACTTAGTAATTTAGGGGTCCAAATTTATCTTGAGATTCCGAATTCAAATTCCAGACACCATATTTTATTTTTCAAACCTTCTTACTGAGATCCTCGATCCACCGCTGCTTACATATTACTTATTATTTATTTTCAATTTGCGCAGTATAATACTTCGACAAACCATATAGTACGGTTGACAACATGATAGATTGTATTTTAATTAAACAAAATTTAGGATATTTATTTTGGTTAAAATATTCCGTAATCCGTATGTCTTTTTCTTACCTAATAGGTCTGACATAAAACATTTCTTAAAGTCAAATTAATTCATCCCTTGCTAATTAAGGTTGTTGACAAATATTAGGTTGAATTAGATTTGCCCACTTTTCTATAATTTTTTTAATTATTTATGTATTAGCGTAAATCTACCATTTCTCATTCAACATGCTAGACGAAAACTTCTTAAATGCTACTTTAGTTCTAAGTTCTATTTTTTTAAATACATTATAATAAGTTTGCTAATTTAAAAATATTTTTATTTTTCTAACAAAATTAAGTTTAACTTAATTTCGTGCATTCCACTTTTCCAAAAAGAAATGTAAATATCAAACCAGATTACGGAAAGTGATTTCCAATTAGAAAAAGAAAATTTGCATAAAATCGTGAGGAAAGCTATATTCTAATAAAAGTTTTGTTTAATTTAATTTTCGTGCATTCCACTCTTCCAGAAATAGTAAACCAGAGTATAATGGATATTTCTTCAACTTTACCTAATTTTTTTTAAAAAAAACATAAAAGTAAGGGGATAATACATACTTCCTCCGTCCATGTTTAACTTGACACATCATTAAAAAATAATACATAAAGTAATAATTTTATTATATCAATATTAATTATTATAAGTCATCTAAATATTGAAAATCATTGTCACACACCAATCTTGCATCTCCTTGTGTCAATTTTCACTTAATTTTGTTTCCATTTTCATTTTTATTTTCCTTTTTTTTTTGTCTTGTCAAGAGAGAGGATATTAATATCATTTTAAAATTGTTAAGGAGATAATAATCCCTAAAATTTAAGATCGTAATTAAAAAAAAATTGAGGGAGTTTTTAGGTAACAACAATAATAACATACTTAAGATAATTCTGCAAATGAAATTTGGGGAAGGAGGTATGTACCTAGCCTTATCCCTAAGAGAGTTTTTATTCCTTTCGTTTCATCTTACTTGACCCTTTTACTAAAAATAGACGTCTCATTTTACTTGTACATTTTAACAAATCAGAAAAGTTTTATTACTTTTTTTTCATATTACTATTACATAAAGTAAAAATAGTCAAATTTAGAATTTCACAACATTATTAATAAAGTTTATTTAGTAAAAAACACCTCTAATTAAAGTTTTTCACAAAAAGAATGTTAGATCTACATAAATAAATCGAGTAATGTGAAACGGAGTAAATATATATTTTCTCTAAAAGTAAAATACTTGGAAATTTCCAAAAATCTAAAAGAGAATATTTGCATAAATTAGTGGGAAAAACCAAGATCCAAGACAGCTAATAAATTCTTTGGTATTATTCTTTGTAACCTAATGGGCAAGATATGGACCAAACTCCAAATTCTAAACGCAATGCGCACGAGAATTTAGGTTTTAAAATCACGAAAGCATATGCTTCATGGTGTTGTTCGTCTTTTAATTAGAGATTTTAAATTTGAATTATAAATATATATAAAAAAATAATGTTAGGGGGCGTTTTCGCTTGAATAACATTTTATGCGACACAAATTCAAATTAATCAGATTTCAATATAAATATTAGACACTAAATGAAAAATCAAAAAAATGAAAGAAGAAGAATTTAGGTATGAAAAGCTCCTTTCAAAGGACAAAACATTAGGAATTGTATGAACGGACAACTTGGACAATGATTGCCTTGATAAAATTGGAGTGGAAAAAAAAACAAAAAAAAAATAATGACAAGGGCCATAAGGCATAAAAATTTCCAAAAAATCAAAAATTATTCGTGTCCGATATTTATATTTAAAGAATAAATATACAAAATATGTTACTATTTACAATATATTTTTATCAGGTCGCATGTATATTATGATTTCAATTCATTACTTAATGTAATAAATTACTATGATGTATGTGATGCAACTATCGAGTGTTAGTAGATTTTTGTAGTTTCGTAACTCCAATTAGAGTGGATTTAGCATGTTTCGTACGGATTTACAGAAACTCAATATTATTGTCTAAATTCTATAAATATATATTAAAATATTTAACACTAAACTGAATTAATTCGTATGTTAACTTAAATCATTGTAGAAATTCATAAATTTGAGTCTCCAATATAATAATATATAGGAGTAATTCATTATGGGGACCTTGTGTAAAGGAATGGGCAAGGAAGAAAGTGACAAATAACAATAATTCATATTGCTATAAACTACAATAAGGTTGAGGCTTAAATCTTACAATATTAATTTGATGGCCAGCTCATTTCTTTGTTCTTGGAGATGAAAAAGAAACTATATATTATAAATTAATTAGTCAATTAGTACTCTTTAATGTTTGGTATGTTACCAACATATAAGATTGCTTTGCTTTATATTATGTTTTTCTGTATTTGCTTTCCTTTTTAAGTTCATTTGTGATTTATAATAATCTTCATTTTAAGCTATGATTGCCCATGTTCATAAACTGATAAAAGATTGCTTAATACTGTCAAGCATGTGATACATTTAGACATTTTCATACTATAATTATCTTCTACAAAACTTCCTCCGTTCAGTTTTACGTGTTCAGTACTATTTCAAAAATAGATTTTTATTTTCACTTATCACTTTTAACGTATCAATAACGAACAATTATTTTTTCATGTTTAACCCAATATTATTTACCTATTCCCCAAATCATTTTTCAAGACATAAGACTATACATCAATTAGTATAAATATTATTATAAAATACTTATATTAATAATTATTTTTTAAGAGGCTTGTGAAGTCCAAAATAAACGAAGGTAATATGTGTTTCCACATAAATTTTAATGTACTATACTATTATCGAGTTTTTG
Organism: Solanum dulcamara; assembly: GCF_947179165.1. NCBI lineage: Eukaryota > Viridiplantae > Streptophyta > Magnoliopsida > Solanales > Solanaceae > Solanum > Solanum dulcamara. The sequence continues at coordinate 63,744,139 of NC_077246.1, forward strand.
GTCAAAATCATCCTTAAACTATACTCCAAACTTTAGATTACATTTTTAAAATATTATTTTTAGCAAAAAACATCTTCCAAATATTTAAAATTTAACAATTTTCATCCTTCTGCTAGAATTTTTCAAAAAACTAACAGATCCTACAAAAATCAAGTCACTCATTTATATTTATTATTCTAAAATACGCTAAAAATATTATCGTAAACTTTTTGGGCAATTGAGTTTAGCATTATGCAAAATCTTTTAATTCACAGTTTTTTCATTTATTTTTTATCTGATTTAATATTAAAAAATTACCACTTGAAATATATTTCTTCTCAACTGAATCTGCTTAAGCGGTGTTTGTAGGAGACTTCCACTTCTAATAATGGAGAATGAAATTCAAATGCGAGACATAATCAGAATTTTGATTAAAAACTCGAATGCGAGACATAAATAAAATTTTGATCACCTTAATATCAGATTGCACCAAAAAATTATTATTGATCTAACTACAATTTGACTTTAAAAAAGGTGAAGATAATTAAGCTTCAGCTTCTTTCCGTTGGTAAAAGAGAAGAAGAGCAGATCATGTATTCTCACACTTTCCTAACATTTTTTGTTTTAACAAGCAATGGTGTCCACGATTTTCAATATTCTTTTTTTTTTCAGGAGTTTTTTTTATAGAAGGTAACAAATTATGCAGAAAAACTTTTTGTTCACATGAATTGCATATGTTTTTGTAGGATCCCTTAATTTTTTGACAAAATTTAACTGAAGGATGAAAATTGTTAATTTTTAAATACTTGGAGGATGTTTTCTGTCAAAAAATATATTTTAAGGATGTAATTTAAGTTTGGGGGTATAATTTAAGGATGTTTTTGACCAAAAACTCTATTATTATCTACTCCCTTCATTTTATATTAGTTATTTATTTTTATTTTTACACGTTCTTTAAGAAATTATAAATCATGAATTTGTTGTTGATTTTACTTATATATTAATTATTGTAAATATTTTTTTAAAAAAATAAAAGTATTGTTAGTAACAGGAAATAAATGTTTAGGGAAAACAAGAGAGAGAGGAAATCAAAGGGAACGTCTAATTGTGGGAAACTTCAGATAACCCACTAACACGTTATACATGAACATGATGGTTTTTTTTTGTTTTTTCTTTTGGGAGAACCACTCCATTTTTTCCTTTTTCTCTTTATATTTAATTTTTATTTTACGTTTTTTATAAATTGACCTACAATAATAAATAACTTTATAAATAATAGTCGAATAGTATAGTGAATGAGATTGTTTCTTCCTTAACTAGAGATCTTGGAGCCCTCCAAATGAGACACTATGCGGAACGAAGTCAAAATAGTCGTGTTTTAATATAAATATCGAACACAAATAAATTTTTTTAAAGAAACTTTATAAATAATAAAATAATAAGTAATCTACCGGACTCAATATAATAATAATCATTATTATTACTATACATAATTTTATTCACCTGATGTTGATATTTACTTTATAGACATCCAATTTTGGGGGAGGGGTAGGTGGAGGTAATATTTCCTGCCAAAGTGATCAATTTCATTTGACGAATCAAATTCAAAATTCTTACGTAATTTAACTAAAGTGAGGGTAATATTATAAAATAAAGTGGAGGTGGGGGTAATATTTCCTGCCAAAATCAATTTCATTTTCACGAATCAAATTCAAGATTCTTATATAATATAAAATAAAGTAATATTTACCTCTGCATCGCAATTTTAATGATAATTATTTCTCCTTAAGCCCGCCCCTAAGGATAATTGTAACTAGGAGACGTTTGTTTGAAGTTTTCCAAAAAGAAAAAAGAAAAAATTGCACTTGCAAACAAAGTCTTTGTTGTTTTTTTTTCTTTTTTTTTTTTAAAGTTAACTTCTTTTTGAAAATTCTCAAATTGACGTTTGAAATAATCTTTCAAAAAAGAGCCCGTTTGGATTAATTTATTCTAAGTGTTTTAAAGTTAAAATAATTTTTAAATATTTGAATAAATTAAAAAAAAATTATAAGCACTTGATTTTAAAAATTGGTTCTTAGTAGGCGTTTATCCATAAGTTTCAATTATTTTTTGAAAAAAAATTGTTTGGTGAAAATTGAAGATAGAATTATATTTGATTATATTTTTTAATGATAAAAAATATTTGAAATAATATTCATGTTTAAATATACTTACATATAACTTCAAAAAATAAAAAGTGAATCAAAAAATAAGTTATAAACTCCTATTTAAATTTGAAATATAAATTTAAGTTGAATTTGAAATTTTATAATTAAATATTAATTTTGAAATAAAATAAAAAATTAATTTTCAAGTAAATAATTTTTATGACCAAATGAATTGATTGTACAATAAACTAGCTAAATAGTTTCCACATTTATGAGTCCAAATCCAAGTTTTATGATAGCTCAGCTGGTGACTTTTCAAAAGGGAATGGACCCACAAACCAAAATATTGATGGGTCCCATTCATGTTGGTAATTTTCATAAAATATCAATACTTGTAAATGCCCATTGCACCCCCCAAAAGTTGTTGGAATTACATTTAAGGTGAAAAAAATACTTTTAAAAAAAAGAAGAGATCAATAATCAAATTTATGTTTAGTAAAATTTTAATATGTTAATTTTCATATAAAGTGCAGCTTGGAATAATATTAGAATTCGATCAGGTAGGAGAAGGAAAAAGGATTGCAGATATTTGGATGAGTTGAAAATACTAAAAAATAAACAAGTATTATTTTTAGTCATATTAAGTAAATTCGTTGGGGGGTATGATGCATCTTTTTTTAAAAATATTTAAAGATGTAAATCAAATGTCATTTTTCACTATTACCTATTTTATTATTCTAAAATTATCACGTTGAAAAATATAAAATAATTAAGAACCTTATTTATATGGTAAACATTTTTCTTCGTATTAAAAACATCCTAAATAAAGGATAAATATGAAAAAAAGTCTCAACAATTCTTTTGAACTTTAAAAAGATAAAAAATAAAGTCTCAATAATTCACTTTAATATGAATTAGAGAAAATATGTACTGTTAATCAATAGAAAATTCTATATCATCCCATCATTTTTTATTGTTATAATAACAAATAACCAGTTGTATTACCATCAAAATATGTGATCTGTGAATGAAGCGGATATTCTCTTGACCACAAGTCTCATGTTCAAGCTCTAGCAATGGAAAAATCTTGACAGGAAGTACTTTTTTCAAGTAGGATCCTACGCGATACGAATTCAAAATAATCAAACTTCAATATGAATACGTAACACCAGATAAAAAAATCAAAAAAAAAAGATAACCAATTGTATTTATAAAATTTTTAAATTTTATATTTAAAAGAAAATTATATATAAATATCCTTTGAGTGATTATAATAAAATAATCTAACAAACCTAATTTGTCAATCCTAATGGTGACCTTCCCATTCCTGCAGTCGACCAACGTGGATTCCTTCACCACTATTATTTCTCTTCTTTTGTGGAAATTAACAACTTCCATTCATTTCGTTAATCCATTTTTACTTTTGCATTATATTAAAATAAATATTTACTTTTTATTTATTTAATTTAAAAGTCAAAAAAATAAATTACTTAATTAAAAATAATATAATAATATTATTATTTTGTTTACTATTTTTTAGAGAATGTGTTCGAGTCAAACATGAATAAGTATTCATGAACGGAAAAAATGTTTATCATGGAGAGATTGAAGTTGGTTGTTATTACCAACATGAGTTGTGGTACATTGGTGAAACTATTTTATCTTTAATCTGAGGTCTCGAATTCGAGTCATGGGTATAGAGAAAATTCTGTTGGGAGCGTCACCCCTGAATTTGACTCTGCAGCGCGATTCGTATTTAGTCAGGTATCAATGCAGATTCCAGATATCGGATGAAAAAAAATAATTGGTTATTATTATTCGGGTTCCACGTGGCATGAGTTAGGGGGTGGATGGAGTTGGACAATTATTAAAACTAATCACATGAGATGATTTATATTCTTTATTTGAGTAGATGTCGACATATATCATCGCTACTATTTTATCCCCAACTATTATGATTGAAGGAATTATTAGAAATTTGATTTTAAAAAAGTAAAGAGAACATGGAAAATCAAAGAAGGTTTAATCTTTTAATTTTATTAGTAATTGACTAATTTTCAATATAAAATATAAAATTTCAGCTGACAAAAAAAAAATAGAAAAGTGAGTTTTGTATGATAAATCTTACAATTAGACAATTATTATGTATAAAAATAGAAAAAACAATTTATTTAATAAACTCAAGATTGAATGACTATTAATAAAATTTACTCTATTTAAATTTCGGAAAAAGAGTAAAAAATACTTCTGAATTATAGAAAAATGTTTAAAAATATCCTTCATCCACCTTTTAGTCTAAAAATATCCTTCTACTCATTTTTTTGGTATAAAAATACCCTTCCATCCACCTTTTTGGTTAATTATAACCCTTGAAACTAACAACCCTCGTTTTATTTTTTATTTTTTAAAAGTATTTATCATGTGTGATTTTCTTATTGGATGAAATAAAAATCCACCTCCACTAATTTTTATACCTCTTCAAGACCCCAATTTTTTTTAAAAATCTAATAGTTTTTTTTATTGCTGTAGCTTTTTCTTCTTATTTTTTATAAAGTTTGTTTGAGATCATGAAGAGGGATATTTTTTTAATTTGGATAAATTATGAGAAAAAAATATTAAAAAAACAATTTTTTATTCGCTGTAGTTTTTTTTTTAATTTAGTTTTTTTATGATCATCAAGCATGTATATTGTTTTGGTTCTGTAACGACCCAACCCACCGGGCCGTGTGGGCACCTACTCTATGACCTAAGTAGGAGAACCCTTAATTATTTATATAAAAATATTGCGGAATTTAAATCAACAACCTGAGTAATTAAGCCAAAAATTTATAAAAATATGAAGTAATACACTTGTATAAGAATAACACATAAAGCCCCCCATGGATACTAATCTAAAACAAGTACAAGAGTTGCAAAGAGTAGAAATAAACTAAAAGACCAATGACCCAGCTTCTACCAAGAGGAAGGAAAAATAGAAGCTGCAGGAGGATCGCCTTTGTCTTCACTTAAGAGACATAACTGACCCTGCAATCAGACTATGACAAGTGGCATAGAATGAGTAGTATCAGTACAAACAACACGTACTGGTAGGCATCATCGTTCAATCTGATATCCATCGCATAATATATGATCAGAAAAATAAGAGATATCATAATAATTAACTTTATCACTTATCCACCCGAACCAAATAAGTACACTAATTACTCCCACCTAGGGTGTTCACCACTCCAAACTTCAGAGCTCCACTACCACCCTAGTTACAACTTAATACCTGTGGGTTATGATCCCTACCTTACAATTGCTCAATCAACTAACATTCTTCACCTAGCAACCTTAGCCACTCAATGGCGCACTTACCACTAACCTTATATTACATGGAAATACAGTACTTGGCATTCTCAGGAGGTCCAATCCAGTCATATTTGTATCGAAACGCGACACTCGATTCAAGAATCGTGTCGGAACATGACACCTGATCTAAATATGTGTCGGAATGTGACACCCGATCTATATATGTGTCGGAACGTGACACCCGATCCAGTTATACAAACCAACCATAAAATACCAACAAAAAATCATATTATATCAACAGAACAGGTTCATCATAAATAAGCCAGCAAATAATCGTTTATATAAGAACTAACTTATTTTCCCTATCGGTACACATTTAGGCATGTCATAAGTAACACAATTACACACATTAATACAACTTTGGAACCAAACCAACACCCACACTACCAAACCCTTAGGGTTTATCATCAATCCCTACTTAGTTTTATATCCATGTACACAATACTATGTCCATTATAAAATAATCGTCTCTACGTAACAATATCACACCCAACACACTTCCCAAATCATTACAGCTCATTTTTACCAGGTCACATTTAAATTAGATCCTAACAAAATCGAATTTCTGTCTGTGATCCATGACCACAGCTTAATTATACGATTTCTCATTAAGTTTCCTTCTATACTACACAATAGGTATAGATTTACTGCTAAAAAAGAGAAGCCTAGCCTACCTGGGTGCCAAGAAACAATAGGGAGATAATGCTGCTGAATTCATTGTTTCCAGTTGTTATACGGGCAAGAATGAATTGATTTCCACCGGTTGAAGCCTTCTGAATGTTGAAATTTCCTTCCCTCTTCTCTATAGGTCAAGAGCAACCTTTTTGGAGGGTTTTACAGAAACCCTTGCCTCTAACTTTAACTTGAAAGAAGTGGGAAAAATAAAAAAATTGCGACTTAAGTTCTGTCCCATAACCTCCGGCTCTGGCGACCATATTTCCGCTCTAGCGGGATGGTGGGATCCAGTTGAATAAAATTCTTTCTTTTTCTTCTAATCTTAACTAACGACTATTTGGATCATTACAATATATACCAATTTACCCCTCGTTCTTCCCCAAATGACACATGAGAAAAAACACGAGTCGATTTAGAGCTCATTTGAGGAAACGACCATTGTCCATAATCTAAGAAAAATTTGTGTACTCCAAATCACGATGAGGAAGTAATTAATACGAACACACGTCCAACAAGGATTACTTAAAAAAATTGGACTCACTTTTTAAAATACACTGACCCGCTTCATCCCGCTCTAGCGGAAATATTCCCGCTGGAGAGACACCGTTGGAGCGGGACTCTGTTGCCTCACGGGATGAGGGAGATCAGTAAAGGATGAGCGAAGAATTGTTTCTTCCATTCTTCATATTTCCTCACTCAAAAATTTCCCAAAACTCTCTCAAACTCTCCACTCCGATTGTCTGGTTACGGTAAGAAATTGGTCATTAACTTTAGATTACTGCTAATACTTACAATCTATTGCTTATCATGTTAAGAATCCGTAGAATCAAAGGCCATAGGGTAGTTTTCAACTCTTTTCGAAATATTTGCTTGCATTGCTAGATTAACGTAGCATGGACATTTTCCTTACGTCTACAATGTCTCCCTGACGTCTTGGGTGTAAGGTTAAAAGAAAATTTCACCCAAATCGGACTAGAATATGGGGGTGGAAGTTGAATGGTTTTTCTTGGCCAAAACCTCAATTATGCTAGATATTTGGAGTTGTTGAACCAAATTCCTTTGTAAGTAATGTTGGTAGGACACTTAGGAGTACTGATTTGCAAAGGTTTTGGAGAAAAACTATGAATTGGGGTGAGAAGGCACCATAGATCGCGCCTGGTGTTTATCCAGGATGAAGCCCACTCTGGCGGCCTTCATCCCACCTTGGTGGGGACGCCCTTACAGAATCCTGCCATTCTGTCGGGATTTTGCCAGGCAGTGGCCTCACTTTAGAGGCCCTTTCCCCTTTAACCTCTGATTTCACACTTATACTATTTGGTTCTAACTGAATTTTTTTGGAATTTTAAGTACTTTACTATGGCTTACCACGACGATGCCAATCTCTCATTTGTTCGCTTCCCCGATGCCGTACCCAGGAACGACATCACGACTACATGAATAATAAGTTCCTTCTCGAAAAGGGCTTCTATATGCTGGGGGTGGCGGACAAGCTACCCACTTTTTCATGCTAGGCTGAGGGAGTTTAGGTGGGGCCCCTTGACTAAATCCCCTCCCTTTGGACGCACTGATTGGGTGAGGGAGTTATATGCTATACTCCCCACCATATGCTGGGACGATCCTAACCCATCTATCCGCATCCGAGGAGTGGACATCCCCCTGAGTCCCACTTACATCAATGCTGTACTAAAGGTACCTGAGGCATCTAATGCTGACTACGAGGCCAAGATGAGATAAATGGACCTATAGTGGCTACGAAATACTCTAATGGCCCTAGAGCGCAGGAACAGGGTCTACTGGCCCAGCACAGAGGGTATCACTAGAACAAACTAGTTATACCAGGCCAAGAGGTGGCTACACTTTGTGGCCAGGAGGATTCGCCCATCAAGCAACCGCACCTACGTGACCTTTCCGCGAGTTCTTGTGGTGACTTGTGTTATTCAGGGGATAGGCCTGAATATGGGGACTCAGATTGTGTCAGAGTGGAAGATGTTCTACTGTGGTAACAAGAAGGTATTCTTCCTGCCGAGCCTGATCTCTGCTATGTGTAAGGTAGCTGGGGTGCCACTTGTTGACTCTAACAAGATACTCCCCATGGATCCCCCTTTCCATCCACTGCTTATCAGACGGATCTCTTTACGGGGAGATGCTTTATCGTAAGATACGATAGGAGAAGAGGAAGAGCATAGAGAGGGACCGCCTCATGATGAGGATGTGGAATACTATTAAGACCATCTTCTCCTGTGTCACTTCCTAGAGGGAATTGCCCAATTTGGAGCCTGACGATTTCTGCGAGTTTCCTTTTCTGAATGAGGCCTAGGTAGGAGAATACCCCTTGAAGGACCTAGATTCAGATGTCGACACTCCTCCTCTCTCTCGTGAGGATTTGTTATTTGATTGGGTCACCCAATTTGGGCAAGGAATAAGTAATTTATTGCTTTTCTTTACTATTTCTCTTATTTTTGTAAGCACCGAATGCCTTTTAATTTTATCACATCTCCGTACATATTAATACTATTATTTTATGTCTATTTGGTAGTAATTGATCACTTTGAAAATCTCGTGTACGGTTCTATAGAATGGCTGTAAGGGTGACTTATTTGTCAACGTTTCCACTATCACCCACATTAACCTAAGAACTAGCCATTGCGCTTAAAAGATCATTGCCAAAAACAGGGGAACAACAAGAGACCTCTTTCTGAGGATTCTGTCTCGCAAGATCCCGCTCTGGCGAGATAATTCCCGCTCTGACGAGCCTGCTGTGGCAAGATATTCCCGCTGGTGCGGGACTCACCGAGACAGTAACCTCATAAATCTCCCTTGGCATTTTTCCTGTCCTATATTTCCCCTTATACTCCCAAAGTTAAACTTAACCCATTTAACTCCTTTTTCTACAAAACAATTGACATGAACTGTGTCGGAGTCGAACCCAACACCATACCTAAGAGATTATCATTTTCCATTAGACCAAAGGCATTAAGATAAACAAGGCATCTTTTTTAAAAAAACAGTTTACAACATCAAATTCTTATTAACTCAAGTTAATGGTTCAATCCATTATATCAGTCAGACATATTTCAGCAACACCTTATTTTAGCTCAATTACGAAATATGCTAAGGGACTTTCATGATCATCATTAGACTAATGTACAACACTAGATCTTTTCCTCAACTGATTTCCAACCAAGTTCCGACTGTTCTGAAAGCAGAGTTTCTCCACAGTCCCCACTGATTAAATTTCCTTACTAGTTAGCATAAATGGTAAGTCCATGCACCATTTACATGACGCCTTTCCTCACATAAATATATCAGTCAACACATCAGAACTCATCCCTTAATAGTCTTGGGTCTTACACAGTTCAATGCACACAATTTACTTATGACTCTTTTTGGGCATCAAGCCCTCAAAATTACTATCAAAGATATACCACACAATTCAGCACATAGGCAAGGTGTTTCACACTTTAAATCATGAGTCTATATCCACATAATCAATTATTCGGCTACATGACTCAAGTAAGTAAAGTAATTTAATTCGCTCCATGGATGATCATTAATTGACCATCGATGCATTCTCACCACCTTTAAGTCAAGATACCAATTGGAACCTTCTTGGTTTCAATTTCCTTATTTGTGTTTCTTCAGCCGTGACAACGACATTCAGTTTACCTCGTTGAGATATCAATTGGAATCTAGAGATACCAATTTGACTCAACCCATACCACAAGTGATAGACTGCACAAATAAGAGAGAAAGAATGGAACTATTTCCTAAAATGCTTCATAGCTTTCTGAAGATTAGATGTGGACGTCAACACACCAATCTGCAGGAGTCTATTCCACACTTTCTCTTGTATTGGGAGACCGGTAAGCTGAGATATGATATTAAATTGTCACGACCCAACCCACCGGGATGTGCGGACACCTACACTATGACCTACGTAGGAGAACCCTTAACCCCTTATATAAAAATATTGCGGAATTTAAATCAACAACCTGAGTAATTAAGCCAAAAATTTATAAAAATATGAAGTAATACACTTGTATAAGAATAACACATAAAAAACCCCATGGATACTAGTCTAAAACAGGTACAAGAGTTGCTAAGAGTATAAATAAACTAAAAAAACAATGACCTAGCTTCCACCAAGAGGAAGGAAAAATAGAAGCTGCAGGAGGATCTCCTTCGTCTTCACCTAAGAGACATAACTGACCTTGCAACCAGAATATGCCAAGTGGCATAACAAGAGTAATATCAGTACAAACAACACGTACTGGTAGGCATTATCATTCAATCTGATACCCACCACATAATATATGAATAAAAAATAAGAGATATCATAATAATTAACTTTATCACTTATCCACCTGAACTAAATAAGTACATTCCTTACTCCCACCTAAAATGTTCACCACTTCAAATTTTAGAGCTCCACTACCACTCTAGTTACAACTTAATACCTGTGGGTTATGATCCCTACCTTTCAATTGCTCAATCAACTAACAGTCTTCACCTAACAACCTTAGCCACCCAATGATTCCACCCAACCATCACTGGTCTTAGACCAACTATCTCACGACACAAGGCCTAGCCCTCCTACACCCACATTTTCTACTCAACTTGGTTTTAGGTAACCACTATTACTATCTCAGCTACTCGTTGAAGTCTCAATGATAAGACCCCCGGTCAACAAGAACCTCAACCTCTAAGCCTATAAGTATAGAATGTATTTATAACACATATGTTATATCAAGACCCAGTACAAACCATACTCTTACCCACCAGTAAGTTGTTCAAGCTCACACTTCTTTATAACCAATACCTTAACTCAAGAGTCTATTTATAGGTCCTTAATCCATGGCGCACTTGCCACTAACCTTATATTACATGGAATTACAGATATCATCAGGTCCTTTCATGGTACCATTCACACATACACATATTTGTCCCTCTCAGTGGATCCAACCCAGTCATATTTGTGTCGGAAAGTGACACTCAATCTAAGAATCGTATCAGAATGTGACACCCGATATAAATATGTGTCGGAATGTGACACCCGATCCATATATATATCAAAATGTGACACCCGATCCAGTTATACAAACCAATTATAAAATACCAATAATAGATCACATTATATCAATAGAACAGGTTCATCACAAACAAGCCAACAAATAATCGTTTATATAAAAACTAACTTGTTTCTCCTATCGGTACACATTTAGGCGTGTCATAAGTAACACAATTACACACATTAAGACATTTTTGGGAACCAAACCAACACCTAAACTATCAAATCTTTAGAGTTTATCTTAATCCCTACTTAATTTTATATCCCTGTACACAATACTATGTCCATTATAAAATAACCGTCTCTATGCAACAATATCACACCCAACACACTTCCCAAATCCTTACAACTCTTTTTTAACACATCACATTTAAATTAGACCCTAACACAATCGAATTTCTGCCTGTGACCCATGACCACAGCTTAATTATACGATTTTTCATTAAGTTTTCTTCTATACTACACAATAGGTATAGATTTACTGCTCAGAAAAAAAAAGCCTAGCCTACTTAGACGCCAAGCAACCGTGGGGAGAAAATGCTGCTGAATTCATTGGTTTCAGTTGTTTTACGGGCAAAACCGATTGAATTCCACCGGTTGAAGCCTTTCGAATGCTGAGATTCTCTTCCCTCTTCTCTAACTTTCACTTGGAAGAAATGGGGAAAATAAAAATTTCGCGACTTAAGTTCTATCCCATGACCTCCTTCTCTGGCGGCGTCGCCGCTGAGGCGGAACTATCCCGCTCTGGCGGGATGGTGGGACCTAGTCGAAGAAAATTCTTACTTTTTCTTCTAATCTTAACTAACGACTATTCGGGTCGTTATAGGTTTAGATAAATTATGAAAAAAAAAATTGAAAAACTTATTTGAAGAATCCTTTTGTTATATGTATTATTACAAGATAGTTTTACAATAACTATCTAAAAACTATCTTGTAATGGAAAAAAATTATTTATTTATTTTTAACTATCTTGTAATAACTAATTTAGTGAAAATATTTTTTTACTATCTTGTAATAATTAAAAAAAAATTAGTTAAAATAATTTAGTTATACGTATAACTAAATTTTTTAGTTATTTTATTTATATGTTTTGTAAAAAATAAGTATTATTAAATAGTAAAGAAAATCAAGCCAAGAACTAAAAAAATCTAGCTTTCTTTTTCTGGTTAACCGGATCAAAAAAAAAATCCTAGTCTTATTTATCAATGTAGCTTTAAAAAAATTAAGGGGGAGGAGTCTTGAAGGGGTATATTATTTTTGGCTTAGATAAATTATGAATATTTTTTAGTGGAGGTAGAATTTTATTTCATCCAATAAGAAAATGACACATGATAAATACTTTTTAAAAAATAAAAAGAGGGTTGTTAGTTTCAAGGGTTATATTTAGCCAAAAAGGTGGATTGAAAGATATTTTTAGATCAAAAAGCTGAGTAAAAAAGTATTTTTAAATTAAAAAGTGGATATAAGATATTTTAAAACTTTTTCCAGAGTATTTTTGGCTCTTTTCTCTTTAAATTCTATTTGTTTGTTAGGTGTCATGATGCTACGCATAATATGCGGACTTTGTCTTCCTTTTTTGGTATATACAAAACGTACAAAAGATGTAATTTTTTCCTTCATAACACAACAACAACAACAAATCCAGTATAATCTCACCATGTGGGATCTGGAGAAGGTAGAGTGTACGCAGACCTAACTCCCACCTTGAAAGGTAGGACGGCTGTTTCCGAAAGACCCTAATGAATAAAAAATGTTTTACAAGGTATTAGCCAAAGAGAAATTTATTTAATTCTTATCAATAAAAAAAAGGACAATTAATTCAAGCCACAATTCCAAAGCCATTAGTTGTGTGGAAGGTAGGAATTATTTCTATAAGGATCAAACCTAGAATATTTAAGGGAATTTTAAACACATTGTCCGGCGCAAGTGTATATAAGAATTTGGACTTCAGATTTATGTATCTGGGGCGTTCAGATTTATGTATTTCGAATATATGTGGTTAAAATTAAATATAATTTATTTTAAATATACCGTATCTAAGTGAATTCACATGTATTTTACTTCCTCGCTCGCGTCTTTCCTTCTCTCGCTCGCCTCTCTCTCTCTCTATTTATCTGTATTTCATATCGCTCGTCTCTCTTCCTATTTCAATGGATCTAGTAGCTGTAAAATATATGTATCTAGGTGTATCAGACTTGAAATTGTTAATTAGTAAGACTATATGTAATTCTTTCAAATAATAGAAAAATATAGTAAATATGGTAGAAATATTTATGCAATTAGATATTTTTTTTGTAAAAATAAATATAAAAGTTATTTTATAAAATGAGCCACTTTGAATTGTTGTGTGGTGTAGACCATTTAATATAATATTTATTTCTTTATTTTATCTCTAATTGATCATAACATTATCAAAGTTGGGAGACATATTTTTTGTTTTATTATTCCGACCCACATAAAAATAAAAGCATATAGAAAAATGCCTAATTGGTTGATTCTTGTGAGTCATGCCACCAATGGCCACTTTGGTAGATATGGAGGGCCTATTTCCAGGGTAGAAAAATTATGCGAACGTTTAAAAGGAAAGCATGGTACACACCTCAATGACTCTTTCAATTGATAATCTTTTTATTTTTATTTTTTTGAGTTGGCGGGGTGGGTCTAAATTCAATTGATGCTCTTACTATATAAAAAAAATCATTAATTTATAACAAAACTTTTATGGTGTGTGAGACATGCCAGGTTATAATTGTGTGATGGTTTCTTTTAATTCATAAAGTCTCATTCCATTATAACCTTTTCTTTTAGATATAATAAATGAACACGTCTTTTAACTTGGTCTTATTTAATATCTGTTCTCTCTAATTTTATGTGTATATAAGTGATACTTAAATTTATATAAAGTTGAATAAGTATGCATATGTCTTACTTGGCATCTTACGTGACAATTCGCGCCATACACGATATTCTACATAACGTCCTATGTGTATTATGTTATGTATGACACGTAAATCTATTTATTAAACTTTATATAAATTTAAATGCCTATTTATTCAAATCTAAAATTAAAAAATATCGATATTAACTGAGATCAAATTACATATTATTTACGTATTTTGTCTTTTCTTTTCTCTTCCCCCCTCCATCACCTTCTTCCATTCAACCCCCCCCCCCCCCCCCCCCCCCCCCAGTTCCTATACTGATAACGTAGAGAAATTTTAACTTTTAAATTTGTTTTCACACGCCATTTATTTATTTTTCTTATGTATTTTATTTTCCTTCTCTTTTTATAATCTTGGGTTTCATTTGTCAAAAATCAAACAGAGATAGATAAATGCTAACTTAAATGATTTTAAGATACGTACAACATCGATATAAAAGTTTAATTCCTATAAAAGCAAATATATACTATGTTATAAATAAAAAAGACAAAAGATATATATATATATATATATACAAACAAACACACACATTTGTTGATTTTTCAAAAAAGATTTAAAGGTCTTTGATTTGATTTTTCAGTTTTTCATGAATATTTCTAATTGAAAATATAAATTTTATACAATCTTAGTAGCTAAGTTGATTAGCTATATGAGTTTTTACTTTGTTGATGAGGATGTGCCCTCCCCATCTTATAATCACGTTCTCTGTTTCTCCCTTGTCCCTACCCCCAATTTTAAAATAATAATAATAATAATAATAATAATAATATTATTATTATTATTATTATTATTATTATTATTATTATTATTATTATTATTATTATTATTATTTTGTGTGGGTTCCTTGTTCAACATTTATCTTTTTGAGGTTCCCTTGGGGTTTGATTCAATTTCTTTGAGATGTAAAATTAAAATAACGATAATTAATTTAGCTTAACATTACATAATCAAAAATAATATTTACTTTTTTAAATGCATATTAAGTTAAAATCAAACAATAAATTAAAATAAAGAAAATAATATAAAATATTTATTGAAAAATGAGAGGGTGGACATGGATGTCAAGCCGGCAGGTGAGGTGGACATTTAATCCACTAAACATCGATATATTATAATATATTTCAATATAATTTAAAACCTGTCTCAAACCAAAAAAAAAAAAAAACTACTAGAAAGTTGTCATCACTTCTAGAGAATCAAAGATAACAAGTCTAATTTGCCAATTAATATATTTAAATATAAAAAAATGTGAAGATATACCTTCTTTTCTCAACTTTGATATATGTAGAGGTAGTAGTTTGGCTTCCTTCTACTCGTTGTGTTCTTTTACTTCTTATATTATATCTTAATTTATTTATGTGGTACATTTTTTTCCCAGTATGTCAAAGAAATAATGTCATATTTTTATTTTAAAAATATTTGATATTAATTTTTTTAAAACTTTTATTCTTAATGATATATTCTCTTTTTCTTAATTTATTTGTCATTTTATGCTTTCTTAGAATCAAATAATTTATTTTTATCGTAATGTGTCTTTTAAATATTTAAAATTATTAATTATCATACTTATATAGTTTTTAAATATATAAATTATTTTATAAAAATTTTAAAGATTATATAACCGAATTCACGATTAAAATAAAAAAAATTAATTCTTAAAATTAGAATTGTGTCATATAAATAAAGACGGAGAAAGTAATATATGGTCAGCCACAAAATAATTAAAACTTATTTAAACACAATTATAATTTTTTTATTTTTTAAATTTTATACCTAATAAAATAGAGTCGTAAAAATTGAAACGTAAGATGTATTTTTTAATAAAATTCAATTAAAACAGCCCACTGATGGGAAGAAGCTAGAAAATCAAACACTTGGAGGAGGTCATTATGGGGTTGCTCGTCAAGTCTTCCTCACCATTAATTTTATTTTTAATTGAGAAGATAAGGGTTTAGTCAACTTTTTAGCTCTTACTAGGACTTTTGCCCCCACAATACATTGTGTTTCCATATATTTTTATATTCGATTCGATGTTGGTTATTCAATATTTATATTAAGAATTAGTTAAATTCATATATTATAAAATTTATTTTTAGGAGATGATGTTTTAGAAAGATTTATTTCATTTTAGGGGGGTTTGATTTTGATGTTTTTAATTAAGGGTGGATAAATTTTGATTATTCCACCGTAATTATGTGAGTGCTCTTATAAACAATCATGTGAGTGCTTCTAGCTAATATATATATATATATATATATATATATATATATATTAATAATTTTTCACATATAAATTTATACTTTGTATTTGTCGAAAGTCCACCACTTTCTTTCATAGAACTTACAGTTATTATCTTCGCTTTTTCAATATGGTGACATAACTTGTATAGAGGGAAGTGACAGATCTTTACGGATCATAAGAGCTTTAGGTACATAATGACCTAGAAGGAATTGAACCTTCATTAGGGTGTCAAACTTCTATTACGGAGACGATTATGTGTTTTTGACATTTATCTCTATATAACTATAGTTCACATTCTCTAGCTTTTCTTCCTCCTTCTCTCTCCCTAATCTTCGACGTGTAAAAGAAGAGTCCCATTTTTTGAAATTATACTCATCATGGTTATCTAACTAACCAACCAAATTTTGCCATCTTAAGTGGACTCTGGACATCATCAAAAATATTCTAACAAGTTTGAATAACTATTCTTTGAATGACTTTTTTTTTTCTTCTTCTTCAAATTGCTTATTCATTTTGTTGAAAAAAATCTATGCTTCTTTGTGTTTGTAGTTTTGAAGAAAAGTATCAATTCTTGTTCTTCAAGCACATCTTAACTTGTCTATTCATGTGATGTTTGTACTCCCTCTATTTTAATTTTTTCATATTACTGTTTTTTTAGTTCATTTTTTTAAAAAAAATTGGCAACTTTTTAACATTAACATTTCACATAACTAATTTAAGATCAAATATTTTAACATTTCACATAACTAATTTGCCACTCTATTCTCCTCTTGAAATAAACGTTGGATGCTCGTTAAGCCCCCAAATGTATATTATTATATATCAAATTGTGTTTTAGACTAAAAATTTGTAATGTAAATTTTGGGTAATTATATTTTTATAAAAATTTCCCATTTATATATATTTACCTATTATTATATTAATGAACAACTATTTATGTTAATTTATTTTGGAGCGTGGGGTGGGGCAGTTGTTAGGCCATCAGACTTATTTTAGGTTCTCACATTTATATTCCAATACGGGGAAAATGTGCAAGGTATATTGAGTGGTTGGCACTCCATTAGTTTCTGATTTTTTCATATATTGATTGGTCAAAAAATTTAATTATTTATTTTTAAAAAAAAATTAAAAATGAGAAAAGCGATTTTGATTGTCAAACTCAAAGTAGAAAAAATAAGTTTCACATTAATATTCCACGTTAATTATGTCCTCTTCACTTTACTCTTATAACCTCCATATCAACCACCCCACACTCCCTACCCCCATTATATTTATCTATATATGATATAGAAATATTTTTAGGATCATATTTTTAATATATACACCAAACACAAGAAAAAAAAAATTCACTTATTCTTTTAAAAAGTATTTTTTTAAAAAAACATTTTGTAGTCAAAAACATTTTCTTAAGTACCAAACACACCCATATTGTTAATCAGTAGTATGTCAAAATGGCATACAAGGCGAAATTTTACACGAAAAAAAATAGCTCAGCCTTTATCTATAGTTTTTTTTCTTCTTTTCTTTAAAATACTATCCACTTTATGATTTTCTTTTCCCCTTGTTGTGGGCTTAATTCAATTTAAAAAAGAGATAAATCACATCACATCATAAATTTTTAAAATCTTGTAATAAATTGAAAATGTGTAATGTATTCAAATATTTTTGGAGGAACTAAAGTTGACTGAATTACCTACGTGGATCAACCCAGATTCAATACTAATAATACAACAACAATTCAGTGAAATCCAACAACGTAGGTCTGGGGAGGGTAAAGTGTACGCATACCTTACTCCTACCAAGGTAGGACAATTGTTTTCGAGAGACCCTCGACTCAATAGAAGCATAAAAAGAGGTCAGATACTGCTAAGAAGTACAAGAAGTTCAAAGCGTTATGTGAAAGCAAATAACGAAAGAGGCACAGATAAAATAGAGTAATCAAAGTACAGAGAGTAATATAATAACAGAAATCAGAGCACAAGAAATTATAGTGCGCTAGTGCGCCTACTAATAAGGAAGAATAACGATACTTTGTATTAGCCTTCTACCCTAATATGGGTCCTCCACACCTCCTATCTAAGGTCATGTCCTCGATAACCTGTAACTGCGCCATGTCCTGTCTAATCACCTCTCCCCAATATTTCTTCGGCCTACCCCTACCTCTTCTGAAACCATCCATGACCAACCTCTCACACCTCCACACTAGAGCATCTGTGTCTCTCCTCTTCACATGTCCAAACCATCTCAGTCGCACTTCCCGCATCTTGTCTTCCACCGAACTCACTCCTACCTTGTCCCGAATAGACTCATTTCTAATCTTGTCGCTTCTGGTATGCCCACACATCCATCTCAACATTCTCATCTCGGTAACTTTCATCTTTTGAACGTGAGAGACCTTAACTGGCCAACACTCCTCCCCATATAACATAGCCGGTCTAACCACCACTTGTAGAACTTGCCCTTAAGTTTTGGTGGCACCTTCTTATCACATAGCACACCGAAAGCGAGCCTCCATTTCATCCATCCTGCCCCAATACGATGTGTGACATCATCGTCAATCTCCCCGCTGCCTTACATGATAGATCCAAGGTACTTGGCACTACTTTTGTTTTGGATAGCGTGGTCACTAAGTCTAACTTCCGCGCCAACCTCCTGAGGTATCTCACTGAACTTGCACTCTAAGTACTCCATCATGGTCCTACTCAGCTTAAACCCTTTAGACTCCAAGGTATGTCTCCAATCCTTCAGCTTAGCATTAACTCCGCTACGAGTCTCATCGATCAAGACTATGTCATCCGCAAAAAGCATACACCATGGCACCTCACCTTGAATTTGTCGCGTCAATCTATCCATCACCAAGGCAAATAAAAACGGACTAAGAGCTGATTCTTGATGCAACCCCATCACAACTGAAAAGTACTCTGAGTCCCTTCCTACTATCCTTACCCTGATTTTGGCACCCTCATACATGTCCTTGATCACCCTAATGTACGCCACAGGTACACATTTAGCCTCCGAACATCTCCATAGTATCTCTCGTGGAACTTTATCGTAAGCCTTTTGTAGGTCAATGAATACCATATGCAAGTCCCTCTTTCTCTCCCTATACTGCTCCACTAGTCTCCTCATAAGATGGATGGATTCTGTAGTTGAGAGTCCCGGCATAAATTCGAATTGGTTCTCTGAAATAGACACGCTTCTCCTCACCCTCATCTCCACCACTCTTTCCCACACTTTCATAGTATGTCTTAGAAGCTTGATACCTCTATAGTTGTTGCAGATCTGGATATCCCCCTTATTTTTGTATAGAGGGATCATTATGCTCGACCTCCATTCTTCGGGCATCGCTGCCTTCTTAAAGATGACATTAAATAACCTAGTCAGCCACTCCAAACCTACTGAGCTTGCGCTCTTTCAAAATTTTCCAAGAATCTCGTCAGGTCCGATCGCTCTTCCCCAGCGCAGCCTACGCACAACACCCTTTACCTCTTCGATCGTAATACTTCTGCAACACCCAAAATCGTGATTCCTCCCTGTATGTTCTAAATCTCCCAACACAATCTCACTGTCCCCTTCTTCATTCAAGAGTTTATGGAAGAATGACTGCCATCTCTGTTTAATGAGGGCCTCCTCTACCAATACTTTTCCATGCTCGTCCTTAATGAACTTCACTTGATCCACATCGCGTGTCCTTCTCTCCCGCGCCCTGGCTAGCCTGAAAAAATTTCCTATCCCCGCCTCTCTCTTCTAGTTTAGCATAAAGGCATTACAGAGCTGCCGTTTTTGTCGTCTAAACCGCCAATTTCGCCTCCTTCCTCGTTATCTTATAAAGTTCCTTATTCATCCACTTCTCTACCTCATCCTTGCTTTATATCAACTTCGCATACGCCATTTTTTTTGCTTCCACCTTCCCTTGCACTTCTCCATTCCACCACCAGTCCCTCGATGCCGACTACAACTACTTGTCGAGACTCCCAACACTTTCCTTGCTACAATCCTAATACAACTAGCCGTCCTATCCCACATACTGTTCGCATCCCCACTACTATTCCAGGCCCCCATATCCTTCAATTTCTCTCCCATCTCCAGGGCACTAGACGTGGTCAAACTCCCCCATCTGGTCCTAGGTCGGTCATCTCCGGCCCTTTTCTTCCTCGTCATCTTGATCCCTAAATCCATTACCAAGAGCTTATGTCGGGTCGTAAGATTGACGATCGAAATGACCTTACAGTCTTTGCACAGACCTTTATCATCCTTCCTAAGGAGTAAAACATCTATCTGAGTCTTAGCCACCGAACTATGGAAGGTTACCAAGTGGTCCTCTGTAACACCCCTCAAAAATTCTTCCTAAGATTCGGGCCTTCTTTGTATACGTATGGGGCCCATCGTATTTATTTCGAAGTATGTGCTTGAGTTAAGATGAGTCCCTGAGGAATTTAAGAGCGTTGGAGGTGATATAGGGTCATTGAGGACCCCTAGGACCGAGCTAAGCCCAAAAGATCCGTCGTGGCTAAGTTTAGGACGAGTTCATGTAAGGGTCGCCTTTTAATGACCCTATCTTTTGAAAGAAGTCAATCTGGGTGGCCCACGACCTATCAAATTAAAGGTCGTCAAGTCTTCTTTCCAACTCCACCAAGAACGTAAATTTTGGGGTTCGGAGTCAAAAGATATGACGATCCGAAGATGAACTAGCACGACAGAAATTTCATTTTGGCCTGGGTTGCAACTACTGGGGAAATGGCCTTGGCGCTGTAAGGGCGCGACGCGCCACTATCGCGCCAGAAACATGCCTCAGTAGTTTGGTCCCTGACGCGACGCGCCACTAAAAGTTGTGCAGGGTTTTTCAGGCCAAATTCCCAGAATTCAGAACAATGGGCTTGGCGCTGTAAGGGCGCGACGCGCCACTATCGCGCCAGAAACATGCCTCAGTAGTTTGGTCCCTGGCGCGACGCGCCACTAAAAGTTGTGCAGGTTTTAGGCGTAACTGGCCTTGGCGCTGTAAGGGCGCGACGCGCCACTATCGCGCCAAGGGCGTTTTGGCCTAATTTTCAGAATTTGGAGGAAGGGCAATTTGGAAATTGTCCCAAATTATATATACACAAGCCTTGTACATTTTGGGACCATTTCTTCAGCCCCCACTCTCTCTCTAAAATCCCTAGCTCCTCTCTCTTCTCTTCTTCTCCATTTCCAACAAAAAAGAGTCTAAGAACTTCAAGACTTGAGTCCTCCATTGAAGACCCAACTACAAGGTTTTCTTCAAGTCTTCACTAAGGTATGTAAGGCTATCCAAAACATGGGTTGAGTCCACCCATGTGCCCTATTCTTGCTTTGAGGTTAGATATTCATGAAAATGGAGTTTCTTGGTATGGTACATGTTTGAATAAGTTTTGTCTCCATCTTACTTGATTATTTATGTGTCAATGTTGTTAAGCTAAGAGGTCCCTAAAATGAGCCCTTATGTGAGTATGAGATGATAAAGAAATGAGTTGCTAAATATGTTTTATTGATCTTCTTAGTTATGTAGATTTGACAAAGTATTTTATTTTCTTAAAAGTATTGCCTATTATTAAAAAGGGGTCGATTTGAAGTCTTGAAGATGTGGTGAGTCACAAGGATTTTCTCAAATGGATGGAGGTAATGATTGATTATATCTAGATGATGTTATACATGTGCATTTAAATTTTCTTTTGATGATATGATTGAGATTGAGCAAATAGTATGCTTGGAAGGGAATTGTTTGTGATAGAGTTGATGAGTTGGCAAGGTTGTAATGAGACTTGTCGATATGAGTTGATTGAGTTGCTTTGATGGAGTTTTATGAGCATTGAGTCTTGGGAGGAGTATCGAGCACCGAATTGGGCAAGAGTATAGTCCATACTCGAACCTAATACCTATGTTGCCAAACGTAGGGGGGATTGAACCGTTAAAGTCGGATGCTTCCCCGAGAGAATTGTCCTGACATTATAGGACTTGGTTGGATTGGATCCATGAGTGTTCGATTCGTTCATACCCTGGCAAGGTATGAACGGGCGTGGCAACAACGTCGTTTTGTTGTACCTTCACTGGCTCATAAGTGTTGGTTGTCGGTTAAGAGAAACTCCCAAATAGGTTTTCGATAGAACTCTGAGTCAGATTGAGTTGAGTTGTATATGATTGGTCCAGTCTAAATCATATTTTTGTTCAGACTTAGGACCTTTGATTGAGTTGTCATTCCTTTTGAGTTGAGCTCCCGAGTTGATTTATTCTTCCTTGATGTTCGTTGTACTCGGCCATTTTACATACTCGTACATTCCATGTACTGACGCCATTTGGCCTGCATCGTTTCATGATGCAGAGACAGGTACTGGAGATCATCAACCGGCGCTCCGTTGAAGATCCACATACACTTCCAGCCAGTCGGTGAGTCCTCCTAGTTCCCGGAGGATATTGGGCCTTCTTGTACTGTTTTGTTGCCCTTCCTTTTATTTAGATTGTTGGTAGCCATGGGCTTGTCATTGGCACCTTTTAGACATGAATAGAGGCTTCATAGACTGGAGTGTGGGGAGGTCGAGCGGTCATCTTGAGGAGTCCTGCTTCATTGTCTTCCTTTGATTGTAAATGTTTGGCCCTCGGCCCTTATATTATGAAAAGTATTTCTCTAATTGAGTTCCCACAAATAGATTGTGATTGAATGAATGAGTGAATTGACCAGGTGATTTGCTCGGAGGGCAGAAATGGCCTTCGGGTGCCGGTTACATCTAGGGTACCCTCCCGGGGCATGACAAACATGGTATTAGAGCACAGAGTTCAAGTGTCCTAGGGAGTCTATGAAGCCGTGTCTAGTAGAGTCTTGCTTATGGGTGTGTTGTGCACCACACTTATAAGCAGGAGGCTATAGGACATTAAGAATTGTTTCACTTCTTTCATACTTTGAATTCGTGCGATGGAGTTAAACTCCATGAAACTTCCTTTCTAATTCGTGCGTTTATTCGTTACAGATAATGCCTCCTAAACGTACCGCTAGCCAGAGGAACGTGGATAATGCAGGAATGCCACAGTCAGAGGCACGCCCAGCAAAGGCTAGAGGCCGACCCGCGAGGTATGCTGAGGCACCTCAAGTGCCATCTACCCCATCTGCACCGACATCAGAGGCTAAATTTCGAGGGGCAATTGCAATGCTCACGCAACTAATAGCTTCCCGAAATGGTAACCAGAGTTCACCGACTCCCAGCTCTAGTTCCCAGGAGCCATCTGCTGCCACTAGAATTAGAGACTTTCTGAGGATGAATCCGCCGGCGTTCACGGGTTCTAAGGTTGATGAAGATCTCCAAAACTTTATTGATGAAATGTGGAAGATTCTGAAAGCTATGCATGCTACGGAAATTAAGGGGGTCGAGTTGGTGTCTTATCAACTCAAAGATGTGGCAAATATTTGGTATAACCAATGGGAACAAGGTAGGGGTGAAGATACTGAATCTGCTAGGTGGGATGAATTTGAGGGAGCTTTTCTTGACCACTTCTTTCTCCGAGAATTGAGGGAAGCGAAGGTGGAGGAATTTGTAAATCTGAAACAGGAAGGTATGTCGGTTAAGAAGTATGGCCTAAAGTTCATCCAGCTGTCCAGGTATGCTCCAGAAATGATTCCTGATGTGAGGTCAAAGATGAGGAAGTTCGTCTCCGGATTAGGGAGGCATGTGAAGAAAGAGTGCAAGGCAGCATTGTTGATCTCGGATATGGATCTCTCCAGATTAATGGTGTATGCTCAACAGGTAGAGGAGGAGAAAAAAAAAGACAGAGAAGAGCACCTGAGCAAAAAGGCAAGATCAGCTGGGCATGAGAATGAGCAGAGGCAAAGCAAGGGCAACAGGTCCTTCTTCCAGAGGAGGCCTTCCAACTATGCCTCATCTACCGCCAATGCACCGATGCCGCAGAACAGGTATGATCGGCAGGGACAAGGTCGCCAGAATTTCAGACCCAGGGTTCTCAACTCTAGGCCAGTGTAACCCAAGGTATGAGGGGAAAGCCATCATACAGCAAGTGTGGTAGGCTCCACTTGGGAGAATGCAGAGCGGGGAGGGTTGGTTGTTACAAATGCGGCCAAATGGACCATTTTCTAAAGGAGTGTCCAACATGGGGGAACAGGGCCCAGTCCTCTGCCACCGCACCACCAGCTAGAGGTAATCAGAGGGGTACTATTCCAGGTACGAGTGGAGGTACAAACCGCCTATATGCCATGGGTAGTCGCCAAGATCAGGAGAACTCTCCAAACGTCGTGACGGGTATGATTCGAGTCTCTTCTTTTGATTGTTATGTATTGATGGATCCAGGTGCCACCCTATCTTTTGTGACTCCTTATGTGGCTAGTAAATTCAATAAAATTCCTGAATGTCTTCTTGAGCCTTTTAGTGTGGCCACTCCTGTCGGTGATTCTGTCTTAGCTGAGAGAGTCTATAGAGATTACACTGTGTCCATTTATCACAGGAATACCTTGGCCGACCTAGTTGAGTTGGACATGGTTGACTTTGACGTGATCCTTGGCATGGACTGGCTCTATGTCTGTTATGCCTCTATTGATTGTAGAACTCAGATTGTCATGTTCAAATTCCCGAATGAGGCTGTCATAGAGTGGAAGGGTAGTCCGATTGCGCCTAAGGGTAAGTTTATTTCATACCTTAGGGCCAAGAAGCTAATCTCAAAAGGGTGTGTTTATCACATTGTCCGAGTGAAAGGTGACAATATTGAGTCTCCATCCCTTGAGTCGGTTCCGATTGTCAACGAGTTTCCAGATGTCTTTCCTGAAGATCTGCCTGGAGTCCCTCCTGATAGGGAGATCGACTTCAG
This sequence comes from Solanum dulcamara, assembly GCF_947179165.1. Lineage (NCBI taxonomy): Eukaryota > Viridiplantae > Streptophyta > Magnoliopsida > Solanales > Solanaceae > Solanum > Solanum dulcamara. The sequence continues at coordinate 63,769,362 of NC_077246.1, forward strand.
GATTGATGTTCTTCCTGATACCCAGCCTATCTCAATTCCTCCTTATAGAATGGCCCCAGCCGAGTTGAGAGAGTTGAAGGAGCAGTTGAAAGACTTATTAGATAAGGGATTTATTAGGCCGAGTGTCTCACCATGGGGAGCTCCGGTCCTATTTGTTCGAAAGAAAGATGGGTCCCTTAGAATGTGCATCGACTACAGGCAGCTGAATAAAGTCACTATAAAGAACAAATACCCTCTCCCCAGAATAGATGACTTATTCGATCAACTTCAAGGTGCCACTTGTTTCTCAAAGATATACTTGAGATCCGGCTACCACCAGTTGAAGGTGAGAGAATGTGATATTCCGAAGACTGCTTTCCGGACTCGTTATGGCCACTTTGAATTTTTGGTCATGTCCTTTGGGTTGACTAACGCCCCCGCCTCTTTTATGGATCTCATGAACCGAGTATTCGGACCGTATCTTGATATGTTTGTGATTGTATTCATAGATGATATTCTGGTTTACTCCAAGAATGAAGAGGAGCACGCCTATCATCTTAGAGTCGTTTTACAAACTTTGAGGGACCAGGTATTGTATGCAAAGTTCTCTAAATGTGAGTTTTGGCTTGCATCAGTGGCCTTCTTAGGCCACATTGTATCTGGAGATGGCATTCAGGTTGATACTCAGAAAATTGAAGCTGTGAAGAATTGGCTTAGACCCACATCCCCAACAGAGATAATGAGCTTCCTGGGTTTGGCCGGGTACTATCGAAAGTTTGTAGATGGATTCTCATTCATATCGTCACCGTTGACTAAGCTGACCCAAAAGAAGGCTAAGTTCCAATGGTCAGATGCTTGTGAGGAGAGTTTCCAGAAATTAAAAACCAAGCTAACCACTGCTCCTATTCTAACTTTGCCCGATGGAACAGAGGGTTTTGTGATTTATTGTGATGCCTCCAGAATTGGTTTGGGTTGTGTGTTGATGCAAAGGGGGAAGGTGATAGCCTATGCTTCAATACAGCTTAAGCTTCATGAGAGGAATTACCCAACTCATGACCTTGAGCTGGCAGCTGTGGTGTTTGCACTTAAAATCTGGCGCCACTACCTGTATGGAGTGCATATCGATGTATTCACCGATCACAAGAGCTTGCAATACGTCTTTAGCCAGAAGGAACTCAACCTGAGGCAAAGGAGATGGCTTGAGCTACTCAAGGACTATGATATGAGCATCCTCTACCATCCAGGTAAAGCTAATGTTGTTGCTGATGCTCTTAGCAGGTTGTCTATGGGTAGCACTGCCCACGTGGAGGAAGGAAGGAGGGAATTGGCGAAGGAGGTACACAGATTAGCCCGATTGGGAGTTCATCTGGAAGAGAATAATGAAGGCGGAGTTACAGTACAGGATGGGTCTATGTCCACACTTGTGGCAGAGGTGAAGGAGAAGCAAGACCAAGATCCCGTCCTTCTCCAATTAAAAGGGGTCGTTCACAAACAAGAGGTAATGGTTTTTACCCAAGGGGGAGATGGTGTATTGCGGTACCAAAATAGATTGTGTGTGCCGGATGTCGATGATGTTCGAGAGAGGATTATGGCCGAAGCACATAGTTCCAGATACTCTATTCATCCGGGTTCCACAAAAATGTACCATGACTTGAGGGAGATCTATTGGTGGAGTGGGATGAAGAGAGATATTGCGGAATTCGTTTCCAAATGCCCGAATTGTCAACAAGTGAAGGTTGAGCACCAAAGACCATGTGGTCTAGCCCAAAACATAGAAATTCCAGAATGGAAGTGGGAGATGATCAACATGGACTTTATTACAGGCTTTCCGAAGTCCCGAAAGCAACATGATTCCATTTGGGTGATTGTAGATAGAATGACGAAATCAGCTCACTTCTTGCCGGTTAAGACTACTGACACCGCAGAAGATTATGCGAAGTTGTATATACAGGAGATCGTCAGATTGCATGGGGTCCCTTTGTCTATCATCTCAGACAGAGGAGCTCAATTCACTTCCCAATTTTGGAAATCCTTTCAGAAGGGATTAGGTTCGAAGGTGAACTTGAGTACAGCATTCCATCCCCAGACAGATGGCCAAGCAGAGCGCACAATTCAGACATTGAAAGGTATGTTGAAGGCGTGTGTGCTTGACTTCAGGGGGAAATGGGATGATCACTTGTCTCTCATAGAGTTTGCATATAACAATAGCTATCATGCGAGCATTCAAATGGCTCCGTATGAAGCCTTGTACGGGAGGAGGTGTAGATCGCCCATTGGGTGGTTTGAAGTTGGTGAAGCTGAGTTGATTGGGCCTGACCTCGTTCATCAAGCCATGGGGAAGGTACGAGTTATCCGAGAGAGGCTAAAGACAGCCCAAAGTCGCCAAAAATCTTACACCGATGTGAGGAGGAGAGACTTAGAGTTTGAGGTGGATGATTGGGTGTATTTGAAAGTGTCACCTATGAAGGGGGTCATGAGGTTTGGAAAGAAGGGGAAACTTAGTCCTCGATATATTGGTCCGTACCAAATTTTGAGGCGGATCGGGAATATTGCTTATGCGTTGGACTTACCCTCAGAGCTAGCTTCTATTCATCCAGTGTTCCATGTTTCAATATTGAAAAAGTGCTTGGGCGATCCCTCGTTGGTAGTCCCCATTGACAGCGTTGGAATTAAAGATAGCTTGTCTTATGAAGAGGCCCCAGTCCAAATTCTTGATCGCCAAATTCGCAAACTGAGGAACAAGGAAGTCGCCTCAGTCAATGTTCTGTGGAGGAATCAACTTGTTGAGGAAGCCACGTGGGAAGCGGAGGAGGCCATGAAATCTAAATATCCACATCTATTCGTGCCTACCGAGGAGGATATTGAAGGTAATGACCATTTCCTTGACTCGAATTCATTTGTACCTTTTTGAGTTTTGATTGATATTTGATTGAGAATTTGATTGATTGAATGACTGAGTTTTGATTGTGATTTGTACCCCGAGTCCATTCTTGGTTGCTCGTCATTCGAGGATGAATGATCCCAAGGGGGAGATAATGTAACACCCCTCAAAAATTCTCCCTAAGATTCGGGCCTTCTTTGTATACATGTGGGGCCCATCGTATTTATTTTGAAGTATGTGCTTGAGTTAAGATGAGTCCCTGAGGAATTTAAGAGCGTTGGAGGTGATGTGGGGTCATTGAGGACCCCTAGGACCGAGCTAAGCCCAAAAGATCCGTCGTGGCTAAGTTTAGGACGAGTTCATGTAAGGGTCGCCTTTTAATGACCCTATCTTTTGAAAGAAGTCAATCTGGGTGGCCCACGACCTATCAAATTAAAGGTCGTCAAGTCTTCTTTCCAACTCCACCAAGAACGTAAATTTTGGGGTTCGGAGTCAAAAGATATGACGATCCGAAGATGAACTAGCACGACAGAAATTTCATTTTAGCCTGGGTTGCAACTACTGGGGAAATGGCCTTGGCGCTGTAAGGGCGCGACGCGCCACTATCGCGCCAGAAACATGCCTCAGTAGTTTGGTCCCTGACGCGACGCGCTACTAAAAGTTGTGCAGGGTTTTTCAGGCCAAATTCCCAGAATTCAGAACAATGGGCTTGGCGCTGTAAGGGCGCGACGCGCCACTATCGCGCCAGAAACATGACTCAGTAGTTTGGTCCCTGGCGCGATGCGCCACTAAAAGTTGTGCAGGTTTTAGGCGTAACTGGCCTTGGCGCTGTAAGGGCGCGATGCGCCACTATCGCGCCAAGGGCGTTTTGGCCTAATTTTCAGAATTTGGAGGAAGGGCAATTTGGAAATTGTCCCAAATTATATATACACAAGCCTTGTACATTTTGGGACCATTTCTTCAGCCCCCACTCTCTCTCTAAAATCCCTAGCTCCTCTCTCTTCTCTTCTTCTCCATTTTCAACAAAAAGGAGTCCAAGAACTTCAAGACTTGAGTCCTCCATTGAAGACCCAACTACAAGGTTTTCTTCAAGTCTTCACTAAGGTATGTAAGGCTATCCAAAACATGGGTTGAGTCGACCCATGTGCCCTATTCTTGCTTTGAGGTTAGATATTCATGAAAATGGAGTTTCTTGGTATGGTACATGTTTGAATAAGTTTTGTCTCCATCTTACTTGATTATTTATGTGTCAATGTTGTTGAGCTAAGAGGTCCCTAAAATGAGCCCTTATGTGAGTATGAGATGATAAAGAAATGAGTTGCTAAATATGTTTTATTGATCTTCTTAGTTATGTAGATTTGACAAAGTATTTTATTTTCTTAAAAGTATTGCCTATTATTAAAAAGGGGTCGATTTGAAGTCTTGAAGATGTGGTGAGTCACAAGGATTTTCTCAAATGGATGGAGGTAATGATTGATTATATCTAGATGATGTTATACATGTGCATTTAAATTTTCTTTTGATGATATGATTGAGATTGAGCAAATAGTATGCTTGGAAGGGAATTGTTTGTGATAGAGTTGATGAGTTGGCAAGGTTGTAATGAGACTTGTCGATATGAGTTGATTGAGTTGCTTTGATGGAGTTTTATGAGCATTGAGTCTTGGGAGGAGTATCGAGCACCGAATTGGACAAGAGTATAGTCCATACTCGAACCTAATACCTATGTTGCCAAACGTAGGGGGGATTGAACCGTTAAAGTCGGATGCTTCCCCGAGAGAATTGTCCTGACATTATAGGACTTGGTTGGATTGGATCCATGAGTGTTCGATTCGTTCATACCCTGGCAAGGTATGAACGGGCGTGGCAACAACGTCGTTTTGTTGTACCTTCACTGGCTCATAAGTGTTGGTTGTCGGTTAAGAGAAACTCCCAAATAGGTTTTCGATAGAACTCTGAGTCAGATTGAGTTGAGTTGTATATGATTGGTCCAGTCTAAATCATATTTTTGTTCAGACTTAGGACCTTTGATTGAGTTGTCATTCCTTTTGAGTTGAGCTCCCGAGTTGATTTATTCTTCCTTGATGTTCGTTGTACTCGGCCATTTTACATACTCGTACATTCCATGTACTGACGCCATTTGGCCTGCATCGTTTCATGATGCAGAGACAGGTACTGGAGATCATCAACCGGCGCTCCGTTGAAGATCCACATACACTTCCAGCCAGTCGGTGAGTCCTCCTAGTTCCCGGAGGATATTGGGCCTTCTTGTACTGTTTTGTTGCCCTTCCTTTTATTTAGATTGTTGGTAGCCATGGGCTTGTCATTGGCACCTTTTAGACATGAATAGAGGCTTCATAGACTGGAGTGTGGGGAGGTCGAGCGGTCATCTTGAGGAGTCCTGCTTCATTGTCTTCCTTTGATTGTAAATGTTTGGCCCTCGGCCCTTATATTATGAAAAGTATTTCTCTAATTGAGTTCCCACAAATAGATTGTGATTGAATGAATGAGTGAATTGACCAGGTGGTTCGCTCGGAGGGTAGAAATGGCCTTCGAGTGCCGGTTACGTCTAGGGTACCCTCCCGGGGCGTGACATCCTCCTTCTTTGGGAAACTCGAATTGGCTATCACCAACCCAAAAGCTCTTGCGAAATTTAAAAGTGAAACTCCTCCTCCATTTCTGTCCCCGTAGCCAAAGCCTCCATGCAAATCATCATACCCTCCCGAAATAGACCCGTTGTGCCCATTGAAATTCCCTCCCATGAAAAGCTTCTCAGTAGGCGGTATGCCTCTCACTAACTCATCCAAATCCTCCCAAAGGCGCCTCTTATTATCCTCGCCTAAGCCCGCTTGTGGCGCATAAGCACTAATAATGTTCAACGTGATCCCTTCAGCGACCACCTTAATCGACATCATCTTATCATTGACTCTCCTAACCTTCACCACCTGATCCCTTAAATCACTGTCTACTAAAATGCTTATCCCATTCCTATACTTCGATCTACCAAAGAACCAAAGCTTATACCCATTTACCTCCTTAGCTTTAGAACCTACCCATTTGGTCTCTTGGACACAAGCTATATTAATCTTTCTCTTCTTTAGAATCTTAACTAGCTCTATAGATTTTTTTGTTAACGTCCCAATTTTCAAGAATCTACTCTCAGTCTAGACGCTCCTTTAACCCACTTATCCCTCCTTACCCTCGTCCCCGTCCCCGTCCCCGTCCCTGTCCCTGAGCGAGAACATGACCCTAATCTACCATCACTATCCAAAGCCACGAAAATGCGTATAAACTAATAAATTATTCAAAGGTCTAAAGTTAGCAAAATGTAACTACAACTGTATGAGCAAGGAATAACTATTGAAAGATATGGAAACCAGAGGTACCAACTCCAGTTGAAATGAACCTGGTTGCTGCCGAAAAACAAGCTCCTTTTCCTCTTAGATCGAACAGATGAGGTGCATTAAGTTCTCTTACTTTTCTTCAAAGTTAGGCAACGATATTATCCTCCCAGAAATTGCAGAAATTATTGGTCGCAGTCCAAGTATCACCATAAGCAATCGATAAAAAGGAAGCAGAGCAAAAATATTTTATAAATTAGTATATATTTAATATTTGATTGAAAAGATGAAGGAATACAATGATTAGATATTCCTTTTAAACGTTATCTCATATCTATTAAATAAAATAAGTCTCTTCATGTATTTTTAACACTTCGAATATATAACCATTCTTCTTTTTTGCTACATAATTACTACTAAAGTTCGCGTGAAGACTTCTTTTCGAACGTATTGAAAAATTAATATATATTCTCTAATAAGATATGATCTTAGATTGTGATTTTATTATGTACTTCATCTTACATGTCCATGTGATTATATTATAGACTAGTGAAACAAATATGATTATCCTACCAATTATGTGTTTGATTTAATTATTTATTGATATATCAGATCACAAATTAATTTTTGATTTTCTACTGTATGCGTCGTCACTGTTAGAACGAAAATTACTTACCAAAAAACGATTGACTTGATGTGTGTCATTTTTTATCCCTTTATTTTTTAATGACGTTATCTTGGTGGTGATTTATAATTCTTTTTTTTCCCACCATTTCTTCATTTTTTATCAATTTTTTTACATATAATTTGCATCTCTGTATTGTCCACCTCTGACTAAAGTTTATTTGTCTCTCTCTTTTTATTTAACTTTAACGTACGTAGTTGTTATAGTAGTACCATCAATATTATTTATTTTGGGTTAGGCCATCCACCATAATTTTGATTTTCACATTTATATTCCAAAAAATAATGGCTACAAACTTGCAAGTGATATGAGTGGTTGGCACTCTATTATTATTTTATTTATTATCTAGAATTGTCTAGACATGAAATAATTTCACATACATTTGAGTTTAAAAGGGCAAAATTTATATATATAAATGAAAATCACTCATCCTCTTTACAATAAAATTTATTTCTTCTTTTGTTTAAATACTTTCTGCTTATGATTTTCTTTTTTCCCTAAAATAGCTATTTTTATAATCCCTTTGGAAAACAAATTACTATCTTGAAATTTCAAAAATCACAAGTAAATATCGTGCAACTTTATTTGTCAAATTTGAAAATCTAGGACATAGTGGTGGATCCGAAACTTACCTATGGATTTACGAGAACCAATATGCTTTTTTGTTCATATCTAGTATATCTATATAAAAGAAAACCACTAAATATTTATTTGATGGTAAATTTAGTTAATATTATAAATCAGTCTGAGATTATTAGAAGAAGTAGTAAACTTTAAATTCTAAATTGTCTATATTAAAATAACGGAAAAGGGTCAAAATTACCCTTCAACTATTTGAAATAGAGCACCTATATCCTTAAACTATATTTTGGCTAAAAAAAACCCTCTCCTTCATATTATTGGCTCAAAAATACCCTTCACGTCATACTATTGACTCACTTCTACCCTCTGTTTGACGGAATGAAATGTGACATCCCATGTGTATTAATTTACGCCATGTAAGATCTTCATATAAGCACCCTACCCCACCCACCCCATCAATTAAAAGACCTAAATCCACTCATTAAAATATCCAAATCCATCATTGACTCTCGTAGTTATGGTTTTCTTAACTCCCGTAGTTATGACTGCCACAATTAATTTCCAACAATTTTTAAGTAAACTATTAATTGGCTATTTAATTTGCTAAACTATAGTTTTCATCCAGTAGACATAGCTAACAAAGGATGAAAAGTTTAATTTTTCAAAATGACAATTAAGCAAATGTGTTATCTGATCAAGCAAGTATTTTTCTAGGAAGAAGATGGGTGCGGTCGGACCTGGAGTGAGCTGCAGAGCAACATAATCGTTCGTTCAACATGATCAATAGATGCTTGGGAAGTAGCTGAAGTATTCTTCCTAAAGCCAGACCAACAGGCAGGGGTGTCTAACTACCGCAAATTGTTACGGGAGTTGCTTAAATACTGCTGCAAATTACTTGTGGCAGTCATAATTACGAGAGTCAAGGAAGCCATAACTACGGAAGTCAAGGAAGCCATAACTACGGAAGTCAAGGATGAGTTTGGGTCTTTTAATGGGTGGATTTGGGTCTTTTAATTGATGGGGTGTGGTGGGGTACTTATGTGGAGATCCTATGTGACGTAAATTAATACCATGAAATGCCTCATTTCATTCCGTTAAACAGAGGGGTAGAAGTGAGCCAATACTATGACGTGAAGGGTATTTTTGAGCAATTAGTAAGATATGAAGGATATTTTCGAGCCAAAATATAATTTAAAAACATATGTGCTCTATTTCAAATAATTAAAAAAATAGTTTTGACCATTTTCCATTAAAATAATAATTATTTCTCAAACAATATCAAAAGTGGTCATTGAACACTTTGTATAAAGCAAATTGACCTAATGGTCTCACAATGTTCCGTTAGCTTTTGTCAATATTGAGTAGCGCAAGTCAAGAATCGCCCGTGGAAAGCGTGTTTAGGGAGAGTTACTTTATATCCGTTCGTTCACTTTTATTTATTTTATATTTTTAAAATAAATTTTTATAATTTTTAATATATTAAGAAAAGATAATTTTTATCATCAATATTAATTATTTATTTTTTAAATTACTTCCCAAAATACTTAAGATTATATATCAATTAATATGAATATTATAATAATATAATCATATTAATTATTACAACAACAACAATAGATATAGCATAACGGCTAAAACGAAGAGCAACAGTAATAGTAGCAAAATTACGTGGTAATTGAACAGTAACAGCAACAACAACAAGAACACAACTATAAAGATACCACTAGTTTTATGACCAACCTTAAATCTTCCTAACCCTACTAGCCTTCTATTCTAATCATATTAATTAATTTTTTTTAAAATGAAACGTGTAAAATTTAAAATAGACAAATAAAAATAAATGACGAAAATATATTTGGTCCAAGAAAGTTGCCTGTGGAATTAATGACAAAATTGGATGACCGTCAATGAAACACATATTTTATCAGCATTGAAAATATTGAAACAATGATAATGACCCACAATTCATCTACCAAGAAGTAACGGAGTCGTTTGGTTGAAATATTAGTTAGATAATGATTAGTTATGCGAAGTTTAGTTATTTATGTATTAGTTTTATTTTTTATTGTATTTAAATTAGTGCATAAATTGACTTATACATATATTTGACTCGTGTGATTGTAAGATGATTACCAAATATCATATTTAGTGTATTGAATTTGATACTAAGCAGGGGCAACTCTAGAGTCCAGGAAAAAGGCAGATGACTTAGGCCCTCTAATTTAAAGGGCCTCATATTTTTTCAAAGCAATAATAGATTATAGATTTTTTTTCAAAAAAAGAATATATTATTAGTAGAAAATATAAACTTTTCATGTAAAAAGAATGACTTATTAGAAGTTTGAAATATTTAGAATACTATGTCTCAAGAAGAATTAAATGAATTTGTTGTAATAAACTTCATAAAAAAATAATTAAAATTTAATGTCTCCGGTCGAATTTAGCTTAATACCACTGATGTGTTTGAGTCACTCCTAATACAAATTAACTTTCAAAGCAACTAATAGATTACCAAATATGATATTAAATACACTAGTTTTAGCAGGTGTTTGGCCATGTGATTTCATATGATTTCATCTTATGATTTCAACACTTGGACATGCGATTTTATGTTGATTTCAAATCCCAAATTCACCAAAAATCATGATTTGGAAATTTCAAATGCTGATATTGAAAAATTGACGCACAAATTTATATTGTGTAAAAATAACCCATATTTAATTTATATATATCTACCAACCATTTGTTTCATATGTAAATAAAATTTATAATTCATGTAATTACTTTTAAAACCGTTTATATCTCGTATAATGATTATTCTGTCCAATATAAAATTAATTTTTTATTTCAAATCAATTCTTAATTTGCTATTTATATTCACCAAATTCATTATTTTTGATCAAATTTATTACTACTTCATTCAAATCAATGTTTAATAATAAAAAAAATTCCATCATTATATTGAATGGAGAAGACTAATCACTATAGTCTATGGTATTAATTGTAAAAATAATTTCCTAAGCTACTAACAATTTGAACACTACAACTTATGTTCAATTTTATTTTTTTATTGAATTAATTAAGGTTTGATCAATAAATGTTGTTTTTTAAGAATAACTTTGTGGTAATGTATAATGCGATTTTATAAACTTTTGTTTATTTGGTAAGATTGTATAAACAATTGGAATAATTTTGATAGTTTTACAATTTATGAAGTTTTTATGTTTATGAGAAAACATACAACATACAACATAAAAAGTCCAAATCGTATGTCTAAACAAAACTTCAACTTCATCTCATAATTTCACACCATGATTTCAAATCAATGATTTCGTATCGCATGACCAAACGGGCCTTAATAAATGTATAATTTTGAAAAAATTACTTGATTGAGGTCTTTTTAAAAATTAATTACTGATTTTAGCAATATTTTTTATTTATTACCATTTATAGCAATACATAGCAATACTATGATAAATCTACACTTGTATTAAAAGTGAATTATGCATACAATATAAATGTATTATAAGTGTTTTAAAATATATATTATGTTTGTGTAGTAAGAAACTGACATAATGTATTATAAGTCTATTAAAGTATGTGATAAATGTATTATCCATATATAAAACTTGTATTATATATGTTTTATAAATAGTTCTCTGCAATATGATTTAAAACTATATTATAAATGTATTATAAGTGTTCAATAATTTTTTTTATTGATATAAATAATAAATATTTTTTTAGTATTGTATATTTATTCCTCCCAACGAGCAAAGAGTAACCACACGACCCCAGATTTTATACCATTTGTAGCATATTTGAAAAAAAAAAAAAGAGTCCCAATTCCCTACCAATTTTAGTATAATTTTTATATATTTTTTCTACATTTGAAATAAAAAACTATACATATTTTTATACAATTTATAGAATCACAATATGCATACAATTTATATACAAAAAAATATTATATGTGTTTTTTTTTTCAAGAAACCTAACTTATATAAAATTTATACATATTCCATACAACATTTATACATGCATGAAGTCGTGAGTGAGATTCAAAGCATGGTTTTGTAAACGTTTTGAAAAAGCAAAAAAAACCATACTATGTTTGGTAAACGGAGAATTACTGCTATATTTAATAATTTTGGATTTTATTTTGTATTATATAAAAGAAAAATAATCCCATAATAGTATAAGAAAATTTATGTTTTTTTTTTTATATAGAAAGGGCTTTAACAATGCTTAGGCATATTCAAAATTGGGCTCACCAACTATTTCTCAGATAAGGTAAGGCCCATGCCCTAGTATCTGACACAATTTTTTTTTTTTTTTGGGTGAAAGTGAATAAATATTGTTTTGGAGAAAAAAACATTTATCAACCAAATTAATCATAATAACTATTTTCTTTGTTTTATTAAGGTGACATATTTTCTTATACCGTAAAAGAATGACATATTTTTATATTAAAAATTTATTTAATTTTAAATTTTTTATTTTATCATTAATTAATATCACGTGTTATAATTAAGATGAAATGTTTAAGATCACAAATTATCAAAGTTTTTTTTTGCTTCAATGTTCGTTTGAAGTTAAATCATGTCAAATAGTTAAACCAAATAAGAATCATTTATGTCTTCCTCAAACATCTTGCTCATGAACAATATTCACTAATAAGAGTAGTACTAGTATATTTTAAAAGAATTACTTCGTAATAAATCTTTAGCTTTATATGACTAATATTTGAGATAATATCATATTGTAATTAGAAAATAGAAAATGGAAATTAAAATCATGTGTCCTTTGAACTAAGATCCATTACTCCCTATGTTGTCCTCCACACATTCTTGGACTTCAAAATATTCAGGCAAGAAAGGCGGCTTCTCCGTCGTCAACTTCTTACCTCCGCCATCGCCACCACCACCCACAACGTTGGCTTTCTCATCAAAATACTTTATAGCCACGCGTATCCTCTTCAGAATCGCAAAAAATTCTTCAATTTCATCGTCATTCACCATTGTCCCCTTATTTTCCTCATCCTCTTTCGTAATATTCACCTCTTTATTGTCAATCTCTAATTTATCATTATCATCATCATCATCTATTCTTTTCCTTTTTTGCACCTCCACCATTAAAAAAAATTGTGTTATTAGGGAAGGGAATGAATAGAGGAGAAAATGTGTAAATGGCTATATATGAAATTTCCAATTGGAATTTTTAGAGGTTGATTATTGTGGAGTCATTTTACATGTTTTTATAGTGGAATTTTAGGAGTTGACGTAAGTGAATCAACATGCAATTTCACATGTTGATATTAAGGAATACCAACATATTTACGTCTTTGATTTTTAAACTTTTAATTCATCTTATCCTAAAAACAACTTTAAGGAAAAAAAAATTAGACAATTTTTAATTCCACGAAATTCTCTACTAGCACCACCACTCAAGGCGTTAGCTTTCACTCCAAGATACTTCACAACCATACTGCGTATCCTCTCTAGGATCGCGAAGAATTCTTCCGCTGCATCATCATTCATCAACCATCATGGTCCCTTATCTATTCTGTTATGTTTCTTCACCTCCATCAAGGGTGTTTGCAATTCAGTTTGGATTAATGTTTCATTAAAAGAAAATCAAACCAATTAAGTTGCTTTTATTATTTGGTAGATTAAATTTGTATTCAATAATAGATAAAAAATAAATATTATTAAAAAAATAATAACAGTATAACAAGATAAAAAAATAAAAAAGGAGCTTTTTCGCATTTCATCGCCTTAGTTTTAATCCATTTTTTTTTGGAATTTTTTATTTTTGCATTGTTTTGTCAGTTTTTTAAATATAATATATGACAATATACCTTCAAGAACATATTAGGTTGACTATATTCCAACATAATACTACCATATCAACTACACTCTTAAAAAAGAAGAAAATAATATATTTAATCAGGTTATATACGTAGCTTCCTCCAAAACAATCATATGCATTGTTCAAGAACTTAGCTATTCTAAGAAATACAATAAAATTTCTTACAAAAATTTCTGTGTGCAAAAATTTAATGATTTGGTTGTGATATATATATACCACAATATTTGAATTAAACAATGATGAATAATTAAAGTACTCAAAGACAAGTTATTTTCAACATATAATTGTTTCTTGGCATTATCAAAATAGAAATTACAATTCAAACTAAAATATAAAAAATCGATTACTATAAAGACAAACATCAAGAACACAAACTAATAAGAATGCAAAAATTAATAGGTACTGTAATTTTTTTTAAAAACATATATGTATGTATGTATTTATGTGTGTGTTCGGTTTGATTTAATTTTTTGATTTTATTTTACTTAAAAAAAATCATTTTTTTCCCTTTGATGTGATTTGATTTGTTTTCTTTTTCTCTTGCCAGGGAATTCACGAAAAGTGGAGAAAATGTGTAAATGACTAGGAAATTTCCAAATTGGATTTTTTTAAGGGTTGATTATTATAGAGTCGTTTCACGTGTAGCTTTTATAGTGAATTTTTGGGAGTTGACTAAGGGAATCAACTTGTGATATCATATGCCTACGTAAATAATGCCTTTGATTTTTAAACTCACTATATTGATGTGACTAAAAATTCACATTTGATTTTTTTATAGAAATATAAGAAAAGATTTTGATATCAAAAGAAATTAATCGTTCGAAATTATTATTTATACCTAAGTTATAATATCACATGACTCCAATATTTAAACTACCATTTTTCCTAGAGATAATTTATTTGTCTTTACAAGTCTATTTTTAATACTCCTCTTACACGTGCAAAAATATATTTTTAGGTAGTTAAAGTGATTCTTTAGCACACTTTTTTAAGTTAGAAAAAAGAAAGAAGTGTTGATATCTAATTTTTATAGCGAGTTTCTTTCACAAATATTATTATTTTCAGATGTTTGTCCATTTTTTTTTTGGTTCAGGCAATTGCTTTGCTTACCTGTATTATATTTCAAATTAATAAGAAAAGAAGTATTTTTAACCAATTCACTAAAACTTGGAATTAGAAAAAATAGAAAACCATTTTTTTTCGCACTCTTAAATAGAAAATAAGTACAAATTACTTAGATAAAATTAAATAATAAATAATTTTGATAATAACATTTATGTATTTGGACACATAAATTATTGTGAAGTCCGTTATTATATATATTTATTAAAAGACACAACTTCCCATCGTCACTCTTTTTTACTTTTTTTAGATCTCAAATAATGTTGGTTCCTCCCTTAGAGAAATAATATTAGACAACCAACAGGGATTGTGGTGGAGTGACAAGTATTCTTTCATTCTTAATCAAGAGGTGTTGGGTTCAAGTTTCCTGGATACAGAGTCGTCTTTGTTAAAAAGCGCTTGACCCCGAAATGTGGACTTCCCGACGCGAATCCAAAAAAACATTTTTTAGGGTTTATCTTTAAGGACTTCCCTATCGATCCCGTATTTGTATGCATCGGATTTTCATTATTCACAAACTATTACTCAAAAACATTGTAATCAACAAGTCTCAAGCTCTGAAATATTGTCATCTCTTGCTTTTCCAGGGACGTTTTTGGATAGTCAAACTCTGAAATTTTGTCATCTCTTATTTTTTTGGTGACGTTGTTGGACAGCCACATCGAAGAATGGGCTTAATCAACTTCATTATTTTTATAATTGTCATTTGACTTATCGTTATCTAGCTTTTTCATGATTAATCACGCATGACAAGCAATTTAGTATCAACTATTTTATTGTTTGGTCATCTCAATAGGCATGTGTCACGACCCAAGCTAGACCTTAGGCGTGATACGATGATCAGAATCTCGAGTGATTCCAACCAAGCTTCTTAGCATACATCACCTAATAAGGTAAGTAAAGACGTCAATCAAATCAAAGAGCAGAAGATAAGTCTATAATAGAATCTCAAATGGGAAGAAAACTCAGAGCAGTATGTTCGAATAATCGGAACTACATACTCATGATCGTCTAAACATGCCTCTACTATTAGATAGGGCTTAAGACAAGTTCCTAGCTCACCAAAACATAAAGAATTAAAGTCATGGAAATATAGAGATAAAAGCACAAGTGTTGCATCCTCGAAACAGGAGGACTAGCCAACAATGAAATAGTGCTCAATAGCTAGCCACGAGCGGGAGAATGAGCACAATGATCGTCAAGCCCTACATTATGATACAATGAAGACAAAAAATATGCGTTCCATGTACTAAGTATGTGAGAAATATGCATAGCATAAACATGAGATAATCATGATCATGAGACATGAGATGCAAGACCATAAACCATTCAAATCGTGAGAGTAAAATCATAAGTCATAAAAACATGGTCAATGCATCACTTAAAAATATAGTAAGAGCTTAAAAGAAAACATAGTTCATTTGTGGATATAAGACCATGTGAGCTATAACATGAAAATCGGTGTTACTCCCACACCGAAAAGAGAGAGGCTACTTGCCAAGGTAGACTTCGTGAGAACATCTTAAACATCATGTGCTATATGTGGATCCACTAGCTAGGCCAATTAATACAAACCTACGGGGGAAACATAGTTTGGGACTACAGGTTGCTACTAGAGTTCCCTGGAGTCGCTTCTTGAGCTTTCGGACTGAACCCCACCTCAAAGTCCTCTCGGTGCTTAGTCAATATTCTAACGGAATTCTAAATCATAGTCATTAACATCATTAGAAAATGCAATAACAAATACCAATCCACATAATAAAATAGTCATAAGAGTAGTTCATTAACATAGTGATTTATACAAGTACGAGAAAACCATTGATCTTTATGAATCCGTGAGTCGATGAAAAAACCTTTCACCTGAATGTGTGAGAAAGCCTTTCATAATCTTTATACTTGCTGAGAACATACTTGAAATCATAATTCATCATCATCAAAAACTATTCATAAATCCTTCATCAATCGATCATAACTTCATAAATTCATATGTGAAAATAGTATAATAAATGGGTCAATGAAAACTCCATTGAAAATATGCAGTTAAACTTGAAATATGTGTAATTGAATGATTAACATTGAAATAAATCATAATTGAATTGACCCATTACAATCTCATGAAAATCATAAAATCATTGAATTGAAATCAATTGAAAAAAGAGAAAACCTTTGGGACTCTATGGATGGAAAGGATCCATGGATGAATTCCTAGCATACCTGAAATTGAAGCTTTAACAACAATGAAATCGAAGAACTTGAATTTGAGAACCCTAGCTTGAACCTTGAAGAAGAGCTTGGGAGGATTCTTCAAGAGAGATGATTTTTGTAAAGAGAGAGTAGTTGAGGGAATAAGGGGAATTTGTAGGATTTGGACAATTATATGTTTAGGATTAGGTCCCAAAATGTCGTAGTCTAAGACTTAATTGGGTAGAAAAATATGGAAATATCCTTAAAAAATACTGACGGAGATAGTTAGGCGAGATTGGCCATACTCGCCGATCCAATCGGTGGGTCGCCAATCCTCTCTAATCCTTGTCAAATTTCCTCATCTCTGAGTAAAAATTCTCTGAAGGTTTCGGTGAGTTCGATCTAGCTTGCTGACTGGATTGGCGAGTAGTCCCGTATGAAATTCAAAAAACATTCATATTTGGCACCGATCTAGCTCTCACCTCGCCTTAGTTATCGGTTTTTTTAAGGATTTTCTCTGATGACTTTGGTGAGTTGGCTTAGCTCGCCAACTCATTTGGTGAATCTCCGAAACTCTTTCCTTCTCGCCAATTCTTCCTTCCTCCTGAGCAAATTTCTTAGAACTTATTGGCAAACTCATTTGCCACTTGGCGAGTCGCCAAGGCCGACTTGGCGAGCCTCAACCTTATTTTTTCAAGTTTTTCCTTTTTTATTTCAATACATCGACTTTTCAACTTTTGAGGCTTCACATCGTATCTGTGAACCGCATTAATAAAATTCAACTATATATACCGTTTTAAGAGTAAATAATTTAGCACCCACCATGGAGTATTCCGGCAATTATAGTATTATTTCGACTAATTGATTTGCTTTAATTTTTTTTGGAAGAAAATTCACCACCATATCTCATGACGAAAGAAATGCTCATTTACTAATAGAAGTCATCTTCTTATTTTTTTTAAAAGTTTATTTTAAGATATGGTGAATATAACCAAACGGATTGCTAGAAGTCGAACCCTTGATGACATGGACAATTATGAGGACGAAGATTATAACCAAAGTTATAGAAATGGCTTGGATCTTGATATAGAGGTAAAACTCTTGGAGTTACAATACATCCAAATAATGGTGCAACCTTCACAACATAACAAGAAGATGATCCAAATAAGCTACTTCGATATTCATTCGGTTCATAATCTTTTGAGATTTTTCACATTCCTCGTACGTAGTAACATTTATTAATCATAATAATTATTTTCTTTATTTCATTTTAAGTGATACTATTTTTATGCCAAAGTATTTTTTTTCCTTCAATGTTGTTTTATGCTAAATCATGCGAAGTAAATTAAAACAGAATAAGAATCATTTATCTCTTCCTTAAACATCTTGCTCATGAACATTCACTAATTAGAAATGGAAATTAAAATAAAAGATGGAGGAAGGCTTAATCGACCCTTTGAACTAAAATATTTTCTTTTCTTGATTTGGATCTACATTGTCCTCCACACATTCTTGCCCTTCAAAATCTTCCGGCAACAAAGCCGGATTCCACGGCTTCTCCGCCATCAACTTCTTCCCGTCACCACCACCAAAGATTTTAGTTTTCTCATTAAAATACTTCATAGCCACGCGTATCCTTTTTAGGATCGCGAAGAATTCTTCCACTTCATCATCATCCACTATTGTCACCTTATTTTCTTCGTCCTCTTTCGTAACTTTCACCTCTTTATCATCATTCTCTTCATTACCAACATCTATTCTTTTCCTCTTTTGCACCTCCATCATACAAAAAATTAAAATTGCTATAGAGAAAATGTGATGACTATGAAATTTCCAAATTGGAATTTTTAGAGGTTGATTATTGTGGAGTAGTTTCTACGTGTTGTTAATTATATAGTGGAATTTTTTGGAGTTGACCAAGCAAATAAACCTGTGATGATGTTATATGTTGATGTCATGGGAAATGTCGTAAGCAAAATGTCGAATGCCTACGAACAAAGACCATTGATTTTTAAGCTCATTAATTTAATGTCTCTAGCTAAACCACCTAATTAGGAAAAAAGTAATTCAAATTTTAGTTAATTTTTTCTTTATCGTTGTCTAGTTAAACCACCTAATTAGGAAAAACAATACATGTAGTATTTCTTAGTTTGATTTCAAACGTTCCAATTATTTATTTCTTTAAAAAAGAATATTACTTTTTTATATTCCTCCGTTCACTTTTACTTGTCCATTATTTTAAAAATAATTTTTAATTTTTATTTATTACTTTAACATATTAAGAAAATATATTAGTTTGAATGAAGTGTCAAACACACACCTAAATCATCCATTATTTTTTTTGAATTGCACACCTATATTATTTTGTGTGTGAGAAACACACCTAAATTAATTTAATTTTTCACGTAAAAAGATATTTTAATACAATTTATACTTTTTTAATTTAAAGCCATAATTTTTGTTTTTATGTTTTGTGCAATTTTATAATCAAATAAATAAATTAAAACAAACGAAATATTCATTAAAGGATACAATAATTAGATGCACAAAGTCAGTCAATTAGTGCACCAATATAATATATGATGTAATAACGATGACAAAATCATTTTGATGGATAACGTGTGTGATGGCACAATTTTCAACCTGAAAAGACACTCCAATCGACAAACAGGTTAATGAGTGGTTGTTGGTATCGGTGTTTTAAAAAGTGAGTGGCGTGAAACTTTATACTTAACATAGTGTGAGACGTAGGGCTGAACACGAAAAATCGAACTAAATTGATAATCAAATCAAATCGGAAAAAAACCGACATTTATTTGGTTTGATTTGGTTTGGTTTTTAAATTTAAAAACCGACTATATTTGGTTTGGTTTTGGTTTCAAGTCTAAAAAAAACCAAAAAAATCGAACCAAACCGATTTTATATATACATATTTTAAAAATTAAATTTGTATATATATGTGTGTGTATTTTAATTTTTTTATGAAAAAATACAATTTATATTGAATTTTTATATTCTTGATCTTGGCCATGCTTTTGAATTATACTAGATTGAGTCAAAATATTTTGATGGACTTCTAATGAAATGAGTCCATCTTGCATGGTTGGACCCAAAGTAAAAGTAAACAAAATGTGGACTTCATATCATCATTGCTAAGAATAATTATGCTCCTGAGTTTAGTTTTAGGAGTGACTATTCTTGGCAATACTATTTCAAATAAGTTTAAATTCAAATAGTGACTAGTGTCTACAAGGAGATTTAAAAACCGACAAAAACCGAAAAAACCGATAAAAACCGACAAAAACCGAATAGTAAAAACCGATATAGTTTGGTTTGGTTTGGTTTGACAATTTGAATAACCGACTCAATTGGTTTGGTTATTTTTTAAATAAAAACCGATCCAAACCGAACCGTGAGCACCCCTAGTGAGACGTAATGGTGCATCAATCTCATCAATTTTGCTAGTGTTTGAATCTAAATTTTTAAATATTTTTGATAAATTATTTTTAAGTAAAATTTTGATGAAGCTTCACTATGTGTTTGGCTATAAGTTTTTTTAACAATGTTTGGTTATTTCAAAAATATTATTTTATACTCGTAAGTTCTAAAAATTATTTAAAATATTCATAACTTTGTGTTATCATTTTATAATGAACATGTTTCGTTAAAATAAACTTATAACATACTTAATTGATAACAATCAACAACAACAAATAACAATATGGGCAAGAGCAATACATGCATCGAATTAAAAATAAATTATTCTTTTTTTCTAATCTTGTCACTCAAATATTCTTTTTCGGATGAGGTAATAACAAATTATTCTTTTATAAAATCTTCCTACATTCTAAAAACAATCTCTTCCCGAAAAACTTTTATTTTTATTAATAGGTAGAGATGTTATTTAATGGTGTTGGTTGACCACATTAATGGAGTAAGTAGATAGATAAATATTAGTTGGAATTAGTAAAGGATGAGTATTTTTATAAATTATAAAAGTTTGGGGTATTTTTGAATTTTTAAGACTTCCCAAATATTAGAACTTGGCTCAAGTTTTAGTTTTTCCTAGAACTTAAAAAATTGAAATGTTTGCCAAATATATTTGCCAAGTAATGACAAATTATATGACCAAACACCTTTAATTATTTTAATTTATAATAAGTATAATAGTATTGTAACACAAAAATTATATAAAAACAAATTAATAATTTTCAAAATTTTTAAAATATGATTAAAGAATTCATTAAGAATTAAACTTCTAACATGATTTTGTATGTATTAATAATGCAATGAAATAAAAATTATTATGAGATGGAAATTAACTTTAACATCTTAACTTTTAAACAATAAAAGAATCACAACTTTTAAAAGGCATAATATATAAGTGTGCCATTTTATTTTGGTCTCAACTGATGTCTATGCCTTGCAATTTTGGATGTCATAAATAGACATTTAAACCTGTATAAAGTTGAACATGTAGACGTGTGTATATTCCATGTGGCATAATACACGTAGGACACTACGTAGGATGCGAATTGATATGTCGAACTCATATGTGTTGTCACGATCCCGACCCGACGTGACTAACACCCACACTAACCCTCCGGTGGAAGACCATTAATATAGTTCAACTATCAACATTCACGAGATATATGAAGTATAGAGATGTGAAAGCAGCTTAATTTAAATTAATAAGGCTGAGTCCCCATAAACTCATCAAAGTCTAGTCAACTACCCAAAACATGTGGAAAATACTTAGGAATTGAAAGTGATTGTACCAAAACATTCTACCAACAAATCTTAATGAGGACGCAACCTCGAAAGAACATAACAAAATATTGTCTGAAAGTCTAAGTCCTGAAAGAAGGACTCAAGATAGAAAGAGCTCATGGTCCCGTAAGAAGTGGATCACCTTGAACTCTCGACAACTAGTGATCTTCTAGGCGAGGTCTCTCTGCAATCGACTAAATATGCCATGTACTCAATAAAACAAAGCAAGTGTAGTATCAGTACACAAAGTCAACAGTATACTGGTAGGATAACGTGGTTAGCTAGTAAGCGAGTCATGGACGAGTAAACCTAACATAGTAAGCACATATATACAAAATAAACTTAACCATTTTCATCTCAATCAATACTCAACAAGATCATAGTTCATCAATCTCTATATCATGCAATTTCACATAAGGATCCTCTCATGGGACCTGCGGGCACTTATTATGTGTTGGAACGTGACACCAAATCCAAGATTTGTGTTGAAACATGACACTCGATCCAATTATTTGTCGGTACGTGACACCCGATCCAAATATATATCGAAACGTGACTTCAGATCCAACATACAAATCCGCCACAATTACAAGCAGTAGTAAATCATCATATCACCAAAAATAGGTTCATCATAAGTCATGCCAGTAAGTGATTGTTATGCCCTATTTTTAACCGAGGTTAGATATAAAGCACAACATATGGACTCTGAAAAAGATTAATTATTGTATGGAGTCGCCACCTAATTTATTTAGGAAAATAAGGAAAACCTATTTGATGCATGACCTGTATGACTCACGTTTCAATCTGTGAAAAACCAATTTAGATTCTAGGTAAGGGTTTACATTATTCCAAAGGGAAGGTGTTAGGCATCCTTCGAAATCCACAAAATGTGGTACCCAGCTAGACTTAATTCATCAAAAAGGGAGGAGATAAAATTATTATTTGCAAGTATAACAAACATATATATAAAAATATATACACTAAAATTGTATAAGAATATATGTATAAAAAAAAGTATGTACTAAGTAAGTAAAGTATATTATCATCAATTATGTGTAGAAAAATATGAGAAAGGTATATGTATATTAAAAAGGTAGTTTTTATGCAATATTAAAAGAATAGCCATTTATTCATATGAACAAAGAACTCTTTTATCATATGAAAAGAAAAATATTTTTGAATATCATTTGCAGTATCTCCGAATACATGTACAGACACTTGATAAAATATTAATAATGAATAAATTATTATCAAAATAATTTTAAAATATGTGTGTATATATATTACAAAAAATAGAATTCTATTTTATAGTAAGCTCAGAGGCGTAACTGTAATAAGTGTTACATTTCTATTAGAACGTCATGGTGATTCGTAAAAAAAATCAATTCAATTGTTCAAAAGAGATTTTAAAAGAAAATAGTTTAATTTAAGGAGTCACCATAATTTTAGGATAATAAGAAACCAATCAATTATTTAAAAATGTCTACAAATTCAATGGATCCTAAGTAAGGGGTTCAAGTTATTTCAAAGGGAAGGTATCAGCATTCTTCGAAATACACAACTGCAGGTCCCAGCTAAACTCAGCTTTTAAATTGAGGAGATGAAAATATTGCGCAAATATGTAATGAAATATACATAAAGAATAAATTAAAACAATAATATAAGGAACGGCCTAATGTTTGCCTAACGTCAATAATATACACAATAATAAATTAAATATATTATTCGAACTTAATTCGAATAGCTTTCTCAGGAAGCAATTTTGAGTACCTGTAAAAGACTTAATAGAAGTGTTAGTAAGGAATAAATATGATGATGATGATAATAATAATAATAATAATAATAATAATAATAATAACTAAAAATAAAATCCGTCTTATAAACATGGAAGGCCTTGGAAATCGACGGTAATTTCTTCATCGACCTATTAGGTGTAATCTCTATTTAATATGATGAATTACAATAATAATTAAAAATAATAAAATTATTTCAATACAATGGCGTGAAAGCCATGACAATCAATAATTGATGAAACAATCGGCATAATAGAGACAACATATAAGATATTTGAGAAGTGAAACAATAATAGCGTAATTAATAACATAATAAGAAATACACTAGATAAAAGATGTAAAATTCAAACCAAGAACAATAATTCTACAAAAATAGTAACATAAACAAAAATAACAAAAGAAAAAAGAAAGAAAAAAAAACTGGTGAATATTTACATCATCAAACACCAACACCCACAAAAATAAAGGTATAATATGACCAAAAAAAAGTGAGAAGATTTTATCAATTAACTTAAACACATGATAATATAAAAAAAAAAAAATAGTAATACTAAAGTTAATGACAAGTGAATCAACCTAGCTTTAGTATATCCTACATAGTCAAAAAAAGAATAAAAACAATAATATCAACATCCATTAAATAAGAAATCATGTATTAAAGAAAATAAATTATTACTAATCATCAATTATAATCCTTTGATGAATAAATATAGTCAAAACAAATGAAGTTAAACTATTAGCAAAAGTAGTCAAACAAAGTTAAAAATAGATACAAGATAACTATAAATAAATAAAGTATACACTAATCATCAATTATAATCCACCAACAAACAAAAGTGATGAATAAATATAGCCAAAATAAATGAAGTTAAACTATTAACAAAAGTAGTCAAACAAAAACAAAATAATAATTTTCACTCAACAAACAATAGATATCACTAATAGAGAGATATAATGGAGACAACAACAATAAAGTAAAAAATAATAGAAACAAATCATAATAATTATATCTATCATCAAACAAAGTAGATTAAAACTATCATATCTTTTAAAACAATTAATTAAAATAATCAAAAGCAAATATATATGACAATAGAATTCACTAATAAAAGATATGATGGAGACAACAACAATAAAGTAAAAAATAATAGAAACAAATCACAATAATTATATCTATCATCAAACAAAGTAGATTAAAACTATCATATCTTTTAAAACAATTAATTAAAATAATCAAAAGCAAATATATATGACAATAGATGTCACTAATAAAAGATATGATGGAGACAACAACAATAAAGTAAAAAATAATAGAAACAAATCACAATAATTATATCTATCATAAAATAAAGTAGATCTATAAACAAAACAAAAAAAAAGTAAAAACAACAATGAAAAACAAAACAAAACAAAGGAGAGATAGAGTTGTTACTTGTTAGTTTCTTACCGAATTTACCATCGCGATAGCTAGTTGTTGTTTCCCGAAGATGGAGCTACTCCGGAGGTTATTAATTTAACACTATTGGACTTTGTTTTAGCTTGCAAAATATAACGTAAAATATAAACTTAAACTAAAATCTCCGTCTTTTTTTTAATGGGGAGGCCTCGAAAATCGACGGAAAAGATTTTTTCATTGGCCAATTACAATTTGAACTATATATAAATTTGAAGTAATATTTCATATTATCACTTAAGGCTATACAACAACAACAACAACAACAACAACAAACAACAACACTTAAGGCTATCAAAACAGTAAATCCGACCAAAAATGTACCTCATATTGTACCTAAAATTTGAAACTCCAAACGGCAAAACTGGACTTTATGTCCTTCATGAAAGTTGTAGATATATGTCTTAAGCTTGCAAAACAAAAAGAATCATCACAAAATACATTTTGTACAAAAAGATATGATCAAAATACTAGCGGTTGTACATGCTGGAATTTTAAATAAAAAATCTAGACAAAACTTGTCCTATGTTGCGTCCTATTTTTTGACCCAATAACAGCAGATCTAGGCTCCAACATAAACATAAAAGCTGTAGGTACGTGTTTCATCTTTCCAAAATATATTTATTTACTAAAAACAAAGATCTATACAATGAGATACGTCAAAATTACTAACAGCTATGCAGTTTCAAAAAATCGAATTTGATTTACTTACCACAAGAGAGAGGTTGCTTTGAGTTCCAATTGAAAGGACAAGTTTTCTTGGTGAATTTTGGTGAGGGATTATGCTGGAGAGAGGGATCAAAGTATCTTCTTGGCTTTAGAGATTTAAAATTGAGAGAGAAAGTAGAATAGAAAGTCTTCTTAGGTGATATTTATCACCTAGCACTTACTAGGAAGGTGCTTGCCCAAAAAATAAAAGTGGGCAGCCCAAATTCATACATATATGCATATGTGTATATGTATATGTAAAGAAAAATTCTAATTAGCAGTTTACATAAATACCCCAATACGATCCCCTAAACTACAATCGCAAATCTATGGTAAACAAATTTTAAAAATCACTCAAAATGTCATCAAAATGACTTAACGAGTCATTACAAAAAAAATATATGTATCGATATGTAACACAAAAATAAAAAATGTAATCGGTATTTTGGAAGATATTGTGTTGTAAAGAATAAATTACAGTGTTATGTTGTGTACGCTTGAAGATGACTGTAAAATAGTGTGACTATTAAAATTTATAATGACAATAAATTGATAAAAAATTTATTATTTACGAAATTAAGAATGTTTATCCATAAATTATTAAAAGGGAAAAAATGAGAAAAACAATTCATGAAAATACTAAAATAAGGATAATTATTAATAAAAAAATTTAAACTAAAAAAAATGTGTAAAATATTATATTTTGTGTTCTTTAACAATCAAGTAGTCTTAAAACGTAAATTTTGAGTACAGAGAGCCAAAATTGGGTGTCAACAGTGATCATTTCACAAAATTTTAGCATGCTTCTCTATTCATATAAACATATGCATACAGTGGAGTAATTTAACAATTACATTCACATAAGGGAAATAAATCATCATCTACCTCGAATTCGAGCTTCAACAACTCTAAAGTGAAGGAGCTTTCCCTTTCCGGGTTCGTTCCGTTTGTTCTTGGTCTAAAATAATAAATACATATAAAGAATCAACAAAATGGCCTAATTAATATGAATTATAACACAATTCTCATCCCAGGCCATACCCATGATCCTAACCCCTATTTTAGGGCTACTTTCCACCGTTAGTTTCAAGCCAAAACCCTCCCTTAAAGATCACCTACCATAGATTATGAGTTTTACAAATTAATTTACAAGTTTAGGGAGTAAATTACTTACCTTTGGCACAAATTGGGGTGGAAACTAGTATAATAATTAAAACATCACCCCTTGACGAATAATAGTAAAATTACTTTCAAATAACAAATTAATAAAATATAATTAATTTTAATCGAGACATGGGATAAAAACATGAAGACCATGATAAGAGAAGACGTAAAATTAGGATACATATATATATATATATATATATATATATATATAATATTGCAACTTGTATTTGAATTACTCTTAATTCTCATATTCTATTTCTATTTATCATGATCCAACCCACCAGATTGTGCGGACACCCACTCTAATATCTAAGAAGGAGAACTCTTAATTTTCAATGGTCATCACATGTGGAAGTTTTAACAAAATACCAAAATAATAGTCTAAAAGATTCACGAAGACACCATATATCAATTTAAAACTCAAAGGTAAATTATACAAAACATTCTAACACCCGCCAAGGATACTAGTCTAAACAAGTACAAGGACTTCTAAGAATATAATACATAAATAAAATAATGACATAGATCCCATCAACAGGAAGGAAGTGTAGAAGCTGTTGGAGAATCATCTTCATCTGCACCTATGAAATATCACTGATCTTGCAACCAGACTATGCATAACGGCATAGCAAGAGTAGTATGAGTACAAATAATACGTACTCTTAGGCATCATCGGTCAACCCGGTACCCACCACATAATATAAAGAAATCAATCAGAAGAAGAACATGCTATAACAGATACCCTGAGCCAACCTTTATGCACACACTCTGATTACCCCACTTGCCTCTTTCACCACTAGTATGTATCATGATATCAACCTTTTATTGGGTCCGCTGCCAACTTTAATACAGAAATACAGATCAAGGCCTAGCTTTTCTATCACACGTAGAAGAGTTTCCGAATGCACACGTCATTAGGTCTATTTTACCAGTATACTATTTTTCCTCAAGCTTTTCACACTAATACCTGCCCCTAGAATATTTAGAGTCTCACTTGTAAGAGGGCAACATTAAAGTGGTCTAAGGCTCATCTCTTCCCTATTCGTATTGGCCAGCCATGATGGGTCCTAACCCGCTATGAAGGCCTCGCCATAGCGGAATTTCTCCCACCAGGACGGCCTGCCCAGAGACAGAGTCACAGAATCCCTTCCCAAGCCCCCCATTAACATGCGCACCAATAGGACACCAATAATAGCCGAGTCTAAGTCACTAATCTCACTTATACCCATCATATGCTCTCCACTTGCTTACTTATGACCTCATACCTACGATACAGACATATCTAATAACCATAATGTAATACCACATATATCACCACTATGATATGAAAATTTGTAACACTTGGACCTTCGGTCCTTTCATATCCATTATTACACAGTATGGACATACTTCATTATAAGTGTGTTAGTTTCTCTATCACCACACATATAAGCAGGATGCACAATTACTTCATATTATAGCATCACTAGGACTTTCAGTCTTTAACTTGAATCAGTTTGCATAATGAGCATTATTAATCACAGTTACAACAATCAATTGGTTCTCTCAAGGAAATATGACACATACGGTATCCGATTCAATATATGTCTGTGTGACATCCGATCTAATATGTACCAGTATGATACCCAATCCAATTATGTATTGGTGTGATAATTGATCTAATATGTACCTGGGTGGTACCCGATCCAACAATCACAATAACAATCACAATCAATAATGCATGGCTCACACACTTGGACAATCAAGTAACAGGTTCATTACATGTAATTGATCATGAATAGTCATTTTACATTCTTCTTTTTATTTCATGAATATGCATTACTCAAGTTCTATACAAGAGGTAGTCAGCATAAACACCTACAAAATTACATATAGGCATATCCCTATATATACATCAATAGTCAGTACTGGAATCCCCCTTTAATTATCACAAGTCCCCGGGATCTAACCCAGCAACCTCCCTATACTTAATATCACGAGGTTCATCATCCCTTTTTCAACAAGTATCACCAAGGTTTACATTCAAGGATTGGACCATTATCACTATTATCATAATAATCATGACCAACACAACAATGATAATCATTCAACCATCCAAACTCTGCACCCTAAGGTCTAGGTATAAAATCTCCCATCAATTTATATTATATTAAATGATGAGAATGAGTTTATAACTACTGAATTAAGAAAATCTAGCATATTTAGGCACCAAGTAGCTGTAGAAGGATTATAGCATGATCTCCAACATTTGGAAGGAGAAATAATGGAGACAGGCCTGAAATCTGCGGACTGTAGCCTTTCTTGCGCTAGAATTCCCTTCCACCCTTCTCTGCAAGTCTAGAGAAGCTTTTTGAGGGTTTTTGGGGTGACCCTTACCTATTTTGGCACTTACGATAAGAAAGATAAAATAAAAATTCATGTCTTTTAATTATGTCCCCGACTATCCTATCATAGTGGCTCCCATCCCATCGTGGTGGGAGTATTCCCGCTATGGCGGATCGGCACTGTTCTAGATCAATTTATTTCACAAAAATTTTGTCCTTTATAGATAATGACAGTTTGAATTGTTACACTATTGATGGAGAAATTACTAATTATCTAAGGAAGCTATTTTAATAGCCTGTCCAGTTGTAGTGAGGAAATTGATGATGAAGCTGAGAAACCAAATGAACGATCTTCCCCCTGCGATAGCCATGAAAACTTTGAAAGATCGGAGGAAGTCTCTCCAGACGAAGAATGGGAAGGGTAAATTTGTCAACCCACCAATGCAGGACAACCCAATGAACTTCCTCATCTGGAATGCTAGAGGGGCCAATAGCGCCGCCTTTAGAAGAGAATGCCAAGCCTTATTCAAGATGCACAAACCCACTATGATGGTTCTCCTTGAGACAAAAATCACCGAGAAAAGAAGGATCACTAAAGGGCTCTTAGGTGGCATAGTCATTATGTGGAAGGAAGACTTCGTCAAGATGGACAATATCTTAGCCACCCCTAAATGATAATAAATAAAAAATATTGCTAAAATCAGTAATTATTTATTAAAAAGTACTAACTCTAATAAATTTTCCTAATAAGAATCACATAAATAGAGAGGAATAAAAATTGTTATTTTTCTTGCAAAAGCTGGACTTTCAAAATAGATAAATAAGACTTGTTTCATAAGACAAGCTTGGGTTCTATTGTATACATGAATAAGCCCTACGTATTTCTAAGCAAATGATCTTGGTGTGCTTGTATTAAAAGACTTAGTGCATTGATACTTAATATAAATGAATGTTTTTGTGTCATGTGTCCTAATTGGCAGGGTGCGATTTTATGAAATTGAGATTTTATGATATGAACCATTATGATTCCATAAGGGCCTATGGGCTAAGACATGATAAAAAAAGATTGATCCAGTTAATATTATTGGGCCGAATGAAATGTTGGAGAATTTTATTGGGATAATTTTAAATATGTACAGTAAATTAATTAGTTTATAACAAATATAGTCATATTTTATTTATATAAAAAAATAGCCAAAAATGATAGAAAATATAAAGTGACAATACGATATAACTTGCCAAAAGTCATAAAAAGTATACATTGACTATACAATATAAATTACTTATATATGAGATATACACTGAATATTGTAACTGCTTATTCCCATCGTTATGAATAGGCTAATGGGGAAGGTAATTGGGCCAAAAAACTTCGGGTAGTAACTTCGAAATTTTTTAGCATATGCCAGACTTGAATGAATTTTGAGTCAGGTAAAGTCTAGAGTATCCCGGTAATAGATGGGGGGATTGAATTGACTGTCTAATTGGGTTAGATGATAGCCAAGATGATATGGAGCTGTTACGACTTTACGAAATCGCATTTGGATGAGTAAATCTCCCATAATCCGATTTGGCGTGAAAGGTATGGTTTATGACGCCATGGGTTGAAGGTGTGTGGTGAAATGGAAGTTTGGAGCTCAAGTTATGAGCTCTTTGTTTCTGTGCAACCCGCTAGAGTGAGAATAATTTCACTAGAGCGGGATGGTTCCACTGTGGCGGGACAGACGGGACTTAAGTCGGAAAAAAAGCCAAAATGAATTATTTTATTCCCACTTCGTTCTTGAAGGAACCAAAATAACCTAGGGTGATTTTCTACTGGTTTTCAGCCCAATATGTACCAAAGGTAAGTAATTTACTCCCTAAACTTGTAAATTGATTCCCAAAACCCATAATCTATGGTGGGCGATCTTGATGGAGGGTTTTTGTCTTGAAACTAATGGTAGAAAGTAGCCCTAGAATGGGGGTTAGGATCATGGATTTGGCCTAGGGTGAGAATTGTACAATAATTCATATTAGTTAGGCCATTTTATTGATCCTTTGAATGTGTTTACTGTGTTTTGACCAAAAACAAGAGTAACAAATCCACAAAGGAAAAGCTCATGCACCTTAGAGTTGTTGAAGCTTGAATTCGAGGTAGGTGATGATTTTGTTTCCCGTATGTGTTTCATGTATTTTCTAAATTACTTTATTGTATGCATATGTGTATATGAATAGAAAAGCATGCTACGAACTATGTGAAATGATCACTACTGGCCTGTTTTGTGATGAACCTGTTCTTGGTGATATAATGTTGACAATTGTTGGTAATTTGTGATTGCTTAGTATGTTTGGATCGGGTGTCACGTTCTGACATAAAATAAGTGTTTGCAGGTCCCATGAGAGGTCCCTTATATGAAATTTCATGATATTGGGATTAATGAACTGTGATCTTGTTGAGTACTGTTTGAGATGAAAATGGTTAAGTTATTTCGTATATATGCACTTATTATGTTGGATTTACTTGTGCATGACTCGCTTAATGGCTAGCCGCATGATCCTACCAGAACACTATTTATTTTGTGTACTGATAGTACACTTGCTCTATCTTTGTTGAGTACAAGACATATTTAGCCGGCTACGGAGAGACCTCGCTTAGAGGTGTAATTATGTTCGAGTTCAAGGGTAAGCTATTTCTTTCAAGCTGCCATGGACACTCTTTTATTCCTAGTCCTTCTTTCGGCACTTAGCTTCAGACACTATTGTTATGTTTTTTTCGGGGTTGCATCCCCTTTCTAGATTTGTTAGTTGTTTAGAGTTTTGATACGATTGACTTTTAGTTTCTATGATAATATTTTGCATGGTTTAAGTTCGTTGACTGGGTTCTAGCTGAGTTTATGGGAACTCGGCGCTATTATTTATATTTAAGCTACTCGGCGCCAAAATAGGCCATGAGTGACACCCACACTTAACCTCCTAGGTGGAGAACCAATGATACAAACCCCAACTTACATTAACGATTCAACTTATAAACCACGATAATAATGCGGAAGCTCAAACGTTATTAAAATAAGACATAACAAAAGTCACTAAAATCAATTACGTAACATTCCCTAAAATCTGAAAGTCCTCACATAAAGACATCTAAATTCTAAAACTAAGTCTGAAAATGTCAAACACCAAAATAAAAAATAACAAAATGTGTCCGAAAACTAAGGACACCATGCCATGACAGAGAGAATCCATCACGAGCTAAAAGGATGGCTCACCCTGAAATCTTATAAACTGGAGACTGACTAGAGCTAAGGTCGAGTCGAAGTCGGTGGAACACTCGCTGCACTCCACAAAATAAAACAAGACAAATACAAGTAGGGGTCAGTACAAGACAATATGTACTGAGTAGGTATCATTAGTTGACTCAAAATAGAAATCAATATGCATAAAGTAATAGCGGGTAGTCAACCATAACACTTATCAGGTGACAACCAACAAGATCAAGATCAAGTGACAACACAATGAACAATTACATAACCAGTCAACAATATTAAGATCACATATGAGGACTCAGGCCTGCACATCACGCTCTTTTGGAAAATGAGTTATTGGAGATTAGTTTGTATTAAGTCATTTTAATTTGTTTTTCTTTAATATTATCGTGTCGGAATGTGACACCCGATCCAAATATACCATGCTAGAATATGACACCCGATCCAAATATATCATATCGGAATATGACACCCGATCCAAATATATTTAATTTATTATTCTTTATTATTATATTCTACTTTATTAGCAATATTTTATCAAGCCTTCTTTATTCAAGGCACCATTTTTGATAGGACAATTTCAAGATTATAGATTTTACGGTCTTGGGATCTCAGACCAATCACAACAACATATCAACCATCCAAATCACAATAATTAAATGCATAGTAAACTTCACACATTACTCAATGACTATCAACCACTATTAAGAGTCTATCTATGATATAGAATAAACCATAACCTTCCTTAACCGAAGAACCAAAGTCAAGCAAGCTAATTCTCCGATGCTTTTGCTTTCCTCAATGCCTCAAAATATTTTCAATCTACCAAATATACAATATTCGTAAGCAAACGAGTCTGTAGACATCCATATTATAATATGTCTAGTCTAGACCCAAAACTCACCTACAATTAACATAATTCTAATGGTATTCATACAACACAATATCCTAATATTTAATTACCTATCTCAATATATTAAAACTTGAATTATAATGTGATAACCAAAAAAAATTCAACCCAAAGCCCGATTATTGCACCAGTACCCTCAACTATAAAAAAGAAAAGAAAAGAAGAAAATATATATCACAAAACCCAATCCTAATAATACGTAATAATCATTGTTCTGCCAATGATTAACTCATTCTTAATTTCTCAATTAATTTTGCACTTGTGAAACAATTAGTACACCTATAAAAATTAAAGCTTCCAAACTAATATTGTAATATTAAAATACCCATCCTTGCAACCATCAACATATGCATACAGAGGAATATAGTTAGGCGAAAGTTTTCATTACCTCAAGCCGTTCTCGTCGTTCTTCTCTGTCTCCGCACAGGTAAGGTTTTCTCTCTATTATTTCATTTCTTTTCTATTTAATTATGTATAAAAAGTAATAGACCCTATCCTTTTTCTTTAATAATTGGTATAGAGTATTAAATAAATTATCAACTTAGCCCACTAATTAAATTAGTTATTTAAATTTACCATTCAACTAAATAACTATGGTTATCGAATAGTCCAAATACCCATTAAAAGTTTACGGAATGAGTCTTTTATAAAATAAAAAGTTCTAGTTCTCAAAATGACCTAATAGGTCATTACAACAGACACCAATTTACCCACCGTTCATCCCCGAATGGTCAAGAGAAAAGCAAGGGTAGAAAAGGATATCTGACTCGACGAACAGATGTGGATATCTTCCACGCATATCTGCCTCAGTCTCTCAAGTTGACTCCTCAATCAGATGATTCTTCCATTGAACCTGCACAGACGCAATCTCCCTTGACCTCAACTTACGGACCTCCCTATCAAGAATAGCTACAGGCTTTTCCTTGTAAGACAAATTCTTATCAAGCAAGACCGAATTCCAGCGAATAATATAGTTGCCATCACCATGATATTTCTTTAACATAGACACATGAAACACTGGGTGTACTTTGGAAAAACCTGGAGGAAAATCCAACTCATAGGCCACCTCTCCAATACGCTTAAGAACTTTAAACGACCCAATATACCTCAGACTGAGCTTACCTCGCTTACCAAATCTCATCACACCCTTCATAGGTGAAACCTTCAACAACAATTGCTCTCCCTCCATAAACTCCATGTCCTTGACCTTTCGGTCTGCATACTCCTTCAGCCTGCTCTGAGCTGCTAGAAGCTTCTCTTGAATAAATTTTACCTTCTCTAGTGATTCCCTCAAAATATCAGTTCCCTAGGGTCTCACCTCAAATGCATCAAACCAACCAATAGGAGACCTATATTTCCTCCCATTCAATGCCTCAAATGGAGCTATATCAATACTCGAGTGATAATTATTATTGTACGAAAACTCTGCCAAAGGTAGGAACTGATCCCAATGACCACCAAAATCTATCACGCATGCACGAAGCATATCCTCCAGTACTTGAATTATCCTTTCAGACTGCCCATTGGTCTGAGGGTGAAATGTAGTACTAAGATCCAATTTAGTACCAAACTTAGCATGCAAGGTCCTCCAAAAGTTAGAAGTAAATTGCGTGCCTCTATCTGATATAATGGAAATCAAAACTCCATGTAATCAAACAATCTCACGGATATAGAGTTTGGCTAACTTCTCAGCATCATAAGTCACCTTGACTGGAATGAAGTGGGAAAACTTAGTTAACCTATCAACAATCACCCATATCGAATCAAACTTACCTAATGTCTTTGGAAGGCCGACCACAAAATCCATTGGACGACAAAATCAACAATGTCATGCTTCATTCTACACCACAATAATGTTATCTCAGATCGCGATAAATCTTAGTTGCACCAGGATGTATAGAGTACCTCAAAGTGTGAGCCTCTGCAAGAATAGTCTCAATTAAATTATCAATACGGGGCACACATACCTTTCCCTTAATCCTCAAGACGTCTTTCTCATCGATCACAGCCTTTTTAGCCTCTCTCTGCAAGACCATATCACGAATCCGACTCAGCTTCTCATCATCAAACTGCTTTTCTTTAATCTTATCAAGAATAGAAGATCTTGCCTCCACACAGGCTAAGAATCCCCCTTTCTCAGTTACTTCTAGCCTCATAAAGTCATTAGCCAGAGTTTGTACCTCTCTAGCCAATAGACGTCTGGAAACCCGCAAATGAGCTAAACTTCTCATGCTCCTTATTTTTTCGCTCAAGGCATCGACCACTACATTCGCTTTTCTTGGGTGATAAAGGATAGTGATATCATAGTCCTTGAGTAATTTCATCCACCTTCTCTATCTCAAATTCAAGTCTCTCTAAGTGAACACATGTTGTAAACTGCGATGATCTATATACACTTCACACTTCACACATGTTGCTAATGAAGTGGATTGTAATAATAAATAATGATAAATTAAATATATTTGGATCTGGTGTCACATTCCGACATGATATATTTGGATTGAGTGTCATATTGCGACACAGTACATTTAGATTGGGTGTCACGTTCTGACACGGTAATATTAAAGAAAAACAAATTAAAATGACTTAAACTCGACCTCATCTCTAGTCAGTCTCTAGTTCAAATAATTATGTGTGTTCATGCTGATTATTCCATGTGAATTACTTGAGTAATGTGAATCATGAAATAAAGGGTGAATGTGAATGACTTAGTGTTGATAGATCTCATGCCATGAACCTATTTGATTACCTGTCACTGTAGGTTATGATTTAGTCTCTATAATAGAGAGACTCGTAATAGTGATTAAGTAATACTGTGATGTTTACCATGTATTTAGTCGTTGTGGATTGTGATTGTGTTTGTGATTGTCATATTGGATCGAATTTCACTTTCAGACACATATATTGAATTGGGTGTTACATTTCGACACATATATATTGAATCGGGTGTCGTATTTTGACACACATATTGGATCGGGTGTCACATTCTGACACATATATTATTTGGGCATGAGTTCCATGAGAGAACCATTGTGTGACTATCATTTGTGAATTGATCTTGACTATATGTGTGATAATAGACAACTAACCCGATTATAATTGAGCATGCCCATCTTGTGTAATAATTGATATGAAAATATCGAAGATTCAAGTGTTACCATATTGACTGTTTTATTTGAGATTTACACTTTGAAACTGTATATTACCCTTAAAATGGTTAATTGGTAATGTGTTTATGTATATACCTGTTCGGATTATGTTATGGTGGGTAGATATGTCCGTATCGTAGGTATGAGGCTTTGAGTAAACAGGTGGAGCGCAGTTGATGTGTGGTCTAGTAAGATTGATAACTTAGAGTTAGATATTGATGGTGTCTTGTTGCTACATGTGAAAATTGATGGATTGGGAGAGAATTCAGAAATTCTGTCTCCGGACAAACCGCCCTGGCGGAAGGAATCCCACTACGGCGAGGTCACCAGAGCGGAATTGGTCCTGCCATGATGGGCTAGTACGATTGTAACGATCCATTAGGTCATTTTGAGCACTAGGGCTTTTTATTTCATAAAAGATTCATCCCGTAAATTTTTAATGGATATTTTGGACTATTTAATAACTATGGTTATTTAGTTGAGAGGTAAATTTAGATAACTAATTTAATTAATGGGCTAAAGTGATAATTTATTTTATACCCTATACCATTTATCTCATATTATTAAATTAGGTTAAAGATATTTGACACTTTTAATACATAAGAATTTTATATATGATCATAATTAGATTTATGTCATTAGAAGAAACTGAGGCTTAATCCTAAGCTTGAGATTGAGGAAATTAATTATAGATTCAAGTAAGTTTTTGGATTTAAGCTAGATATATAGTAATATAGGTGTCTATGGACTCGTTTACTTACGAATATTATGTACTTGTTAGATTGGAAATTTTCTAAGGCATTGAGGAAATGAAAGGCGTTGGAGAATTAGTTTGCTTGAGTTCGGTTCTTCGGTTGAGGTAGGTTATGATTTTTATTCTATATCATAGATAGACTCTTAATAGTGATTTATATTCATTGAGTAATGTATGAAGTTTACTACGTATTTAATTGTTGTGGTTTGAATGGTTGATATATTGTTGTGATTAGTCTGAAATCCCGAGGCCATCATATCCATAATCTTGAACGTGCCCTATCAAAAATATGGTGCCTTGAATAAAGAAGGCTTGATGAATTTTTTTTAATGAAGTGGAATGTAATCATGAAGAATGATAAATTAATTATATTTAGATCGAATGTCACATTTCGACACGATATATTTGGATTGGGTGTCACATTCCGATACAGTATATTTAGATCGGGTGTCACATTTCGACACAGTATATTTAGATCGGATATCACATTTTGGCACGATAATATTAAAGGAAAATAAATTAAAATGAGTTAATACTACCCAATCTCCAATAACTCATTTTCCAAAAGAGTGTGATGTG
This sequence comes from Solanum dulcamara, assembly GCF_947179165.1. NCBI lineage: Eukaryota > Viridiplantae > Streptophyta > Magnoliopsida > Solanales > Solanaceae > Solanum > Solanum dulcamara. The sequence goes on from NC_077246.1 coordinate 63,806,856, forward strand.
GAGGCTTGAGTCCTCATGTGTGATTTTAATATTGTTGACTGATTATGTATCTGTTCATTGGTTGCCACCTGTTAAGTGTTGTTGTTGGTTTCCCATTATTACTTATTGCATATTGATTCCTATTGGCCGATAATACCTATTCAGTACATGTTGTCCTGTACTGACCCTTACTTGTATCTTTTCTTGTTTTATTTTGTGGAGTGCAGCGAGTGTTCCACCGACTTCGACTCGACCTCAACTCTAATCGGTCTCCAATTCATAAGATTTCAGGGTGAGCTATCATTCTAACTCGTGATAAATTCTCTCGGTTATGTCATAATGTTCTTAGTTTTCGGACACACTTTGTTATTTATTTATTCTACTATTTGACATTTTCAGACTTAGTTTAGAATTTAGATGTGCTTAATGTGATGACTTTCAGATTTTGAGGAACGTTATGTAATAAATTTTAGTGGCTTTTGCTATTCCTAACTTTAATAAGATTGAGCTTCCGCATTATTAGCGTGGTTTATAAGTTGAATTATTAATGTAAGTTGAGGTTTGTATCGTTGGTTCTCTCACCTAGGAGGTTAAGTGTGAGTGACACTCATGGCCCAATTTGGGTCGTGACAACGATTATGAGAGGAGCCTTAGTCCACCTAAATATTTTTCTCTCTCAAGTGAGATGCTAATTATTCTAGGGCCAGGTGTTGGTGAAAAAGTTAAAGATAGAAGACTGGTTAGACAAAGTTAGTGGTGGCCCGTAATTCAGAAAATCCTCCAGGTGATAGAAGGGGTAGGCCTTGATCTGTATTAGAGTTGGCAGTAGACTAACTAGAAGGGATGAGAGTTAGGCTTGAGCGTCTTTAATGAGGTTAATGAGAATGATAAGAATTTGTACATAAAGGTTTGGCGGTGTGTTTTCTCAAGATCATGTTTTCTTCTGGTTGATTTCTTTATATTATACGGTGAGTATCGAATTGACCAATAATGCCTACCAGTATGTGTTGTTTTTACTGATACTAATCCTTCTATGCCACTTGGCATAGTCTGGTTGCAGGGTCAGTGATGTTTCATAGGTGAAGACGCAGATGAGTCTCTAACAGCTTCTACTCTTTCTTTTTTATGGTGGGAGCTGTATCTTGTTTTTATTGATAAACTGTACTCTTAGATGCTCTTATACCTATTTAGAGTAGTATAGTTGGGAGTGCTAAAGTATCTTGTAATAAATCTTAGAGTTTTAAAATTCAATTATAATGTATTTTTGATTTTTCAGGCTGCTATTTTAGTATTAGTTTAACTTCTGCATGATATTTCTGGAAGGATTCTCCTATCTAGGTGTTAGAGTAGGTGTCCGCACGCATGATTTTTCAGGCCCGATGGGTTGAATCGTGATGTCCATTTATTTAGTTCTACAGTTCTACATTCTTTGCACTTATTCTTATTATACGTACTTACATAATAATTTAGTCGATTGCATGATGTTGTAGTATTTCGGATTTATTAGTGCAACCGTAAAAGTAAGTTTTTTCATTCCATTACTCATCCAATCCGTTTTTATTCGGTTGAAAATCCATTATCCCCTCCCTTAACTATAAACAAAACGCAAAAAGTAGTAAGAGAAAACATATATATAAGTGTTACCAATTAATTAAGATTAAACTAGTTAGTTTTGGGGTTGAATTAGACCTAAGTGTCATATATTTTCATGGTATCATACTATCATCAGGTCTATCCTTGTTTGGACTTCCGATCCATGCTTCAGTTACGGCTAGGCGTAAAGAGAGTGTTAGAATAAGTTTGAAATCTCACATTAGTTGGAGGATGGATTGACAGTCTGCTTATATGAATTTAGAACATTCTCTCCATGAACTATCTTTTGAAGTTAAGTCTCATACGCCATAACTTTAAAACATGAAAATTAAAAAATATCTAGATTTAACTTTACAGAGAAAATAATTTTTATTTTTTGTATTTACCTTAAAAGTATCTTACTCACTCTGCTAAAGCACCATGACATATTAAGGATTTCCCGAATAAAATAAAATATTCATAGGTAAATTAACCCGCAATAACACTCAACCATTCGCTAATCTCTAATAATACCATTCGCTAATCTCTAATAATGTTGTCACTAAGAATAACATAGCGTGTAAAAGGAATTTTGATTAGTGCAATTTGAAAGTATGAATAAAGGAAAATCAAAAGAGATTGGTGGGACCAAAAGAACATCAAAATCACATGATAATTTGGAAGTTATTGTGTGATGCATCACAACTCACAAGTATTGTATGATTCCTTCATATTAGTTTAATTTTTATACACTAAAACAACGGTGTGAAACAAATATTATACAATACTAGTTCACCTTAAAAATAGTTACGTTATAGTAATTGTCAATAAAAGGTGTATATCTTAATGCTATAAAATCACTCTTGCCAATAGATATGACATTTAATCGATCGGTGAGATGCAGAAAAAATCTCTTCCACTTTTTATTTCAAAGAAACATACCTTATGAGATCGGTTAAGTGATAAAAAAAATTGGGAAATATTAATACATAAAAATATAGTAATCTCATGGTAATTTTTTTTAATTCAAAATGCATAAAAATATCACATGAAAGTATAATACAAATTTATAGAATTAAACACTGTAATCTTAAAAAGAATATACCGATCAACTACTTCAAAAGGTTTTTTTAAAAAAAAAATAAAAAAAATAGTTGAAGTAGATATCATATTGAAACACTGGACCCGCCCCGCAACCCACAAAGATTTTTTTATTTTTATTTTTTAAAATAGAAACTGCCGTGCACCCGCATATGTCTAAATCCGCACCCACATCCGCACCGGTCTCATTGCCATCTTACTTGCCAAGTGAAACATATTAGGCTACCCTTCATATTTTTATATTTACTACTAAAAATTTACTATTTCTCCATTTATTTTTAAATGAAAAATATTCAGTAACTATTTTCATCGATATATAATTTATTGAATTGATGAGAAGAGAAAAAGTAGTGGAGTAACATTTTTTATACGAAAAAATTAGGAAGTTTTCCACTATTTCAATGACAATCTGTATTCTACGATCCATTTTTTCAATGAGCGGATTAGGTGAAAAAATGAGTGGAAAAATCATATTTTATAACGTAAAATGTCCACTTATTCGCGATGAAAAAAACTTTTATTGCAAATAGTGATTTATATTATACATTCATCAGGTATAGTTTAAGCAATTAGATAGACAACTATTTAGATTAATTTTTTATGATTTTTTAATAGATTACCAAGTCAGCCACTATAGTGTAACATCCATGAAAGGTAAATTAGTAATTTAGAAAATAAGATATATTATCTGTTACTATATAATAAGTTAACAATACACAAATAGGTGCAAATGAAAATTTGCCTTGTATATAAGTCTCAAAAACCTCAAAGATTCACTATTGCTAGTTGATTCTTTTCACAACAAAATCATGTTTTTCTGTTCCTTCTTATCACCTTCTCCCCTTACGTGTTTACTAATCTTGATTCTATGTATAGTTGGTGTTGATTTTGTCTCCACAACACAAACTAAGATTGGCCAAGGTTACAAGTTGATCTCCATTGAAAAATCACTAGATGGAGGCCTTATAGGTCACCTCCAAGTCAAGGAGAAGAACAATATTTATGGGCCAGATATTCCTCTTTTGCAACTCTATGTTAAGTAAGTTTTTCCCTTTTTCATGACTCAAAAGAAAATAAATAAATCATTTGTTAGACTTGCATGAATTGACATCATTCTTGAAAAGAAAAAAATTGAATCTTTATGTTAAGTTTGTGATTGTTATCCAGACATGAACATCATTCTTGAAAAAAATAATTGAATCTTTATGTTAATTTTGTAATTTTATCCAGGCATGAACATCATTCTGGAAAAAAAAACATTGAATCTTTATATCAATTTTGTGATTATTATCCAGACATGAACATCATTCTTGAAAAACATTGAATATTTATGTTAATTTTGTGATTATTATCCAAACATGAACATCATTCTTGAAAAATTGAATATTATTGTTAATTTTGTTAGTAATTATTATCCGGACATGAACATGGTTCTTGGAAAAAAAATTGAATCTTTGCGTCAATTTTGTAATTATTATCCGGGCATAAACAACATTCTTGAAAAAGAAATTGAATCCTTGTATTAATTTAGTGGTTATTATCCAGACATGAGACAGATGATCGTTTGAGGATTCATATAACTGATACAGAAGAGCAGAGGTGGGAGGTTCCTTATAACTTATTACAAAGAAAAACACCCCCATCATTGAAACAAAATGTTGATAAATCAAGAAAGAACCTTTTTTCATCAGTAGCGGAGTCAGAATATCCAGGAAGTGAGTTAATATTCAGTTACAAAAATGACCCTTTTAGTTTTTGTGTGAAAAGAAAATCAAACGGACAGACCCTTTTCAATTCAAGCTCTGATGATTCAGACTCATATAACAATTTGGTTTTTAAAGACCAATATCTTGAAATATCAACAAAATTGCCCAAAAATGCTTCTTTATATGGTCTAGGTGAAAACACACAACCCCATGGAATTAAAATTTACCCAAATGACCCTTACACTTTGTACACAACTGATCAACCAGCTATTAATTTGAATATGGATTTGTATGGATCACACCCTATGTATATGGATTTGAGGAATGTGAATGGAGTGGCAAATGCTCATGTAGTTTTGTTGCTAAATAGCAATGGGATGGATGTGTTTTACAAGGGAGATTCTTTAACATACAAAGTGATTGGGGGTGTTTTGGACTTTTACTTCTTTTCTGGTCCCACACCTCTTGATGTTGTTGATCAGTATACTTCATTCATAGGCAGGCCTGCTCCAATGCCTTATTGGTCTTTTGGTAAGTTTCAAATTCTCTCATCTTCCTTAATGCATTTTATTTTGGCATAATACATAAACGTGTTTTTAATTCTATCTCATTTTTTTATGTTTTTAAATCTTGAATGTGCATAAGTAAGTATTTAAATATGTATAAAATTGAACAAGCAAACATATCGTCCTATATAACATAACTTGAATTATACTATGTAGGTTGCGTGTGTAATTTTATATAAGTTTAAGTATTTATTTGTTCGCACTAAAAGCTAGAGCCCATAAATAAAAGTTAAAAGAATACATTTATGTTTTATGTCTTGTAATTTATGATGATACTCTTTGATATTTGTTATGTTTTATTGGTGCAACTCCCAAATTAAGTCAATTTTTATTATGACAACATTATTTGTTCAATATTTTTTGAAGCTGTTATAACAAGATAATACTACAAAGAATGTATAATAGCTATAGTCGGTTCCAAAAAATTAGACTGTTATAATAAAATATTATTATATAAAATGTTTGTTATATATAGAGAAAGAGGTACGACTATAGAGCCTTTTTGGATAAAGTTATTTTAAGTAACTTATAAGTTGAAAACTGATTATAAGTTAAAAAAATAAAAAATAAGTAGGTGCATCCTAACTTATTTTTTTTGACTTATAAGCTGTTTTCAACTTATAAGCTGCTTAAAATAAGTCACAACTTACAAGTAACTTATAAGTCAATTCAAACGAGCTCTATACTTTCCTTTGTCCATTTATTTCCTCTTTCCATCTTGACTCTTTTTCCGCTCATTACGAAAATATTACATACACAATATAGTTTATTAAATTATTTTTATTTAATAAATATATTACTCTTAATTTTTTGGAAATTGAGTATTTAATAATTAAATTGCATTAAATATACACATTAAAATTTAAATTCGTAATTATTATGAATAACTTTATCGTTGGCTTGAGATGAAGGCTGTGGGAGAATATTTGTCTTGATTAGAACCCGTGAGTAGGCTTTCAATAAGTTTAGTCTCTTTTGTTTCTATTAGGGTAATTTGAATAAGTTAGAACCCGTGTTATGGACAAAACAAAAACACCCTTCAATTTTTGTCTATCGGCGTTATTTCCTTAATAAAATTTTGTTACGTATAACGTAGGAAAATTGGTAGCACGTGGATCATTTTTTTTATTACACAGGGGTAGGTAGGGAAAGGAAATTGGATGAGAGAATTATAAGATGAAAATTAAATCCTCACCAGCTAAAATGAAATTCAGATAGAGTCAATCAATTAAGATCCTGAATAATCTTTATCAACAAATTAAAGTATTCTTCTAACAATTTGGCTTGAATAGACACAGTTCTCCTCAATGGGTTTATAGTTATATAATATAACAGTAACATACTCAGTATAATTCTACAAATAGGATTTAGAAAAGATGATAGTGTACATATAGCTTGTTTGGATTGGCTTATTTTTAACCAGCTTATAAGTTGAAAATTGCTTATAAGTTTTTTTAAAAAAAATACGTGCAGACCAACTTTTTTTTTGACTTATAAGTTGTTTTCAACTTATAAACTGTTTAAAATAAGTTCATCCAAATAAACCCAACTATTTATTGGGGCTTATTTTAAGGACAAAATAATTTTAAGTTGGTCAGTCAAACACTCAATAAAAGATGAAAACAGCTTATAAAAAGCTTATAAGTCAATCCAAATGGTCTCTATTCTTATCCATAATTTAAAAAGGTAGAAAAATTGTATTCAATAGACCCTCGACCGATACATATTTCTCCCATGAATTATTGAATAGGAAGATCATAATATTGATTTTAACGTTAAAAGAAAAAGGGACTTCTTGTATACTTAAATCTAGAAAGCTAAGGGGTAACTACTGAAGGAATATTCTTAGAAGAAAAAAGAAAGTACGCAATTTCTCTTTTTACATAAGTAGAAAGACAATAGACATCTTTTATTTCTTTGCCACTTTGGCTAATCATAATAATGCACTATGAAAGGTCTAAGTAGAAGATATTAATTAAGTTTTGTATGGATGGCCTCTATTACGAGATGTTCTTTTGTTTTTGTCCTCAAAATTGATGGTTTTTAATTTTTATTTTTATTTATTATTTAATAAAATTTTGTGGATCAAAATATTCTTATCTATTTAAATCTAATTTGCTTGTAATAAGCTTAGAAAACTTTTATTTTGCTCGACATAAGTTATGCTACATAAGTTGTGTAGTATTTTTCAAAATTTATTATAGTGTTCAAAAACTAAAGTTACGCCTTTTGGGGCATATGTTCTTTATTAGTTTTAGAGAAAAAAAAATTGATAGCTAATATGGAATGGTAGAGTGCACCTGTAGCAGTGTAGGTCTGTCTCAGAGACATAACTTGTTATGCCTTTTATGGCATAGCTTGTGGAATATTAGAATATGAAAATATAAATCAACACCCCGCGAAAAGTTATTTATTATTTCGGTGTCAGGACTTATAACACTTGATCTCTTCTTCGTTGTATCAGTATAATTTAACCGGTTATAATAAGTTACTCAATATATATATAACACGTACGGTTCCAAACCAACTACCAAATGACCCCTTAATATTTGGTAAATGTTGTTATTATCTTATTGTATGTATCTCCTAATTAAAACTATCTTCTCCTTGTTGATTGCTACAGGATTCCATCAATGCAGATGGGGTTACCACAATTTATCAGTAATTGAAGATGTTGTTGAGAACTACAACAAAGCCAAAATCCCTCTTGATGTTATCTGGAATGATGATGATCACATGGATGGTAAAAAGGATTTCACTCTCAATCCTGTCAATTACCCTCGTCCGAATTTGCTAGCATTCTTGGAGAAAATTCATGCCCGAGGCATGAAGTACATTGTCATCGTTGATCCTGGAATCGGCGTTAACAACACTTATGGTGTTTACCAAAGAGGTATAGCCAATGATGTCTTCATCAAATATGAAGGCAAGCCTTATTTAGCTCAAGTCTGGCCTGGTGCTGTCAATTTCCCCGATTTTCTCAATCCCAAGACTGTTGAGTGGTGGGGTGATGAAATCAGGAGGTTCCACGAACTTGTGCCTGTTGATGGACTCTGGATTGACATGAATGAAGTTTCCAACTTTTGTTCAGGTTTGTGTACAATCCCTCAAGGAAGAATATGTCCTAATGGCACCGGTCCCGGGTGGATATGCTGCCTGGATTGCAAAAACATAACGAATACTAGATGGGATGATCCGCCTTATAAGATTAATGCTAGTGGAATGCAAGCACCAGTTGGTTACAAGACCATAGCGACTAGCGCGGTTCATTATAATGGAGTTGGGGAATATGATGCTCATAGCATTTACGGGTTTTCTCAGTCCATTGCTACTCACAAGGCTCTTCAAGGACTCGAGGGCAAGCGTCCTTTTATATTGTCTCGTTCCACATTTGTTGGTTCGGGACATTATGCTGCACATTGGACAGGGGATAACAGAGGAACTTGGGATGATTTGAGATATTCAATATCTACAGTGTTGAATTTTGGCTTATTTGGTGTTCCTATGGTTGGTGCAGATATATGTGGATTCTATCCTGCACCTACAGAGGAGCTTTGTAACCGTTGGATTGAAGTTGGCGCGTTCTATCCTTTCTCAAGGGATCACGCGAACTACTATTCCCCAAGGCAAGAACTTTACCAATGGGAGAGCGTGGCTGAATCTGCGCGAAATGCATTAGGAATGAGATATAAGTTACTACCATATTTCTACACTTTGAACTACGAGGCACATACTACTGGTGCGCCAATTGCTCGTCCCCTCTTCTTCTCTTTCCCAAATCTACCAGAGGTTTACGACGTGAGCACACAATTTTTGGTAGGAAGCAAGGTCATGGTCTCGCCGGTGTTAGATCAGGGGAAAACAGAGGTGAAAGCTCTGTTTCCCCCGGGGACATGGTACAATTTATTCGATATGACACAAGCAATTGTCACAAAAGAGCTACATTACATCACATTAGACGCGCCTCTAAATGTGGTCAATGTACATTTGTACCAAAACGCCATAATACCAATGCAGCGCGGTGGAATGATATCAAAAGAAGCAAGAATGACACCTTTTACCCTCATAGTGACCTTCCCATCGGAGATGAATGACATAGAAGCTAAAGGAAATCTTTTCCTCGACGATGATGAGCTTCCAGAGATGAAGTTAGGAAACGGGCACTCAACGTATATCGATTTCCATGCAACAGCAAGTAATGGAACAGTGAAGTTGTGGTCAGAAATTCAAGAAAGCAAGTTTGCATTGGATAAGGGATGGTTCATTGAGAAGGTTATAGTTTTAGGCATCAATGGCACTGATGGAACTTTTGAAATAAACGTCGATGGACAAACGATCGAAGATACTTCAAAAGTGAAGTATAGAACAGAAAAACACAAGTACATAGACAATTTGCATGATGAAGAAGATAAGAGAAAGAGTATGATGATGGACATTCATGGACTGGAATTGCCATTAGGGAAGAATTTTGTTATGTCCTGGAAAATGTGAACCAAAACTAGTTATTATGTGTGCATAAATTGCCTATGTCCTATATTATTAGGATTTAGGTCCTCAAGGTTATTAATGAAAAGGAGATGAATTTTGGTAGTTATTTCCAATTTTACCATATTTGGTTGGTAAAAATATTTTGAAAAACATTTACTCTAAGAAAACAAGTTATTTAAAAATGAGGAAAATGACTTTCCTAACGAAAACAAGTTCTATAAGTAATTTTTCAAGTTCTATGTCTTCTTCCCATCCACTCAACACCTCCACTTCCCATCTTTTGACAATTCCGACCCCCTCCACACCCCGAACTCCACTCATCACCCAATCCCACCCTCAATAATATTTTGCTAGCTTATATATAAATGCATTTGGGATTTTAGATGAGATTAAAAATTTAGCTCGTCAATATTTAGTTGCCAAAGATAGTAACCAAAAAAATATATTCTCATTCATCATTATTTAGGAGAAAATTTAAAATTTAACTAATGTGTAACCCAATGAATTCAATTATTCTCAAAATTATTCAATGTTTAACCAACGATCTTAAAATTATTCAATGTTTAGCCACTTTTTAATGAGAATTAGTGTAATGATTTCCAGTAATTCTTGTCTGGGATTAGAACCCCATATTGATGAAACAAAGCACAAACACTTCACAACTTTATCATAAACTATATTCTGTTAGTTTAGTAGGCTAAATTTGTCTATAAAAGAGGAAAAAGTATATTCTGTTATAAAATAAACGCAAAATAGAAAGAGCGATAGTGAGAGAAAGAGAGAAAAAAGATAATTGCCATATCAGTATATATTATGCTATTGCCAAAATCTGGCCATTTATAGCCAGAAGAATGAAGCAAAATATAGTGGGCAACTTGTCCACTTTAAGTGGGCCCCACACAAAAAGGAAAAATAATTGCAAGTGGACATCCAACTTTGTTCCACTTGCTGTTTAACACTCCCTCTTGGATGTCTATGTGAAATGTGTCTCATTAAAAACTAACAAGAAATAATATACATAGTTATTCTGAGCATCCATAGATGTTGTGCCTCATTAAAACCTTACTAGAAAAAAAACCCAGTGGGAAAAATCCTAGTGAAGAAAAAAGAGTACACACATCTGGTAATACGCCTTGAGTCCTGCCTCATTAAAAACCTTACCAGAAAAACCTAGCGGGACAAAACCTTGGCTAAAGGAAAAAGAGTACTGCGCGTATTTTACTCCCCTTGATGAAAACATCACTTAATATCTCGAAGATGATGCATTCCAATTTTTATCTCATTTTCTCAAAGGTTGAAGTAGGCAATGCCTTGGTAAACATATCTGCTAAATTGTCACTTGAACGAACTTGTTGGATATCTATTTCACCCTTCTTTTGAAGATCATGAGTAAAAAAGAATTTTGGTGAAATATGTTTTGTTCTGTCTCCTTTGATGTATCCTCCCTTCAGTTGAGCTATACATGCAGCATTGTCTTCATACAATATTGTTTGAACGTCTCTTTTAAAAGAAATGTCACATGTTTCTTGAATGAGTTGAGTTATTGATCTTAACCAAACGCATTCTCGACTTGCTTCATGGATGACTATTATCTCTGCATGATTTGAGGAAGTGGAAACCATAGTTTTCTTTGTTGAACGCCATGATATAGTTGTACCACCACATGTAAATAAATAACCTATCTGTGATCGACCTTTATGGGGATCAAACAAATATTTCGCATCTGCGTAACCAATCAATTGTGACGTGGATTCATTTGGTAAAACAATCTCATATCAATGGTCTTTTGGAGATATCTGAATATATGCTTAATTTCATTCCAGTGTCTTCGTGTTGAAGAAGAATTAAATCTTGATAACAAGCTTATAGAGAAAGTTATATCTGGTCTAGAATTGTTGGCAAGATACATTAACACACCAATTGCACTAAGATATGGTATTTCAGCACCAATAAGCTCTTCATCATTTTCATGAGGTTGAAATAAATCTGTATTAATATCAAGAGATCTCACAACCATTGGGGTACTCAATGGATGTGCTTTATCCATATAAAACCTCTTTAAAATATTTTCAATATATGTTGACTGATGTACAAATATCTCATTTGTAAAATATTCAATTTGTAGACCAAGACAAAATTTTGTCTTTTCGAGGTCTTTCATTTTGAACTCTATTTTCAACATTTTACTGCCTTTGAAAGTTCTTTTGGACTTCCAATAATATTCAAATCATCAACATATACTGCTATTATGACAAATTCAGATCCAGACCTTTTCATAAAGACACAAGAGCAAATTGAATCATTTTTATATCTTTTAGCAAATATTCACTAAGACAATTGTACAACATGCACCCTGATTGTTTCAACCCATATAAAGATTTCTGAAGTTTTATTGAGCAAGTTTCTCGAGAATCCTTATATGTTTCAGACACTTTGAACCCTTTGAGAATTTTCATAAAAATGTTGTGGTCCAATGAGCCATATATATAGGCAATGACCACGTCCATTAGGTGTATTTCAAACTTTTCATGAACTGCCAAATTCATTAGATACCTAAAGGTGATTGCATACACCACAGGGAAATATGTTTCCATATAGTCAATGCCAAGCCTTTGCGAAAATCTTGGGCTACAATTCGTGCTTTATATCTTACAACTTCACCTTTTTCATTTCGTTTACGCACAAAAACCATTTGTACCCTACTAGCTTAACACCTTCAGGTGTTCGGGTTATTGATCCAAAAACTTTACGTTTTTCAAGTGAAATTAACTCTACTTGAATTGCATCCTTCCATTTTGGCCAATCATTTCTCTGTCTACATTCATCGACAGATTTTGGTTCAAGATCCTTATCTTGTTGCATTATTTTAATGGCAACATTATAAGCAAAAATATTATCGACCACAATATTATTTTAATTCCACCGTTTTCCTGTCGAGATATAATTTATTGAGATTTCTTTATTCTCATTATTTTCAGGTACTTGGACCTCCTCGGTGGTATCATCATTTGTTGTGTCTCTAGGCTCTTCTTGAGCAATTGCCTCCAAATTATGATTATCTTGATAATTTATTCTTTTTTTGAGGATTTTCATCTTTGAAACCAATTGGTCTTCCACGTTTTAAGCGTGGCCTAGACTTATTTGTCTGAACAAATTATCCTACCGGGACATCAACTCGAACTTGAGCATTGACAGTCGGGATATGCGATTTAGTAACCCGTGAAAGGTTAGTAAATGTATTCAGCAGTTGATTTGCAATATTCTGCAAATAAATCATCTTTTGAACTTTTTGCTCACATTGATTTGTTTGAGGATCTAAATGAGATAGTGATAATGAATTCCAATCTATCTCATTTTTTAATTGCTTATATTCTCCCCCTAATATTGGATATATTGATTCATCAAAATGACAATCAGCAAATCTTGCCGTAAATAAATCTCCAGTCATAAGTTCCAAATATTTTATAATAGAAGGAAATTCATACCCAACATATATTCCAACCTTCTTTGGAGACCCATTTTTGTGCGGTGCGGTGGAGCAATTGAGACATATACCGTACACCCAAATATTCTAAGATGGGATATATTTGGCTCTCTTCTAAAAGCCAACTGTAACGGAGAAAATTCATGAAAATTTATTGGCCTTATGCGTACAAGTATTGCTGCATGCAAAATAGTATGCCCCCATACTGAAATAAGAAGTTTTATCCTCATCAACAATGGTCTAGCTATCAATTGGAGGCGTTTAATCAATGATTCTATTAGACCATTTTGAGTATGAACATGAGCGATCCGATGCTCAAATTTTATTCCAATCGACATACAATAATTATTAAAGAATTGAGATGTAAATTCACCAGTATTATTAAGATGAATTGTCTTTATTGCATAATCTGGAAATTGTGCTCTTAACCTTATAATTTGAGCTAACAATCTCGCAAAAGTCATGTTGCAAGTTGATAATAAGCACACATGTGATCATCTTGTAGATGCATCTATCAAGACCATATAATATTTAAATGGTATACATGAAGGGTGAATTGGCCCACATATATCACCATATATACGTTCCAGAAATGCAGGAGATTTTATCCCAACCGTAGTTGCTGATGGTTTACTAATCAGTTTTTCTTGGGAACAAGCAACATAAGAAATTTTTTTAGATTAAAGAATTTTCTGATTCTTCAAAGTATGTCCATGTGAATTCTCAATAATTTTGCGCATCATATTATAATCGAGATGACCCAACCAGTCATCTCAAATAATAAAACCATTAGAATCGGTAAACCTTTTATTTACTATGGCATGTGATTCAATAGTACCAATATTTGTATGGTACAATCCAGAAGAAAGTGCAGGTAATTTTTCGTGCACAATTTTCTTCTCCGTATTTATTGTAGTAATATAAAGGTATTCAACATTTTCTTTATTCGCAATCTCAATATGATAGCCATTTTGCAGAATAACATTGAAACTTAACAAGTTTCTTTGAGACTTACTACAATACAATGCATTATCAATTACCAATATAGTTCTTTCAGGTAGTAATAAGACCGCTTTTCCAGAGCCTTCAATCAATTTTGTACTACTAGATATTGTATTTACATAGGCCTTTTTCATAATCAAATGACAGAAATATTTTTTTTCTTTTAATATCGTATGAGTTGTGACACTATCCAAAAGGCACATATCTTCATTATTCATCTAGGATTCAATTGAAGACTGAAAAATTTATTTATCTTCATAAAATAAAAATATATTATAAGAGAGAAAATAAATAAATTGCTAGAATAACATAAGTCCTTTTTTTTCTTCTTTTAAATGGATAAACGTAAAAACATGATAATCAAAAGTACATAAAAATGACAACATATTGTAAATCATATAATAAAATTTAGGCATAACCCATTGGTGGCCCCTCAAAATTGGCTCCAACTTTCACTTAGACACCTCAACTAAGCTTTGTTCATTTTAGACACCTCAAGTAAGGTTCTGATGTGTCATTTTGACACTTTTTTTTACAATCACCCAAATATCTAAAGTGTGTGTAATACACTTGCCGCTGATGTATCAAAGTGACCAATTAAATGAAGAAACGTGACAAATATATCAAAAATAATTTTAAAATAATGACTTTTGATTAGAAAAAATGGTCATTAACTTCATTTAATTGGTCATTGTGACACATCAGCGGCAAGTGTATTACACACACTTTAGATATTTGGGTGATTGTAAAAAAAGTGTCAAAATGACACATCAGAACCTTATTTGAGGTGTTTAAAATGAACAAATCTTAGTTGAAGTGTCTAAGTGAAAATTGGTGCCAACTATGAGGGGTCACCGATGGGTTCCGCCTAAAATTTAACATCAATTATAATCCTTAGAGAAGTCTTCAACCTCCAAATGAGTAATATCATTGAGATCATTAAAATCGTCATCCTTCAAATCCATATTTGCTTCAATATTATCATTATGTGAATGTCTTGCCTCAACATTATTTTCAAACGCCAAGTGTGACTCTATCCGAGCAATAGAAGAAGAGGCACCGCCTTTGTTTGCCTTTCTTTTGAAGAAATTTTGATAAAGCCTTACAAAATGCTTAGGCGTCCGACATTCATTTTTTCAGTGACCCTTCATGCCACAACAATGACAGTTACTTCTTGAAGGACCACTTTGAGAACTCATATTATTCTCCCTTTTATGTTGACCACCACCACGATGATTATTATATCGTCTTCTACGTGCTTCTATCTGTAACGACCCATTAGGTCATTTTGAGAATTAGAGGTTTTTACTTCATTAAAGACCCATCCCGTAAATTTGTTTTATGGGTATTTTGGACTATTCAATAACTCTGCTTATTTAGTTAAGGGGTAAATTTAGATAACCTATTTAATTAATGGACTAAAGTGATAATTTATTTAATGTCCTGTACCAATTGTTCAATACATATAAAAGTATATTAATGGGATTTAGCTTTTATTTATTAATTAATTCATGATTAGTTGCCCTAACTAAGTAGAAAAGAAAAGAGAAGAAATAGAGAAAAGGACGAGAAACTTACCTCGCAGACGACGACGGAAGAGGTCTCCACACTACGAATTCATGTAAGCTTAAATGGGGTTCATATTAGTATTATTTTACTATTCTTATGAAAGTAATAGGAATTTGGCTTGTTGTAATTTGGCGTAATCTGTGAACTTCAATACTAATATTACTATATTATTTTATATTATAAATCAAGTTTGACATATTGAGATATGTAATTAAATATTAGGTGTAGTGTTTATATGAAATTCATCCAAGTTATATTATTTGGAGGAATTAAGACTTAACCCTAGGCTTGAGTTTTTAGGAAATTGATAATAGAATTTGGTGAATTATTGAGTGTAGGTTAAACATATATATAGTATGGATGTCTACGAACTCGTTTACTTATAAATATTGTACAATTGATAGATTGGAAACGTGAGTCTTTGAAGGAAGGAAAGACATTCGTGAATTAGCTTGCTTGGATTCGATTCTTCGATTGAGGTAGGTTATGGTTTTTATTCTATATCATAGATAGACTCTTAATAGTGATTGATATTCGTTGAGTAATGTGTGAAGTTTACTATGTATTTAATTGTTGTGGTTTGGATGGTTGATATGTTGTTGTGATTGGTCTGAAATCCCGAGGCCATGAAATCCATAATCTTGAACTTGCCCTATCAAAAATGGTGCCTTGAATAAAGAAGGCTTGATGAAATATTGTTAATGAAGTGGAATGTAATAATGAAGAATGATAAATTAATTATATTTGGATCGGGTGTCACGTTCCGACACGGTATATTTGGATCGGGTGTCACGTTCCGACACGGTATATTTGGATCGGGTGTCACGCTCCGACACGATATATTTGGATCGGGTGTCACGTTCCGACACGATAATATTAAAGGAAAATAAATTAAAATGACTTAATACTACCCAATCTCCAATAACTCACTTTCCAAAAGGGTGTGATATGGAGGCTTGAGTCCTCATGTGTGATCTTAATATTGTTGATTGGTTATGAAATGGTTCATTGTATTGTCACTTGATCTTGATCTTGTTGGTTGCCACCTGTTAAGTATTACGGTTGATTTCCAGCTATTACTTATTGCATATTGATTCATATTTTGAGTCGGCCGATGATACCTACTCAGTACATGTTATCCTGTACTGACCCCTACTTGTATCTTTCTTTGTTTTATTTGTGGAGTGCAGCGAGTCTTCCATTGGTTTCGACTCGACCTCAATTCTAGTCAGTGTCCAGTTCATCGGATTGTAGGGTGAGTTATCCTTCTAGCTGGCGATGGAATCTCTTGTCATGGCATGACGTTCTTAGTTTTCGGACATGTTATGTTATTTATTTGGTGTTTGATAATTTCAGACTTAGTTTTAGAATTTAGATGTCCTTCATGTGATGACTTTCAGGTTTTGGGAAAAACGTATTTATTTGAACTTCCGCGTTATTATTATATTTATTAGTTGGGGTTTGTATCGTTGGTTCTCCCACCTAGGAGGTTAAGTGTGGGTGCCACTCACGACCCATTTTGGGTCGTGACACTATCATATTTGCTTTCGGTAACGGAGCAATTTCAGTGGGATGAGCTTCATGATTTTTCATTAAAAAAGCATTGTGTTGCTCAGCCACCAGAAGGCATGAGATCTATTCAGAGTATTTTTGAAAACTTTTTTCACGGTATTGTTGTTGTAATATCACATTAGAGGCATGAAAAGTAGTTAGTGTCTTTTCTAACATGTCCTCATCATTTATAATTTCCTCACATAATTTTAATTGGGAAGTTATTCTAAATACAATAGAATTATATTCAATTACACTTTTAAAATCTTGAAACCGTAAGTGCATCCACTCATAACGAGCCCTTGGCAATACCGTTGCCTTGAAGTGGTCATACCTCCCTTTTAAATCTTTCCACAATTCAAGTGGATCTTTCACTGTCAAGTATTCAACCTTCAGGCTTTCATCTAGATGATGATGAAGGAAAATCATAACCTTTACTTTATCCTGACTTAATACTTTATTTCCTTCGATAATGTCATCACCAAGACCCTTAGCGATAAGGTGGATTTCAGCATCAAATACCCATGACAAATATTTTTTGCCAGAAATATCAAATGCCACAAACTCCAATTTTGACAAGTTTGACATGATAAAAATTAATTTAAAAATAATAAAGACAACTAAAATTAAATTTCTTCAGTAGATATACCTGATATAGAAGTTAATTTTTTTAAAAAAGATTAGAATTTCATGCTGATAACATATTATAAAATAAACGCAAATCAGAAAAAGAGATAGTGAGAGAAAGAGAGAAAAGAGATAATTGTCGTATTAGTATATATTCTGCTATTGCCAAAATCTGGCCATTTATAGCAAAAAGAATAAAGCAAAATATAGTAGGCAACTTATCCATTTTAAGTGGTCCCCACACAAAAAGAAAAAATAATTGCAAGTGGACATTCAACTTTGTTCCACTTGCTGTTTAACATATTCAACTACTTTTAAATGGACAGAGAACAAAATTTTAAATATGACCTAAAAATAGTCATATTGTGCAAATAATCCATTTACTCTAAGATATTTTGTTATTTGTTCTTTTTTTATTAGGTTAGGAATCTTGAGATTATGAGCCCAGAAGCTGAGCCCATTTCAGTCTTTATTGAGACTTTTCAAAGGAAAAAAAAGAAAAATTACATATCTATACATCCTTATTTATTATATTTTTTATTATTTTTTACCATTCTAAAATATTTTTAAAATTTCTCTTTTTCCTCCAAAACCCCACACATCCGGATACATCACTTCTTATTTGATTCCCTGCCCAAAAGAGAGACCCAAGTCCTAGTAGCCCTGCCAAATGGTGATTTTGTTAGTGATTCTATTTTCATTCCTCCAGTCTCTCCTATTTTTACTCCCCTCAATCAATATTACTTTATTCATTATAATTTTGAATTTCAAATTTATTCTCTCTCCAATCCATCGATTTCAACTTTCTGAATAGGTAGTTTTTTGTCTTCTCTATCTGAAAATTCATACATTTGTATTTTTTTTGATTTTGCATATTGAAAGTCTTGATATAAATGGATGATGCTCCTTCTTTTAGCATCGGAAGTATCCAGTTAAACTTACCTAATATTGATCGTGTTTATGATTGATCTGATGATGAAGATTGAGCTAAAAACTGATCAAACAATTGCACGATTCATAATCAATGACGAATCAGAAAGTTTAGAAGGCGAAACTGAACAAAGATATATCTTCGTCCTTTAAAGTGGCTGTGGAAAAGACCCATCCCCCCTCCCCCCCCCCAAAAAAAAAATGGATAGAAAATTTGAGTTTTTTTTTTTGCCTTATCAGATTGTTGTTTTCTTTCTATTTTTGTTGTTCATCTTTCTATGATACATATAGATTCAAATTTTTAATGTATCTAGTTGTTTTTGTTTCTTAAATTAATGTGTAAT
This sequence comes from Solanum dulcamara, assembly GCF_947179165.1. NCBI lineage: Eukaryota > Viridiplantae > Streptophyta > Magnoliopsida > Solanales > Solanaceae > Solanum > Solanum dulcamara. The sequence goes on from NC_077246.1 coordinate 63,825,775, forward strand.
GCCTTCATTTCAACATTATGATATATTAAATTTGAATTGTGTTTTCGAGATGGGTAGCTTTATCATAATGCATTACTATTTATGTATCTTGTTTAAATTGATAAGTATTATATCTCCACTAGATACATTAAATAAGTAATTATCGCCTATAAAATGTTAAATTTGAGATAGATACATTAATGTATGGTAGTCGCTATGCATCATATATATTTATTATAAATTTAAATTTATGTATCATGTCCAAAACAATAGTGCATGATACATTACTATCTATGTGCATTATTTTATTTGAAAAATATTGTATTCTATAAAAGATACGTTATAAATGTAATTGTTGTCAATAACATTTTTTTTGTGTGTGATAAATAACACAGTTATAAGTTGATATATATATGATACATGTAATAAAATTTGAAATGGTTGAATTTTAATATATATTATGTATCTGTACATATCAATTAATTTGATACACAATGCTTTATCTATAGAACATTAGAGTTTATGTATCGAGTGCATTTTTTGGGTAATGTGCATGGACACCTAACCTTCTAATTTGAATAAATATGAACAAAAATTAAAAACTGCAGATACATAACAACAACTGATACATGGTAGGTTATACAATTTTTAATAATTATGTATCAGGTAAATAATTAAAGGCATGAATACATAAGTTTAAATATAAAAATAGACTCGAACTCATATGCATCAGAAAAAGATTAACAACAAAAATCACAAAAAAAATAATCAATTAGTTGCTCAATAATATGAAAAAAGAAAAGGTATATTTTCATATTATCAAAAAATTGTAGATGAAAAGCTATAAAAAAATTAAAAGTTGATAACTGATGATTAAAAAGAAAAAATGGATGAAGAAGAAGACGAACTAGAAAATTTGTTATGATTTGGGATAAATTGAGAAGAAGAACCTTTGAAATTTGAATTGTTTGAATTTGAAAGAGATTGATATCAATTTATTTTGCATGATTTGTGGAATTAACATCTAATTTTACCTTTAATTTCCTTTTTAAACATAACAATCAAGTTGTATAATGTATCAGAATTAATATATCCAGATTCTCCTATGTATCTGGATGACACAAATTTGAAGGGATTTTTGTAAATTGAAAAAGGGTAGGGATAGAATGTAATTTGCTCCTAACACTATGAAATTTATGTAAGTTAATAATGCTTTGCACGATATTCGAACCCAAGATGTTTCGTCAAACTTTGAATCCCTTAGCCACAGAGCTACACTTCTCATTAGTATTAAGGGGGTTCATTACAGTATATATACTCATAAAATCAGAATTTGACTTTGTATATACAATGTATTTTTTCAACAAAGGATATTCGGGTGAACCCCCTAACCTCCACGTAGCTCCGCTCATGCCTCTCACACGTGGATAGTTGGTGATCTACTCAGAGTATAATGAGGACTCACTCGTCATGTCTTTTATTTTATTTTTCAGACCTATGTTTGTTCATTATGTTTGGTGAGCTAGGAGTTTGTCCTACGTCCCGTCTAAGTTTAGTAGAAGCATGGTCAGACTATAGTAGTGTGGGTCATTCATGGTTATTATTATGTTTGAATTCTCCTTATATTGAGATTTGCATGCTGCGACTATCTTCCACATTTATGTCTACTCTTGATTTCATATTGTTTATGTTATGCTATGTATGCTAAGAGGCTTTGTTGGAATTCTTCGGAATTCTAATCGCCGTGTCACACCTAGCTAGGGCCTAGCTTGGGTCGTGACAATTTTCGTATAGACATAATACATAAGCATACTCTTTATCTTAGCCTCAACTGGCATCTATTCCCTCCAACTTTGGATGTGCACAAGTAGACACTTAAATTTGTACAAAATAGAACAAGTAAGCACATGCGTCTTACGTAACATAATACACCAATGATGCCACATAGAACGTAGATTGGTCATGTAGGAAGCCACATAAGATGCATATATCTATTTGTGCACACCCAAAGTTTGAGGCATAGATACAAGCTAAAGCTAAGTTAAGGAGAACAAGTCCAATTCAAAACCCATACCTTATATCTTATAGGCATAACTTAGTTCATATAGAACTTATGTCGGCACAAGTTTAGTTTTAGAACCCACAAGCTATGTCTTGCAATGAGATAGATGGTAGAGGGTTGCATGTGCCTAAAATCGATGATTCACTTGTGCCCTTGTCCATAGGGACCTCGTGGCATACAACCAAAATGACTCCCACTAGATAGCCGTCTCTTTATCTCTTTTTACAGCCTCGTAGACGGACGAAAGAAGAAAAGTTACAGAACGGGGCAGTGAAGGCTCGCGAAGTAGACAGCAAGCAGCAAACAAGAGCTTCTCAGCCCCCTAACCTTTCTCTTTGTTTTATAATACTTCTTTTTTGAATTAGGTAAGCTTGAAGCTGGTTGCACTTCAAAATAGTTACTAGAAGCACTGCAAGCACACTTCCTATCTAGGCAAACCAAACCCGAAAAAGCACCTCCCCCCGACTAACTTGAGGATCAAGACTAGAATATCCATGGATGGACTCTGACTCTAAACAAAGGAATTTGAGCTTTATCAACATTGATAAGCTTTCTAGTTTGTGCAGGCAGCTGGTGACAAAATTTATTTTGTACACGGCCGGGGGTACGTTACACTATGATTTTGCATCAGAAGCAAAACATAACTTAGTTCCTACAGAGCTTATATCGATAGAAACATAAGTTCAGTTTTCAATACCTAGAAAGTTATGTCGTTAGACATAACTTATTAATTCAAAACTTTTGTCGGACTAGGCAAAAATCTTCTAAATATATGCAGAGTGAATTAGATACTACACAACTTATGCCAGACAACTTAATTCCTACAAAACTTATGTCAAACAAAACAAAATTTCTCTAAACTTATGTTTTGCGAAATTAGGTCATAGATAAGGATACTTTAACATACAAATTTTCATTAAATGAGAAATTGGGACAAAAATTAAAATAATCCCAAAATAGTTGTACTCCATGCAAAATTTCATTATTAATCGAAGGGAAAAGGGCCTGATAGTCATTTTGAAAGTGACTCATATATACCCTTATTGCTACACAAATGACTCACATATACTCTTTTCTTCTAACAGAAGTGAAAAAATTAATTTTAAATTTATTTTTTAAAGTTTTTAATTAAAATAATAATTCATACAGGGGTATATTTGATCCTTCTCACACATAATTTTTTTTGACTTTTTTGATTCATCGGCTAATTTGAATTTGTTATTTTTATGGTCAAATTTATATTTCTCAGTACTTTTATCGTAAAATTTATTATACAAGCTCCAATTTTTTTATAGATACAAAAACTAAATTACAATATAGCAGCAAAAAAATAGTTTTAAATTACAATATATATGCAAAATAAAATAGTTTAATTTTTTTTTCTTATTTGTTTCTTTTTTTTTCTATTCACATTTTTTTTATCTCTCTTATATTTACACCAAAGAACGAAAAAATAAAAATTAGAAACTCAAATAATGATAATCAAACAAGTCAAAAATAATTCATGCGTGAAAAAGATTATATATACCCCTAAACTTTGCTAAAAAAAATCACATGTATGAGTATATATATATATTTTTTATTTTTTTACTTTCTCAAAAAAAATTATACCCCATAGATGAATTTTTTTTAAAATTAAAAATCAAAATTATTTTTTCACTTTCTTAAGATGAAAAGGATATATGTGACCTATTTTTGTAACGGTGGGGGTATATGTGAGCAACTTTTGTAACGATGGAGGTATATGTGACCCGTTTGTGTAACGGTGGGGATATATATGAGTAACTTTCATAACGAGGATATATCAGCTCTAAATGACAAAGTTAAGGAGTATATCAGGACCTTTTCCCTTAATCGAATTATCTAATAAAATCATGGTTCCTTTATTTATAACACAAACGTCATTTAACTATGCCTACCACACTCAAAAGGTCAACCTGATTTCTCAAAAAAATTCAGTGTGCCCATTCTTCATATGAAAATAAATTTAGGTTCATCTTTCATTGCTCCTGAAACACTTAACCTGGTCGTTTTCTGTACTCTTGTAGGGAGCAAATAGGGCACTCAATTAATAATTTCACGCAGTGAATCCTTGTATCTCTTTATTGGAGATATATTGTTTGTCACGTTATTGGCACTTGGCAGCCATTGTTAGAAAGAAAATTAATTAATGGTGTAGCCCACATTATGTATTGGCCTACACCTACCGTTTATGAAAGGGAAGGCTTTGTACTGAGTCCATGCGCAATAATTGGAGATGTCTAAGTTTCTTCTTTTTCTCAAAAGATAAGATGTTTGACTTTCAATATATGTATGTAGTTGTTAAAATCTACTTAAACCATCATTTTAGTGGATGATATATTGTCATTTTTTTGTGTTTTATTGTGATATATTGGGATAAAATTAGGCTAATATTTCTAGTTAGCTAGTTGTATTATTATTCATTAACTGTTTAGTTTGCTTATTAATATCTCTATTTGGTTCGAATGATATCAGGTTAAAAATTATTCAAGTTGCACAAAAGTTTTATGTCCAATAAGATTTCTTATATGGTTGTACCCAAGATATTTGCATAAAATGACAGTAGTTCTAGATTGAATACATACAATCAAATCTTTATTTGATGTCAAATATAATAAATATTGTTAGGACTATTTTAATTCTTTGTGGATTTGAGACCTGGTTAGTAAGTAGTAGGGGTTTTCTAGGTAGAGATTACCTACAACAGTTTTAGCCTAATCGACTCTACAGATTAGAAATGGTGGCTTTGCGAGTCCTAGTGGTCAACTTAGCCAGGGTTCAGTGTAGACTTTTTGTGAGCTTGAACTTTAAATTTTGTGAACTTGAATTTGATTTTAGGTTGAATTTGTGCATACATTACTAGCCAAAACTTAATGCCTTAGGTTCTTGATTTTAGGTTGAACCCATTATTAGTCAAGAGAAATATATCATACTGCCTTTAGGTTAGGTAAATATTGAATTGATTGTGTCGTTGTAAATATTGAATTAGGTAAACATTTTTTTAGTAATTTTTTTTAAAAAATATAAACATTGCTAATTTGTAATCTGTTAGCTTGTATTAGCTTGAAAATTTGTGAACTTGATCAATATAATTTTAGGTTAACATATATGAACTTGGATTTGTGAATTTATGAAGTTCATTTTTATATTCGGTTAAATTGTAGGATTGTGAACTTGAACTTTAGAATTTGTGAACTTCAATTTGATTTTAGGTCGAATTTGTAACTTGAATTTATTATTAGCCAATAATAAATGACTTAGTGTCACGATCCCGACCTGCCGTGATTGTCACCTACACTAATCTTCCGGTGGAAGAACCACTATTTCATCCCAACTAACAATACTCATAAGAGATAGACAATTTAAAGATGCGAAAGCAGGTATAATAAAGAAAATAAGGCTGAGTTCCCATAAACTCAGAACATTTTAGTCAAACAACCCAACATACGAAATTTTAACTCCTAGGAACTGAACGTCGATGTACCAAAACTCTAAACAAAATAAGAAGTCTAGGAAAGGGGATGCAACCCCCTAAAAGTCATAATAATAACAATGTCTGAAATGTAAGTCCTGAAAGAAGGACTAGAATAAGAAAAGCCCATGACAGCTTGAAAGAATTGTCTCACCCTTGAACCCTGACAGCTAACAATCTTCTATTCTAGGTCTCTCAGCAGCCGTTTGAATATGTCATGTACTCAACAAAGACAGAGCAAGTGTAGTATTAGTACACAAAGACAATAGTGTATTGGTAGGATCACACGGCTAGTCAGTAAGCGAGGCATGAACAAGTAAGTACAACACCGAAAACACATATATACAGAATAGCCTCAACCATTACTATCTCATATCCAGTACTATACATAATCACAGTTTAATAGTCCCAATTATCATGCAATTTCACATAAGGGTCCTCTCATAAGATCTACAACACTCATTTATATGTCGGAACATGACTCCCAGTCCAATGTTTGTGTCGGAACGTGACACCTGATTCAAATATATGTCGGAATGTGACACGTAGAAAGTCTCAAATTCAGGATCTTCCACTGCACGGATCTCTTGGAAAACAAAGTCATAGGCACGTAGGTTCAGATCCGTGACATCCGATCCAAATTTGTATCGAAACGTGAAATCCGATCCAACATACAAGTCAAACCATAATCACAATGAATAGTCCAACTATCATATCTACTAAGAATAGGTTCATTACAATTCATGGCCAGTAAGTAGTCATTTCACATAATTCATTTCATTATTCATTATTCATATACACATATGCATACGCAAATTAATTTAACAAGTACATGTGTCACATATGGGAAGACAAACAATCACCTACCTTAAACTCAAGGTTTGATAACTCTAAAATATAGGAGCTTTCCCTTTCCGAGTTCGTTCAGCTTGTTCTTGGTCTAAAGACAGTCAATACATACAAATGATCAATATAATAGTCTAATTTACATGAATTATAGCATAACTCCCATTCTTAGACCAACCCATGATCCTAACTCCCATCTAGAGCTATTTTCCATCATTAGTTTCAGGACAAAATCCTCTCCCCAATGATTACCAACCATAAGTCAAGGTTCTAGGAATCGAATTATAAAGTAGAAGAGTAATAATCTTACATTTGGCGTGAGAAATCGTGGAAAATGATCAAAAGAGACCTGGGTCACCTCCTAACTTCTTAAGAACAGTTTTGCAGAAGGAATATCGTTTATGGGATTTTTTCTGACTTTAAGTCACGTCTGTCCCATCACAGCGGGACCATCCCGCTTTGGTGGCCTCACCCTGGAGGGATAGGAGGAGCTAGAGAGCTCGTAAAGAGTCTCAAAGTCTCCCCTTTCGCAACACACCCTCATCCCAAGATGCCCTAAAATATACCTTTAACGCCTAGTTTCATTCCGGAAATTTTACTCACCCGAATGTGATTCCGTAAAGCTGTACAGGATCCATATCGTCTTGGCTATCAACTAAACTATAGGTTCACTCCCCCATCCATTTTCGGATCACTCTAGACCTCACTTGACTCATAATTCGTCTAAGTCTGGCCTAGGCTCAAAATTTCGCAAGTCATTACCTGATTCCTTCCTTATTGGCTTGTCCGTAACGACGGAAATAAATCATTATACTTAGGTTCTTGATTTGTAGGTAGGTTGAATTCATTATTAGCCAAAAAGATATCTCGTAACGCCTTTAGGTTAGATTCTTGAATTGTGAATACTTTAGGTTAGTGATTTGTCAATTACATTATTAGTGAATTGTTTAGTGCATCACGTTCTCCAGGATCCTCCTCAAGTAGCGGAAACATTGAGTGTGATGAGCATTATGTGGCATCGCACATTAGCACCCCTTTTCCCTATTGACATGTTATTGTTTTTGACATTTTATGGACATGTTTGAAGTTTACTATTTTAGTTTTGAAAAACTTGATAGGTCTTTTTAGTTGATAAATTTGTGTGTTTGGTGATGTTATTTATGATATTTTGTGTGTGAGGTTATTTTTACACTGTTTTGGCATTGTTTTGGAGCGCATGAAACTGTATATTGAATTGCATTGTATTTGACAGGTGGGATGCAAAAACTGTTGGGTCTTGCTGCCCAAAAAATTATAGAAAAAAGACGGAAATAAATTATTGTCCATCCCTTTTTTGCAAGACTTTTTTTATAATTTTTTCAGAAAAGTCACACTGTCCATCTCATTGTTCTTCAATACGAAGAACAATGACACAGACAATGATTCTTTCCTTTATCGTTTTTCTGGAAAAAAAATTCAAATTCTTTTTAGAAAGACGATCTTGTCATTGCTTTGTTTTTCAATATGAAGAACAATGCGACATACATGATCAATTCGTGATCATTCCACCCAGCCTAGGGCTTCCCACCATCAATTTCAAGCTAAAACCCCTCCTCAAGGTTACCATCATTAATTCTAATGTTTAAAAATAGAATTTAAAAGTTAGGGGAGTAATTAACTTACCTTAATCGATGAATACGATGGAAAACTGATGAAAAAGGCCCTAAGTCACCCTTGAAGTTCCCCAAAATGAGATAGCCAAATAATGATCAGTTTTGAGGATTTTCTGCACTAAATACTGACTTGCCCTGCTATAGCTATCCGACCCTGCTATAGCGGGCCTGCCTTAGCGACCCAACCCCGACTTTAACTGATTGCATGATACTGTAGCTCTGTAAATCTCAGGAAAATGCCTTTTTCACAACATATCTTCTTCCTTTGACATTTCAAACCATCCCTTTCACGCTGAATTCGTTTTCGGGAGTTTGCTCGTCCGAATTCGATTTCATAAAGCCGTATGGATTCTTTAATGTCTTGACTATTAAGAAAATCAAACCACACTCGAAAATCATCCTCAATCTATTCCCAGATTGCCCTAGACCTCACCCAACTCACATTCAGTTCAAGTCTAGCCTAGTCTCGAAACTTTTAAATTATTTCCCAAAAAAAAATTCTGACCTAATTCTTTCAACTTTGGTCTACCCTTAACGACCGAAACGAATCATTACAGAAAATCACAAATATTTTTCGATATATACTCTTAAAAAATTCCTCTATAAAATTTTAAAATGATACATTAAAAATATATATTTTTATGTCAATTTGATTCTTTTTTTTTTTTACCCATCAAATCAAATCCATTCGATTTTTTTAGTTGATTTGTTTCTTCATTTTAATTTTGTTTGTACAATTCTAATAGTTGGCAAACTATCTGCTTGAGTCGTTTACAAACTGCCTACGTGATTTAATTTGTATGTTGTTTGCTTTATTACAAAGCCTAAAAAGATTGCTCAAATTTTCTCAGAAATTCATTTATAAATTGTCTGTTTAAGTTATTCCAAATGTTGTCTGAAACAAAATCAGAAAGACGCAGCCACTTAACAGTGACAATCCATTAGGACACTGCTTTATTTCTACAAATTTTTGATTTTAAAAAACTTATCAAATCTTTTGTCTGATTCTGGAAAAAGAATATCATATTCCTGACCATAGATTCCTAATCCTTTTCCTTTCTATAAATACGAATATCTCATCCTATTTATCCCCCTTTTTCCTCACTTTTTTGGGCCAAATTAACAAGAAAAAAAAGTGGGTTTTCAGAGATTTATGTCGGCAAGTTTTAATCTAGCTGTGATCGAATTTGAGGCGCCATTGAAGTTTTTGTTTTCAGTTTCTTCACTCTTCTTTGCTCTGTGTCTCCAATTTTCCACAATTTTTTCGATGGGTTTGAGGCCCAAAAGGTACAATTTTACCCACCTTAAACCCTTTGTAGTCTTGATTTCTGGTATGGTCACTCAATTAATAATTGATTATCGCAAAAGTAAGTAAAAGTGATTTTTTTTGTGAGATAATAATTATTAGTTGAGTGAAGATAGCATTGAATTGTGGGTTTTTGGTGATTTTGGAAGCTGATCTATTGTGGGGTTTTGTTCTTTTATTTTTTTGGCAGGAATTGTTCTGGAGCTGTATTTTTTGAAGGATTTCATATAAAGCAATTTTTACATCTTATTTTGCTCTTGAGAACGTCACTTACTTGATACAAAGTGTAATCTTTACTACTTTTTCCCTGTTTTTTTCCTTTAAATTTTGAATTTTCCTTTTATAAAGAACAATTTTTTTGCCAATATTGAGGTTATGCTTAAGCCTATGTCATCAAAACTTGAGAATCTTGGTAGAAACATGAAGAACAAAGTTGATACAAATAGATTAGTGAGAAAAATTAGGATTGTTTGTTATGATCCTGATGCTACTGATGATTCCTCGGACGATGAGGGGATCGATGATTCGAGGTGTAAGCGTTTCGTTAGAGAGATTAAGTTGCAGATTGGCAACTCTTTTAATCCTCTCAAATCCTCTGAAACTGAATGTTCATTTCAAGATAGCAACAATGGAGAGAAAAAAACAAAGAAAGAGGGTTTAGTTAAACCCCTGATTCAACCAAGGCCAGCAGGGGGTTTATTATTGAAATACAAAGGTGTTCGTCAACGAAAATGGGGTAAATGGGCTGCCGAAATTCGTGATCCGTTTAAAGGTAGACGGGTCTGGTTGGGTACTTATAATACTGCTGTGGAAGCTTCTCGAGCTTATGAATTGAAACGTCTTGAATTTGAAAATATGGCGAAGAATAGTAGCACAAATGTGTCCGAGGAGAGTTCTGGTTCAATGGTCTCTGAGCACCATAATCAAAGCCAAAATGTTGCTAGTGGTGTCTCAGAGGACTATGCAGAAAGCTCGGTTTCGCATACTTCACACACCTTGTCATCAGAAGTTCTTGAATTGGACACCTTAACTTCTGTATCTGTGTCTACTTCCATTTTAGGACTTAATGGCCTAAACGATAATGAGAAGGCGAACAATGTTGCTTTGGAGGCTACTGTTGCTGAACAAGAAGTACCTGAGTTGACACTAATGGAGGAAACTCTATCCTTGGCTCGAATTGGTGAAAGTATGGACCTTGATATGGAGCTCGAGTCATTCCTCATTGGCGCTGATGATTTCAATCAGCAGTTAGATGAGTTTGTTGTCAATGATTTTGAGGACCCTCCGGTTTGTGTGATCGAGGGTGATGAGCAGTTGTCTACTGGTTTACCTGATTTTGATGACTTCGATTTCGATGGCTACAATGAATCCTTTTCATGGATGGATGATGCTCCACGGACGAATGGAACACCCCTCAATATAGCATGCCCATAATTTTGCAGCTAGATGATTAGTTTATGTTTTGGTAATATAGTATTAAGTGTCAATAGAGTTGTCTCAAGAATCAGTTAATTAGATGCTTGAGACCGTGATTTTTCCTTAATTGAGTTCTATTTGTTTGCTCGTTCTAAGAGAAGTTTTCGAGTCAAGGGGATGTTTTCGTCGTTTTCAAAGAAATTGTGAGTCCCTTTGGGTTTTCCCGTGCTCTTAGAGCCGTCCAAGGACTTCAATCTCAATGTGCTTAGTCTTCGAGTGTCGGTTGCCAATGAAAGGGCTTGAAAACGAGCGTCATTTTATTTCCCTATTATGCATCTTCTTTTAAACTATGTTATCTGTGATGAGTATGATATGAAATCTCTCAAAGAGCTTTTTAAGAGAGCTCTTTGGTTGTCTGTTCTTCATTTGATTGCCATTGTAAACTCATCTGTTTGATGCTTTCTTGGCCAAGTTGTGTTAACACTTCTTGTCTCGTAAGTTTGTGGATTCAAAACATTTCTTTCAAATCATGTTCCCAAAAATGATTTTCTTGAGCTGAATATGTATCAAAAACAACATTTCTATATCTTTACAAAGATATGAATAAGGTCCTAGACTCCACTTATGAGACTATACCAAGAATTTTGTTCTAATTGAGTGGATTCAAAACATTTTTTTTTCAAATCATGGTATGAAAAATAATTTTCTTGAGCTGAGTGTCTATCGGAAATAATCTTTCTACCCTACAAAGATGGAATAAGGTATTAGACTCCACTTATTAAACTATACATGTTGTAAGTTAGTGGATTCAAGTTTGGGGCTCAAAAAGCGTTATGGTTGAAATTGAAAAGCTACACATGCCTGACATTCTGATTTAATGTACTTTTGCTCTTTATGCAATGAACTTCCACAAGGACTGAGCTTTAGGGTACTAGTGAACTGTGCTAAAATCCAGAACACCATTTTTTACAATTTGTTGGGTCTTATCTTTTAGGATAGCAAGAACCAAAGGTGGTTGAAAGATGTCACTCCATTTATATCACCTAGTTTAATTCGACACTAAAGTTTAAAAAAAATAGAAAGATAGATTGGTTAAACTTGTGGTTTTAACTATGTTAAAATATTTCGGTGATTATATGGCTTGTGATATTAAACATATCTTAATAGTTGTCACAACATACATAGCGAAATTTTAAGTAAAGTCTAAGAAGAGTAGTGCATATATAGTATTACTCCAATCTAAAGACTCTAACTTTTATGAAGGTAAATATATTGTTTTCGATAGAGATATTCACATGGTTATAAAAATATTTATCAAGAAATAAACTGAAAATTTAAGTTATATCATTTATAAGTATAAAATATATATATTTTTAAATGAACTAATAATAATAGATGAAATATTTGTTGGAGGGTGCATGACTTTTGGAAGCTTAGAGAGCTAGATTCTTGCTGACAATCTATATCAATGTCGAACCATAGGCAGGGCGTCTCTATCATAATGCCGTTAAAATAATTGTTCGGAGTTCTAAATTTTTTAGTGCTTTCCATTTTTTCTAAAGAATATATATATATATATATATATATATTTATTTATTTTATTTAATGTGGAGGTCATGGTAATAATTAAGAAATTGAATAATATTTAATTAACTGTAGCATCTTTTTTTATGTGGCTATCTATTTTGTCAAACATATTTATATTTTGGTTATTATCATGAATCCACATTACAATTCTTATATTTATATATTTTATTCCTCAATCAACTTTTATTATATCATTATTGAATATTCTAACGTCTTCTAAACGGTTAAACCTTTTGCATTATGCAAAATCTATTGTTTTGCGTTTATAAAAAAATTAAATTTATTTTTTGATGTATTCTTTAAATTTTAAGCACTGCAAAAAATTCATACTAGTATCATTATATAAACCTTTTAAATTTTGAGTCAAATTCTATTATTTTAACTTTATATTATATTTCTTCATTGAATATTTTCATTGTTAACATTCTAATTTCATAAGGTCTACGTAATCCTACCTTCTCGAGACTTCACTTGTAGGATTACATTGAGTATGTTATAGTTACTCAATTTACATATAACAACTTAAAGAAAAAAAAATCTCTATGAAGTTTGATTTTAGGCTCCCGAACTTGTTGAGATGACCCTGACCATAAGCAACAACTTGTTGTCCTTGACAATAAAGTAGTAAAAACATCACCTTCAACTAGAAAAAGGTTGATTTCATTCACGTGACCCGTTTTTCTTTTTAATCAATTAAAAAAAATGGCATATTTTTTTTATTTGGCAAATATTAAAGATACTATAAACATTTTATCTATGTAATTGAGTTTCACTTATTTGGCAAAAAGTTCACAAAGTATTTTCTTATTCATCTCATTTGATTTATGATATTAATAATTATTATCACAAAACGTTATCCTAGAATAATAAAGAATTCATCATTGTTAATCAGTGGTCTCAAATTCGAGTCTCAAAAACGAAAACATTCATGATAGGGAATGCTTTAGCGTCATGAACTCAAATTAGTCAGATTCTAAAGTGAGTACATGATATCAAGGTAGAATCTATTTATTTTTTTAATAAAATGTATGAAATGAAATTTCTTCGTTTTGCCTATTCTTTTTCCTATTGATTGCGATTTGTATATTATCTATTTGGATGCCTAGCTTGTAGCTGACTGTGCCGTTATGGCTGTGATTGAATGTTACAAATGCCAAACTCTTTGATTCCAAATGGGACCAAACCTGTCACTTTATCTTCTAATTTTATGTACTTTTGATATTTATACAATGAACTAATTCCTGCTGCACTGTGCTCTGATGTGCAAATGAAAGTGTACTAAATCCTCCAACAACCATCATAATTAATAAGATTTAATTTGATATTGAAATCTTCAAATCTAATGCTATTTGCAAAAGTGGCATCAAAACAAGGTCCAAATCAAATAAGTCTCAATGATTAATACCCTATGTTGGAATGCAAGGAGTATTGATACTCAGGGTTCACTAGATAGACTTCAAAAACTCAAAGACTATCACAAAATATCTATGATGGCAATTCTTGAACCATTCTCAAACCAATCACACCTCAATTCGCATAAAATTCAGCTTAATATGGACAGTGCTATTCATAATTCCAACAACAAAATTTGGCTCTTCTGGAATAAAGATGTAGCATGCTCCATTATAGATCAGGATGAGCAGCAGATTACCTGTGAGATCAAACATGTTACATGGCATATTACCTATCTCACAACCTTTGTTTATGCTAAATGTAAAGATCATTTGAGAAGAGATCTTTGGGATAAACTACTGCTATATTCCAGTGTAGGCAAACCATGGTGTACAATAGGGGATTTTAATGTAATCACTGGCATTGAAGAGAAGCTGGGGGGCATACCCTACAACATGAACAAAAGTTTTGAATTCATAAGTACTATTGAAGCTTGTGGACTCATAGACTTGGGTTTTCATGGTGCAAAGTATACATGGTGTAACAACAGAGATAATGATGCCAGGATTTGGAAGAGACTAGATAGAGCTATGGTAAATGATAAGTGGTTAGACATGATGCCCATGACTACTATTACTCATTTAGCTTCCACTGGATCAGACCATTGCCCTTTATTCATGGAGTGTGCAGAGAGACAGAACAATGCCCCTAAGTATTTTAAGTTTCTACATTGCTGGGTTGATAATGATAGCTTCCTTGATGTAGTGAAAACGTGCTGGGGAAAACCTGCCGCAGGAAATCCTATGAGAAGATTTCAGGAAAAAATGAAAAGAGTGCGAAGCACTCTGAGTAAGTGGTCAAGACAAGAATATGGTGATATTTTTTCTTCCATCACTGATTTTGAGACAAAAGTTAGAGAGGCTGAGGATGCAATAATCAGTGATAACTCCGAAGAAAATAGAACCAAGTTGAACTTGATCAATGCCAAATACATCAGGTATCTAAAGATAGAGCAATCCATCCTCAAACAAAAAACTCAACTCCAATGGTTTAAGGAAGGGGATGCCAACTCCAATTACTTCCATGCTATCATTAGAGGGAGAAGGAGAAGACTGTATATTCACAAAATTGAGGATGATCAGGGTAATAGTATTCAGGGAAATGAGGAAATTGCCAAGGCTGCATGTCATTACTTTGAAAAGATATTTACTACAGACAACAAGAAAATCAATGAAGATTTCCTTAAGTACATACCTAGAAAGGTCAGTGACAATCAAAATCACATGTTGCAAAGGGTACCTACTAAAGAGGAGTTACAGAAAGTGATTTTCTCTATGAATGGTACTTCTGCTGCAGGTCCTGATGGGATGAGTGGCAAGTTCTTCCAGGTATGCTGGGACATTATCAGTGAGGACCTTTTGGAGCTGATTCTGTTTTTCTTTAATGGCCATGACATCCCAAAATACGTCTCCCATGCATGTCTGGTTCTACTCCCAAAAGTTGAACATCCTAATAGACTATCTGAATTCAGACCTATATCTCTCAGCAATTTTAGTAGCAAAATAATCTCCAAACTCCTTAGTAGCAGACTGGCTCCCATCCTTCCACATCTTATTTCTGATAATCAGTCTGGATTTGTCCAAGGAAGGAGCATACCTGAGAACATTATGCTGGCTTAAGAAATTATGCATAACATAAACAAACCCAAAATTGGAGATAATGTGGTTATTAAACTTGACATGGCCAAGGCTTATGATAGAGTCTCATGGTCCTTTATCTGTCTTGTCATGAGAAAGATGGGATTTGGGGAAACCTTCATAGACATGGTATGGAGAATAATGTCTAACAATTGGTACTCTGTCATCATAAATGGCAGCAGGCATGGTTTTTTCCACTCAACAAGAGGTCTCAAACAGGGAGACCCACTCTCTCCTGCTCTCTTTGTTCTTGGTGCAGAAGTATTGACCAGAATGTTAAACAACCTTCATCAGCACTATCTATACACTGGTTTTCAAATGGAGAAAAGGGGTCCTCAAATTAACCACTTGAGTTTTGCAGATGACATTATTATTTTCACCTCAACTTCCAAGTATTCCCTTCAACTCATCATAAAGACTCTTCAGATGTATGAAGGCATTTCTGGGCAGCTTATTAATAAGGACAAAAGCCAAATCTTAATCCCTACCAATACCCCTGATGATATAATGGATAGAGTAGTGACCATCACTGGTTATAAATGCACTCATGGGCCTATGACATACTTGGGATGTCCATTGTATATAGGAAGACAAAGGGTCATATATTTCACTGGTATAGTTTCAAAAGTGATTGCTAAAATTCAAGGGTGGCAGACAAAGATGCTAAGCTATGGGGGAGAGCCACTTTGATCAAATCAGTGCTTCAATCACTTCCTATACATCTGTTATCTGCCATAACCCCTATCAGAACCACTTTGAAACAAATAAAATGCCTTATTGCTGACTTCTTCTGGGGTTGGGATAAGGAGAAAAGGAAGTACCATTGGGCCTCTTGGGAAACCCTTAGCTTACCATATGAGGAGGGAGGTATTGATGTAAAAAACTTGGAAGATATATATCTGGCAATGCAATACAAACATTGGTGGTTGTTCAGAACTAAGAGATCTTTATGGGGGGATTTCTTGAGAGCTAAATACTGCCAAAGAGCTCACCCTGTCACAAAAAAGTGGCACACAGGTCAATCTCTCATGTGGAAGAACATGATGAAGAACAAAGGTGACATAGAACCTCACATTAAGTGGACCTTATGTTCAGGGAACTGCAGTTTCTGGTGGGATGATTGGCTGGGTATTGGCCCTCTAGCCAATCACTATGAATATATTCCAAGATTCAACAACTCCACTGTCTCCATGTTCTTGACAAATGGAAAATGGAATGAAGAGAAAATTAGGCAACAGGCCCCTCAACACATGATACACACAATTCTCAATACTAAAATCATGTACCAACAAAACACACTAGATCAAGCTCAATGGAAGCTGCAATCACATGGAAATTTCACTTGTAAATTAGCTTGGGAAAATGTGAGAAAGAAAAAAAACAAGACATTGACAGATAGGATGACATGGCATACTAACATCCCTTTCAAGGCTTCATTCTTGCTTTGGAGAGCATTGAGACACAAACTGCCAACCAATGATAAACTGATTTCTTTTGGGAGAGAAACTGCAGAGTGCTCATGCTGCTACAGGCCTGGTTTGGACAACATAGAACACATATTTGTCTCTGGAAGCTTTGCTAAACACATCTGGACATATTTCTCCAACTGGGGGGGAATCAGGCAGGACCACAACTCCATTAGAGACATCTTGATGAGATGGTGGACCTACAAACCAAACAATGCTGTACATAAACTCATGTTGCAAGCCCTCCCTATATTTATTTGCTGGAATGTCTGGAAGAACAGGTGTGCAAGTAAATATGGAGGAAAGAAATCTAGTACTACTAGGGTGAAGTTCAATATAATCAAAGAAATATACATGCTTATTACCACAGTTTTTCCATATATCCAATGGCCACCAGCTTGGAAAGATCTAATTATTTGGATAGAAAACTGTAAGCATGACATAAAAGTAACCCAGGTTAAATGGCTCAAACCCCCCCTAACATAGTTAAACTTAACACTGATGGGAGTGCCATAGGCAATCCAGGAAAGATAGGAGCAGGAGGCATAGTAAGGGATCATAAGGGTAATTTGATATATGCTTTTGCCTCTCCTTTGGGAGTTGGAACAAATAATCAAGCGGAAGTGCAGGCAACCAGTTTTGGCATTAATTGGTGCATTCAAAAAGGTTATAATAGAGTAATATTGGAAGTAGATTCGAAACTTGTGATCAAGTGGCTGAATCTGGACATCAAACCACCCTGGAACATTCAAAACTACGTTAATGAACTCCAACAACTGGTCCAACTGCTAGAATACTTCCAATGCAAACATGTTTTTCGGGAAGCAAATTTTCCAGCTGATACATTATCTAAGTACAGCCATACACTTGATAATACACAACACTTCTACAACCTTCAACAACTTCCACAAGAAACCAAGGGCTACATAAAGCTAGACAAGATAGGAATGGCAAGCTTCAGGAGAAGAAGATTAAAAAGGATAAAACAACCTTCTTGAACATGTTTATCTCTAATTTTCCCAACTTGGCTACGATTGGTGTTGCTGCAACTTTCCTTGGACCTACTTGGTACGACATGTCTAAAAAGAGCAAAGATGAAAAGAATTTCCCCAACCCATGCGAGATAGAAGGTTCGTATACTTGTTCTTGAATAGGACTAGTGTAGGCTACTTTCTTGTATTCTCATGGAAGGGGAGAGTCTCCCTCATTTATGCTTTCTTAGTTGATTTGTATCGAGAGGAGTCCTCTCACAGGTTTAATGCTTTCTAGTTATAGTTAGTCTCTTTTTGTATCGGGGATGAGTTAGCCGACCTTAAGAGGTTAGCCGACTTATGAACCACCATAGGATCGGAGGTAAGGTTTATGTCCCCCTCCTTGTATTTTATTTTGATTATTTATGGTAAGGTTTGGGGGTGCTGCTCAATCCCTGACTGTGCACGAGAGGTGGGAGCCTCGTGTAGGGTCTGTTCCCAAAAAAAAAAAAAAAAAAAAAAAAATCTTCAAATCTTGTGCTTTTGACCTTTCTATTGAGTGGTGGCTCTTGAAGTTTTGTAGGTGCCATGGTGGGCCAGTATTTTTGTTGATCACTTTGGTCCAGTATTTTCTTGAAATTTTGATTTTCTATTTTTAAAAGTTCTATTATTAACGTACTGAATTAATTAGGTATACGTAGACAATAAAATTAATGTTAAAAAAATAATAATCAAGACAGAAAAACATCACAATAATTATAATATTTAATTTCAAATTTAATGAGTGTTACAATCGTTATATACTCCTTCGATTCTATCAACAATAATGTAAACTATGTTAAATTTGAATTTGATTTGATCAAAGGTCTTGAATAACTTGGGGTTGAATCTTTTATCTTGAATTTGATTTGACTTATTCACTGAAAACACTTGGATGTCTGTCACGAATAATGAATTTAAACTCCACACTACGAACAAAAATTTTCAGCTCGAAATTCCTTTGAACATTGACTTAGAGTCCGTTTAAATTGACTTATAAGTTCCTTCTAAGTTGTTTTCAGCTTTTTAAAGTGTTTGGCTTGCCAACTTAATTATTTTGTGCTTAAAATAAGCCTCAATAAATAATTGAATTTGTTTGAATGAACTTATTTTAAGCAACTTATAAGTTGAAAACAACTTATGAGTCAAAAAAAATAAGTTGGGCTACACCTACTTATTTTTTTTTAACTTATAAACAGTTTACAACTTATAAATTACTTAAAAATAAGTTCATCCAAACAGGCTCTTAATGTACCATCCTAATAAATAGTTACTTAAATTAAGTGTCAAGTCAATTAACAAGGGTATGTTAAAAAAAACAGGGAGTAATAATTCATATCTATCTCCATCTATCTATCTATGTCACGATTCAAAATGAGATATGAGTGGCATCTACACTTAACATCTTAGGTGGGAGAACCAACAATACAAACTCCAACTTATATTAGTGACTCAACTTATAAAATACGACAATAATGCAGAAGCCCAACTTACGAAAATAAGAAACAACAATTCACTAGAATTTACATATCCTTCTAAAAACCTGAAAGTATCCTTCTAAAAACCTGAAAGTCATCACATCAAAGACATCTAATTCTAAATACAAAGTCTAAAAATATCAAACACCAGAATTAACAAATAACATAGTTTGTGTCCTAAAATAAAGGACATTATGCCATGATCGAGAGAATTCAACACGAGCTTTAAGGAATAGCTCACCCTGGAACCTGATGTGTTGGACACTAACTAGACTGAGGGCGAGTCGAAGTCAATAAAACACTCATTGCACTCCACAAAATCAAACAAAGAAAAAAATACAAGTAGAAGTCAATACAGGACAACATGTACTGAGTAGATATCATCAGCCGACTCAAAATAGAAATCAAATTGCATAAAGTAATAACAGAAAATCAACCATAACACTTAACAGGTGGCAACAACAAGGTCAATAACAACACAATGAAACAATTACGTAGTCAGTCAACAATATTAAGAGAATTCATGAGGACTCAGGCCTACAAACCAAGCACTTTTGGGAAATAAGTTATTTGAGATTGAGTAATATTAAGTCATTTTATTTATTTATTTTTAATATTACCGTGTCGAAATATGACACTCGTTTCAATAATATCGTGTCGTTTTGTGACACCCGATTCAAATATATCGTGTCGGCTCATGACACCTGATTCAAATAATGATGTGTCGACTCATGACATCCGATCCAAACATATTGTGTCGGCTAATGACACCCGATCCAAATATATATTTAATTTCTCATTCTTTATTATCACATTCCACTTCAGTAACAATATTTTATCAAATTTTCTTTATTCAAGACATCACTTTTGATAAGGCAAGTTCAAGATTATGAATTTCATGATTTTGAGATTGCATCACAAAAACATATCAACCATCCAAACCATAACAATTAAATGCATAATAAACTTCATACATTACTCAATGACTATCAATCGTTGTTATTAAGAATATATCTATGATATAGAATAAATCATAACATATCTCAGTCGAAGAATCAAAGTCTAGCAAACTAATTTACTAGTGTTTTTCCTTTCTTCAATGTCTCAGAACGTTTCCAATCTAATAGGTATACAATATTCGTAAGCAAGCGAATCCATAGACACCCATATTACTATAATTAATTTCCTAAATATCTAAGGTTAAGTTTTAATTTCTACAAATAACTTAATTTCAATAATTTTCATATAATATAATACACCTAATATTTAATTATATATCTCAATATAATAAAACTTGAATTATAAAGTAATAACCTAAGATAAATTTCAAACATCGGAGCCACAATCAGAAACCAATGGTGTCCATTTACGAGTTAACAGTATGCAACACTAGCACATCATTACCCACTTAAACCTTCAATCATTTAATAATCATTAGTGTAAGAATTTTGAGTCAGGAATCGCTCATGTGTGACCTGACCCGACTCAGATCTGATCAAATCCGACTCATTTCATTTTTCAAATAAGAAGACAAGGTAGAGTTACATTGATTTAAATTAAGGGGAATAACTACAAATGTAACTGATTATTAATTTTGGAACTGATTTTTCTTTTAAAAACAGCAAGAAAACAACAAAAAGAAAAATCATTTTTCTTATTCACATCCAAAACAGACATTTAGTTTTGTGAACACAATACTCTTGTTTCCAAGAGAGATGAAGTGGACTTGGGGCAATTCATAGTCGTAGCAAATTCAACACTTCTGCTGTAAATAAAAGGTACACAATTCGTTGATTTTGCTTCGATTTAATTACAATGGTATTAGAGCTGTGGTTGATTGCTCCATACCTGAAAAGCTATTTGTTGAAATAGTACCCTTTTTTTTTTTGTTAGAATTTTTTTTTCCAGAAATCAGTGAAAATCAAATATTAGAATAAAATTACCGATTATGGATTTAGTATAGAGAAAATCCGTAATATATAATATATATCCCAAAAAAGAAAGACTGCACAAGAATCTCACCTTTAAGAAATCATATAAGGTCGGGAACATATCGGAAAAGAACCGACGTGAATTGAACACACAATTTTCTGATATAAAATCAGACGCGCTGTCTTTGTGCCACTCATTCGGTTATAGATCTGAAAAATTTCCTTCATATTTCTTGTGATGGTGTGTAGATCTGTGCACTTAATTTTTCCAATCTTTCTTTTTCTTTAAGGCATCAAATTTGTGGGTGCGTAGCTCTGTGCATTTAATTTTGTTCGATCTTTCATTTTTCTTCAAGGCATCAGATTTGTGTGATTTTTTTGCCTAGTATTAATGGAGAATGAAAAGGAATTGTGTAGTTCTATCATAAGTGGAAAAGGAGTTTTAATGTTTTTTTGGTTCACACAGTAAATCCTCTTCTTTAATTATACATTGGAAATCGTGTTCAATACAATATACTCTTAAATTTTATTGGGACTCTATTTTCTTGGTGGAATTTTTTAAAGAAAAGGTTAATAGTACATAGTACTAGTACAGTGGTACTTCATTCCTATATATATTTTTTATTATTTCCATGTTAATATATATTAACATATACACATATATTAACATATGTTAATTATAATTTAATTATGTGTATTAAATTGATTCGTATAAATTTGTTTAGTCCTTATGTTTCTTAAACAGTTTTTATATTTTCTACGTATAATAGTGACATATGTTGTCACATTGAATAGTATAACCATTCTAATTGTTTCCTTATTTCTATTTCAAACATGACTGAACGGAAACAAACTCGAATTACTCCAAGTCGGAGTTCTCGAAATCGAGCAAAGGGACAATGTAGAAGAGCACGTCGCCGTATGATATGTTTTCGATGGCGTGAGATCATACGGATTGGTGTTCCAAGAGCGACACAAAGTATGTTAAGAAATCAAAGGGTTATTCGAAGAGAAAGAGAGTAGAAACTAAGAGAGTTCAAGTCTTTTAAGATGTCCTCTACTATTTTCGTTGCTAACTTTATTAAATTATTTGAATTAAAGCTCGTAGAACTGAAAAATTATGTAGAACTCTCGGATTGAGAAACTTTAGCTATATTAGTAGACTCTCTTCGTGAACTATGGGGCGAGAGACTAGTTAAAGTATATCACGAGGTTTGGCCAAGCGAACCTTTTAGGGTGTATATACGTTATCTCAAATTCAAGTGGGGGGGGGGACTTTATTTCAAATGACTTGTAACTTGAATTAGTTTAATTTGTTTATTTCAATATATGAATTATGTTATTTCTCTCTTTTATATGAATATCTTTTATTATTTATCTATTTAAATGCGATGAGACTTAATTGAATGTCATCATTAAAATACTCACGAAGAAATTTATTTTTCATTCTTGATTAAATATTTAATTTGTGGATGATGATTGGAAACTTAGTGACCATTTCGATTCTACGTTAAATATGAAGTCAATTATGAAAATTGATTTGCTTGAGTGAGTATACGAATTTCATGTATATATTGTTTAAAGTAATATTGATGAATAAAAACTTGCTTGAATTGTCTCGCATTAACAGAAATGACATCTAAAAGTATGATTGTTGACTTGGGCAAAGGTGAAAAGCTAAAAGGTGAAAATTACGATATTTGGAGTAGTAAAATATGTATGTACTAGAAGAGAAAATTGCTCTTGAAGGTATAAATCATGTTTTAAGTCAATCAGAAGTGGGTAATACTACTCAACATAGGAGAGATCTTGAAACTTATAAAGCTTGGAAAAAGACTGATTCCACTGCATATGGAATAATTGTAAGCTCTGTTGTTGATGACCTCATTCATGGATGTGAGGAATTTCTTAATGCTCATGCAATGTGGGCACACTTATGAGGAACATATGGGGGTACTTCTGTGACCCACCTTAGACAACTGACTATCAAGTTTGACACTTTCAAGAAGCGTCATGATCAAAGCATCAAGCAACACCTTAGGGTGATGTCAAACATGATAGCACAACTCAAAAGTACTGGTCACGTTCTCTTGGATGAGCAACAGGTTTGGGCAGTGATTCGGTCTCTTTCTAGTAATTGGAAACATTTGAAGGTTAACTTGACCCACAATGATAACATCAAAAAAAAAATCGATGTTGCTCGACATGTTGAACTTGAAGATGAGCGACTTGGTGCTGCTAAAGTTGCTTCTAATGCCTTTGTGGCTGAATCTAGTTGTACAAAGTTTTTAGGCTTCAACCTCAAGAAAAAATCAAAAAAGAAAGGAAAGGCAAAGGAGACCGAAGAAGGACCCTCTAAGAAAAAGAACAAACTAAATTCCAAGAAGGAAAAATAGATTTTTCAAGAAGAGAGACAAGAGAAAAATGAAGTGCTACAATTGCCAATTTCTAGGGCATTTTGCTCGTGAATGTACCGAGCCGAAAAAAATAGCATTTCTATACGCATCTCTAAGTGCTACATATGTTTCTATCACTTCTTTACTAACTAAATTTTATCCCACGTGGATTGTAGACTCAGGATCCTCCGACCATGTGAGTTGAGATAGAGAAGCGTTTGTGGAGTTCAGTCAAGTTTCACCTGGATCAAGATGGATATATGTAGGAAATAATGCAAGATTTGAAGTCAAAGAGATTGACACTTGCAAAGTTGACTTGCGTGGTGGCCGATCTTTGATGTTGCATGACGTCTTATATGCTCCAGAGATTCGACGAAACTTAGTACCTATATCTGTTCTTTTAGATGTTGTTTTTGATTTGTTTTTTAGTCGTAATGGTGTTCGAATAACTCTAGATAATGTCTTTTATGGTTTTGAATTTCGTTATGATCGATTTATCAATTTAAATTGTAATGCTTCAACTTATGACTATTATGTTGACCGTTGTGTAATGACATGTTATTCTAGTAACAATGATATTGATTTTATTACATGGCATACAAGATTAGGTCACTTAGGGCAAGATCTAATGAATAGGTTGGCAAAAGAAGGACATTTAGGTCCTTTCTCCAAAATTGATATGCCAACTTGTGAAAATTGTCTTGCTGGAAAGATTATACGTAAATCATTTGAAAATGCTAAAAGAGCTGACATACCAGTTTAATTAATCCATTTTGATATTTGTGGTCTAATGAATGTGAGGGCAAGTTTTGGTGCCACATACTTCATCACATTTATTGATGATTTCACGCTCTTTGGTTATGTCTATTTGATTTCTCATAAATTTGAAGCACTTAAGTGCTTTAAAAGATATATGATTGAAATTGAAAATCAATTAGATAAAAGAATAAATGTTTTAAGAACCGATCAAGGTCGTGAATATTTGTTAAAATAATTTGAAGAACTATGTACTAAAAAAAGACATTATTAGACAGTTAACTACTCTTTATACACCTCAACAAAATGGTGTAGTTGAGAGAAGGAATATAACATTGTTGGATATGACAAGATCAATGATGGCGCAGGAAAATTTGTTAATTTTTTTCTGGAGAGATGCATTATTAACTGCAGCCTACATATTGAATAAAGTGCCTTCTAAATCAATATCTTCCACTCCTTATGAACTTTGGACTGGTCATTAAACAAACCTGAATGATCTACGATCTTGGGTTTGTACTGCATATATTAAAGATCGTTTTGGTGAGTTTGGTAAACTAAGTCCAAAAAAAAAGAAATGTATCTTTATAAGATACTTAGAATGCTCTAAAGGATATGTGTTCATTGATAAATTAGAAGATGAAAGTATTATTGAAATTGAATCACGAGATGTCAGATTTTTGGAAATTGATTTTCCAAAAAAGGGTGATATAAATGAAGGAAAGCCTCTCTACGAAATGTTAAATTCAGAAGATCAAATAATGTCGTCAGACATACTTAATAGGACAATTGATCAACTAATAATTTATGGTCCTATTAGGAGTTTGGAATTCCAAAATCCTATAGAGGAATCTGAACTTCAATTACATAAGAGTACAAGAAAAGAAGTAGCTAAACGATCTTATGAGATTGAGGATTATGTTTTCTTGGTATCTCCCATGGATTTGAATTAACCTAATTCTGTGACTGAGGCTTTATTAAGCCCTAAAAAGAATGAATGGTTAAAAGCGATGAAAAAAGAATTAGAGTCCATGAAAATCAATAAAGTCTAGGATCTAGTTGACCTTCCTTAGGAACGTAGAGTTATTGGAAATAAATGGATTCTTAAGGTTAAACGCAAATCGAATGGGTCAATAGAAAGACACAAAGCATGATTGGTGGCAAAAAGGTTTTACTCAAGAAGTTGGAATAGATTATGAGGAAATTTTTTCACCAGTTGTGAAGTTTACCTCTATACGATTACTTTTGGCCATTGTTGCACATTTAAATCTAGAATTACACCAAATGGATATGAAGATCGCTTTTCTCAATGAAAAACTAAACGAGGAAAACTACATGGAATAACCTGTAGGTTTCGTTGTTAAAGACCAAGAAAAAGAAAGTTTGTAAATTGAAAAGATCAATTTATGGCCTAAAGCTTCTTTGAAGCAGTGGTACTTGAGATTTCATAAAGAGGTGACATTTTATTTTACCATGATCGATGAAGACCTTTGCATCTATATGAAAAAGTCCAATAATTTTTTTTAATTCTTTCACTTTACGTGGATGATATTTTATTAGCCGAAAATAATTTAGTATATGTAAAAACTGTCAAGTCATGGCTTTCAAAGTCATTTGATATGAAATACATGGGTGAAGCAGACTATATATTGGGTATTAAGATCCAAAGAGATCGTTCTAAGAAATTCTTGAGTTTATTTCAAGAAGCATACATAAAGAAAATATTGGAACGCTTTCGAATGAATAATTGCAAACCCATGAATACTCCTATAGCAAGAGGTGAAACTTTAAACCTTGAAATGTGTGCAAAGACTGAAAAAGAGAAGAAAGACATGTCTCGAGTTCCATATTCGAGTACTGTCGGGTGTTTAATGTATGCTATAATGTGTACTCGCCCAAACATTTGTTATGCCATGGGTCTGTTTAGAAGGTATCAATCCAATCATGGAAGAGACCATTGAGTAGTGAAAAGAATATTCCGACCTCTGAAGGAAACTATAGATTATTCACTATACTATAGTGGATTTGATTTACTCTTGAGAGATTACACAAATGTTGATTGGGCTGGTGATAGAAATGATAGAAAATCAACCTCCGGTTATGCTTTCTTACTTAATGGTGGTGCTGTTTCTTGGAAAAGTAAGAAACAAACTTGCACAACTCTTTCAACCATAGAATCTGAATTCGTAGCTTGTGCTTTTGCAGTACAAGAGGCTGTTTGGTTAAAGAGATTCTTTGAGCATTTAAATATTGTAAAGAATTCTAAGGGTCCCATGATATTAAATTGCGACAGTCAGGAGGCTATCACATATACAAGTATCCTAAGTATCACAGCAAAATCAAACACATTGACATCAAGTGTAATTTTGTGAGAGACATACTAGCAAGTGGATAAATAAATTTACAATACATTCCTACTCGTGAAATGATAGCTGATCCTTTTACAAAAGCGATATCTAGAGACTTGTTTGAGAAACATGTTAAGGCTCTAGGTTTGCATAGAATATAATGATATTTATGTATTGTAAAACAACTTGGTTGTTATAATATTCTCATCAATATAAACTATTGAATTTATATTCATATCTTATATACATATGATAATGTTATTAGAAATAAAGTATGTCGGACAAGTCACGAGATTAACTCTCTCACACGAGCAATCGCCTCTTACATTAGAGAATATGAAGAGATGTTTCTCACTATCATGATATAACTTGTTTTATATACCAAACAAGAGTTTCTTTAAGAAAATGAATTTGAGAATCGTTAAAAAGAGAAACTTGGGTTAGACATCTAGAGATGTCTAGATCAAGGACTGTACGATCTTGGATAATTAAAAGAATGAGACACATGCACCAATATAAGGTGAAAACATCGTAGCACGTGTTTTATACCACGTGTGTTAAGCGATCAATTGGTTAATGACAGAATGGTTCCCTACTTCTTCATTGTTTGAGATCCGAAAAAGTTCAATTAACTTTTCATTAGAATACCCTTTGATCTTTTACTGTTTCTTGAAGTTTCGATCGGTGTTGCTACTTTAGCATGTTACTAATAGCCATGAGTAATTCGTTCATGCAGTGCATGTCTAGGAAAGCAGTTGATTTAGAACAGATAGATTCAAGTAGAAAGAAAAGATAATTAAAATGAATAGTTTAACTTGTATACACAAACCGACTATTACACTCGAGTGTAATTGTGTATATAAAGTTAAACATAAATTCGAGTTCACCTCTATAAGAGGATGAGGGATCAGATTTATAACTACTGAATTAGTATATGATATCTAGGGTATTGTGAGTAATAGTTTTCTCATATAAATAGTGAATTCTTTCCATGTGATTGGATTCCTAAGTGGAGCTATTAAAACCTTATAGGTAAGCTCTCGATGCTCATAGGTTGCACAAACTATTTGTAGTATGAATTGGATGTCTTGTTAATGTTGTATTAGTTAGGTCTTGTCCACTATGTGCGAAGTGGGAGATGTAAGAATTTTGGGTCATGGATCGCCCATGTGTGACCTGACCCAGATCCGATCCGGATCTGAGCCATTTCGTTTCTTAGATAAGAAGATAAGGTAAAGGAGTAACCTTGATTCAAATTAAAGGGGGGAACAGTTACAAGTGTAACTGATTATTAATTTAAAAATCCCTTTAAGTTTGGGACAAATATTTCTTTGAAAAACAGCGAGAGAACAACAAAAAGAAAAATCATACTTTTTCTTATTCACATCCAAAAACAGACATTTAGTTTTTTGAACACAGTACTTCGTTTCCAAGAGAAACGAAGTGGACTTGGAGCAATTCATAGTCGTAGCAAATTCAACACTTCCTCTGCAAATAAAAAATACACAACCGGTTGATTTTGTTTTGATTTAATTACTATTAGTTAATAAAGAGAACTTCAAGTCTTTGTCCCCACCAAAACCTAAACCCTTAACACTAACTACTGCCACGTTCCAAAATTCATTCTTCACTCTTTAGTTTGTATTAATATGCTACTACATTTTATCACATATACATACCATAATTACTTCTAACCAATTACTAGAGGAAATAGAGGGAATCCTTACCTAATCGTTATTCTCTGTTCGTCCTCGTCCACCGCTGGTAAGTTTTCTCACTTTGTTCTTTTCTTTTCTAAAATAATTATGTACTAAAAGTGATAAAACTCATTAACTTATTTTAATAAATAAAGTGGTATAGAATATTAAATAAATTAACACTTTAACCCACAAATTAAATTAGTTACCTAGAATTACCCATCAACTAAATAACTGCAATTATCGAATAATCCAAAATTCTATTTAAAATTTACAGAATGAGTCTTTTATGAAATAAAAAGCTCCAATACTCAAAATGACCTAATGGGTCGTTACAATCTATCTAGTCTAATACCAATGTATTAAAAAATTCTTTTACAATTAATTTACAAGGATATCATTCATTCTCTAACAAAAAAAAAATTAAAACATCTCGAAACTACTCTTTGATACCTATATATCAGGTAAAAAATTGAATTATGATAGCATAGTATATCTTCCTAATACGAAAAGAAAGATGAAAAATTGTACTATTTTAAAACGATGGTGGGGGTACTTTTTTAAGCTCAATTTTAATTTTTCCCACTTTGATATATTGATTTTGGGGAAAATTGTGAATTCTAAGAAAATGTAGACATTTTAGGATTACGACTAGCATAAATAAATTATAATTACTCTAGATTATCCTAAGCAACATACCTCAATTAGTAGGGTTGATCCTTGCCTTCATTGTCCAAACCTAAGGATGTTAAGTGGGCTGGAGCGGATTAGACATAACTGGATCGATTCGGTCTGGAATCAACAGTGATAAATCATTGTTCGGCCTAACCCCAAATCCATTAACCCATTTTTCTAGGCCAATCAGGGCGGTCAAGGTTTAGGCCCATTAGGCTTAATGAGCCAGACTCTTTTTTTTAAAATTTTTTTTATTGATGTTTATTAATTCAAAATTTTGTGTCAATTATTAATATGGTGTATTGTTATTTATTTAATTTTAAAATAACTATAACTATTTATAATAATAGAATACTTACAATTACATTATATAAATTATATATATACTTATAATGTATACCAAATATACTTACAATATATTATTTAAGTATCTCTCTCTCCCTTAACTGTATCTCTTCCTCTTTTCCTTCTTTGAGTAAAACTCCTTTTCTCCACCACGTTTTTCTCCTTTCCTTTCTTCCTCCCACTCACTAAAGGTCAAATTCTTACCCCTGTCTCCAATTGTTGTCGCCTTTCTGAATCATCAATGAAGGTAATTAACGAGTTTGGTGAAAAGATCTACGCACGTAACGAAAGTGATGGCATCATCATGAGTTCTTAACAGAAACATTGTGTCCAACTCAAATGCAAAATTCTTACAAACATAGCGATCACATCACAGATATACAAATTCTTCTAAGAGATATTCTTATAGTAAGTCTACATATTTTTGTTATGTTATCGTCTACATTGTGAGATTCAATTATTCTCAAATATATCTACGTATTGAACGTTTATCTAACTTTTCCTCCATTGGTAATGGTAATGGAATTAGTGTTTATTCTTTTGTTGTATTTGTTTGTTAAAAATTCTTGATGAATTCTTGATTTTTGATTGGACTTTCCACATCTGAAAGTATTCCTTTGTTTCAATATTTGATTTTTCAGTTTGGAAAACATTCAGAAATCGTTGAGAAGGAGCCTGAAAGATACCTTTATGAGCTTGGATTTTGTGACTTTCATGAAAATTTTAATGGTTTTTAATTTTTTTTCAAGAACGGAAGAGGTTTGGGACATAAGAGGGAAGTTTACGGGGATGCAAGCTTCAAAAGGTGATATGTCTAAGGGCTATTCTTTCCTGAAATTTTTGTTGCATAATATTTTGTTGATATGTCTTTAATCTGCATCAAGACACTTCTTAATTAGATTCTACTAGACAACAATATATACTAGACCAATCTTGGTTTTTAGCCCGCGTTGCCTGCCCTGCTAATGTGTCACCATGCTTACCATGTGTTAAGGCTCTATCTTGACTTGCCTCACTCCACCCTGCCCCAATTGTTGGGGGCTATTTTGTATTTATTGTTTTTCCTTAATGAACGGAAAAAGAACTAAATTGACCGTTAAAATAGGATGGAAAGAATATCTTTTTATAACCCAGATACTCGAACCATGGCATTTAGAACATGACCTTTACTTTAGACTCCCTAATAATGTTATCACTAATTTATAATATCCAAATTAGACAGAACCAATTGAGAAGAAGTGGGAACAAAATTATTAGATGAAACATTATGATGAGTTGCATCACAATAACCTCTCAATATATTAGTTTCTTTGCGGGTGAAATCAAGTGTAGTAAACATAGTAGGCCAGCAATGATGTATGATGACAGAAATAGCTTGGCAACAAGGCAAGTCAATATCAATTGTCCCAATTGTGAAGTAAGCAACTATCTCATTTGTGCATGATTTTGTCTCTGCAAATGCATTAATACACTTCACTATACTCCCTTGGTTTGCTACATCAAGTCTTGCCAGTAATATTGATATTTTACTGAACCAGTTAGTAAGAATGGCAAATACATATAATATTTTGATTCATTTTGGTTTCTGAATTTATAGGCTTTGAAACACTCACCTACATGTTACAAGTCTTGTACTCTTTCCTAAGTCATCAATGAATGATTTTACAACTATGTTGTGTTCTATTATATTACTTGAGTAATTATTTTTTTCTTCCAAAATCACTATAGTGATGAAATAATATATATTTCAAAGGCTTCATCTAGAAATAATGAGAAAGCATCTTCATCAATTTTAAGTCCTAAAATGAGAACATTCATGTGTTTCTACTTGCCAGAGTTTAAAAAAAAAAAACTTTACTTTGTGCGTGAATTATATTTGGCTGGGAATGGATAATGGTTCTCAAACTTTCATATTTGTATTTCTTGATATGATAGAATTTTAAAATCGTCCTGTGCAGTAATGTTTGCAATAGGAAAACTTTTTTGTGTAGGTATGGCCATGAGGAGTTGATCACATTTTTTCCTGCAACTACTTTCAATAGGGGCAAAAAAGATAGTATATAATTGTACTGCATATTATGCCATTTGTGGATTAATGCTATATCTATTTAGTGTTGTACTTATATTATTAAGATTATTGGGATAGTGACCTTCTATCGAACTGTTTATGATATTTAGTATCTGTTAGTGTTCTCTTAAAATAAAAAGTCTTTTAAATAAAGATGATTTCATTTGAATTAATTTTTTTAATATGTATCTCCCCTTGTATGTTTATTCTTTGAAATTGTATGTATATCTTGCCATATATATTTATTATTTTTAATAATTCATATTTTTGTGTACTTAGAAGAAGTATTCACAACCGCGTGAAGCGCGATCAAATTCACTAGTTATAATAATATATTTACATTATTTTATATATATACTTACAATGTATATCAAATATACTATTTATTATAATAGTATACCTACATTATATTTTGAATTTTTATATGTCTATACTTGTTTAAGTAATATTTGCTAACATTATTTTTTCAAGTATTGAATTATTATAGTAACTACAAATATAATTTTCAATATATGATTATGTAAAGTAATTAAACTTATTTAATTGAAGATATACAAAATTTATGAAAAAGAAATTAAGAAATACAAAGACTCAATGAGTCTTTGACTTTTTTAATATATTGATAAAATTTAAAACATACAAAGTTACAATTAGTTGTCTCTAATTTCATAAACTTAAATTAGAAAAAATTAAAAATGAAATAGACAAATTGTAAAAGGGCAGCCCGGTGCACTAAGGCTCCTCTTTTTTAACATTAAAAAGAATTGACTCATAATTTTCAAAATAAACTAATTCGTATTTGGACTTGCTTGTGTCGAATGATTTTCAATTGAAATTATTTTTTCAAGTTCTTCTTCCTCTTCTTTCGTATCTTGTAGTTTTTCTTTATTTCTTCACTATGATCTAATCCAATCTTTTAAGCAAATTAAAACATTCATGGCATTGCTCCCCAATGAGTGTCGATTATCTCTGATATACTGCCCTTCTTGACGAAATGCGCTTTCTGATGCAACAGTTGACATTAGAACATTTAGCACATCTCAGGCCACGGTTGAAAGTACTGAATATTGTTTTTGGTTATTCTTCTACCAATTGAATGTGCTAGCATTATTTTGATATGACTCTGGGCTTGTCTCAAAAATATTGCCTCTTCCAATCCTTCATTTTATGTGTTGATCCACATCCTTTTTAGTTTACACATAGAAGGCCATGTTTGAGATTGGCCTGAGCTCCACTTCTTCATCAAATATGAGATTTTTCATAGTACTTACACAGAGATGAGATCTTTCATAGTACTTAGCTAATACAATGCTTTTCCAAAGGGATTAAGTGGTTTTGATTCTCCACCACTGTTTAATAGTAAAAGAATCACAAGTATCTTACAGTCTCCTAAAATTAGCCCCACCTTCCTCAAAGATGAAAAGCAAAGTTTTTTCCAAGAGGCTTAATGATCCCCTACACCCTCTTAATGAAATCAATGTATTAGGAGACATAATCAAACAACTCTTCATGAATATTAACTAACTGTCCAGACACTTTCTTATAAGTAGCCATAGTATCCATTAATAGCCTTAAGGATCTTCTTTTGCCACTAGAGATCTGAACAATATCATCCGCATATGTTAAGTGGTTGATTAGAGGTCCCTTCTTATGCATATGAAATCCAATGAAATCAGCATGGTCAACAAGGCTATTAATTTCCTAGAAAGGTATTCTGCAGAGTAGAAAGAGTGAGGGGATATGGAATCCCCTTGTCTCAAACCTTTCTCTAATTTAAATAAAGATTGTCGAGAACCATTAATTACCAGAGAGTACCGTTCAATTCAGGTCTCACAAAAAACCATTCTCCTTATCATCTCACATAGGAAAGGCAAAGAAACTCTATCGTACGCCTTAGCCATATCTACTACTTTTAAGGCAACATTTCCTTTATCATTTGTCTTGTTAATGTCTTGGATGATTTCTTGAGGAAAAAAGGATGTTTTATGTGATGGATGTGCCTTTTACAAAGCCACTCTGATTGGGACTAATCAAATCGTGAAGAATTTTGCGACTTTGGAAAAGATTTTACTAATGATATTACAAAGGCTAATAGGTCTTAAGTTTGGAGAAGTTTTGTGGGGAGGTGACTTTGGGATCCAAAACAATGCAGGTGTGGGTGAAAAACTTAGGAATAGTAACTCCATAAAAATAAGCTGTCATGGTTAGAGTAATATCAGGGGAAATAATAGACCTGCAGGCTTAGAAGAATTTAGCACTAAAACCATCAGGCCCCGGGCCACTTTCAGGGTCCATATAAAAAATACACTATTTTATTTCCTCATGAGTAGGCATAGCTGATACGAAGCTATTGGATGAGCGGGTTCAACACAGTGATGTAGAAGTTGTTAGATAACAGACAGATTTGGATGAACAACAAAATGAAGTCACTGTTAATGAACATGTGGGCAAGAGAATCGAATACGTGAAGAATATCTGTAGTTGAATGGGCATCATAATGAATCGGGCATAGATAAAGAAGATAGGCAATTAAGTGGCCAGCAAAATTATGTAACTGGAAACAAAGTTTTTCATAGAAGAGTTCAAAGGAGTTGATTACATAAACAGAAAGGGAAAAGAAGAACTTGATGCTACTGATGGGGATCATTGCAATCCTTCATTGCTATTGGGAGTTGCTGTAGAGGTCCATCCAATGCCACAAATATTTTTTTACTTTATTGTAAGGTTTAAAATTAGAGAGTCAAAAATGTGGACTTGCTAGTTAGCAAATCTCAACAATCAAAAGATCACCATTTTTGTCAAACCAAATATCACCAATAAACCTGCACTCTTGCTCATTTGTAAGAACACACCAAGATAGACATAAAAAATCTTAGAGATCAAAGTGAGGTATACCGTAGACTATAAGAAAATAGTGTGTGAAGAAAAATAGAGTGTGAGCGATATTTCTAGCAAGGTGGAAAATCAAAAGAGTGTTATTCTTTTTGAGTGCATTGTGGTCACTTTGAGTATTGTACTAATGACTATTCAGTGTAAAATTTCTTACTATAGTGATATAAATTGCTCCTCTTGGCTTGTGGTTTTTCTCTTATTTAAAAGGGGTTTTAAGTAAAATTCTTGGTGTCATTTTCCCCATTTTATTTTTATTATTTTGATTATATATATTTTTGAGTTAATTCGTATTTTTTCCAACAAACTGGTATTAGAGAGTTGGTTCTCATTATCTATATTTTTGGAGAAACGATGGAAGCCAACACAAGTAGAATGATTACTTTGAATGACGTTAAGTATGTCGTTTGGAAGAAAAAAAATTAAAGATCTGTTCTATGTTCTTCGTCTTTCGCCAGGGCTTATACTTCATTAATGTCCTTATTGCCTTTCACGCTTTTCAGGACCTTGATCTAAGCCCTCAGTTTCTCAACCAGTATTTACCACTATAAAGTCTGAAACTAAAACAGATGAAGAATGAAATTTATTGCACAGATAGGTTTGTGGATTTATTTGGCAATGGGTTGATAATAATGTGTTGAACTATATTTCTGAAGAGACACATGCTCGAACCCTATGAGAGAAAATTAAAAACTTATATGCTCGGAAGACTGAGAACAAAAAAATGTTCTTAATAAAGCAGATGACATATCACCTAAATAATGTTAGTGGCTTGGTTATCATGGTGATGCCAGAATCATGTCCCGGATTAATATGTTGATGTTGATGATAGCAATGATATTGTTATTGATGATGCTCCTGCTCATGAAGTTGTGGATGAATCAAATATTCCTCTTAGGAGGTCCACAAGACAATGTATTTCCTCCTCTCATTATTCACCTCATGAGTATGTGTTACTTACTGACAGGGGTAAACCTGAATGTTATGAGGAGGCCATGGAAGATGAGAACAAGGATCACTGGATTGAAGCCATGCAAGATAAGATGAAATATCTGCCTGAGAACCACACTTATGAGTTGGTGAAATTGCCTAAGGGCATGAAAGCTTTGAAGAACAAGTGGTTGTTCAAAGTTAAAGAACACAACTTGAAGCTCATATACAAAGCTAGATTGGTTGTTAAGGGATTTGGTCAAAGAAAAAGTATTGACTTTGACAAAATATTTTCTCCTGTCGTGAAAATGTCCTCCATTCATACAGTTCTTGGTTTGACTGCTATTCTTAATTAAGAGATTGAGCAGATGGATGTGAAGATATTTTTTCTTCATGATGACCTAGAAGAGGAGATTTATATGGAACAACCTTAGGACTTCAAAGTAAATGGTAAAAGAAAATTTTGTTTGCAAACTCAAAAAGAGTCTCTATGGCCTAAAACAAGCTCCTAGACAATGGTAAAAGAAGTTTGAATACATTATAGGGGAGAAAAGCTACAAGAAGACTTCTTCAGATCACTGTGTATTTGTACAAAAAATTTCTGATGATGATTTTATCATCCTCTTTCTATATGTTGATGATATGTTTATTGTGGGCAGGAATACTTTCAAGATTGACGAGTTGAAGAAAGATTTATGTAAGTCTTTTGCTATGAAAGACTTGGGTCATGCTAAGAAAATTTTGGGCATGAGAATTACTCGTCTCAGGGATGAAAGGAAGATTAATTTGTCACAAAGTAGTACATTGAATGTGTATTGGAGCTCTTCAAGATGAAGAATGTTAAGTCTTTTAGCACACCTCTTGCTGGTCATATGATGTTGAGCAAGAAGATATTTCTTACAGCTAGGGAGGAAAAAGAGAGCATGGCCAATGTTCTATCTTCCTCAATCGTCGAAAGTTTAATGTATGCAATAGACCTAATATTGTTCACATAATTGGTGTTGTCAGCAGGTTTCTCGATAATTCGTGAAAAGAGCATTGGGGAGATGTAAAGTGGATATTCAGGTATTTGAAAGGAAGCTCAGATGAATGCTTGTGTTTTGGAGGATCAAATCCAATCTTGTTGGGCTATACTGATGCTGATATGGAAGGTGACCTTGATAACAGAAAATTCACTACGGGATATTTGTTTACTTTTTTAGGGGGAGCTATATCATGGCAGTCAAAGTTGCAGAATTATGTTGCATTTTCTACAACTGAAGCTGAGTATATTGCAGCTACTGAAGCCGGCAAGGAGATGATATGGCTCAAACAATTTCTTCAAGAGCTTGGCTTGCATCAAAAAGAGTATGTCATCTATTGTGATAGTCAAAATGTAATAGACTTGAGCAAAAACTCCATGTACCATGTAAGGGCGAAATACATAGATGTGAGCTATCATTGGATTAGAGAAAAGATAGAAGACGAATCTATGAAGGTTGAAAAGATCTCTACAAATGAGAATCCTATAGATATGCTGACTAAAGTGATAACAAGGAACAAGTTTGAATTGTGCAAAGAACTTTTTAGCATGATCTCTCTATGATAAGACAAAAATACCTCATTTTGTGCATGAGACTGAAGGGGAGATTTGTAGAGGTTCATTTTATGCCAAAAATAGTTTTTTACGTTGTTTCAAGGTTTAAAATTAGAGAGTAAAAAAATATGAATTTGGTAGTTGGTAAATCTCAACAACCAAAAGATCACCATTTTTGTCAAATCAAATCTCACTAATAAACCTACTAAAGTTTGAAATATTTGTTTTATTATGATGGCATTGACATCATAGGGAATTTGTTTTTTCTATAAATAGAGCACTCTTGATAATTTGTAAGAACACACCAATATAGAGAGAAAAATATTAGAAAGCAAAGTAAGGTATACCGTATACTATAAGAAAATAGTATGTGAAGAAAAATAGAGTCTGAGCGATATTTCTAGTAAGGTATAAAATCAAAAGAGTATAATTCCTTTTTAGTATGTTGTGGTCACTTTGAGTATTGTACTCGTGACTACCTAGTGTAAAATTCTTTATTATAGTGATATCAATTGCTCCTCTTGGTTAGTGATTTTTTTCTTTTTTAAGAGGGTTTCACGTAAAAATTTTGGTGTCATTTTTTCCCTATTTTATTTCCATTATTTTAGCCATATATATTTTTGTGATAATCCGCATTTTTTCCAACAGCTGTATATGTTGTAATTTTGGGTCTATGCTTATTGAACCTCCTGAGCTTATGATGATAAAAGAGATTGGGCATTTACAGGATTCAGAATTATAGCAACCGAAGCTTAGTCTCAACATAGTTGAGGAAACAACTGATATTAGTAACATATATCCACAAGAAATTCTAGAAAATGAATAACTTGGAAAGAACCTGACTTGACTTTGAAGTCCTGAAGCACCTCCATATTTTGAGTTTCTGGTAGTGGAGGATACCACAACAAATAAAGAACATAACTCTTCGTCTGTAGGTTTGGACTCACCAAAAGAAGATTGTGTTGTGCATCAGAGTTTTGAGAGACCTGGTGAAGAGGAACCTGTTGAAGCCTAAGAAGCAACATATAAGCACCATGGCTGGCAGTAAACATATAGGCTAATGCAGACTTTGCCTAGGTACAAAGTAAAGGAACAGATGGTCTCTCGAACCTCTAACCGTCTATCCGAGTTAACCTCATACCTATATTGTTAGGTGATGATACTCATAATTAATACAAATGCATTTATATCCCCTATATGGGAGCCATGCAGTGTTATTAAAAGCGAAAAGTGCAAAAAACCAATAAGGTTCATTGGGGCTTTAAGCACAAAGTGCAAATAAAGTGTGGGATTTATTGAGAAAAGGTGCAAATGGATAAAACATACAAACATATATTTGGTTATTCCAAGACTAATAATTATAAGCTTGAATCACAAATATATGGACAAAGAAAATGATTGTTTTTACGATAAAGTGAAATATCAATAGTTTGATGTCTCCTCTTCTAGAAATGCTCATTCACAGGGAAAAGTATGTCTTAGAGACTTGATGACATTAAAGCGCACATTAAGTGAGATGAAGAGATCAAAGTGTTTTGAGTCTCGCTTCAGGGCTTAAGTGCGTCTTTGATAACACTGGAGCCATGTAGGGTAAACTAGGGATGATTTCCATTCGAGCAGCAAATCCATTCTGCAGAATGCATTCTACTTCTTTTAATCCATGTTTTATCCCTTAATTTCCTCATCTCGAGTTCCATTAATGATTGTCCATTTATTCTATTGGTAGCTAAGCAATAACATAGTAACAGAAAGATTAAAATAACAATTAATATGGTAGAAAAGCATAAACAACTTGAGATTAAGATAAAATGTTCATACTTTGGCTGTAACCCTAGAATAAGGGCATTTAGCTGCTCATAATTAATACGACTACACTTACAAAGATACATGTTTCAAGAAAGAAATAAGGCTAGAAGTAAGAGAGGAAAAGTAACAGAAGAAGAAGCTAAGTCACCTCTCTCCTATGCTCCAATGTGTCAACCCCCTCAAAAATGCCCCAAGGAGCTTTTTTAGAAGGGGAAATAACCATGATAATGACATGGCAATATTCAAGCAGTTTTTGATAATGAAAAATTTGAACCAGGTTCACTTGCTGGATGATAAAGTATGAAGACGCGGGAACTGCACAAATCCTTATTAAAGTCAAAAACTCGGAAATAAGGGAGGACATCACAATGAGGCTCTTATAAGGAAAAATAATAAGCTGAATATTTACTTTCCTTGTAGGACTCAA
Source organism: Solanum dulcamara (assembly GCF_947179165.1). NCBI lineage: Eukaryota > Viridiplantae > Streptophyta > Magnoliopsida > Solanales > Solanaceae > Solanum > Solanum dulcamara. Next base: position 63,865,003 of record NC_077246.1, read on the forward strand.
CTAGATCTTCATACAAAGGCTATAAAAAGAAAAGACTGTTCACAAAGAGATGCGGCTTTTGTAAATTTGAAATCAAGTTTTCGTCAAGCAAGAGCAATGCAGAATTCGTAGAGCAAAATAATTGTGGAAAGAAGAACTAGAGTTAGGTTTTCTTTCTGAAAATTTGTGTATTTGAATTTCTACTTAGGGTTGTTATTGAGTGATAATTCTCTAAGGTAGAAAGTAAGGTTTGTGACAAGAAGTGGGATTTGACTTCTTGGGAGAGTTTAGTTAGCGATTATAGTTAATCGTTAAAAGTTGAGGTACTAGAGTTAGTCCCTTTGATTATTGAGTTGTAATCTAGAACCGCTCTTTTACGTTAGTGAAGTTTGTAGGAAATCCTATGAGGTGTAGGTTGTGGATTTCTTCCCTTGAGAAAGGAGGTTTTCCACAATAACTTTGTATCTTATGTTTAATGTTTTATTACACTGTTACTTATGCAAGAACCAATTATTATAATCGTTAGGTGGTCTAGGTTATTAAATTAATATCTGAGTGGATATTTTCACTCAAAGATTCAAATCTTGAAAAGGATCGGTGGTTGTACCACCTACTGCACAAGAAGGAGCATCATAGATAAGACCCCATTGTTCAATGGAAAATACTATGGGTGGTGGAAAACAGGATGATCGATCACCTGATATGAGAGAGTCCAGATCTAGGGAGTGTTATTCTTAATGGACTTACTATTCCTATGAAAACTGGAATAGATGGAACAACATGTGTACCAAAGGAAAAAAAGGAATGGAATACAGAATACAAAATGGCTATTCAAAACAATGCAAATGCTAAGAAGATTCTAATCTATTTAATAGGTCAAGATGAGTACACTAAAATCTTTGCTTGTCATGATGCAAAAGCAATATGGGATACCTTATAAACTACTCATGAGTGAACTAATCAAGTTAAGAAATCCAAGATCGATAATCTGAATCGGTAGTATGAACTACTTAGAATGATGGAAGGAGAAATAATTCAAGCTATGCATATCTGGTTCATTGCTATAATTAATGAAATTTATTTCCTAGGAGAAGTGATTCCAATTGGGAAAGCTATCAAGAAACTCTTGAGTGTTCTTCCTGAATCATGGGAAAGTAAGGTAGAAGAAATCACTGAGGCACGTGACTTGGACACCATGATGATGGACAAGCTCATTGAAAATCTATTGACCCATGAACTTAAGAAGAACCAAGAGAAGGAAATAAGAGGCAAGGGGAAAAAGAATAATCTGGTCCTTAAAGCAACTGAGAAGGATGACTTCGAGGATGAGAATATTGCACTAATGATGTAAAGATTTTAAAGAATGTTGAGAAAAGGATAAGCAAGTCAAAGGATACAACCTCAGAGAACTACTGACAAAGATCTGAGAGATCAATTATGCCACAAGCGTGGAAGTCTTGATCACTTCATCAAATTCTGTCTCTTGTGGGCTTTAGAGTATAAGAAGAATAACCTTGAAAGAATCAAAAAAGTTAGGAATGATAAGTACATTCCTACAAATAAAGAAGAATGACCTATCAAGAGGCTGATTTGACTATGAAGAAAGCATTTGCTACAATGGGATTTTTTAGTGATGAGTATAATAGGATGGAAATGGAAAACCAATCATTATTGGCAATGGAAGGCGAATGGGAGTACGAATTCCTAGCATTAGTGGCAATCACTGAGTCAGATGATAAGGAGAACCTGTGTCAGTCAACAGATATAATTATGGCATTAATGATTGGAACAGATTCAGAAGAAGATAAAGAAGACAAGAAGCAGTCTAAGGTAAGTTTTCATCAAATCAAAAAAAATCTTCATCTTTATTCCAAAAGGAAACTAGAATCTTTATCTTGTGTTCTCATAGATGCATACCATTCAACATGTGCTGCAAAGGAAAAAATGTTGGATGATTCTTCATCCTTGAGAACAGAGAATGAGACTCTAGAAACCTTGAATAAGACTATTTAAGAAAAAATAAATGATCTAAATTCCTCCAAGAAAGAGAAAAGTATATAAAAATAATATGCACTTAACTCGAGAGGAACCTATAAAAGGCTTGAAAAATGACTTGCAGTCCATAACTGAAAGGAATGAGGCCCTTCTTGAGGAACTTAAAAAAACTAAAATGGAATTAGAGCTCAATATGAGATGGAAAAATTCCTTGATAATGCTTGACAATATCCAAAAGAGTCAGTTCTCAACTAGGCATAGAATAGGTTTTAAGCTTAATTCTTTAAAAATAGGTGAAAACTATCAAGATATGCCATGTACTCACCATGGTCATAATGGGCATCAAAGCCACATGTGCAAAAAGAAAAACATGGATATTAAAAACAATCTAACCTATGTAAAAAATGCCTCTTACTGAGCAAGAATTAAGAAACTGGTTCACAAACATAAGCTCTTACCCAATTGGGCAAATAGGAACCTGATTCATCCTTTCACTCACAAATAGGGACCCAATTAGATTTGGGTACCCAAAAATAACCTTTGAATGCTTATGCAAGAACTGGTAGGGGAAAGATGAAAGAAGTGGTATCTGAACAGTATATGTTCAAGACACACAACTTGCAACAAAGATAACTTCCTCTTACTGAATGGTTTCCATGGCGGAAGTGTCGCCTTTGGAAATGGAAAGAAGTGAGAAATCATGGGAATTGGCAAAGTGGGATCTTCTCACTGGTAGGCAATCCATAATGTGTACTACGTTGAAGGACTACAAAATAACATCTTGAGCATATCACAAATGTGTAACAGAGGGAATGATGTTCTCTTCACATTAATGCATGCTAGGTAACTAGTGTAGTTTCAAAGAAACTGGTCCTCATGGGAAAAAAGGCTTAAGAATGTATACAAGGTTGAAATTATGGGTCTTGAGATGACTATGCTTTACTGTCTAAGTGCAGTTGATCATAATTCACTTCTGTGGTACAAATGATTAGGATATGCAAGCTATAAACAAATTGATATCAAAAGATCTGGTGAGAGGTCTGCCAACTAGATGATTTAATGAAATTCAAGTATGTAGAGCATGTAAAAAAGGAAAATACCTAAGATTTTCCTTCAAACTAAAAGGAATGGTAAGCACAAAGAAACCTCTGGAACTGCTACACATGGAATTATGTGGACCAATGTAAGTTCAAAGTAGAGGAGGTAAAAGGTATGTATTTTTTATTGTTGATGCCTACACCAGGTTCACATGGATTTTTTCCTAAGCACAAAAGATGAAACGTATGATATATTTGTCATCTTTGTTAAACTGTTTCAAAACAAACTAAAATGTGAATTAATGAGCATTAGATCTAATCATGGAACATAATTTCAAAACTATATGTTCTTAGAATTCAGTGCTGAAAATAATATAAATCATAATTTTTTAGCACCACGTTGTAACACCCCCCAAAATTTCCCACTAAGATTCGGACCCTTCTTGTATACGTGTAGGATCGAACTCGACTATTGTGAAGTGTATGCATGAGTTAGGATGAGTTCCTAAGTAATTGAAGAGCGTTAGAAGTGATGATGGGTCATAAGGGATCCCTAAGACCAAGCTAAGTCCAAAGAATTCATCTTGGCTAAGTTTTAGGATGCGTCTGTATAAGGGGTCGACTTCTAACGACCATACCTTTTGAAATATAGCAATCTAGGTGGCCCATGACCTATTAAATTAAAGTTTTCGAGTCTTCTTTCCAACGCCGCCAAAAGTGTAATTTCTGGAGTTCGAAGTCAAAAGTTATGACTATCCTAAGACGAGCTAGCATTGCAGGAATTTCAGGCCTGGGTTGTGACTGCTGGAAATCTGGGCTTGGCGTCGAAGTGGCGCGACGTGCCACTATCGCATGAGAAACAAGCCTCCGTAGTTTGGTCCCTGGTGCAGCGCGCCACTACGAGATGTGCAGGGTTTTTAAACCTATTTTCCAGAACCCAGAAAACATGGGCTTGGCACTATAAGGGCGCGACGCGCCACTGTCGCACCATAAAACAGCCTACGTAGTCTGGTCCTTGGTGTGATGCGCCACTAGCAGATGTGCAGGTTTTAAGCCTATTCGACTTGGCGCTGCAGTGGCGCGACGTGCCACTATCGCGCCAGAAGCATTTTTAGCCTGTTTTCCAGATTTGTAGAGAAAGGGCAATTTAGGTATTTTCCCAAATTATTTATACATCTACCTTGGGACATTTTGGACCATTATTTCAGTCCCTCTCTATCTCTAAAAGCCCTAGAAATTTCCCTCTCTTCTCCAAATCCATCTTTAACAAGGATTGCCTTCAAGAACTTCAAGAATTCAAGCCTTCCATTGAAGACCTAACATCAAAGTTTCTTCAAAGTCTTCACCAAGGTATGTAAGGCTACTCAAAGCATGGGTTGAGTCCACCCATGTGCCCTATACTTTCCTTGAGGTTAGATGTTCATAAGAATGGAGTTTCTTGATAGGCTTATGTCCAAATGAGTCTTGTCATCTATTAATTTGATTCTTGTTATGTTGATGTTGTTGAGCCAAGAAATTTCTAAAAATCTTCATGTTAGTATGAGTCGATGGAGATGAGTTGTTAAACATATTTTATTGATTTTCTTAACCATATTGATTATGTTAAATATGTTAATTTTCTTAAATATGTTGTTCATCTTGAATTGTGGATTTAAAACCTTGGAGTTGTGATGAGTCCCAAAGATTTGTTAAATGAAAAGAGGAATGATTGGATATGTTTGTATGTTGTTATAAATGCATATCTAAGTTATTCTTGAAAGATATGATTGGGAGAGGTTTGATTGTGATAGAGTTGATGAGTTGGCAAGGTTCTAAATGAGACTTGCCGATATGACTTGATTGAGTTGATTGGATGGAGTTTTATGAGCATTGAGTCTTGGGAGGAGTAGCGAGCACCAAATTGGGTAAGAGTATAGTCCATACTCAAACCCCATAAACTACGCCGCCAACGTAGGAAAGGATTGAACCGTTAAAGTCGAATGCTTTCTATGGGATTGAACCGTTAAAGTCGGATGTTTCCCATTTTATTGTCCTAAAATGATAGGACTTGACTGATCGATGAGATCCATGATTGGATGATTCGTTCATACCCTGACAAAGTATGAACGGACGTGGCAACAACGTCGGTTTGTTGTACTATCACTGGCTCATAAGTGATAGTTGTCGGATAAGAGAAACTCCCATATAGGTCTTGATAGTACTCTGAGTCGGATTGAGTGATTTGTATGTAATGTGGTCCCATCTAAACCATATTCTTGTTTAGACTTAGGACGCTTGATTGAGTTGTTCTTCTTTCTGAGTTGAGATTTCCGAGTTGGTTTGACCTTTTCTGATGTTGGTTCATTCGGCCATTTTACATACTCGTACATTCCATGTACTGATGCCATTTGGCCTGCATCATGAAATGATGCAGAGACAGGTACTAAAGATCATCAACCGGTGAACCATTGAAGATCTACTCACTCCCAGCCCGTTGGTGAGTCCTTCTAGTTTTCGGAGGATGCCGAGACTTTCTTTATTGCTTGTTTTGTTTCCTTTATTTTGATTGTTGGTAGCCATGGGCTTGTCATTGGCACCTCCCAAATTATTGATAGAGGCTTCATAGACCAGATTGTGGGAATGTTTAATTATTCATTTGAGTAGTTCTATTATAGTTGTTTGTTGATTTGATAGTTGTTTGGTCTTCGGCCCTAAATTATGAATAGTATTCCTATGATTGAGTCTTCCACTGAGAGAATATAAATGAATGAAAATGTGACTGGACCAGGTGGTTTGCTTGAAGGCCAAAAATGACTTTTGAGGGCCGGCCACGCCTAGGGTACCCTCTCAGGACATGACAAATATGGTATCAGAGCACAGAGTTCAAGAGTCCTAGGGAGTCTATGAAGCCGTGTCTAGTAGAGTTTTGCTTATGGGTGTGTTGTGCACCATACTTATAATCAGGAGGCTATAAGACATTAAGAATTGTTTTACTTCCTTCATGCTCTGAATTCATGCGATAGAGTTAAACTCTATGAAACTCCCTTTCTAATTCGTGCGTCTATACGTTGCAGACAATGCCTCCCAAATGTACTGCCAGCCAGAGAAACACTAATAATACAGAGATGACACAGTCAGAGGTACGCCCATTGAGGTCTAGGGGCCGACCTGCAAGTTATGCTGAGGCACCTCAAGTGCCTACTACTCCGCGTGCACCAACTTCGAAGGTAGATTTTCGAGGGGCAATTGCTATGCTCACTCAATTAGTGGCTTCCCAAAATGGTAACTAGAGTTCGCTAACTCTTAGCTCTAGTTTCCAAGAGCCGTCTGCTGCCACCAGAATTAGAGACTTTCTGAGAATGAATCCACCAGCATTCACGGGGTCTAAGGTTGATGAAGATCCCTAAAATTTTATTGATGAGATGTGAAAGATCCTGAAAGCTATGCATGCTACGGAGATCGAGGGGGTTGAGTTGGTGTCTTATCAGCTCAAAGATGTGGCAAACATCTGGTATAACCAATGGGAGCAAGGTAGGGATGAGGATGCTGAACCTGCTATGTGGAGTGAATTTGAGGGAGCCTTTCTTGACCACTTATTTCCTAGGGAATTGAGGCAAGCGAAAGTGGAGGAGTTTGTGAATTTGAAACAAGAAGGTATGACCGTTAAGGAGTACGGTCTGAAGTTCATCCAGCTATCCAGATATGCTTCAGAAATGATTCTAGATGTAAGGTCGAAGATGAGAAAGTTTGTCTCCGGATTAGGAAGACATGTGAAGAAGGAGTACAAAGCGACATTGTTAATCTCCAATATGGATATTTCAAGATTAATGGTGTATGCTTAACAGGTGGAGGATGAGAAGAGGAAAGACAAGGAGGAGCATCTGGGCAACAAGTCCTTCTTCCAGAAGAGGCCTTCTAACTATGCCTCATCGACCGCAAGTGCACCTATGCCGCAGAACAGGTATTATCATCAGGGACAGATTCACTAGAATTTCAGACCTAGGGTTCTCAATCCCAGGCTAGCATGGGTCAAGGTTCGAAAGGAAAGCCACCATACGGCAAGTGCGGTAAGCTCTACTTGGAAGAGTGCATAGCGGGAAGGGTTGATTGTTTTAAATGTGGCCAAATGGATCATTTTCAGAGGGAGTGGACAACAGGGGGGAACAGAGCCCAGTATTCTACCACCGCACCACCATCTAGAGGTAATTAGATGGGCACTACTTCAGGTTCAAGTGGAGGTACAAACCGTCTATATGCCATGGGTAGTCGCCAAGATCAGGAGGACTCCCCAAACATCGTGATGGGTATGATTCGAGTCTTTTCTCTTGACTGTTATGTTTTGATAGACTCGGGTGCCATACTATCTTTTGTGACTCCTTACGTGGCAAGTAAATTCAATAAAATTCTTGAATGTCTTCGTGAGCTTTTTTGCGTAGCTACTATTGTCGGTGATTCTGTCTTAGCTGAGAGGGTCTATAGAGATTGCACTATGTCAATCCATCACAGGGATACCTTGGCTGACTTAGTTGAATTAGACATGGTTGATTTTGATGTGATCCTTGGCATGGACTGGCTTTATGTCTATTATGCCTCTATTAATTGTAGGACTCAGATTGTCAAATTCAAATTCCCGAAGAAGGCTATCATAGAGTGGAAGGGTAATCCTGTCATGCCTAAGGGTAAGTTTATTTCCTACCTCAAGGCTAAGAAGCTAATCTCAAAAGGGTGTATCTATCACATTGTTCGAGTGAAAGATGACAATGTTGAGTCTCAATCCCTCGAATTAGTTTCGATTGTCAATGAGTTTCCTGATATCTTTCCTGAAGATCTTCTTGGAGTCCCTCCTAATAGGGAGATCGACTTTGGGATTGATGTTCTCCCTGATACCCAGCCTATCTCTATCCCTCCATATAGAATGGCTCTGGCTGAGTTGAAAGATTCGAAAGAACAATTGAAGGACTTATTAGATAAGGGATTCATTAGTCCGAGTGTCTCACCATGGGGTGCTCCCATCCTATTCGTGCGAAAGAAAGATGGGTCCCTTAGAATGTATGTCGATTACATGTAGCTGAACAAGGTCACCATAAAGAACAAATACCCTCTCCCCAAAACAAATGATTTATTTGATCAACTTTAGGGTGCCACCTATTTCTCAAAGATAGACCTAAGATCGGGCTACCATAAGTTGAAGGTGAGGGAGTGTGATATCCCAAAGACAGCTTTTTGGACCCACTATGGCCATTTTGAGTTCTTGGTGATGTCCTTTGGGTTGACTAATGCCCCCGTGGCTTTTATGGATCTCATGAACCAAGTATTTAAACTATATCTTGATATGTTTGTGATTGTATTCATAGATGATATTTTGGTTTACTGCAAGAATGAGGAGGAACACGCCCATTATCTTAGAGTCGTCTTGCAAACCTTGAAGGACTAGGTATTGTATGCAAAGTTCTCCAAATATGAATTTTGGCTTACATAAGTGGATTTTCTAGGCCATATTGTATCTGGAGATGGTATTCAGGTTGATGTTCAGAAGATTGAGGGAGTGAAAAATTAGCCTAGACCCACATCCCTGACAGAGATAAGGAGCTTCTTGGATTTGGCTGGCTATTATCGAAGGTTTGTAGAGGGATTCACATCCATATCATCACCATTGACCAAGCTGACCCAAAAGAAGGCTAAGTTCCAATGGTATGATGCTTTTGAGAAGAGTTTCCAGAAATTGAAGACCAAGCTAACCACTGCTCCTATTCTAACCTTGCCCGATGGAACATAGGGTTTTGTGATCTATTGTGATGCATCTAGAATTAGTTTGGGTTGTGTGTTGATGCAGAGGGGAAAGGTGATAGCCTATGCTTCAAGACAGCTTAAGATTCATGAGAGGAATTACCCAACTCATGACCTTGAGTTGGTAGTTGTGGTATTTATGCTTAAAATTTGGCGCCACTACTTATATGGAGTGCATGTGGATGTGTTCACAGATCACAAGAGTTTACAATACATCTTCAGCCAGAAGGAACTCAACCTGAGACAAAGGAGATGGATCGAGCTACTCAAAGACTACGATATGAGCATCCTCTACCATCCAAGTAAATCTAATGTTATTGCTGATGCTCTTAGCAGGTTGTCTATGGGTAGCACTGCCCATATAGATAAGGGAAGGAAAGAATTAGCAAAGGAGGTACATAGATTAGCTCATTTGAGAGTTTGTCTTGAAGAGAACAACGAAAGTGGAGTTAATGTTCAGGATGGGTCTGCATCCTCACTTGTGGTAGAGGTAAAGGAGAAACAAGACCAAGATCCCGTCCTTCTCCAGTTGAAGGAAGTTGTTTACAAATAAGAGGTGATGGTTTTTACCAAAGGGGAAGATGGTGTGTTAAGGTACCAAAATACGTTGTGTGTACCAGATGTCCATGATGTTCGAGAAAGGATTATAGCCGAAGCGCATAGTTCCAGATACTCCATTCATCCTGGCTCTACGAAGATGTATCATGACCTGAGGAAGGTTTATTGGTGGAGTGGGATGAAGAGAGATATTGCAGAATTTGTTTCTAGGTGCTCGAATTGCCAACAGGTTAAAGTTGAGAATCAAAGGCCATGTGGGTTAGCTCAAAATATAGAGATTTTGGAATGGAAGTGGGAGATGATCAACATGGACTTTATTACAGGTTTGCCGAGGTCCCAAAAGCAACATGATTTGATTTGAGTGATTGTGGATAGAATGACGAAATCATCTCACTTCTTGGTAGTTAAGACTAATGACACCAAAGAAGATTATGCAAAATTATACATTCAGGAGATTGTCAGATTGTATGGAGTTCCCTTGTCTATCATCTCAGACCGAGGAGCTCAATTCACTTCCCAATTTTGGAAATCCTTCCAGAAGGGACTAGGTTCAAAGGTGAATCTTAGTATGTCCTTTCATCCCCAGACAGATGGCCAAGAAGAGTGCACCATCCAGACATTGGAGGATATGTTGAGGGCATGTGTACTTGACTTCAAAGGAAATTGGGATAACCACTTACCTCTCATAGAGTTTGCATATAATAATAGCTATCATGGAAGCATTCAAATGGATCCTTATAAAACTCTATACGGGAGGAGGTGTAGATCACCAATTGGGTGGTTTGAAGTTGGTGAAGTTGAGTTGATTGGGCCTGATTTTGTTCACCAAGCCATGGAAAAGGTGAGAGTTATTCAAGATAGGCTAAAGATAGCCCAAAGCCGCCAAAAATCTTACACCGATATGAGGAGGAGAGACTTAGAGTTTGAGGTGGGTGATTGGGTGTACTTGAAAGTATCCCCCATGAAGGGCGTCATGAGGTTTGGAAGGAAGAGGAAGCTTAGTCCTCGATACATTGGTCCTTACCAGATTGCGAGGCGAATTAGGAGTGTCGCCTATGAGTTGGAGTTACCCTCGGAGCTAGCCTCTATTCATCTGGTATTTCACGTCTCGATGTTGAAGAAGTGCTTAGGCGATCCCTCATTGGTAGTCCCTATTGATAGTATAGGAGTTAAGGATAGCTTGTCCTATGAAGAGGTTCAGATCTAAATTCTTGATCGCCAAATTTGCAAATTGAGGAACAAAGAGATCGCCTCAGTCAAAGTCCTGTGGAGAAATTAATTTGTTGAGGAAGCCACATGGGAAGCGAAGGAAGATATAAAATCTAAATATCCGCATCTATTCGTGCCTACCGATGAGAATGTTGAAGGTACTGTCAATTTCCTTAACTTGAATTCATTTGTGCATTTTGAGTTTGGATAGTAGTTTATTTGAGAATTTGATTGGTTGAATGACTGCATTCTGATTGTGATTTGTACCTCGAGTCCATCCTTGGCTTACTTGTCATTCGAGGATGAATGATCCCAATGGGGAGATAATGTAACACCCTCCAAAATTTCCCACTAAGATTCGGACCCTTCTTGTATACGTGTAGGATCAAACTCGACTATTGTGAAGTGTATGCATGAGTTAGGATGAGTTCCTAAGTAATTAAAGAGCGTTAGAAGTGATTAGGGTCATAAGGGATCCCTAAGACCAAGCTAAGTCCAAAGAATTCGTCTTGACTAAGTTTTAGGATGAGTCCATATAAGGGGTCGACTTTTAACGACCATACCTTTTGAAATATGGTGATATGGGTGGACCATGACCTATTAAATTAAAGGTTTTCGAGTCTTTTTTCCAACGCCGCCAAAAGTGTAATTTCTAGAGTTCGAAGTATAAAATTATGACTATCCTAAGATGAGCTAGCATTGCAGGAATTTCAGGCCTGGGCTATGACTGCTGGAAATCTGGGCTTGGCGCCGCAGTGGTGCGATGCGCCACTATCGCGCTAGGAACAAGCCTCAGTAGTTTGGTCCCTGGCGCGGTGCGCCACTACGAGATGTGCAGGGTTTTAAGCCTATTTTCCAGAACCCAGAAAACTTGGGCTTGGCGCTATAAGGGCATGACACGCCACTATCGCGCCATAAAATAGCCTCAGTAGTTTGGTCCTTGGCGCGACGCACCACTAGCAGATGTGCAGGTTTTAAGCCTATTCGACTTGGCGCTGCAGTGGCGCGTATGCGCAGGTTTTAAGCCTATTCGACTTGGCGCTGCAGTGGTGCGATGCGCCACTATCGCGCCAGGAGCGGTTTTAGCCTGTTTTCCAGATTTTTGGAGAAAAGGCAATTTGGGTAGTTTCCCAAATTATATATACATCTACCTTGGGATGTTTTGGACCATTATTTCAGTCCCTCTCTCTCTCTAAAAGCCCTAGAAATTTCCCTCTCTTTTTCTCCAAATCCATCTTTAACAAGGATTGCCTTCAAGAACTTCAAGATTCAAGCCTTCCATTGAAGACCTAACATCAAAGTTTCTTCAAAGTCTTCACCAAGGTATGTAAGGCTACTCAAAGCATGGGTTGAGTCCACCCATGTGCCCTATACTTTCCTTGAGGTTAGATGTTCATAAGAATGGAGTTTCTTGATAGGCTTATGTCCAAATGAGTCTTGTCATCTATTAATTTGATTCTTGTTATGTTGATGTTGTTGAGCCAAGAAATTTCTAAAAATCTTCATGTTAGTATGAGTCGATGGAGATGAGTTGTTAAACATATTTTATTGATTTTCTTAACCATATTGATTATGTTAAATATGTTAATTTTCTTAAATATGTTGTTCATCTTGAATTGTGGATTTAAAACCTTGGAGTTGTGATGAGTCCCAAAGATTTGTTAAATGAAAAGAGGAATGATTGGATATGTTTGTATGTTGTTATAAATGCATATCTAAGTTATTCTTGAAAGATATGATTGGGAGAGGTTTGATTGTGATAGAGTTGATGAGTTGGCAAGGTTCTAAATGAGACTTGCCGATATGACTTGATTGAGTTGATTTAATGGAGTTTTATGAGAATTGAGTCTTGGGAGGAGTAGCGAGCACCAAATTGGGTAAGAGTATAGTCCATACTCAAACCCCATAAACTACGCCGCCAACGTAGGAAAGGATTGAACCGTTAAAGTCGAATGCTTTCTATGGGATTGAACCGTTAAAGTCGGATGTTTCCCATTTTATTGTCCTAAAATGATAGGACTTGACTGATCGATGGGATCCATGATTGGTTGATTCGGTCATATGCTGGCAAAGTATGAACGGACGTGGCAACAACATCGGTTTGCTGTACTATCACTGGCTCATAAGTGATAGTTGTCGGATAAGAGAAACTCCCATATAGGTCTTGATAGTACTCTGAGTCGGATTGAGTGATTTGTATGTGATGTGGTCTCGTCTAAACCATATTCTTGTTTAGAGTTAGGACACTTGATTGAGTTCTTCTTCTTTCTGAGTTGAGATTTCTGAGTTGGTTTGACCTTTTCTGATGTTGTTTCATTCGGCCATTTTACATACTCGTACATTCCATGTACTGATGCCATTTGGCCTGCATCATTTCATGATGCAGAGACAGGTACTAAATATCATCAACCGGTGCACCATTGAAGATCTACTCACTCCCAGCCCATTGGTGAGTCCTTCTAGTTTTCGGAGGATGCCGAGACTTTCTTTATTGCTTGTTTTGTTTCCTTTATTTTGATTGTTGGTAGCCATGGGCTTGTCATTGGCACCTCCTAGATTGTTGATAGAGGCTTCATAGACCAGAGTGTGGGAATGCTCAATTATTCGTTTGAGTAGTTCTATTATAGTTGTTTGTTGATTTGATAGTTGTTTGGCCTTCGACCCTAAATTATGAATAGTATTTTTATGATTGTGTCTTCCGCTGAGAGAATGTGAATGAATGAAAGTGTGACTGGACTAGGTGGTTCGCTTGAAGGCCAGAAATGACTTTCAAGTGCCGGCCATGCCTAGGGTACCCTCTCGAGGTGTGACATACATACACCACAAAAAATGGTTTGGTTGAACAAAAAAATCATCCTTGGAAGATATGGCAAGAACCATGTTGATTGCCAGTGGTCTTCCCATGGAGTACTGGGCTGAAGCTGTGAACATTGCTTGTTACTTAATAAATAGATGCATGGTGCGATCTGTGCTAAATAAAATACCCTATGAATTACTAAAAGACAGAAACCTAAACTGGTTCATCTGAAAGCTTTTGGATGTGTATGTTATGTAAATAACAATGGCAAGGATGCACTAGGCAAATTCGATGCCAAAAGTGATGAAGGAATTTTTCTTGGCTTCTCTTCTCAAAGAAAGGCATATAAAGTTTTCAATAAAAGAACCAAGTGTGTAGAGAATAGTGCATATGTTATATTTGATGAAGCTAATAACTTGGTTGAGAAAAAAGTGCAGGAAAATCTTGCTAAGATAAGACTGACAAATCACCTGAAAAATGATGCTGATGATTCTAATAATGACTACACTGATCCTCCAATCAACATTGTCGGAACTCCAGAACCAAATGATGAACCATACGAGCATGATGAGAATACTTTTCCAGTTGTGGACAATGCTCTCACTAAACCTGGTCCTCCTCTCCAGTCCCAGGTGAAAACAGTCAGATAAACAACTAGAAGCACAAAAGCTCTCATTCCATACAAAACTTGCTCACCTCCATTGACTTAGGAATTCAGACTAGATCCAAACTGTGAAACTTGTGTGCTTTCTCTGCATACCTATATGTGATAGAACCCAAGAATATCAAAGAAGAACTGTTAGATGTAAATTTGATCACTACTATGCAAGGAGAGTTGAATCAGTTTCAGCGGAGTAAGGTATAGAACCTGGTACCCAGACTTCAGAATCAAAATGTGATAGAAATCAGATGGGTAACTTGATGATAAGGGAACCATCACAAGAAACAAAGCTATGCTTGTGGTTCAGGGTTACAATCAGGAAGAAGGGATTGATTATAACAAAACATTCGCTCCAGCAGCTTAAATGGAAGCTATCCGAATTTTGATCACCTTTGCAACACACATGAATTTCAAACTATATCAAATGGATGTCAAGAGTGCTTTCATAAATGCATATCTGTAGGAGAAAATGTAAATTTATCAGCCACTAGGTTTCAAAAGCTATGAATATCCCAACCATATGTACAAACTAGTCAAAGCCCTTTATGGCTTCAAGCAGGCACTACGTACATGGTATGACAGGTTGTCCACTTTCCTCCTCACACATGGATACATTAGAGGCTAGATTGAAAATACTCTATTTCTTAGAAAAAAAAGCCCACATGTCCTGATTGTGACAATATATGTCGACAAGATTATCTTCGAAGGAACATCATGGGCTTCAAATCTAGTTGTCATTGTCAGGAACTTTAATCCATCAACAGAAGTACATCAAGAAACTATTACAAAAGTGTGACATGCATGATTCTAAGGTGAATGAAATAGCTATAGCCACCACTACCAAACTCGATAGAGATAAAGCTGGTCTCTTGTAGGTGACACAAAGTGCAGAGGAATAATTGGATCCTTGTTATGCCTCAATAATAGTAGACTAGATATTGTGTTTAGTGTAGGGCTATATGCACATTTTCAGTCATCCCCCAAGAATTTCATACGAAGAAAGTCAAAAGAATACTTTGATATCTTAAAGGAACTTAGAATCTGGTCCTATGGTACCTAAGAAGAGATTTTTTCAATCTAGTTGGCTTTGCAGCTTTGCCGATGCAGTCTATGCAGGATATCTTGTAGACATAAAGAGTACATATAGAATGGATCATTTTCTTGGAGCATGTCGGGTGTCATGGGCTACAAGAAAACAAAAGTAGTTTTCCTATCCACTGCTGAAGTTGAGTACGTTGCTACTGCTTTGTATTGTGCCTAACTTTTATGGATCAAATAAAAGCTCTTGGATTTCAGAATCATTTTGGGATATATACCAATAATATTTGACAATAAAAGTATTGTCAACATGGCTAAGAAAAAAATCCAACACAAGCAGACCAAGCACATTGATGTATGTCATCACTACCTAGAGATAATGTAGAGAAAGGACTCATAGTCTTGACATTCTATAAAATTGAGGATTAGGTGGCCGATATCTTCACCAAAGCATTGGGAAGAGAAAAATTTGAGAAGAACCAGCTGTCACTTGGTCTCATTTACCAATAACATTTGAATCTGATGCACTACGTTATTCTTGTACTGTATAAGATACACACTCACTTCTAGAGGTACTATGCTGCTTAGGTCTAATGATATTACCTTTAGTTTCCTATAACAAGGCGAAAAAAGAATAATCACACATAAGAACCAGGTACTTCACTAAACAGGTATGCACTCTTCCTCACGTCTTCATTTTTGCAGTACATCATAAATACATGTCTCATATGTTCAACAAAATCACACCCAAAGAACCTGGTCCCTCCACTTATACCTTACATACTATACATCCTGTGGGTGGGAAATTTATATTTTCTCTTTGAACATTAATGACTGACTAGCTAATCTCGAGATTTCAACGGTCACCCCGCCCTCAAATCACTCATAAGAACCCCATCATTACCCATCAAATCACCCTATTAATCCTTATACGACCACAATTGTCCCCCACATCAACTCCAAACACCTTCAAAATCTTTCCTTCATTTTTCTTCTTCTCCATCATCAAACCCTAACTATATCCATGGAAGTCCTCTATCCTCCATCTATCACTCTTCTAGAAATAACCCACCTTCTGTGGCCCTCATCGATTACTCTGATTTTGAGGACTGCATATCTTCTCAGAGGGTTAGCCACCTGCATCTACTCAAGGGGAAGATCACCCTACCTCTCCGGTGCACCCTAAGTCTCCAATGGTTACTCCACTAGTTTTCTTGTCGACCTCTCCTATTTGTCAAACTCATTAATCTCCTCTCCCACCTTATGCCTCAAACGATCCCTTTACTCTATCACCATCGCCCCCACCCACTGAAAACCCTAACCATCCTTTCTCTCTCCCTCCACCCACTGATACTCTCCCCTACTCTTCCTTAGTCAGTTGGACATCCTTCGACCATGCTAACGCACTACCTCCTTTCCAACTGCCTCTTCCTTCACCTCCTTATGCATCTTCCACCTCCAATGATGATAGTCCTCTGAATAAGTTTCATCGCACTACTCTTAAGAGGCCTATGGAGAATATTGCTGTCAAAAGGGTCGGTCCTCACACTCTCTTTACTCACAACAAAAAAAAGGCTGCCATTGATGAGACATCTGAGTCCAGTTGAAAATGATTGCAGAGCTGGGGTAAGTCACTAATAAATCCTTTCTTTTCTCCGGTTGTTCTCGAGTCGAGAAATGATGAGTTTCCAGAGTCTTTACCCTCCGATCCTACCCTTTCTAATGCTAAACTATTCAATGATAAATGCTCACTTATGAAATCAAGCTAATAAGGCCCTAACAAAACTCTAGAGAAGTTTTTTGTAATGGGGAAAGAGTTGTACTTTGGTTCTAAAATGGTTATTCAGGTATGGTTATTGATCTAGAGGTCAGTGAACTACCAATGGTTCAGCAGTTGATCAGGTAGTTGAGTTTTTAGGGTTCGGGATATTTTTTTATGGATACCTCTTTGGTGGTTCATGAGTCTGAAGTTGTTGAATTCTACACAAATCTGGTGGTTCTACAGGACAGTGTGGTTAGTTCTATGATTTATGGGATTGAGATTGTGTTTGACTGCTGTAGGATGGGGGAAATCCTCTAGGTTCCTACCGTTGGAATTGATAAATATGTGTGGACTAGGGATGAGAAATGTTTATTCACCTCTAAGTTCACTCAAGGAAGGGTTGATGTACGACCCATAAAATTTATAAAAGGGGAGATGCAACCCTTTCACAAGTTGTTGTTTGATATTGTGCATTAGGGGATAGTTCCTAGAGAGGAGCGAAGGCATGAGGCTACATTTAGGGACATGGGTTGGCAAATGCACTTGATCAAGAGGAACAAATAAACTGGCTGGCTCTTATAATTAAACATATGGCCAGAGGTGTTGATCCTAAACCTGGTCCCCACAAGTTGGCTTATGGTCCCTTCTGGACTTAAATGTTGTGCTAACCTAGTTTTTGTTAAGTTTTGATGCTTTGTGCCATTATTTTACAATCTTTTATTGTTTGGATGGCTAATATACTTAGATTATGAGTGCTATGTGTTTCTCCACAGGTGATCATGTTGTACTTTGTGGCTCTGAGTTAGTTTGCTCACATTATTTTGTGTAGTTTTCACTTGCTTTTCTTTTTGAGTTTTGGATTGGTATTGTATATATGTGTAGGTGGTGTTAAGGTTTGTTATCATCAAAAGGGGGAAACTAATGACATGACAATATTCAAGCAGGTTTTTATAATGATAAATGTGAACTAGGTTCATTTGTTGGTTGCTGTAGTATGAAGACGCGAGAACTGTACAAATCCTTATTAAAGTCAAAAACTCAAAAATAAGGGAGGACTGCACAATGAGACTCCTATAAGGAAAAGTAATACGCTAAATATTTACTTTCCTTGTAGGAATCAACCAGGTCTTAATACAAAGGCTATAAAAATAAAAGATTGTTCACAAAAAGATGTGACTTTTGCAAATTTGAAATTGAGTTTTCGTCAAGCAAGATCAGCACAAAATTTGTAGAGCAAAATAACTGAGGAATGAAGAACTAGAGTTAGGTTTTCTTCTTGAAAGTTTGTATATTTGAATTTCTACTTAGGGTTGTTATTGAGTGATAATTCTCTAAGGTAGAAAGTGAGATTTGTAATAAGAAGTGGGTTTGACTTTTTGGGAGAATTTAGTTAGCGATTATAGTTAATAGTTAAGAGTTGAGGTACTAGAGTCAGTCCCTTTGATTATTGAGTTATAATCTAAAACCGCTCTTTAAAGTTGGTGAAGTTTGTTGAAAATCCTACGAGGTGTAACTTGTTGTTTTTCTTCCATTGAGCAAGGAGGTTTTCACAATATCTTTGTGTCTTGTGTTTACTATTTTATTACACTATTGTTAACGCAAGAACCTGGTTCTTGTAATTGTTAGGTGGTCTAGGTTTCTTCACAAGAGGTCCACAAAAAATGGGTGGTAAAAGGAGTAATTTTTGCCTTGTCTTTTTAGCCTCGCACCTTTAGGGTAGGAGCCTCATTTTGGGAATGGCTTCGCGATGGTTGGAGCCTTTGTTATACCCCGCACCTTCGTAAATTGGAGCATACTTTTTTTCTAAACGATTTCCATGTGATTCACATTATCTATGAAGTTCTACGTGAGTAGTGACAGTTGGAAATAGGTCTAGAAGGCTTTGGAGGGAGTTGGAGACCAAATAAGGAGTCTTGGTACACAACCTACTTGCGTAAGCTACAAACTTAGACGTCTTACATAATTAAGTTACTGAAGTGCATGTCGGGATTACGTAGCAAGAATTACATAGGTTCTTAAAGTGAGATGAGATTACGAACCCACAGAAGGAAAATAAGGAGACGACGCACCTACTTGAAGCAAGTAGGTAACACACCTACTTGGGGGTGGGTCCCACACTGCCACGTGGCAGCCATGGATTGGAAGCATGGATGATATGACACCCTAGGAGGGCTGCCACATGTCATCCCTAGGGCTCTGCCACGTGTCACACCCAAAAAAAGGATATATATGCTTAGTCTTATGACTAAGCTTTCATTTTCAGCCCTTGACACTTAGAAAAAAATGGAGAAAACCTATAGAGAAAAGAAGAGGAGCTACGACCAAGCTCCTACAAGGTGAGTTCCCCGATTTTGCTCCATAAATTAATTATTTAAGGTATCCTACGGTGATATAACGGTGTTTCATAGAGAAAAATTTCTATTTGGGGCAGCAAAAACGTGACCCAAAAAGCCCACCAATTTACACGTTAAGGAGCTTCCGAAGTCAATTTTCAGCAAGGTAAGGTTTGATTCTCTTGTCCCACATTTTGGGTAAGTGTTAAGCATGTTATGGATGTGTAAATATGAGTTGTAGACGTAAAAATATGTACGTCACTTCTGAAGGAGGCTGCAATTCGTGTAGGGACTGTTTTGGTGTATTCTAGTTGGCTTAAAGTTTAACTAGTGTTGTCGTTAGCATGGTGTTGTATTTGGAGGCGATTTATCTATGTTGCAGGGATGGAACATGACTAAAAATTACTGTATATGTGCTGGTTGCCACGTGACACCCCGGTTCGTGTGGTTAAAGGTTTTATAAAATAGAGATTAAAAACCCTATTTTAGTATCGTAGTTTTAAGCGAGTTGTTTGGAGTTTGTGTTGTGTAATGTTGAAGTGGTTTAATTGTATATATTCTGCTGGTTGTTGTTGTTGGTTGGATTCTAAGGTTTGGGGGTTAAATTGAAAGTTCGGATAGGGCAAGTTATAGAGGAGATGTTGCCCGAATTCCGTTAACTTCTAACTAACTAATAGACTAGTCAAGACTCATCAAGAAAGGCGAATAAGAAAATGGTTCCTATGGATACTTGGATGCAAGTGTAGGAACTAGAGAGTCGAAAGATATTAATATAAGTATTATTTTCATGTTAAATAGGTTCAGAGGACGACGACGCAAATGTGGTTACGAGTGACCCATAAGAGGTATGTATAGCTATCTCTTCTTTTCTTTCGGCATGTCTTAGATATAAGTGGAATGTAATAAGTGCTTCGAGGATAATTCCATCCATAAATCTCCAAGTATAATTCATAAATCTTATGCACTTCTTGGTGTTAGAACTCCTGCGATAGTTGAGTTATGGTCATGTAAGTCTCCTACATGATGAAAAGTAGTATACGTGAAGCCTATCCTTTCCTTTTCTTGAAATGGCTTAATGTAAGTAAAACGATGTATGATATGAGTTAGAGGTAATTCCATTTATAGGCTCCGAGTATAACTCGCGACTCTTGTTTGCTTTTGAAGGTTAAAACTCTTAAAGTAGTTCAAACCACTATCCTTGAGCCTTCGATATGACAAATAGTAAGTGAATGCATAAGCCCCTAATACTAAGGACCCTAAGATGACAAATGTCTCTAATTGCATGAGTTGTGTAACATTACCTTGATGCATGTCTATGATGCCTGGGGCTCCACTTAATATGATCCCTAATGACCTATAGAGGGTACTTAAGACAAGTACTACCCTGATCTTCAAGTGACGGTTCACTTGACTATTTCATTGAATCTTAGATGGTGATTTTGCTTGCATAAGGTTACTCGCCACTCCGCTCGTGCATGCTGATAAATGATGAATCCACCGCATCCCATGAAGGGATGGACATGACAAATGATGAAATGATTATTCACCACATCCCATGAAGGGACGATCATGATAAACGATGAATCCACCACGTCCGATGAAGGGCCGGGCATGACAAATGATGAAATGATTATTCACCGCATCTCATGAAGGGCTGGGAATGATAAATGATAAATTCACCGCATACCATGAAGGGCCGGGCATGATATATGATGAAATGGTTATTCACTGCGCCACATAAAGGGTGGGGCATGATAAATGATGAAATGTTGATTCACCGCGTCCCATGAAGGGTCGGGCATGATATATGATGAAATGATTATTCATCGCGTCCCATGAAGGGCCAGGCATGATACATGATGAAATGACATCTTCACCGAGTCCCTCACTAAAGAGCTGGATACAGTATATATGCATGCATATGAAAATATAGTGATATATTTATATCCCCGAGTCCCATAGCGGGCCGGGTACGGTATGTGAGGAAAATATACATGCCCTTATTTCACACGGTGCAGGTATATTGATTCGTTAACTGTTACATTTGTTGCCTGCATCCCTATTTCAGTTGAAATCTCATTTATGCTATGTTATGCTTTATATACTCAGTACATGTCGTACAGACCCCCTTTCTTTGGGGGGCTGCATTTCATGCTCGCAGGTACAGACGTTCATTTTTGAGGGATCCACCGACGTAGGATTTCCACTCAGCTATGTTGGAAGTGCTCCACTATTTCGGAGCCTAACTTTTGACGCTAGTCATTTGCTGTTTATATTTGTTTATTCAGGGGTACGTCGGGGGCCCTGTCCCGCCGTATGATACAGTTTATACTCTTAGAGGTCTATATACATGTGTATGTGGGTTGTTTATAAGTTGTTTCAGTTATGCCCAATGACGTGATGTAAACGTTATTATGTTGTGGCAGCCTTGTCGGCTTGCGTGCCCTTTCATTATATGATGTAAATGAAAGAGGCTTTAAGTATATGTTAACTATTATCACCCACTAAGGGTTCTTATGTATAGTTTTTATAACGGATAGTTACGTATACAGGGGCCCAGGTCGGACCCCAGTCGCGGCCTACGGGGTTGGATCGTGACAGCCTTGCTCTCACTTTTTTTTTTCAAGGACAAAACTTCAGCGAGCTTGATTTTCAGGCCTCCTTCGCTCCACACTTGGCCAATTTCGAGCATTTTCCCTACAAATCACAAATACATTTTAGCTCCAAAATAATAAAATGAGTAATAATCAAGAGTATTTAGCATGTTTTAACTCAGAACAAGGTATAAACAGGGTAAATCGTGGCTAAAAAGTGTGTAAATATGCCCAACATCAGAAGATTTGGATATAGAAACTAAATCTTCCCATAAGGTTCTTTTTAACCTTGTCCTGCATTTAGCATACACAAAGAAAATTTGAAAATCAGTTCATGTGCATAAATGCTTAATACTGCAGGTTACTTGTTTATTTGTGTCATTAATGATGTTCACAATGAAGTGATTGCTTCAGAACGACTATAATTTATTATTAACATTAGAGAGAGCCTTTTTAAGCATTCTCATATAATTAATAAGCTGATAATAATTGACAAAATGTTTTTGAAGACTGATAATGTGCCTGTTTTCCACCCTACTTCTTGTTTATCAGTCGGCTGCACCTCTTTATGCTCTTCTCCTTCTTTCCCGTCAACTTGCATCCTGTCATTTTCATACTTCACTTATTTTTTGTTCTCTGTTGTTTCTTGCTGAAGCTCCTATTTGTTTCCTTTATCATTGTGATTAAAGACTTTCCTTAGATTAAAGTGCAAGATTCTACACTTGTCATTACTGTGTCCCTAAGCTTTATAGTGAAAGCAATATTCTGGGACACTCTCATAGTCAATCCTTTGAGTAGCGTTATCTGAAATGATCGGAACGCCAGTTGGAGCTACGATTCTGCATAATGCATCCCATTCAAAGAAGTGCCAACTTAAATCTGGTAGATTAACCCAGACAGGGGCTAAAGTTATTTCAACCTCTAGCTTAAAATCAACTTTCCATTTTAGTAGCTTCATTTGCAAAATGCATATAGATAGGAATTTCCTACCACAGACATTTCTATGGACTTCTTCTAAATAAACATCAATAAAGACATGATGCATGTTATACGCCCCTATTTTGAACAAGACTTTTGTGGAAACCATTTTCAAGAAATCATCTCTAATTTTTTCAATTACTTTATGCAGGTTCACAGTGCTATGGTCTATAATTCAGATTCTCCTTTTTTGCAGTTTTGCACACTTGAAAACTCTTTTGGATCAATAATTTCTACATTCCCATGAACTTCATATACACAAGTATAGACTTGATCATGTATCAATATCACACTAGACAAGTAAGTATATCAATCAATCATCCCAAACATAGTGAAGAGATAATTCAACTCTCTTTATAGAAATGTACACAATAGCAAGACAAAGAATTAAAGGTAATGGTTCAGACTTTAGGACAGAGAGTTGCAGCAAAGTGGACTAGCTGGACTGAACCAGAAACTCCAGTCTAATACAATAAACCTAAGCAATCAAAGTCTTCATCTTCCACACTAACTCCATGATGACAAATAGGTATGCAGAATTGATTTTTCAATCAATAAAATAAAGCATTTTATAAATATTCATAGCACTTAACAGGTTAAGCTTGTAGAGAGTTCACAAATTCTATTGTATAGAGAAAAACTTAAAGAAAAGAGTACTACAAGCGATTAGTAAATAATGTTATAGCTTCTTTCAAATAAGTAAAGCTATTAGTTCGAATTACTATATAGTATATAGTACCTCTACTGTATGGGCCAAGTTTGAAATCATAAGAGAAATACAAGAACTAATATATCCACTAAACATTTGAACTTCTGGGATTTATCTCAATCTATACCATTTGTCCTCTTAAGAGAAAGATTCAACGAACTGCAATGCTCACTTTACTGTGCCTTCCTACGCGTTCCTAGACCTTGATCGTTTTGTTTCTTCGTTAGCTTCTTAGATAATCTCAAGTCCTTCAGAAGTGTAGTATTTGGATCGGCCCTGTCCTCCTTGACCTTGAGAACCCTCCCACGACTTATCTTTTGGTTCCTTCACGCGTACCTCATCCTGAGAATTATCCAAACATAACACCTCCTCGTGTGTTGCCAGTGCTAAAATTGTACTATCATTTATTTTGGCCCCATCCTCTTTGTACTTAGAAAGCCACCCACAACACTGTTTTTTTGGTTGCTCCAAATGCACCTCATGTCGAGGATCCTACTTCTTTTCCTTTTGTTGAGAATTCTTTTGTTTAATTAATGAATTACTCCTCTTCCTCTTTATTTTTATCTTTGAATTCAAGTTTTTAGTTGTCACCAGGAAGCAAAAACCATCCTCCATCAATCATAAGGATTTCTTCGTTTTCAGACATCTGTTGTAGATGATGTTTCAGCATGGTCATATAAGCCCTTGGCAAACTATCATATTCTTTCTTGATAAACTCAGATATTGAGTCTTCATCGGAACCCCCTTCTTCATCCAATTCCTGTAAGGACTTTTCAATCATCTATAAATATTACGATCGAGAACTCGGATGGTGCGGAATTTAACCATAATGAAAATAGCAAAGACAATAGTAAGTAGATAATAATGAAAGTAAAACATATAAAGAAGATACAAGTTTAACGTGCTTCGGTCGGTGTGACCTAGTCCTTGGTCGGAGCGGAGAATTTCACTAAATCAACAAGACTACAAAAAAGAGTACAAAATTAGAGTAAATACTCTAATTAATCCCAAATACCCTAAAAGAATAACCTCACAAGATCACTCACACAAGTGTTTCTCATCACTCACTCTCTTACAAAATAAATCTTAATGGAAAGACAAGAAAAGAAAACAATGAAATGTTTTCATATGCTTCAAGGTGTGTTTCAACTAATGACCAACTTTTCTATTTATAGGAATAAAATGTAATGACCCGTTTGGTCATTTTGAGAATGAGTCATCTCTCTTCCATAAAATACTTTCTCCGAAAAATTTAAATTAGAAATTTGGACTTTTTGATAACTTCGGTTAATTAGTTGAGGGATAATTTTAGAGAGTTAATTTAATTGATGGCTAAAGTGTAAATTTATTTGGTACCATATGGCACTTTATTTACTAAAACAAAAAGGGATTAATATTAATTGGATGATACCACAAACCGCTTGCAACCCTTATTCTTCTTTCAAGCGTCGTCGACAAAGAAAAAAAAAAACCGCAGCAGGTGATCTTAATTAAGTTTCATATTTCGTCTTATGTGTGTTGATAGTTACAGGCATACTTTTGATGATTATTTTATTATTTTGTTAAGTAGTAAATAGAATGATAAGTAATGTATTGTTTAAAGATAAGTTTGAATCACAATTCCTGCATATTGATGACTAATGTTAGGAGTTGATTGGCCAATAAGGTGAGAAGGATGGGTGGCAAGGAAATTATTCCTATTCGTACTTGCAGAGTAATGCAGTGACTGCAAGTTCGATCTCGATGTTAGGGTTTCTGATATGTTATCATATTATGATCCATATTTTGATATATTGGTATAAGTAATTAAATATTAGATGTATGGTATTATATAAATATCATTACATTTAGGCTATTTGGAGGACTTAAGGTTTAACCCTAGGCTTGGAATTTAGGAAATTTATTATAGTAATATGTGTGTTGTTGGTTTCAAAATCTTATTGTGGTTATTTATTCGACTAGATTAAGTTGAATTGGAGGTCCAACGAAAAGGGAAGGCTTAAGTTCCGGAGTGGTTGCTCGATTAATTAAGGCAAGTGAATTTCTAAACCTCAGTTTAAGCTTATAGATGCTTGTATTTCCGTGTCATATATACTAGGGAGTAATGAGAATTGGAATGGGTTATTGACTGTATGATTGACCTTAAAAATGGAGATGAGGGGTATAAAATGGTGAACTAATGACATGTATTGGTGGAATTGATATGTTGTGATTTTGGATATGTGAAATGACTATGTTGATGTGAGATAGGAAGAATTATTGTTGTTGTCATATTATTATCGTGAATTATATGAACATGAATTGATTGCATTGGTTCTGACATATTGTGTTGAGACTGAAAATAATATAAAACAAAAGGGGTCGGGCCACACGCTCCGTGGCAGGTATTATGAAACAAAGGGGTCGGGCCACACGCTCTGTGGCAGTATATATATATATATTGAGGGGATGGGCCACACGCTCCGTGGCAGGTTACATGGACAGAAATGTCCCCCATGGGTTCCAGACTGTGAATCAGCGGATGTGTACCGATAGGACAGACATGCATCATTTCCTTGCATTGCATTGCACCTTTCTGATGTCTGTGAATTTGTGTTTATCCCTACATCGATATGTATATGTTGACTTGACTTGATATGATTCATTGATGAGATTATTGATGAGTATTCGTGAACTATATTGTTGTTGTTATTGTACAAGTGTAGAGTTGGGTTGATTTTATACAGGTTGTAGTTAAGGAGGTTCGGTTGGAAGGAAAGGAGTACTTGTATCTATTAAGCTTTGCTTAGTTTTAGTTATCCACTTGTTGAGTACTGTGTTGTTTGGTACTCACCCCTTGCTTCCACACTTGTGTAGGTTGTGAGCCCGGACCTGCTAGATCTTCTAGCATTTTCTACTACATCTGAGGCTATCATTCCGAGTGTCGAGGTAGCTGTTACATTCATCTAGCAGACACCTCTTGCTCTTTTCTTATGTTTTAGTCCTATTCTAGAGACAAAGACATTGTGACTGTATTTCTTTTCGTACTTCGATAATAAATTAGTGGCTTGTACACGTGACAACTAATCTTGGGGGAAGTTTGAGTTTGTTTTACTTAATTTAGGTTAAGTTAAATTTGGATTTATTTCTTTTTCTTCCGCATCTACTTTTCGTTGGGTATTAGGCTGACTTATCTCGGTAGATTGAGATGAGTGCCATCACACTCGAATCTGGATCGTGACAAAGATGGTATCAGATCCCCAGGTTCATAGGTCTTACGTATATACAAGCCAAGTTTAAGTAGAGTCTTGCAGATCAGTACGGAGACGTCTATACTTATCTTCGAGAGGCGATGAGGACTTTTAGGAAATTTTCCCTTTGTTCTTTCACTTTGTATCGTGCGTTTTGTGTTGGTACTGAATTTTCGCATGTTCTTTCTGACAGATGGCTAGGACCAGAATTACGGCTAGAGGTAGAGGAAGGGAGACACTTCCCGAGGTTGATGTTGGGACCCCAACTAAGGGTAGGGATAGAGGCTGAACTAGAGGCCGTGGTCGGGGTGTGGCGGTATGCAGAGATCGTGCCCGAGGAGCTGCGCCAGTTAGAGGTCGTGCTAGAGAGGCTTCTCTTGAGCCACAAATTGATGGTAGAGAGGAACAGGTCCCTCAAGAGTCTGCTACTGCACCATTGCTTCAGACCACTTTGATGCGAGTATTGGATGCGCTCGAAGGATTTAATCAGAATGTGAGGGTGAATGGTACACCTGAGGGTTCTCAGACCCCAAGGCAATATCAGATTCCAACTGTTCATGATCCGGTGGGCCAGCCACCTATAGGCCCTACAGCTGATGAGGGTGGTATACAGGTAGGGGGAACTTAGGGTGCAACTGTAGTCATGTTGACTGACAACGAGCAACGCCGATATGAGAGGTTTTGAAAAATAGACCCCCCACAGTTTCAGGGTAGGAAGACTGAGGACACACACGAGTTCTTGACTATGTGCTGAGAGTTGTTGGAGGCAGTAGGGTTAGCTGAGACTCACGAAGTTCATTATACTACACTCCAATTACGTGGACCAGCCAGAGAGTGGTGGAGAGTGTATACGAGTTCCAGGCCAGTTGGGTCACCCCAGATGACTTGGGATGAGTTTGCTAGTGCCTTTTATGACCGTTTCATCCCCTGGAGTGTGAAGGAAGAGAGCCGATTACGGTTTGAGAATTTGAGGCAAGAGGGACTTAGAGTTGCTGAATATGAGACTCGCTTCTACCAGTTGTCCAGACATGCCATGGCTGTTCTTCTTGATGAGACAGAGCGGATTCGCAGGTTTGTTCGAGGACTGAACTATACCATTCGTACAACAGTTTTTCGACCCGCCCGTGAGGGCGCTTCTTTCCAGTCCATTGTGGGTGCTGCCAAGGAGGCAGAGATGATGGAGAGAGAAGAGTTTGGGGACCCCAAGAGGGCTCGTGCTTCTAGTCAGTTTTCAGGTACCTCATTTGGAGGTAAAGGGTCCTATAGAGGAGGTGGTTCCTTCTAGCATAGATGACCAGTTCATGCATCTATGCCTGCTTCTGAGGATGGTCAGACACCTCGTGGGTCCTATAGTACAGGTCAGAGTTACCAGGGGTCACAATAGAGGTCGGTTAGCCGGGGTAGTTATACAAGTTCTTCAGGTTCATCGTAGAGGTTTTCGCACGGGAGAGCATGTTATACTTGTGGTGATCTGGATTATCTTTTATGGCAGTGTACATCCCAGGGTCGAGGAGGAACCCATCCTAGTTCTTCAGTTTCAGTTAGAGGACCAACGCCGCCGGTCAGAGGTCGAGGTAGAGCCCAGACTAGTAGAGGTGGTGGCACTCCTGGTAGGGGTGTGGGTGGTGCTATAATCCCTCAGGGAGGAGGTAAAGGTGTTGGGCAGGCCAGAGGTAGTAGAGGAGCTCAGTGTTATGCTTTTCCAGGGAGACCCGAGGCTGAGGCTTCCGACGCAGTTATCACAGGTATTGTCCCAGTCTGCCATCGACCTGCATCTGTATTATTTGACCCAGGGTCTACATTTTCCTATGTGTCTGCCTATTTTACATTTGACTTTGATTTGACATGTGATCGTATGTTCGTGCCCATTCATGTTTCTACACCCGTAGGTGAACCCTTAGTGGTGGATCGAGTATATCGATCATGTCTTGTTTCCTTGGCCGGGTATGATACTTGGGTAGATATGATCATTCTGGGGATGGTAGATTTTGATGTGATATTGGGTATTGATTAGCTTTCTCCCCATTGTGCTATTCTCGATTGTTATGCTAAAATTGTTACCTTAGCAAAACCTGGTGCCCCGCGGATTGAGTGGAAGGGTACTAGTGGCTCCTATCCCAGTAAGGTTATCTCATATATTCGTGCTCAGAGGTTGATTGATAGAGGGTGTATGTTTTATTTGGCCTTTATTCGAGATACCAGTATTGAGTCACCTCCTATAGAGACTGTTCCAGTGGTTAAGGAATTTTCTGATGTATTTCCTACTGATCTTCCTGGTATTCCTCCGGATAGGGATATTGATTTTGCTATTGACTTAGAGCCTGGCACGAAACCCATTTCTATTCCTCCATATCGCATGGCTCCAGTGGAATTGAAGAAGTTGAATGATCAGTTGCAAGACTTGTTGAGTAAGGGGTTTATTTGCCCTAGTGTGTCTCCTTGGGGTGCACCAGTTCTGTTTGTAAAGAAGAAAGATGGAACTATGAGGATGTGTATCGATTACAGACAGTTAAACAAGGTAACTATTAAAAATAAATATCCTCTTCCCCATATTGATGATTTATTTGATCAGCTACAAGAAGCGGTATTGTTTTCCAAAATAGACTTGAGGTCCGGTTATCATCAGTTGAAGATTAGGGCATCAGATATTCCTAAGACAGCTTTTCAGACTCGTTATGGTCACTACGAGTTTTTGGTGATGTCATTTGGGTTGACGAATGCCCCCGCAGCATTCATGGAGTTGATGAATGGAGTGTTTCGCCCGTACTTAGATTCTTTTGTGATAGTATTCATTGATGACATCCTGGTGTATTCCAAGACTGAGGCAGATCATGTCTGCCATTTGAGGTTGGTACTTCAGAAATTGAGGGAAGAAAAGTTGTATGCAAAGTTCTCCAAGTGTAAATTTTGGCTTGATTCTGTTACATTTTTAGGACACATGGTGTCCAAAGAGGGGATTAGAGTGGATCCAGCTAAGATTGAGGCAGTTAGAGGTTGGACAAGGCCTACTTCTCCTACTGAGATTCGTAGTTTTGTGGGGTTAGCTGGTTATTATAGACGGTTCGTGTAGGGCTTCTCCACTATTGCAGCTCCACTGACTAGATTGACTCAGAAGGCCGTGGATTTTCATTGGTCCGACGAATGTGAGGGGAGCTTCCAAAAGCTCAAGACTTTATTGACTTCGGCTCCTATTTTAATGCTACCTGAGGAAGGTGTGGGATTTACTGTATACTGCGATGCTTCTGGCATTGGGTTAGGCGGTGTGTTGATGCAGAAAGGGAAAGTAGTTGCTTATGCCTCGAGACAGTTGAAGTCCCATGAGAAAAACTATCCTACTCATGATTTAGAGTTAGCGGCTGTGGTTTTCATGCTTAAGTGATGGTGTCATTACCTATACGGTGTGCATTGCGAGGTCTTCACCGATCATAGGAGTCTTCAGTATATATTCAGTCAGAGGGATCTGAACTTAAGGCAACGTAGATGACTTGAGTTGCTGAAGGACTACGACATGACTATCTTGTATCACCCAGGAAAAGCCAATGTGGTGACGGATGCCTTAAGTAGGAAGTCCTCTAGTATAGGGA
This sequence comes from Solanum dulcamara, assembly GCF_947179165.1. Lineage (NCBI taxonomy): Eukaryota > Viridiplantae > Streptophyta > Magnoliopsida > Solanales > Solanaceae > Solanum > Solanum dulcamara. The sequence continues at coordinate 63,895,233 of NC_077246.1, forward strand.
GTCTTGCCGCGATCCGAGTTGAGGAGCGACCATTAGCTAGAGATGTTCAGAGGCTAGCTAATAGCCTTGTCCGATTGCAGATTTCAGAGAATGGTGGTGTTTTTGCCTTTATGGAGGCACGTTCTTCCTTGGTTGACCAGATTCGGGAGAGATAGTTTGAGGATGAGAAGTTATGTATCATTCGAGATAAGGTATTAAGAGGTGAAGCTAAGGAGGCGATACTTGATTCGGAAGGTGTATTGAGTATTGACGGCAGAATTTGTGTGCCTAAGGTGGGTGACCTGACTAGACTTATTTTAGAAGAGGCTCATTGTTCAAGGTATTCCATCCATCCAGGAGCGGCCAAGATGTATCATGATCTATGCCAGCACTATTGGTGGTGTAGAATGAAGAAGAACATCGTAGAGTTTGTATCCAAGTGTTTGACTTGCCAGCAGGTAAAGTGTGAGCACCAGCGGCCTGGGGTGTGAGTCAGAGGATGCCTATTCCTACTTGGAAGTGGGAAATGATCACCATGGACTTCGTTGTGGGTTTACCTCCCACCGTGGGTGGCTATAACTCTATATGGGTGGTGGTTGACAGACTAACCAAGTCTGCCTATTTTATTCCAGTTAAGGTAAGGTACACGGCGGATAAACTAGCCTAATTATATATTAGTCAGATCATTCGGCTTCATGGTGTCCCAGTATCCATCATTTTGGATCGAGTTTCAGTATTTACTTCACACTTTTGGCAGACATTACAGCATGGTTTGGGCACTAGACTTGATATGAGTACTGCTTTTCACCCACAGACTGATGGTCAGTCCGAGCGGACAATCCAAGTGTTGGAGGACATGCTCCGAGCTTGTGTTATTGATTTTGGTACTAGATGGGATCAACACTTGCCCCTAGCGGAGTTTGCCTACAACAACAGTTATCACTCCAGTATCCAGATGGCTCCATTTGAGGCTTTGTATGGTAGACGGTGTCGATCTCCTATTGGCTGGTTTGACTTGGCTGAGATGGACTCCTTTGACACAGAATTGCTTAGAGATGCTATGGAGAAAGTTCGTAGAATTCAGGGTAGACTCTTGACAGCCCAGAGTAGGCAGAAGAGTTATGCAGATCGGAGAGTTCGACCATTGGAGTTCATGGTGGGTGATCATGTTTGGCTTCGAGTGTCTCCCATGAAGGGCATGATGCGGTTGGGGAGGAAGGGCAAGCTCAACCCTCGATTCATTGGCCCATTTGAGATTTTGGCACGAGTTGGAGAGGTGGCTTATAGATTGGCCTTGCCACCTAGCTTATCGGCTGTGCATAATGTATTTCATGTTTCTATGCTTCAGAAGTATGTTCCGGATGAGTCTCATGTGTTATCACTCGATTCAGTGGAGTTAGGTCCAGACCTGACATTTGAGGAGGAGCCTATAGCCATTCTAGATAGGCAGGTTCGTAAGCTTAGAACCAAGGAGATAGCTTCAGTGAAGGTACAATGGAAGCACCGTTCAGTCAGAGAGGCGACTTGGGAAACAGAGGCTGATATGCGCGCTAGATATCCCCAGCTTTTCGAAGCTTCAGGTACTTTTTTTTACTTTATGTTCGAGGACGAACAAGATTTTTAGTGGTGGATAATGTAATGACCCGTTTGGTCATTTTGAGAATGAGTCATCTCTCTTCCATAAAATACTCTCTCCGAAAAATTTAAATTAGAAATTTGGACTTTTTTATAACTTTGGTTAATTAGTTGAGGGATAATTTTAGAGAGTTAATTTAATTGATGGGCTAAAGTGTAAATTTATTTGGTACCATATGGCACTTTATTTACTAAAACAAAAAGGGATTAATATTAATTGGATGATACAACAAACCGCTTGCAACCCTTATTCTGCTTTCAAGCGTCATCGACAAAGAAAAAAAAAACCCGCAGCAGGTGATCTTAATTAAGTTTCATATTTCGTCTTATGTGTGTTGATAGTTACAGGCATACTTTTGATGATTATTTTATTATTTTGTTAAGTAGTAAATAGAATGATAAGTAATGTATTGTTTAAAGATAAGTTTGAATCACAATTCCTGCATATTGATGACTAATGTTAGGAGTTGATTGGCCAATAAGGTGAGAAGGATGGGTGGCAAGGAAATTATTCCTATTCGTACTTGCAGAGTAATGCAGTAACTGCAAGTTCGATCTTGATGTTAGGGTTTCTGATATGTTATCATATTATGATCCACATTTTGATATATTGGTATAAGTAATTAAATATTAGATGTATGGTATTATATAAATATCATTAGATTTAGGCTATTTGGGGGACTTAAGGTTTAACCCTAGGCTTGGAATTTAGGAAATTTATTATAGTAATATGTGTGTTGTTGGTTTCAAAATCTTATTGTGGTTATTTATTCGACTAGATTAAGTTGAATTGGAGGTCCAACGAAAAGGGAAGGCTCAAGTTCTGGAGTGATTGCTCGATTAATTAAGGCAAGTGAATTTCTAAACCTCAGTTTAAGCTTATAGATGCTTGTATTTCCGTGTCATATATACTAGAGAGTAATGAGAATTGGACTGGGTTATTGACTGTATGATTGACCTTAAAAATGGAGATGAGGGGTATAAAATGGTGAACTAATGACATGTATTGGTGGAATTGATATGTTGTGATTTTGGATATGTGAAATGACTATGTTGATGTGAGATAGGAAGAATTATTATTGTTTTCATGTTATTATCGTGAATTATATGAACATGAATTGATTGCATTGGTTCTGACATATTGTGTTGATACTGGAAATAATATAAAACAAAAGGGGTCGGGCCACACGCTCCGTGGCAGGTATTATAAAACAAAGGGGTCGGGCCACACGCTCCGTGGCAGTATATATATATATTGAGGGGATGGGCCACACGCTCCGTGGCAGGTTACATGGACAGAAATGTCCCCCATGGGTTCCGGACTGTGAATCAGCGGATGTGTACCGATAGGACAGACATGCATCATTTCCTTGCATTGCATTGCACCTTTCTGATGTCTGTGAATTTGTGTTTATTCCTACATCGATATGTATATGTTGACTTGACTTGATATGATTCATTGATGAGATTATTGATGAGTATTCGTGGACTATATTGTTGTTGTTATTGTACAAATGTAGAGTTGGGTTGATTTTATGCAGGTTGTTGTTAAGGAGGTTCGGTTGGAAGGAAAGGAGTACTTGTATCTATTAAGCTTTGCTTAGTTTTAGTTATCCACTTGTTGAGTACTGTGTTGTTTGGTACTCACCCCTTGCTTCCACACTTGTGTAGGTTGTGAGCCTGGACCTGCTTGATCTTCTAGCATTTTCTACTACATCCGAGGCTATCATTCCGAGTGTCGAGGTAGCTGTTACATTCATCTAGCGGACACCTCTTGCTCTTTTCTTATGTTTTAGTCCTATTCTAGAGACAAAGACATTGTGACTGTATTTCTTTTCGTACTTCGATAATAAATTAGTGGCTTGTACACGTGACAACCAATCTTGGGGGAAGTTTGAGTTTGTTTTACTTATTTTAGGTTAAGTTAAATTTGGATTTATTTCTTTTTCTTCCGCATCTACTTTTCATTGGGTATTAGGCTGACTTATCTCGGTAGATTGAGATGAGTGCCATCACACTCGAATTCGGGTCGTGACATAAAATAGGCTACTTGATTTCATGGATGATATCATTGGAAGATACAAAAAAATCAACATTTTTATGTGAATATATCAAGTATTGTGGCTACAAATCTTTGAAATATATCACTGCCAAATGTGAACCTCATGACTGCCAAATATTTATCAATATGGCTGCCAAATCTTTGACAAAACAAAGAAAACTTAGGCCAAAATGAAGGTCACATTACAAATCTCCATCTTGACCTGAGTTTGACGAACATAGTAAATTTGATCCATTCTCTCCACAAATGCCTATATGGGCTAAATTATTCTTGATAAATGACAATCAATTTCAAGCAGAGCTTGAACTTGCTGGCTGGAAGAGACTTTGTGAATATGTCAGCAGGGTTGTCTCTACTGTTAATCTTCTAAACAGAGACCTTGTAACACCCCCCAAAATTTTTTCCTAAGATTTAGACCCTCTTATGTACGTGTAGGATCGAACTCGAGTATTGTGGAGTATATACATATGAGTTAGGATTAATTCCTAAGTATTTGAAGTGTGTTAGATGTGTTTAGGGGTCATAAGGGATCTCTAACACCAAGTCGAGTCCAAAGAACTCCAATCAATTAAGTTTTTGGACGAGTTAGTATAAGGGTTAACTTCAAACGACCATATCTCGTAGAATATAATGAACAAGGTGGATAACCTACCAAATTAAAGGTCTTTGAGTCTTCTTTCAAAAGCCACCAAGTTTTCAATTTTTGGAGTTCAGAGTCAAAAGTTATGGCCATTTTACTACATACTAGTACTGCAGAAATTTCAGGCCTAGGCAAAATTTAGGCTTGGCTCTCCAATGGTGCCCGACGCCACTATAGCGCCAGAAAATGGCCTCAGTAGTTTGGTCCTTGGCGCGACGCGCCACTATTAGATGTGCAGGGTTTAAGCTAATTTTGGCTTGGCGCTGTAATGGCGCGACGCGCCACTATAGCGCCAGCAAGATTTTTGCCTAGTTTTCCAGATTTTTAAAGAGGGGCAACATGGACTTTTTCCTAATTATATATACACCATCCTTGAACGTTTTTGGAACATTTTTCAGTCCTCCCTCTCTCTCTAAAAATCCCTAATATTTTCCCTCTCTTCTTCTTCTTCTTCTTCAAATCCTTCTCTAACAAAGATTGCCTTCAAGATCTTCAAGAATTAAAGCCTTCCATTGAAGATCTAACATCAAGGTTTCTTCAAAATCTTCAAATAAAGTATGTAAGGCTAACCTAAAATATGGATCGAGTTCTTCCATATGCCCATGTATGTGTTGAATAGGAGTTGTGAAAGAGTTGAACCTCCTAGGAAGGTTTTCTTAAAAGTTTTTCCTAAACTATAGAAGGTTTTTAAGTACTATTGGTTGATTGATGATTTTAGTGACTTGAGCTACTAAGTAGTTATCTTTCACATTATTGAATACAAATGGATCTTTGTATATAGATTTATAGGTATTGATGATACTCTTAGTTGAATTTTGTTGGGAGTATGGATTCATGTTTCATTCACATGAACCCAAGATGAAATTTCTTTATCATAACTGTCTTGAGGTTGAGATGGATGGTTTTGTGTATATATATATTGATTGGAATGAATAGAATGAATTGGATAGTTAAGAATGTCCTTTTGCTTCTATAAATTGAACATAGGACTAAAATGCAGATTGTGGAGTAGATGTTTTATATTGATGTAATAATGATATTTGACAATGATTTGAATGGTGGTATTTTGATGATGGTGTAAAAATGATGTGAATGACGATATTTTGATGATGGTGTGAGTGATGATGTGAATGGTGATTATTTAATATGTGTAGAATGATTGATGAAGAGGTATGTTGATGAGGATGTTATGTGATAAAGTAGATGGGAGTCTAATGTGATTATGTGATTTGCATAATTTGATTGATTGGAGTCTTATGAATATTTTGAAAATAAATAATCTTTTGAGAAAGAGTTTTAAATAAATATTTTGTGAGCATTTTTGCATAAACTATTTACACCCTATTTTGAGTTTTAAAGGATGATTATTTTCATCTATGATTTAAAAATAGTTTAAGCATGAGTTGAGTTTGAGAAGTCTTTTAATTATTTTTGAACATGAGTATTTGGAGTAGAAATGAGTTGAGCATTATTTTTCTTTAAAATGTCAAATTTTGAGATTTGTATAGATTTGTAAAGAGAAGATTTTGATGATTGGAGATGAGTTGATTTGAAAGAGGGTCCAAAGAGGCCAAATTTGATTGAGTTTAGAAAAGAGTCCAATGAGACTAAATGAGTTGATTTGAAAGAGTCCGATGAGGCTAAATGAGTATTTTAAATATTTTCCTCACTTGATAGATATGAGCATATTGAGTCTTGGGAGGAGTATCGAGCACCGAATTGGGTAAGAGTATAGTCCATGCTTAAACCTCATAAACTATGCCGCCAATGTAGGTAGGGATGGAACCGTTAAAGTCGAATGCTTTTCGTGGGATCAAACCATTAAAGTCGGATGTTTCCTATTTTATTGTCCTAAAATGATAGGACTTGACTAATGATAGAATCCGTGATTAGGGAGGCGTTCATGCCCTGGCAAGGTATGGACAGACGTGGCAACAACGTTAGATTATTGTACTATCACTCGCTCATATGGTGATGGTTGTCGGTTAGAGAAACTCCCAAATTGAATGGATTGTGCTTGATATGATTGGCTTGATTGTGGTTGTAGATATTTGAGTTGAATTTTAAAACATTGTATAATTTAATTTGTATATTTATTGAGTTGAGTCCTATGAGTTGATTGTTGAGTTGATTGCATATGATCGGATTGGTTTAGATGATATGTCGATTGGATTGAATCGGATGATATATGATTTGATTGAACTGTATTGTACATGATTGGAGTGGATTGTATGGTATATGATTGTTCTTTGTCTAAAAATGTATCCTTACTTTAGACTTATAACACTTTGATTGAGTCTCTCTTATCTTCTGGGTTGAGATATTTGGACCGATGTTATTCTTCCTTAAGGTATGTTTCATTCTGCCATATTACATACTCGTACATTTCACGTACTGACGTCTATTTGGACCTGGATCATTTTATGATGCAGAGACAGGTTTAAGAGATCGTCAATAGGAGAACCATTGAGGATCTATACACACTCAGCGTATTGGTGAGTCCTTACCCACATTCAGAGGACACCACACATGTAATCTTGCATTGAGTTAGCCCTTTTTATTTTTATTTGAGGTAGCCATGAACATGTCATTGGTACCAATTAGATAGTAGTGATAGAGGCTTCATAGACTAGATAGTGATGGATCGATTGAGTATTTCTATCCTTGAGTTATTCTTGTCAAACTAGTTTTAATGACAAATATTTTAGTTGATCTGTTGGCCCATGGCCTTTATTCTTTGAGTTGGATGGGTGATTTGAGTTGCCCGCTAAATTATTCTTTATTTTTAAACTTTCTGCTGAATTAATAAATGAATGGATGTGTGATCAAGCTATGTGGTTCACTTGGGAGTTAGAAATGGTTCTTGAGTGTCGGTCACGTCTAGGGTACCCTCTCGGGGCATGACAAACATGGTATCAGAGCACAGAGTTCAAGATTCCTAGAGAGTCTATGAAGCCGTGTCTAGTAGAGTCTTGCTTATGGGTGTGTTGTGCACCACACTTATAATCAAGAGGCTATAGAACATTAAGAATTGTTTCCCTTCTTTCATATTCTGAGTTCGTGCGATAGAGTTTAACTCTAGGAAAGTTCCCTTCTAATTTGTGTGTTGCTCATATCCATTCGACTACCCCTCATACTTAAGGTAGTGGAAACAGTAAATCTGAGATTCTTGTTGATGAGTTAAGATAAAGTCTTGAGGAAGTGAAGAGACCGCACAAGGCTCTAGAGGAGCCGATTAATGTGTTTAACTCTATTGATTTGGAAGAATGCACTCTCATTCATATGGATCGTGCGTTGAGTCAGAGTGAGATGTATCCTAGAATCTCATCTATACATCTTGATTCAAATGTTACCTTCGAGGGGGAAGTTGCGTATCTAAGTGATAAGTGTCACCATCCGATGGAGTGTAATCCGAGGCATGGAGAGCTATGGTTGATAGGATGATTATAGAGTTAGAAAGAGGGAGTTAGAGGAGTAGGACTCAAATCGTGAGAATGATGGTTGATTGAGGCCTGTAACTAGGGTGAAGTATCTATAAAGTGAGTAACGGGGTGTAGAGAATGATTGTGATAGTGCTAGTTTTAAGGCATGATTCAGTAGGCTTGACATGACATATGCAAGAGATTAATATATTAACTTGTGAAGAGTATGTGTCATGAAAGAAGAGGTATGTGACCCTCAAATATAAGTAGTGAGTTGAGGCTAAGTCATTTGGTAAGAAGAGTTTGATGATTGGAGATGAGTCGATTTGAAAGAGGTTCCAAAGAGGCCAGATTTGATTAATTTAGAAAAGAGTCCAATGAGACTAAATGAGTTGATTTGAAAGAGTCCGATGAGGCTAAATGAGTATTTTAAATATTTTCCTCACTTGACAGATATGAGCATATTGAGTCTTGGGAGGAGTATCGAGCACCGAATTGGGTAAGAGTATAGTCCATGCTTAAACCCCATAAACTACGCCGCCAACGTAGGTAGGGATGGAACCATTAAAGTCGGATGCTTCTCATGGGATCGAACCGTTAAAGTCGGATGTTTCCCATTTTATTATCTTGAAATGATAGGACTTGACTAATCCATGGAATCCATGGACGGACGTGGCAACAACGTCAGATTGTTGTACTGTCACTCGCTCATATGGTGATGGTTGTCGGTTAGAGAAACTCCCAAATTGAATGGATTGTGCTTGGTATGATTAGCTTGATTGTGGTTATAGATGTTTGAGTTGAATTTTAAAACATTGCATAATTTAATTTGTATATTTATTGAGTTGAGTCCTATGAGTTGATTGTTGAGTTGATTACATATGATCGGATTGGATTAGATGATATGTCGATTGGATTGAATTGGATAATATATGATTTGATTGAACTGTATTGTACATGATTGGAGTGGATTGTATGGTATATGATTGTTCTTTGTCTAAAAATGTATCCTTACTTTAGACTTATAACACTTTGATTGAGTCTCTTTTATCTTTCTGGGTTGAGATATTTGAACCGATGTTATTCTTCCTTGAGGTATGTTTCATTCTGCCATATTACATACTCGTACATTCCATGTACTGACGTCTATTTGGACCTGCATCATTTCATGATGCAGAGACAGGTTTAATAGATCGTCAATAGGAGCACCATTGAGGATCTATACACACTCAGCATATTGGTGAGTCCTTCCCCACATTCGTATGACACCGCTTATGTAATCTTGCGTCGAGTTAGCCCTTTTTATTTTTATTTGAGGTAGCCATGAACATGTCATTAGCACCAATTAGATAGTTGTAATAGAGGCTTCATAGACTAGATAGTGATGGGTCGATTAAGTATTTCTATCCTTGAGTTATTCTTGTCAAACTATTTTTAATGATAAATATTTTAGTTGATCTGTTGGCCCATGGCCTTTATTCTTTGAGTTGGATGGGTGATTTGAGTTGCCCGCTAAATTATTCTTTATTTTTAAACTTTCCACTGAATTAATAAATGAATGGATGTGTGATCAAGCTATGTGGTTCGCTTGGGAGTCATAAATTGTTCCTGAGTGCCGATCATGTCTAGGGTACCCTCTCGGGACGTGACAGACCTTTCCTTCAGCAATGGTTTCCTAGATGAAGTGATACTTGATATCAATAAGCTTAGTCCTCTCATGATACATCTAATCTTTAGTCAAGTGAATGACACTTTGACTATCAGAGAAAATAATAATACCACCTTAGTGTAAGCTGAGTTCAACAAATAGACCCTTCAATCATAAGGCTTCTTTGATCACCTCGATCATTGCCATATATTCTGCTTTGGCAGTAGATAAAGCTACTACTGTTGTAATGTAGATTTCTAGGTGATATCACAACCACCAATACAAAAAACATAGGTTGTTAGTGATCTTATTTTGTCAGGATCACCTGTATAATTAGAGTCTACAAAACCAATTAAGGTGTTAGCATTTCTCCCAAACTCCAAAAATGCATTTGAAGTGCCTCGCAAGTATCTGAGGATCCATTTCATAGCTTGCTAATGTGCAGGCAAGCCATATACCGGCTTACCATACTTACTGTTTATGATATGTCTAGATGTGTACACACCATTGCATACATATTACTGCTAATTACACTAGAATATCTTGCATGTTTCATAAACCTCTCCTCTTCCTCTGTCTGCGATAATTGAGCAACTGATAACTTAAAATGAGTAGCAAGAAGAGTACTTACCGATTTAGAATCTTTCATGCCAAACCTCTCCAAGACCTTCTCCATGTACTTCTTCTGGATCAGGAATAGTCTATTGGCTCCTCGATCTCCATGTCAAGGATTTTCTTAGTTGCTCCCAAATCTTTCATTTCAAATTCACTTTTCAGCTGGCTTTTCAAAATGTGAATTTATATCAAATCCTTAGCAGCAATGAGCATGTCATCAACATATAACAATAAGTTAATAAATGAACCATCATTTAACTTCGAAAGTAAACACAACTATCATACATGCTCCTCAAATAACCATGACCCAACATAAATGAATCAAACCTCTTGTACCATTGTCTTGGAGACTGTTTTAATCCATACAAGGATTTCTTCAACAAACAAATATGATCTTCTTTCCTTCAATTTCAAATCCTTCAGGCTTCAGGTTGATGCATTTATATTTGTTCCTCAAGTTCACCATGTAAGAAAGTTGTCTTGACATCAAGTTGTTCTAATTCCAAATCATACATGGCAATTAAGGCAAGCAAGACACGAATAGAGCTATGTTTAATAACAGGTGAGAAAATATCATTAAAATCAACTCCTTGTACTTGACTATCCCTTTACAACAAATTGTACCTCATACCTTGCATCTTCAACCCCTGGAATTCCATCCTTTTTCTTGAAGACCAATTTGCAACCAACAATTCTCTTTCCTAACGGAGGCTTCACAAGAGATCAAGTGTTGACACTCAATTTTGGCCTCACTTTTGTAAAATTAATACTTTTAAATTTTATTCTTTAAATAGTTCAAAATACATTTTTTCTTCAATGCTAGAAAAATTTATCGATAATTATCCTTATTTTTAAAAATATTAGGATTTTTCATTAATTTATTTTGAATGTTAGTTAATTTTAATTATTAATATTTTTGTCACAATCATTCAAATTTTTTAATATTGACTTATCTGTTAAATCATTATTTTTTTATTAAATTATATTTTTTTATGTGTTGTTGATTACATTTGTTTTCTATTTATTTTAGTATCTTTTAGCACAATAAAACAATATGTTGGAACACGGATAAATATTATATTACCCAAATATTTAATTAGCTAATGATTTTGAGCCCATGATTTCGAGACCATAATTTTATAAAATGCGGCATGGATGGATAAAATTGAAGAGGGGAAAAAATTTGAAAGAGGGAGGAAATTAATTTTTTTTTACTTCCACCTTCTCCTTCTTCTCCAAGAAGAAGCCGCACCACTGCCGTTGGCCGCCACCGACATTGAAAAATTTCTTCAAAATTTTACTACATCTTCCTTCTACTCTCCCCTACACAAATCTACATACCAATTACTCTCATTCCTAACCAAATTTTATAGATTTATGAAAAATCGAATATTATTCATCACTTTATTTTTTAGATCTAAGGAGTTCTGCTCATCTCCATGATATACCCCTTGTATAAACGTGTAGAGCTCTTCAGGGCGATCTTTTGATATAAGTTTTACGTCAAAACTTCGTCGAAATTTTTTTTGGTGAATTTTTCCGATGACCTTCATCCATCCGAAACTCCAAATAGAAACACTGTCAGACCACAACACAACACCATTGTAGGCCACTACTTCCCTTTCCCTTCTTTATTCTCACATTTTTGTGCATTTTGCAGGTCAATAATTTGACATGTTTTCATATACAGGTTTTGTTGTTTTTCTTGATTTATTTTTATTCTTGTTTTTAGCAATACATAAATTAGCTTCAGTTCTTGATTTGGTGTATTAGTTGCTGAAGTTGTTATATGTTTAGTAGGTTAATTTAGTTCGTTTATGATGTTGTGGTAATTTTCTATTGAAATTCATTTTCTCTATTGTGCTTTACTGTCATAGTGTTTTGTTTAATTTTGTTATGATTGTTATCTTTATTTTGTTATTCTATAAAGTTTCTTTTGTCTTTGTCATATTGTTATTGTTGTTTATTTCTAATTCCTCGGTAACTTGTTTAATTGATTATTTTTATTTGATGGCTGATTTTCTACAATTTCTTTCACCAATAATTGTTACCTTGTTTATCCCTAAACTTCATTATTTTTTGGGGGATTGTTATTAAAAAACTTTAGTTGCTTATATGTTCATACTTTCTATTAAAGTTCTTGCTTGATGCTCTATCTAAGTGATGTGAGTTACAGTTGTTACAGTTTGAGTTTGTTTTATTACTTTGTCTAGTTTTCTGTATTTATTTATTTTATAGTTATTATTGTATATGCACTGTTTGATTGATTGGTGCTCTTCTAAACTTTTTTTAAAAACAATTGTGTTAATCTTTGCTTTTTCTTGCTATAATAACTAATAGTAAGTAGACACCGATTAAAAATGGCCAATGAAAAAAATATCTTCGTCGATTTTCGAGGCCTCTCTATTTTAAAAGAAGTAAATTGTAGTTTAAGTTTACATTACATATTATATATTACAAGTTGAAATTGGCCGATGAAGAAATTACCGTCGATTTTCAAGGCCTCCATGTTAATAAGACGAGTTTTTTTTTTTTTTTTTTTTTTTTTTATTATTATTATTATTATTATTATTATTATTATTAAGTGTATTTACAGGTGTTGGAGCAAAGATCAACTGATATACAGTTCATGTATATCTGATATACAAGAAAATTGGTGGTTGTATCCACTGATATACAGTGTATATACAACTGTGATATACAACAGAATTGGGCCAAAATTCCAAAAAGCAGGTGGCCCAACATCTTAGTCCAGGTGTACAGAAACTAAGTGCCGGACCATATTTTAATATATTATTTATTTTTATTGATTCGATTTGTAATAATTGATTTACTTATATTGTTTATAATTACTTAGATATTAATCTTGATTTAGTTTAATTTAAGTAGATTTCCATAAAGATAAACTATTTCATGTTAATTTACCTTTTAAATAATTTTTTACCTTTATTTAGCCATTTTGATAAACTTTACTTTCTTTTCATGTTATTTTCAATGTATAAGTTTGATCATTTTTTCAAAAATAGTTTTAAAGTCTTTATTTCTTTTTAAATTAATATTTTCAAAAGCTAGTCAAATAATGCTAATACCTTCTCAAAGTGAAAATTTGAACCTTTATCCAATTTTTCTAATTTTAAGAGTTAAATTTGTTAGGGTCTTTAAAATTAAGTGGCAACTCTTTTCTAAAATTGAAATTTTTCTCTAAAAGTTGAAATTAATTTTAAATCGTCTTTTTCTGACATAACAGAAATGACGACTCAGCTGGAGACTAATTAGGTTCTAACCGTTAAATTTGACTAACATACTTGACTAACTATTCAGAAATGTAATAATTAGTAATTTACTTTCTTTATTTTCGCCTTATATGTTTAAATTACGAATATTGAATTGTCATCACATGCATAACATATTTCCGCCACTTGACTTTTTTTTGTTACTTAAATGATGGTTATGCGAGTCGCAACCAATGAATCCAAATGTTCTTAGGGGGTACCCTGGCATAATGAGTTGGCGACTGGATGGTCAACGGTCGCTAACTTCCTCCAGGCCGAGTTGTCCGCTTGGGTCACCGATATACTAAAATAAAGCCACTTTTAGTCAACCTAGCGCAGTGCTAAGACAAATCCCTTTAATTAGCGCATTTGACTAAGTTAACCCAACACCCAAGGCGTGTTGGGCCCATTAGAAAGACCACCTTGAGTCAAAAATGGTCTTAGGCTTAAACAGACGATCATACTTATGTGTTTAAATTTGAAGGTTGTATACGTCGTTTGGCAAAACATTATCCCTCGAGGTTGGATTTTAATAGCTTAGTCTTAATGAAAAAGGATCTTCATAAGTTGTTGATCTATTCAAAAGGCGTTGGTGTTCTCAGATGTCAAGAAGTCCAGAACAAAAGATTTTCCGTGAAGCCTTAGTTTAGGATTGTACCCCTGCGTGACATCGATTATTTGTATCCCATTTTTCCTATTATGTATCCCCTATTCAGTTTATTCATAATGCTTGTATAAATATGGTTTTGGGGGGCAATGAAATATTTCAAATGACGTCATACATCCTTCAAATTATTAGGCCTATCCTTGATGCAAAAATGTCATATATCTGTTTAGGATGCGCAATAATTGTTTATGTGCTATATGCTATATCAATTTTTATGAATATGTTGCTTTATTTGGAGATATGCTAGTCCACTCTTTTTCAATTTTTTCTAGAGCCTCATTAGTACAAATATCGAGTCACTATCGAATGTGCATCGAAGTACTCAATGAGTCTTTAGTTTCCCAACAAAATTCGAACTTTACTCTCAAATCATAAATCTTGCTTTCTCATCTCAAAAAAAGGGTTGATGTTTCATTAAACAAAAAAAAGATTCAAACTAGTCGAACTTCGTAGGACCTAAATTCTCCTTTGTGAAATACGTAGGCAACCTTTGAAGGCTCGGTCCCTATCTTTGAAATTTTTAGTTTTTCCTCATTCTTACAAAGAAATTGAAAGCTTCTTCTGCATGAAGCGTAAGAAATATTTGATTCAACGCAAGTTAACCTTTCTCACACATGAATACCAAAATTAAATGGGTCAATTTCTATCCGTTTAGTCATTCTTCACCCATGGCTTAGTTTATCTTCAAACAAAGCAATATTTATATGTTTAGGTCTTTGTGTGATATTTTGCATTAATTATTATAAACACAAACAAATACTTTGGCTTTTGAGTTATTCTTCTTTATAAGGGAAAGCCTGATTTGTGCTGGAAATCAAACTTGTTTTCTTCTCAAAGATCGAGGGTTCAACCAAAATTGATTCTTTTTTCCTTTGCAGAAATTGTTATCAAAGGAAATCATGCGATAAATGATTAGATCTCAATTTTGAGAGGTCAACACCCCTTTCCTAACTAAGACATTTTTTTTGTACGCAGGAGAGACGATATTATTTCAAGAGAGGGAATCACGGAAATTCCAAATCGACTGTAATATTCAACTTCAAACTTTAACCCTAATCTCTTTCAATTCATTAATCTAAGAGAAATCATAACCCTTCTCTTATGGATCTTTCAGGGACAAAGGGTTCATTGAAAATAACGATGATCTTGATTTTCACAAGACACCAATACACAGCCTGAAATATGAATCGGGAGAGTCTTTGACTATGAAGTTTTACTCCTATATTTTTTTACTTATTTTTTATAATGGCCCCTCTTTCACACTTTTTCTTATGTCTTTGTAGGAAAATCATCCCCAACAATAGTCGGGGATGGTCATAACAATGTATGGTTCTCGTGAATATTTGGAAGAAGTCAAGCCATAAGAGACAATCCCCAAGAAGAACACAACAACAAGTGATTCCTGCAGAATATTGTAAGACAACACCGATGCATAATCTCCGAAGAATATCAAAAAAATAATACAATTATAGGTGTCCTCACCGATAGTTGAGAGGACACGAAACGTATTGGTGCAAATAGTCAAAAGATACTCTCCAACTGAAGATGTCAACGAGCACTAGACTTAGGAGACATCACTCTGAGTTTTTTTAAATCTTTAAATTATTTTATATATCATATCTGCAAGAACTACGCACACTTGATTCTCATCTCGGTGAGATACGTAGGTAGCCCTTCTCGGGTTCGGTATTCTTTTTCTAACAAAAACTTAAACAAAAAAATATATAAATTGTGTACATATTTTAAGAGTCATATGTTCTTGATTGGGACGAATACAGTTTGGGGCATATGAAATATTCGGTATGATGAAAATGATTGTTTTTGTGGTAAATCATATATTATTTTTTAGTACCTTTCATTTGTACTTTTTTGATGCTTGAATCTTCTCTTGCGGGCATTCAATATAAGAATAAAACCGACCTCATGGACTCATGTGTATTGTGTGGTGAGCTTTAGATTAAAATTCAATTGCATCACACTGTTGATCTAGAACTTGGCATGAATGTCTGTTGAAGCAAAATCCTGAGTAATGTTTAATTTGATAAATAATTGTAGGCCTTCTTTGACCCGATTGTACCTTTCAAAACCTACCAAATGACATAAAACCCTAGATTTTTCAACTTTGAGCTTGAAGCCTTTTCTTCGAACAACTACTTCTTAGCCATTACTCTTTTTGAGTGCTTACATGCACTATCCCTCTCTTGGCCCAACTTTATTGAGCGCACTGAAGACATGCAAATCACAGAAGAAGATCTAGCTTTGAAATTGTCATGGGCAAAAGAGCAAAGTCTACAAAGTCAAGAAAACGAAGATGACTTCTAAAAAAAGGGAGAAGCTGAAATAAATATGAAACCATAAAAATACCCTTACAAGGTCAATGAAACATAAGAAATAAAATACTCCAACAAAAGAGGTAAAACTTCAAAAAGAAGGGGTGAAAAGAGAAAATCTTAAACCAATAAGGAATCAAAGAAGTCGAGACAATAGTAAGAGGTGAAAAGAGGAAAAGTTCTATCAAATAAGGACTCAAAGAAGTCTAGACAAAAAAAAGGATCAGACGTCAAAGACGTATCAATCATCAAAAGCGCATATTCAGTGTGACACTCAAGGAGGAATTAAGTCACTTTTATCCTAAATAAATATCCTACCTGTCCCTAAACCCACATTACAAGCCAATAACAAGCTCTACATGATCTCATTCCAAATATTCTCACATTAGTGGAGACTTACATGCAGGCCAAGCATATAGTATCACATTTGCATGCGTTGAACATTATTGAAAGTGTGAATGACTTTGGAAAATGTCCTTAAATAAAATACTTCAGATATGTGTGAAATAAGACTTTGTTTATTGTGAGGGCACTTGAAATATGAGGATTGATATAATTCTAAACTTTTGTTTGAAGCAAGATGAAATTTTTTTTGTCGACACTTAAGTATGTTTGAGGTACTAATTGAAGCTGTAGGAATTACTTCAAAGTCAATCTCAGTTATAAGAAAGAAAATGAAAAATATGTCTATGCAATGCTAACTGTTAGTGCCAATTGTAGCCAAAATTTGACTATCTCTTTACATTTTTAAAAAAAAATTGTATTTGTCCTTTAAAATTAAATGGTTTGCTCTAAATAATATGACATTAGGCTAATTCCATCGGTATGAGATGCTTATTTTACTTCATTGGATCGTCCATCTCAAATGGGCGGCATATCTTTTATTTAGAAGCTGTAAATATTGCAAAGAATACAATTTTTCATATCATTATGCTCATATTACACATTTGTCTACTGATGATCTTGTCTTAGATTTTACAGCATTCATCATCCACAGGATTGAAACTACATTTGACGTGATTTCTGTACCAATAGGATATGTAGGCGCCATAATGGCTCATTCATGTTCCACATAAGATTTTCATTTCTCCCTTACGATGAAAACTGGGACAAACTTTTTGAAAAGATCTCAAAAATTCACAAGAAGATACTATCTCCAGCAAGTCAATATTGGAGATCATGTTAGTATATGCAACTAGACAGAATTTTTGAGAAGATCTCAAAAATTCCACAAGAATGTCAAAATTCTTTTTTCAGCAGCTCGAGATTTGTCAAGTGATCTAACTGGGACATAATTTTTGAGGAAGATCGCAAAAATTCCGTCAAAAATTGTCAGAAGTTCGAAGTCAACTTCAAATGATCTCCAACATTTCTAGAATGGAGAGAATACAAATTCAAGATGTGAACCACTAATGTCTCATATAAACTTCCATCAAAGACATGAGTCCCAACGAAAACAAATTGTTCAAGAGATAAAATAAAGGAACATGTGAAAGCATTGAGAGGATGACACTTTCAAAATTATCGAGTCATCCACCTCATTACAGTGGACAATCATCAATCCATCCACCTTATTACAGTTGGATTGTTATCAAGCCATTGCATATTCATTTATCGAGAGGGTCATTCTTGTTACATTACCGGAGGTGGCAGTGTTAATTTCATTCTCATCGCATTGTCAAGAGAGCTATTTCATTTTCATTGCATTACTAGGAGAGTCATGCATCATTCAAATTATTCAAGAGGATGACATTGCATATTCAGTAGCCGAGAGGGCCATTTCATTTTTATTACATTGCCAAGAGGGTCGTACACTATTCAAATTATCCAAGAGGATGAAACTACATTGCCAAGAGGGTCTTTCACCATTCAAATCATCCAAGAGGATGACATTGCATTTTCATTTGCCGAGAGGGCCATTGCATTTTTATTTCATTGCATTGCCAAGAGGGTCATGCACCATATAAATCATCCAAGAGGATGACATTGTATTTTTCATTTGCCGAGATGGCTATTTTATTTTCATTGCATTGCCAACAAGGTCGTGCATTATTTAAATCATCCAAAAAGATGATATTGCATTTTCATTAGTCGAGAGGGCCATTTTATTTTCATTGCATTGCCAAGAGAGTCATGTACTTTTTAAATCATCCAAGAGGATGACATTGCATTTTGTATTTATCGAGAGGGCCATTCATGTTACATTATCGGAGGTAGTAGTGTTCATTGCATTTTCATCTAGAGCTTAAGAGGGTCGTGCATCATTCAAATCATCCAAAGGGATGACATTGCATTTTTATATTTGCCGAGAGGGTCATTAATGTTACATTACTGAAGGTGGTGGTGTTCATTGCATTTTCATCAAGAGCTCAAGAGGGTCGTGCATCATTCAAATCATCCAAGGGGATGACATTACAATTTTATTTGTCGAGAAGGTCATTGTATGTTGATCTCGTCGAAGAGAAATGTAAGCATTTTCCAACGTTATAAATGTCTGAAGGGCACACGTAAGATGCATCAAATATTAGAGGAGATTAAAAGTGTAACTTGCCAAATATCCATTGTCATGCCGTAAATCGATGAGACGTTGTCATTTAAAGAATATTCTTCAGTCACATTGATACCAAACGTGACAATGTGCAAAGGCTATTGAGGTCATATCATCATCCTATCGATGGATCGTCATTTGTCCTATCGATGGACATGCAACATTATTCTTCCAATAGATCATCATTCGTCCTATCGATGGACCAGCATATCTTACCAATGGATCTTCATTCGTCCTATCGATGGACAGACATTTATATCCTACTAATGAATCTTCATTAGTCCTACCGATGGACAAACAATTATTTTGCCAAAATATTCTACCGATGGATTACCTTTATTCGTCCTACCAATGGACATACATCATATCCTGCCGATGGATCGCCTTCATTCATCCTACCAATGGACATACATCATTTCCTACCTATGGACCTTCATTCGTCATACCAATGGACATGCAACATCATCCTATTGATGGATCGTCATTTGTCCTATCGATGGACATGCAACATCATCTTACCAATGGATCGTCATTTGTCCTTCCAATGGACATACCCTCATTATCCTACCAGTGGATCACTATCATCCGATCGATGGATCTTCATCCGTCCTATAGTTGGATATGTATTTGTATTCTACTGATGGATCATTGTGATATGTCCTACCAATGGACATGTATTCATTTTGTCAAATATCCTATCGACGGATATTATTTGTCCTTTCAACGGACTCACATCACTCTTCAACAATTAGATGAAGGTTGTCGGCATGCATGCCTTTGAAGGAAGGATGATTTTAAGCACCAAGACAACAACATATCCACAAAAGTATGCAAAAAGGATGACAGAAAGTATCGTAAGAGATACTATCTTTTTCTATAATTTTGTTTTTACTAATGAGCTTTATCTTAGTTTTTTTGAGAACATCCAAGAGGGTGCATTCTCAATTCAACCACAAGTAAGGGTCACGTCAACAAGGACGTAACACAATGCGAAACTTTCAATTAAACCACACTTTTATCTGAAGGTCATAAGTACGACCAAAATTGGATTGGTTAATTTTCTTTGTCCATAATCTCTTTCATCGATTCTATCCAAAGAAAGGGAAAGCTATTGACACTCAATTTTGGCTTGACTTTTGTAAAATTAATAATTTTAAGTTTTTATTCTTTAAGTAATTCAAAATACATTTTTTCTTCAATTTTAGAATAATTTATCGATAATTATCCTTATTTTTTAAAATATTAGGATTTTTCATTAATTTATTTTGAATGTTAATTAATTTTAATTATTAATATTTTTGTCATAGTCAGTCGAATTTTTTAATATTGTCTTGTCTGTTAAATTATTGTTTTTCCATTAAATTATATTTTTTATATGTGTCGTTGATTATATTTATTTTCTATTTATTTTAGTATTTTTAGCACAATATAACAATATGTTTGAACAGAGATAAATATTATATTACCCAAATATTTAATAAGCCCATGATTTTGAGACCATAGTTTTATAAAATGAGACATGGATGGATAAAATTGAGGAGGGAAAAAAATTTGAAAGAGAGAGGAAATCAATTTTTTTTACTTCCATCTTCTCATTCTTCTCCGCAAAGCAGCCACACCACTGCCGCCGGTCGCCACCGACGCCGAAAAATTTCTTCAAAATTTTACTACATCGTTCTTCCACCCTCCTCTACACAAAACTAGAAACCAATTACTCTCATTCCTAGCCAAATTTCATAGATCTATGAAAAACCGAATATTATTCATCACTTTCTTTTTTAGATCTATGGAGTTTCGCTCATCTCCACGATATACTTCTTGTATTAACGTGTAGAGCTCTTTAAGGGTGATCCTTTGATATAAGTTTTACGTCAAAACTCTATCAAAAAATTGTTCGGCGACTTTCGCCACCACCGACGTTGGAAAATTTTTCAAAATTTCAACGCATCTTCCTTCCCTCCTCCTCTACACAAACCCACAAACCATTTAGCCTCATTCCTAGCCAAATTTTATAGATCTAAGAAAAATCAAACATTAACCATTACTTTCTTTTTTAGATCTATGGAGTTCCGCTCATCTCCATGATATACTCCATGTATAAACGTGTAGAGCTCTTTAAGGGTGATCTTTTGATATAAGTTTAACATCAAATTTCGGTGACCTTCGCCACCACCTACGTCAGTAAATTTCTTCAAAATTTCACCGCATCTTCCTTCCACCCTCCTCTACACAAACCCATAAACCATTTAGCCTCATTCCTAGCAAAATTGTATAGATCTAAGAAAAATCAAACATTAACCATTACTTTCTGTTTTAGATCGATGGAGTTCCGTTCATCTCAATGATATACCCCTTGTATAAACGTGTAGAGCTCTTTTAGGGCGATCTTTTGATAAAAGTTTTACGTCAAAACTCCGTTGAAAATTTTTTCGGCGAATTTTTCTGGCGACCTTCATCCATCCGAAACTCCAACCAGAAACACTGCCAGACCACAACACAGCACCATCATAGGCCACTACTTCCATTTCCCTTCTTTATTCTTACATTTTTGGGCATTTTGCAGGTCATTATTTTGACAAGTTTTTAGATCTGTTTTGCAATAGATTTTGTTATTTTTCTTGATTTATTTTTATCCTATTTTTTAGCAATACTTAAATTAGTTTCAGTTCTTGATTTGGTATATTAGTTGCTCAATTTGTTATATGTTTAGTAGGTTAATTTAATTTGTTTATGATGTTGTGGTAATTTTCTATTGAAATTCATTTTCTCTATTGTGCTTTACTGTCATAGTGTTATTTTACTTTCATAGTGTTTTATTAATTTTTTTATGATTGCTATCTTTATTTTTTATTCTATAAAGTTTCTTAGGTATTTTTTATATTGTTATTGTTGTTTATTTTTAATTCCTCAGTAACTTGTTTAGTTGATTACTGTTATTTGGTGGCTGATTTTCTATAATTTCTTTCACCAATAATTATTACCTTGTTTATCCCTAATCTTCATTGTTTTTTTTTTGAGATTGTTATTAAAATTTTTTAGTTGCTTGTATGTTCATACTTTCTACTAAAGTTCTTGCTTGATGCTCTATTTAAGTGATGTGAGTTACGGTTGTTACAATTTAATTTTGTTTTATTACTTTGTCTAGTTTTCTTTATTTATTTATTTATTTATTTTATTCTTATTATTGTATATGCATTGTTTGATTGGTTGTTGCTCTTCTAAACTTTTCTTAAAAATAAATTTTTTGCTAATCTTTACTTTTTGTTGCTATAATAACTAATAGTAAGTAGACGCCGATTAAAATTGGCCAATGAAAAAATCTCTCCGTCGATTTTCGAGGCCTCTCCATTTTAAAAGACAGAATTTTTATTTTAAGTTTACATTACATAGAGCCCGTTTGGATGGGCATAAAAAGTAACTTTTATGTATGAAGTGGTTTTAGAACTTTGAAGTGCTGAACGTTATTTTTATAAATAAGCAGTTGAGTGTTTGGATAAAAGTGTTTATGTTGAAAATAAGGGTTTGAATTTTAGGGTTAAAAGAATAAAAAGGGCAGTTTGGGAATTTAGTTAAAATATAAGGGATATAAAAGTAATTTCTATGGTCAAACAAAATGGCTTTAAGCACTTGAAATAAAAAGTTACAAATCCTAACTTTTTATTTTTGACTGACTTTAAGAACTTTATGGCTTAAAGTTAGCATTAGGCAAACACGTCCAAAAGCTAAAAATGGGCTATAAGTTGGTTTTGACCAACTTAAAGCCCATCCAAACGGGCTCATATTATATAGGAAATTTACATAAATGTACTACATTAAGAAAATATTTACCATTTATAGCAATAATATTTTTTTTCACTGAACACTTATAATACAATTATAATACAATTTTAATACATATTAGCGAGAATAATTTATAAAACTCATATAATACAAGTTTTATTCATGGATAATATATTTATCACATACTTTAATACACTTATAATACATTGCGTCAATTTCTTACCAAACAAGTATAATATATTTTAAAACACTTATAATACATTTATATTACATGCATAATTCACTTTTAATACATAGTAGATCTATCATAATATTGCTATATATTGCTATAAATAGTAATAAATAAAAAATATCGCTAAAATCAGTAATTATTTATTAAAAAGTATTTTTTCTAGCAATTTTTCCTATTATATATTACAAGTTGAAATTGGATGATGAAGAGATTATCATTGATTTCCAAGGCATCCCATGTTCATAAGACGAGTTTTATTTTTGTATTATTATTATTATTATTATTATTATTATTATTTATTTATTTATTTATTATTAACACGTTTACTAAGTGTCTTTATAGGTGTTAGAGCAAAAATCAACTGATATACAATCCATGTTTATTTGATATACAAGAAAATTGGTGGTTGTATACACTTATTGTCACGACCCAATTCCTTAGATCATGATGACACCTACTATAACCCTCCTATAGGTAAGCCAACTCGTCAATCCAGAACTTCAAGTAATAGGTTTGAGGGCAGAAACTAAACAAGAGTGACGAATTACAAAGATAGACAGAAAGAATAACCGGAAGTAAACCAAAACATGATATAAGCAACTAAAGATCCCTCCCAAAACTTAGAAGTCACAAGTACAGAGCTTCTACAAAATAAATGATGAGTACAAGTCCAAAAAGTGAACCAAAAATATATACAACAACTGGCTAGTCTCAAAAGGCAAAACATGAGCCATCCATATTGAAAGAGGTAGGAATGATCCAAAAATTCTAAGTGCTCGCCCTAGTCTCTGAAGCTGACTACAATAGGCTCGATCTATCCACGGCGATAACTGGTGCTCGGTCCTGCATCACAAAAATAAATGCAGAGTGTAGTATGAGTACCAAGACAACAGGTACCGAGTAGGCATCATAGGCCGAATGAGCAGAAAAGGTAAAAACAATATGAAAAAGAGGAATAGCCTAAATTAGAGTCAACATAAGCATCAAAAAGGGAAAAGAGTACTACCTATGAGAACTACAACTAACTATACCCAACTGGGCCCCCATAAGCCCAGCCGGGACACTCGTGCGCAAATTAAAGAAAAACCCGAACAAACCCCCATAAGCCCGCCGAGTACACAAAATATCTATAACTACCAAGGCTAGGAACCAAGAATCTACGGTATTAGAAACCAAAGTACTATATCATTTCCAAACCCAGAATCTCCAAGAGTCAATCGATCTAGGGGTGACTTAGGGGTCGAGGCTAGGACTGAATTTTCATTTCATCCGGGAAAAGCCATTGACCCAGATGCTCACTCGAATGTTCAAAGTGGCCAAGGCTGGGACTGGGTACCCGGATGCTTGTCATACTAGCAAGCCGATAGATGTCGGGGCTGAGTACTTGGATGCTCCCCGATAATTCATAATGTAGGCCAGGACTTGGTACCCGGATGCTCACAGATAATTTATCCCATGATGCCAAACACTCTACTTCCCAACTAGAAGACAATAGTACCAAAAATCTTTTCCCAAATGCGTCAACCGATATGCCGCCAAAACTGGAACCGGAGCCAAAGTCAACAATCACAAAATCTAGTGTGGCCAACGCATCACGAAAGTCACGATTATACCGATTTATGGATGATAATATTTTTAAGAGCAAGGATAACGCCTAATTAAGGCCAAACTACCAGGCACTAGCCCGCTATATCATTCTACAAGGATCTAAGTTTATCGGAGCGACGTCGAGACATCTAAAGAAAGTTTACATCCTATACTAAGGACAACATACCCCACAGTATCAACAACATGCTCATTCAACTCTCCTTATAATACTAACAAATAAAGACAAGATACACGTGCTTCTAAATATCTGAAAAACCCAATAACAAGCCTAAAACATGATTTCTAACACCTAAAATATACAATTAAACTACCCAATCCAAATTCTAACTATTTCAACATGTTTTCACACATTCCAGGTCAATTTAAAGAAAGGTAAACCGTAGCCTACCTGTAGGCTAAATACGCGGGCTCCAAATTACTGTACCAGACCTTTTTCCTTCTGAACTACCTCGAAATGCTTCCACACTATTAAAACCAGAACCACGACATCAATACTGTCTTTTAGACACTAATTTCATAATTTTTGGAGACGGACTAATTTTGGGGTCTAAAACGGGAATTATGGACCCTCATATGGAATTTCGAATTTGACTCCCAAAATAGATTCTAAATGTCAACTCAAGTTCACAAATCATATTTATAACACAATTTGGGGAGGAAAAATAACGCAAGACGATCAAACAATCAATTCCCATATTTTCAAACTAAGAAAACAAACAAGGTAGCCTCTTTACGCGTCTATTTCTCAAAAAGGAAAGCCTCTCAATCAAAATAAATTATACCATGATGTTCCTTGTGAAAAACCCCACAATTTAGCCTCAATAATCACTCAAAATGGAGTTATATCGACCAATATACACTCTTCCAAAATTCAATAAACTTTATTCCGAAAATGACTAAATCAGTAACTACAAATGCATTTTTACCTCAAACGAAGCTTCCCCTTGCGTTTCTAAGATCACCACAAGATTCCTCAAGAAATTCTATTAGATTTAGACCCTTGAATCACCAAAATAGGACTTATATAGGTCAAGAAATAATTTTTCAAAGTTCTTTAAAAACTCAATCCGAAAATGGACACTGCTACGAATAAAATCATAATTGTTACCTGAATCAAATGTTCCAAATCAGTTTTCAAGCTCTCCAATGCGTTCTCCACGAAAAATCTCACAAGTCTTTCTTTTGAAACACCCAATTTGGAACTATATAACTCAAGTTATGGAGTTTTAAAGTTGGAGAAAATATCCCAAAAATAGGACTGCTGCTGCTGTGATTTTTTTAGATTTTGGAAAATCCAAAATCTCCGATGGGTGCTCAGAGTTTGTTCGGAATTCGATGAAAATAAACCAAATATGGTACCCCACTAAATTCGACGTTACAGACTCAATGGCGCAATTAGAATTCTCATAGGAGATCATTTTAATAAAAAGTGGGTCCCACACCCAAGAGCCCTTTTAAGCCATATTACACAACGGGCCTCGAGATTAGACCGGAAGCCTCGAAAAGAGAATGAAGGGTCGTTCTAGACCAAAATTGATATTCTAGAACTAACCGTGCTGTCAGAATTTTCATTCGAGCGCGTTTTCCAAAAGCATAGATCAAAGTCAATCATAGGCTAACTTTCATAGTTAAAAGGGTCAAATGGCCCAAACTTATATCGATTGTCTCGATAGTCATTCCAATAGTGCCACTAGCCTAATTTGGTCATTCCGGAGTTGATGGAACCATCAGAATTTGAATTCGAGATCTCTTGACCCAAAACTCAAAAAGTCGCAACTAAACCAACTTAAGCCTTCAAAATACCAAAACAGACTTGGGACCTCTAAAATTTCAACCAACACTTCTTCTAGACCAAAAACCATCTCCTGAATCCAAAAGAGTCATCAGAATTCCATTCCGAGCATCGGAACTCCAAAAGTTGACCAAAGTCAAACATTGACTTAAAATTCCTCAATTTATCAACTCAAGGCCTCAAAACTTCGTTACAACTCCAAAATTGATTCTGTAAAGTCTCCAAAGAAAATTTTGACATTTCGAAGCTGCTGGAATCGACGAAATTCTGTTATGAGACCCGTAGCTCCGATTGACCTCAAATATCACTTTTTAATAGTTAAAGCTTATGAAACTCAAAATTTCCAAAGACTTAACTTTTCATAGGATTTTCTAAAAATCAACACCCGGTAACAATCAGAAACGACCCAGGGTATCTAAAGAGAGGGGTAAAATGGTTATTTTACAAAAATTTCAAAACTGACCTTTAGAATCATTACACTAATATACTGTATATATACACCTGTGATATACAGTACAATTGGGCCAAAAGCCCAAAACGCAGGTGGCCCAACAACTTAGTCCAGGCATACAGAAACTAAGTGTCGGACCATATTTTTATATGTTATTTATTATTTATTTTTATCGTTCGATTTATAATAATTGATTTACTTATGTTGTTTATGATTGCTTAGATATTAATCTTTATTTAGTTTAACTTAAGTAGATTTCCATAAAGATAAACTATTTCATGTTAATTTATTTTTTAAATGATTTTCTATCTTTATTTAGCCATTTTGATAAATTTTACCTTCTTTTTATATTATTTCAAATGTATAAGCCTGATCGTTTTTTCAAAAATAGTTTTAAAGTCATTATTTCCTTTTAAATTAATATTTTCAAAATTTAGTCAAATAATTTTCAAATCTTCGGATAACCGCTTGTTAGCGACCACTTTGAATGCTAATACCTTCTCAAAGTGGAAATTTGAACCTTTATCCAATTTCTCTAATTTTAAGAGTTAAATCTGTCTGGATCTTCAAAATTAAGGTTTCTTGATTTTCCTTAAAAATTAAGTGGCAACTTTTTCTAAAATAGAATTTTTTTCTCTAAAAGTTGAAATTAATTGTAAATCATCTTTTTTCGACATAACACCAAGTACTATTCTTGTGGAGAGATTCAATTTCTCCATTCATTATAATTAGCCACTTGGCTAAAACAACACTAGAAATTAGAAACTACTTCTAAATAATTTGATGGTTCTAGAATTTCTTTTGTTTCCTATGCATCTGAAAAATAAAATGCAGCATAATCACTATATCTTTATGTTTTTTGAATTTGTCTCCTTACTCTATGTGTGGCTATAGAATACTCATTTTGTTCAACTTTATAAGTGAGAACTTCATCAAATACACTTTTTAGCTCTTGGCTCTAGGTTTCCATCATTCACATGCATGTTTGCAGGACAACCAAATATTTTAAAATCAAAATAATTAGCAGGAGTACTTGACCACATTTCCTTTGGAGTTTAAAGTTCAAAGGTCCAGAAGGAGCACGGTTGATAATATAAGAAGTTGTAGAGATAGCATTTGTCCAAATAGCGTTTATAATCCAACATTTGAAATCATGCAACGAGCTCTTTCCAAAAGAGTTCTATTCATCCTTTATGCAACACCATTTTATTGAGGAGTCATCCTCACAGTGCGGTGTCGAGAAATTCCTTCATTTTTGCAAAGTTCATTCAACTCGTTATTACAAAATTTCAAGTCATTATATGTTCTAAGTTGCTTGACCTATTTTTCTGTTAGCTTCTCAATCAAAACTTTCCATTGTTTGAAAGTTAAGAAAGCTTCACTTTTATTTTTCAGGAAATAAACACAAACTTTCCTTGAATAATCATCAATGAAAGTTAACATATACATGACACCACCTTCTGAGGGGGTAAGAGAAGGACCCCAAAGATCTGAATGAATGTAGTCCAAAGTACTTTTTGTTCGATGAATTGCTTGATATTTGAAGTTGACATTTTTCTGCTTTTCGAACACACAACGTTCACAAAACTAATGATTGAAGGCTCCGGAAGAACTACTATATTTCTGCCTAAAGAGATAAAGATTTTTATAGAAGATGCACTATTCTCTTCTAAATTTTCAAAAAACTTGTTAAGTTTTAAAGATATCCACAGAAATGAATATCATGTTGAGACACTATATGAAATGAATACTGAATACTTTGGTATAGCCAAAAGTATCTCTGGCTAAAAAAATATTTTGGAAAAATTACCAACTTTGTCGTCTGACCTATATTATGTAAAAATTAGTGCAATTAAAGCACATTTGATCATAAACCAAAAGTTTACTGATCTAAATACATTTGTGCTATGGCATGATCAAATAGATCATCTTGGATCAATAATGATGAGACTAATTCTTGAAAATTCAACTGGACATTCGTTAAAGAAACTGAAGATTCTTACGAATGATAAATTTTCATATGCTGCTTGTTATCAAAGAAAATTAATTGCCAGACCATCAACACTGAAGGTTGGCATCAAATCTCCTAGCTTTTTAGAGCGTATACAAGGGGATATATATGGACCTATTCATCTACCTAGTGGATTGTTTAGATATTTTATGGTCCTAATAGATGCATCATCTAGATGGTCTCATGTGTGCCTCTTATCATCTCGCAATCTGGCGTTTGCAAAATTGTTAGCACAAATAATACGATTAAGGACGCAATTCTCAAATTATCTAATTAAGGCTATTCACCTTGATAATGCTGGTGAATTTATATCCCAAACTTTTGATGATTATTGTTTATCATTTGGGATAAAAATTGAATATTATGTTGCTCATGTTCATACTCAAAATGGCCTTGTAGAGTCATTTATTAAGCGCCTACAATAGATAAAAAGACTTCTACTTATGAAAACAAAATTGTCGATTACTGTTTGAGTTCATTCTATCTTACATACAGCAACACTTGTATGTCTCAGATGGACAAATTATAATAAATGCTCTCCGTCGCAATTAGTATTTGATCATGAGCCAAATATAGCTCATCTACAAATTTTTGGTTGTGCGGTATAAGTGCTTGTAGCACCATCACAACGTAGAAAGATGGGCCCTCAATGAAGTTTGGGCATCTATGTTGGGTTTGACTCACTCTCCATAATTCGATACCTTGAACCGTTGGCAGGAGACATATTTATTGCTAGATTTGTAAATTGTCGGTTTGATGAAACAATGTTCTCTCAATTAAGGGGAGAAAAAAAGAAACCTGAAAGAGACGTTGCGTGGAAAGTTTCATCACTATCTCATTTTGATCCACGTACCCGCATATGTGAGAAAGAGGTCTAGAAGATCATCCACTTACAGAAAATAGGAAATCATATGCCAAATGTATTTACTGAATTACAACGGATAACTAAGTCACATATCTCTACAGTAAATGTGTCTATCCAGATTGATGTCCCAAAAGGACCATCTACTAGTATCATAGCTTCTGAATCCTAAACACTCTTGAAGCGTGGTAGACTATTGGGTTCAAAGGATAAAAATCCTAGAAAGAGAAGCATAAGGATTAATAAAGATGATACTATAAAAGAACCTCCTGAAGAAGGTCAAGATTTGAGTAATCATGATATTCCTGAAGAAATCAAGAGAACTTTCAATTAGTTCTACTGGTGATGAGATAAATTTAGATTGATCAAAAATTACAGTGGATAAGGTTTTTGCATATAATATTACAATTAACCTAATGCAAGATAGTAAAAGTCTTGAACCTAAATCCATTGAAGAATGTCAACGTAGATGTGATTGGCTAGAATGGAAAAAGGCAATTCAATCAGAATTAGACTCACTTGCTAAACATGAGGTTTTTGGACCTGTAGTCCAAACCCCTGAAGATGTAAAAACCAGTTGGCTATAAATGGGTTTTTGTACGTAAACGAAATGAGAGAAATGAAATTGTAAGATATAAGGCACGCGTTGTTGCACAAGAATTCTCTCAAAGATCTGGGGTCAACTATGAAGAAACATATGCACCTATTATGGATGGAATAACATTTTGATATCTCATCAGTGTAACTGTATATAAAAATCTTGAAATACATCTAATGGATGTAGTTACAACTTACCTTTATGGATGTAGTTACAACTTGATAATGAAATTTACATGAAAATTCCACAAGGATTAAAATTGCCTGAAACATGTACTAAGTCTCGGGAGATGTACTTAATGACATTGCAAAGGTCATTATATGGTCTGAAATAATCAGGGCGTATGTGGTATAATCATCTTAGTGAGTACTTGATAAATGAAGGTTATATAAATAATGTCATTTGTCCGTGTGTTTTTATTAAGAAAACGTAAATCAGAGTTTGTTATACTCGCCGTTTATGTTGATGACATAAATCTCATTGGAACCCCTAAGAGTTCCAAAAGATGATTGAATATCTAAAGAAAGAATTTGAGATGAAAGATCTTGGACAGACTAAACTCTATCTGGGTTTGCAAATTAAACATTTAGCAGATGGGGTCTTTTTCCATCAATCTGCCTACACTGAGAAAATCTTAAAACAATTTTACATGGACAAAACACATCCGTTAAGTACTCCAATGGTTGTTCGATCACTTGAAGTGAAAAAAGATCCATTTCGACCTCAAGAAGAGGATGAAGAAGTTCTTGGTCCTGAAATACCATATCTCAGTATTACTGGTGCACTCATGTATCTTTCTAATGTAACCAGGCCTGATATAACATTTTCTGTTAATTTCCTGGCAAGGTACAGTTCATCTCCAACTGAAGGCATTGGAACTATATCAAACATATTTTGTGATACCTAAAGGGTACCATTGATATGAGTTTGTTTTATACTAACAAAGGTTGTGCAGAACTTATTGGTTATGTAGATGCAGGTTATTTATCAGACCCACATAAAGCTCAATTGCAAACAGTCTATCTATTTACATATAGAGTAACTACTATATCATGGTGTAACACCCCAATTTTCTTTTAAGAAGAAAAAAAATGTTTTTTTAGCTACGTTTTCTGGTGATCTGACTTCGAGAGGACATAAATCTATTAGAATTTAGAAATTTGGGAAAACTAATAAAATGAAAGTTGTAGATAATTTAAATACATTTCCAACCATAGGTAGTGGGATCATATGTGACATCTTGATAAAAAGTTATGGATATTTTAAGATAGAAAGGTCAAGTTGGGTAGCGATTTTAGGCCCAACCCGATTCCAAGTCGGGTCAGGCCCATTTTCCCTAACATTTAAAGGATAAGTTCAGCCTTATGTATTCATTTTCATACCATAACTTTCCATAACATTTTAGAGGGTGAGAGAGAGAACTCCTAGGCTAAGAAAAACTATTTTTAACCCAAATTCGTGTCCCGAATTTCGAAGCTCGTGAAGAGAAAGGTGTTGCACGTTGCGTTGCCTTCAGTTTGAGATACAAATCATCTAATAAGGAGTGTGTTGTCGTTGTTTCTATACACCTAAGGTAATATTGAGGTTCATTTTCTAATTAACAAGCTCGTTTAGAGATTTAACGGATTAAAACGGAGGAAGAAGCGTTGTAAACTTGGTTGTTGCTTTGTTGAGACTTATGGATTAGGGGATGTTTTGGTTGGATTAAATGGGTGGAATTAGTTAAGTTATGATGTAGAATGATTGTTGATATTGTTGTTGATGTTGTTGATAAGTTGTTGTTGTCGAAATTGGGGGAATAAACTTTGTTTTGTAAATCCATTTTTGGATGGGACTGTTGTTAGTAATATTTGTATAACTCCTTGTGTAGAGGTTTGTTTCGAGTGATTCAAGATGTTTTGGAAATCTATTTCATAGGAATATAACTTTAATTTAGGATCTAAAACCCAGTTTTGCTTTTATTTGCTCGAAAAGGGTGATGAAGTATAGGGGAGATGCTGCCCAGATTTTATTTCGCAAATCCTACATGGACTGCTGTTGGTATTTTGGGCATATCTTTTTGTACAGAATTTCTGTAGGGGTGATTCAAAATTGTATGAGACCCTAAGACATATGTATATAACTTTTATTGAGGCCACAAAGACTATTTCCCCCATTTACCCCTTCAAAATTGAGCAACAATACAAGATAGTAGGCTGTCTAGAATTCCTATTTTGATAGTTTGGGCTAATTTTTATTGATTTCATGTTGAGTTTCGATATGCTGAGACTTTTAAACTTAAGTAGATATTTGATTTTGTATTTAAGGTGTATATGCTCTTATACAAGCTAAGAGAAATTGTTTGACGAAGTGAATTTTGGTTGGTCTATGACGTAGATGAATTGAACTCCTCGAGTTGTGGTAGAACTTGTTATATGCTAAAACGCCAAGGTTTGTGTATAAACTTGAACTTGGAATATTTTATTTTATGAAATTTGAAGTATTTTGATGGGTTGTTTCCTTATTCCTTGTCTTGTATTATGGTATGACTATTATCTTAAGTATTGCAAAACTTTTGCTAAACCGCCCACTTGTACGAATTGCTTGATCATTTTACATTCTTGTTGGGACTTTTTCCTTCTTGTTACGGTGACTTGTCCTCAATATTGACATGCCTCTTGATTCGGATCTTGCCCATCTTGACTTTAGATTTACATTTTGTCTTGACGATGGATTTTCATCCATTTTTAGTACGAGTGGAAAGCCACTTTCAACATGGTTCTTGATTCTCTTGATATTGGGTGACGACCCTTCTTGATATGGGCTTCTTCCTTTTCGATTTTGGGGATTTGGTCCGTTTTGGTACTGATTGTGCTTAGTGTGAAGGCAGACATATATATTGGGCGAAATTGATTATTTGACAACTCTTGTGAATTGAATTGTAAGCTTTCTTGATACTTGAGCCTTCAAATATTAATATTGATATTTTGAAACTCTTCAAGGTTTGTATTCGATACTTTGATATACTTGTTCACTTGGGCTTACTTTTACCTTATTGAACCACCCGCGATGAACAAAGGAATTGAAGAATTTAATGGCTCCAAACCCAAAGTTTATACACTACTAAGCTTTATGCTTAGCGATAGTTGTTTTCTATCGTAGGTAATGTGTGGGACGAGCTATGAAGACGGCCATTTGGAGTAGACGTTTTGGAGCCCTTGTGAAGATCACATTTGCACATGCATCTAGTTTGTAAATATTTTGGGGACTTATACAGGATACATGTGGCACTCATGTATAAAATTTTGAAGGCTTGTGAAAACAAAACCATATCCTTGAAACTTGAACTGGGTTACTAGTTTTGCTATTTTTGGAGTGAGATTTTAACTCAAAGCATGCCATGTACTGGGTTTATACTTTGACTTGTCATTATGCACAAAGGAAGATAATAATTTTGTGATAATTACTAGTTTAAGTTTTGTGTATTTTATGGACCCGTAATGGTGTTGAATTGGAAATAGAATTTCAAAACAAGTTTTCTGAATGTGTTGAACATTTGAGATTATAAAAAAAAATTATCTTTTGCTTCATAAGTGGTATCCTCCCAAAGGGGATGCTACACATGACGATCTATAAAGCTGTCTATTGTTGCTACTTTTTCAAATCATGCTGAAATAATAGCAATTAATAAAGCAAGTAGAGAATGTGTGTGGTTGAGATCGATGATACAGTTTATCAAAGAAAGATACGGCCTGGAAAATGATGTCAAAGTACCCACAGTTATATTCGAAGACAATGCCGCGTGCATAGCTCAATTGAAAGGTGACTTCATAAAAGGAGACAGAACGAAACATATTTCACCAAAATTATTCTTCACACATGATCTTTAGAAGAATGGTGATATTGATGTACAACAAGTTCGTTCGAGTGATAATCTTGCAGATTTATTCACAAAGGTATTACCAACATCAACTTTTGAAAAGCTAAGGTATAAGATTGGAATGCGCCGTCTCCAAAATATCAAATAAAGTTTTGATTAGGGGGAGTAAAATACGTGTTGTACTCTTTTTCCCTTAACCAAGGTTTTGTCCCTCTGTATTTTCCTGGTAAGGTTTTTAATGAGGTATTACTCAAGGCGTATTACCAGATGTTTGTACTTTTTTTCCTTTATTAGGCTGTTTTCCACTAGATTTTTCCTAGTAGGATTTTAATGAGGCACAACATCTATGGATATTCAAGATAACTATGTATATTTGTTCTTTCACTGGAATTTTTCTTTTCCATGTTGACATCCAAGGGGGAGTGTTATGAAAAGTAGTAGTGGATGTCCATTGTTGTGGACCCAGTAGACAAGTTGCCCTCCACTTGCTTTCTTGTTTTTGGCTATAAATATGGCCATTCTTTGCAATGTAATACATAGACAGATACGAATTCTATTATGATCTTTCTTTCTCATCTGCTCCTTTCTATTTTTCCTTATTTTCTCCTTCTTATTTTGCTAAGTTAATTTATATTATAAAATACAAAAAAAATTGTTTCCTTTTCCTTTTATAATTCTTATAGGAATTGATGTAATGTTTAGTATAGAAACTTTTCATGTTTCTAGACTTTTGAGTTCACCATGTTTTGACAATTTTCTATTGCGTACTCCGAAATGTCTCTGTCTGTCGCTACCCCTTTGATTGGCAGCATTGTACCCACCTTAATCGAAAATCCACTGCTGAATCTTCGCCAACCGTTATTTGCCATCATTATTATCGACCATTATTATATTCATTAGTTACTATCGATAATTATTACATTAGTCATCATTATATATCGTTAATTGTTATTACCATTCATCATCATCATTAGTTATTAATGTAATTTCACTTCTATCAGCCGTCATCACGTACCAACAACCACGATTAATCCACTACGTACTGCCAACTACTATGCCATAAAATATTACTCATAACCAACATCATCAATCAACACCATTCCAAATCGACACACATAATCACCGTTGTTAGTTATCACCATCACTAATTATCATATAAAAAAAATATTTTATTAATATAGTATTAGACTAATTTAGCATTTTAATTATTTGAATTTCATATTTATTATTTTTTAAATAAAAACAAATTTTATATATTTAGATATTGCAAAAACCAAATAGTCTTTAAATATTTAATTTTCATATCTTAATACAACCACTTAATATTGAGTTTTATAACCAGATTCAACCTCTAATTTTAATTGATTTTTAAATATTCAAATAAATTAGGCGTTATCTGCCCAACTTCATGCCAAACAATTCATTTGCTACCCCTATACACCCGTAGTATAGCAACTAGCAAAGCATCACCTAGAAAAGACTTTTTAGCTCACCTTCTTTTTTATATAAAAAAGGTCCTTTGGCCGTTGCAATAACCGAAGCATAAACCTTAACGCCAACATATACATACTTGAAACAAATTTTCCAATATTTCCAATCTCCATCTGCAAATAATGGCTTTGATTTGCAGCAATGACTTTACTTTAATTGGGAACCCACTGTTGCCATCTACATTTCCGGTCATGCAACTCCCGCATCGAAATTTAAAGTTATCAACCAGAAAATTGAGGAGTTTTCAAGCTCATGCAATTGATCTCAAAGGTACCCAAGGGTATGCATATATATCTTACTCCCTCCGTCCCAATCCAATTTACGTGATGTCGTAAAATTGCAAGTTTGAAGTCATATATTATCTGTGACTTTGCAGAATGGATGAGCTTCATCTCCACGAAGTTGAACTCAAAGTCCGCGACTATGAATTGGATCAGTTTGGTGTTGTAAGCCATGCTACTTATGCAAGTTATTGCCAACATTGTAAGCTTTATGGTTTCCATCTGCACTTGACTGATTTACTACTACCATATATTACATGTGCTTTCATTCATCAAAGAAACACTAATTTCTTTTGCACAAATAAATTGTAGTATTCGGGAAACCAGTAGTTATCAATTTTGAGAGGGAAAGCAGTCATCAGGTAAAGTAGACGTAGTTATCAATTTTCTAGTGTTCTTTCCAGTTCCTCATCTACGAGAAGGAAAGCAGTCATCAGTTACGACTAACTGATCAATTATGAAGTTAGTTTTTTCCTCCATATTTTTTCCCTTTCACTAAGGAGAAGTCTCTATGTAAAAAAAATTGTTATTCTTGTTTGGGGAGGAAGCACCACAACTAAAATTTGATATGATAATAAATAATAAAAATAAATTGGACACGAGAATTTTACGTGAAAAATCCTCAAACAGATAGAGGGGAAAAACCACAGGGTAAAAGGATCTTACTATGATAATATGAGTGTACATTGCTCTCAAATATAAGGAGAAAACAATAATTAACACTTCTCTCTTATAAAAGGAACAACTCATTAAAGAGGACACTCAAGATTACAATATTTATCTTGGTGTATAACTTTCTTTATGTTCTTACTCTTTTGGATTGTAATTTTTTGTGGGGATGATCAAAATGAGGGAAAGAGACCCTCTATTTATAGAAAACTAGAAACACGTAAAATTCGCGTAAAATCTGCGTATTGCACCTCCCTTTTTGACTACGCGTTCAAAACGTGTTTTGACTATCTTGCATTCTCCCACTTGAAGATTTAATTGAGAATTAATTAAGTCTTCACACAATCCTTTCTACCCAATTACTGCAATGTTACGTTTTTGCTAGGCCAACAGAAGATCGACACCATTTAAACTTGTTATTGTTGATCGGCTTCGTAAACATATCTGCTAGGTTGTCATTAGTGTGAATTTTCTGAATATCTACACTGCCTTCTTCCATCATCTCACGAACAAAGTGATACTGAACTCGTATGTGCTTTGTCCTTGAATGAAATGCCGGATTCTTCGCAAGATGCAAAGCACTCTAACTGTCACAAAATAGAGTAACCTTCTCTTGTTTTTGCCCGGCTACTCTAGTAACATCTGCATCCATATTGCCTCTTTGCTAGCTTGTGTAGCTGCTACATATTCTGCTTCCGTCGTAGATGTAGTCACGATAGATTGCAGTTTTTAAACCCAACTTACAGCTCCTCCAGCAAGAGTAAACATATAACCTGTGGTGGACTTGCTTTTATCAAGATCACCTACATAATCAGAATCAACATAACCTTTAACAGTAAAGTCTGATCCTCCATAACACATTGCAACATCTGAGGTACCCTTGATATATCTCAGGATCCTCTTAATAGTATTCCAATGCTCTCTGCCAGGATTAGCCATGTATCGACTAACCACTCCCACGTCTTGTGCAATATCATGTCTTATACATACTATGGCGAACATTAAACTTCTCACTGTTGATGCATACGGTACTCGAGACATCTCCATTCTTTCTGCTTCATTGCTAGGATTCATTCTTGAGGATAACTTGAAATTAATAGGAAGTGGGGTAGAAATTGACTTACAGTTTTGCATCTTGAAGCGTTGCAAAATTTTCTTCAAGTAGTTCTTTTGAAAAAGTCAAATCTTCCTATTATTTCTGTCTCGGTGAATTTGCATCCCTAGAATCTTATTTGCTGGTTCCAAGTCCTTCATTTCAAACTCCCTAGCCAACTGTGCCTTTAAATTTGTGAGACGATCTTTATTGGGGACTGCTACCAACATGTCATCAACATACAATAGTAAAATAATAAAATCTTCATTATCAAATTTCTTGTAATAAACACAAGGATCTCAACTATGTCTGTTGTATCCAAGGCTTATAATAAAGGAATCATATCTCTTATACCAACATCTCGACGCTTGTTTGAGACCGTATAGAGATTTGTTCAACCTGCAAACCAAATTCTCTTTTTTCGTGTTCTTCAAAACCTTCTGGTTGGAGCATGTAAATTTCTTCTTCAAGCTCTTCATGAAGAAATGCAGTTTTGACATCTAACTGCTTCAAGTACAAGTCAAATATAACACACATCGCCAAGACCACTTGAATTGTTGTGAGTGAAACCATCGAAGAAAATATCTTATTAAAGTTTATACCTTCTTTCTAAGCAAATACTTTTACCAACAATCTTGCACAATACTTCTCCACTTGATCATTACCATTGCATTTGATCTTATAGACCCATTTATTTCCAATGGCCTTTCTTCCTTGTGGTAATTGAACAAGATTCCAAATTTTATTTTTATGAAGAGCTTCAATTTCTTCTTGCATTGTTGCCATCCATAGAGATGATTCTTGGCCTTTCATAGCCTCGTAAAAATTTGAAGACTCTCCATCCTCTATTAATAGACAGTATGCAACATTGCCCTCCATAGAATAATCTGAGTGCCAAGCTGGTTCTCTTCTCTCCCTAGTTGACCATCAAACTTGTGGAGTTTCGATCTTAGCTTGCTCTTATTCTTCGTGTTCTGGTGCTGCTTCAGAAGAAACTGGAACTTCTTCTATTTCTTCAACTTCAACTATAGTAGTATCTGATTTTTCTTTCGAAGTGCTACCTTCTTTTGCTTGTATCTTATTTTTAACAAACATAACATCCCTGCTGATTACCACCTTGCGGGTAGTGGGATCCCACAAGCCATAACCCTTGACTCTATCAGCATACCCTAAAAAAATGCATTCCCAGAATTTCGAGTCCAACTTCAATTTTTCTTGGGTGTTGTATATAACATAAGCAGGACTTCCGAATATATGTAAGCAAGAATAATCAGCTGATTTTCCTGTCCACATCTCTATTGACGTTTTCAGGTCAATTGTGGTTGATGGTGACCGATTAATCACATAACAAGAGGTTTTGACTGCTTCTACCCAGAATAGTTTTTTCAATTCTGCAGTTGCTAACATAGCTCTTGTTCGTTCCAATAAGGTTTTGTTCATCCGCTCTGCTACTCCATTTTGTTGTGGAGTATATACCACTGTGAACTACCTTTTAATGCCTACTTTTATACAGAAGTTATCAAATTCATCACCAGCGTATTCTCCTCCATTATCTGTCCTCAAACACTTGATCTTTTTCTTAGATTCAAGTTCCACCCACACTTTGAACTCTTTGAAAATCGGAAAAATATCTGTCTTTCTCTTGATTGGATACACCCAACTTCTCCTGAACTAATTATCGATAAATGACACGAAATATTTTTCTCCTCCTAGGGACTCCATCGGTGCTTGCCAGACATCAGAGTGGACCAGATCTAATATTTCCTTGATTTTAATAGAGGAACTGCTAAACTTCCATCTGTGTTGCTTACAGGTAACACAATGCTCACAAAAGGGTAGTGAAACCTTTTTGAGCCTTGGAAGAAGCTTTTTCTCACCAAGAATATTCAAACCTCGTTCCAACATATGGCCAAATTTACGATGCCACATCATCGTTGATTCTTCAAATGAACTTGCTGACACGGTTGATGCTTCTCCTTCTTGGTGTATTTCAACTTTAAGCACATATAGATTTGCAACAAGTTTTTTTGCTTTCATCACTACAAGCGCTCCTTTTGATATTTTCATGACTCCACCATTAGTCTTATATGAACATTCATTATCATCTAATTGTCCCAAAGACAATAGATTCTTCCTCAAGTCTTTTACATGTCGTACCTACTGGATGGTGCATATCGTGCCATCATACATCTTTATTTTGATGGACCCAATACTAATAACATCTAAAGCATGATCGTCTTCCATGAATATAGACCCTCTTGAGAAAGGATTATAATGATGGAACCATTCTCTCCGGAAAGTCATGTGCCATGTTGCTCTTGTGTCTATGATCCAGACATCAAAGAAACGTTTTCTGCCTTCATTATTTGATATTGCTTCACTACATAAAATATCTCCATCATCCAAGGTACTTGCAACATTCCCTTGAGCATTTGATGACTCAGGGTATTCACTCTTCTTCTTAAACCGATAATCTTTCTTGAAGTGCCATTTCTTGCCACATTTGTAACACTTGATATTCTTCTTACTTCTTGATTGAGATCTACCATGATTGTGACTCCTACTAGGCCACGTTCTGTTGGTCTTCCTCTCACTATCATCAAAGCTTTAGCTTGGTGCAAATTTGCTTGTCTATTTTTCTTATTTTTGTATCAATTTTCTTCTTCTAAGACGACGGCTGCAATTTCATCGAAAACTAGACTATTCGTATTATTTGTCAGGTTGATGATGAGTTGATCATACGAGTCAGACAGATTTTGAAGTAGAAGCTCCACACGTTCAATCCCCTCTATTTTGCAACCCATTGTTGTAAGTTGTGAAAATAGAGTATTCAAAGTATTGATGTGTTCAGTAACCGACATTAACTTTGTCATTCGAAGAGTATGCAATCTTCTTTTTAAGAAGATTTTATTATACAAAGACTTGGCCTCATACAATCCCTTAAGAGTATCCCATATTTTATTCGCTGTCCATTTTTCAGCTACTCTAGACAACACTTGATCAGCTAAAACCAAGTGTAAATCAGCAACTACGTTATTGTCAATGTCGTTCCACTTGCTATCATTAGTAAAGTTTATGAGGCTGCCTTCAATTGCAGCTAAGCAATTGTCCTTTCTCAATACTGCTCTTATTTTCATTTTTTACAATGAGAAATTAGTCCCATTGAATTTCTCAACGTCAAACTTTATTGTACTCGACATTGTTATTTGTTTCACACTCTTTTAAATCTTTTTGAATATTTTTGCGAACAATCGTGACGAACTGTACCGTCATCGAAATTTACTATTCACATGAATAGTACTTTTCATCAAATTTTACTATTCACGAAAATTTACTATTCACAGATAGTACTTTCGCATAAAATAGACAGAATAATCGAGGGATCTGATACCACTGTTGGGGGAGGAAGCATCATAACTAAAGTTTGATATGATAATAAATAATGAAAATAAATTAGACACGAGAATTTTACGTGAAAACCTATCAAACAGATAGAGGGGGAAAACCACGAGGTAGAAGGATCTTACTATGATAATATGAGAGTACACTACTCTCAAATACAAGGAGAAAACAACAATTAACACTTCTCTCTTGTAAAAGGAACAACTCACTAAAGAGGACACTCAAGATTACAATATTTATCTTGGTGTATAACTCTCTTTGTATTCTTACTCTTTTGGATTGTAATTTTTTGTGGGGATGATCTAAATGAGAGCAAGAGACCCTCTATTTATAGAAAACTAGAAACACGTAAAATTCGCATAAAATCTGCGTAGTGCACCTCTCTTTTTGACTATCCGTTCAAAACGCGTTTTGATTATGTTGCAATTCTGAGATTATTGCTTTAGTCTTTTTCTATACAAGGATATATTGCATAATACTGGATATGAAATAGTACATTAATTATGACTTAAATGAAACAGGCCGTCATGAGTTTCTAGAAAGGATTGGCGTAAGTACTGATGAAGTGGCACGCAATGGTGACGCATTAGCAGTAACAGAGCTTTCACTTAAGTATCTAGCACCTCTAAGGGTATGAACAGTTGAACATCATTAAGAACCAATATTTATAATATGCATCTGTCACTATGTTATCCTGCCTGTTATCATTTATTTATTTCTTCACTGGTTCAGAGTGGAGATAGATTCCTGGTGAAGGTACGAGTATCCGACTATACAGCTGCTCGTTTATTTTTCGAAGAATTCATCTTCAAGCTTCCAGATCAACAAGTCAGTTACCTCTAGTATTATCGTTCAAATACCTAAAATTGTACATTTTATACTTTGTCAAATCTTACTGTATTTTCTTTAATTTTCACAGCCTATCTTGGAGGCAAGAGGAATAGCAGTGTGGCTTAATAAAAGTTACCGTCCTGTCCGAATTCCGTCAGAGTTCACATCAAAATTTGTTCAGTTCCTTCGCCACAAGGCATCTAACTAATGTGCTTCTCAACTAAATCCAGAAGAGTTCTTCTGAGGTGAAAATTTGATCTATTTATATACGGCCCAAAGATCTAGCACTTTTGGTCCCTCAATTTTTAATAAAAATTCAGAATTACAGCATCCTATGAAAATGCCGCAATTTCGTTTATATATAACCGCTGCAATATCTTGGATTTGTCCTTGAACAAATATCCAAACACCCCTTTGCTCATACTTGAGGTTTTCACAAGCTAATTGAACAAGACAATATAAAAAATTCAAGCATATGTATGGATGTACCATAAATCAGGCTGAAGTAAAAGTAAACACTAACAGGGTCTTAAGGCATTAATTGAGTGTCCAATTATCAATCAGAATGGCACTAAATAAGTTTGAAACGAAATATCATAGTATAGATTATATTGTTTTTGATGTACCCAAGGCGAAAAGAGAAGGTTGTTTAATCTGGAGTAGGAGTGCTAGTGCTAGATGAAACCACATTAACACGATCAAATCTCCTAGATGTCTGTTTGAATGCCATAATTGGAAAAACACCCAAGCCTAACCCTTGAATACTACCCGGGTTTTCGGGACCAAGTACTATACCAAGTGCATCATTAGGTGAAAATTCGGCAATACTTTCTTGCCTGTAACTTCGGATATTTTCAATTTTCTCCTGCGCAAAAGAAAAAAGCATGAACGACATGTTGAGTTGGCAAAAATTAGAATAAAATCAGAATGGTATAAAAGGATATTATCAAGTACACTCCAAGTGTTATTTCTTATTATACCTCAAAAAATTTGAATTATCATATGATAATAGCTACCTTAACTTATCATATAAAGTTTGAATAAGATAGATAGATAGAGAGAGTAACAACTGATTTATTGGTGAAATACAACTGCAAGGAAATCAAGTGTCAAGCTGATTTCAACATGAAAAAGCAAAAAAAAAAACAAACAGAACAACGATATAGGAACAGATCATCATCCATCAATAAGCTTCAAGTGTAATTTCAATAGAAACTAATTAACAAGACGCAAGAGTTATCTCCACGCCTCCAATGGACATACTGTCTCCACCTTTATTTGGAACCAGAGTCACTCCAATAGTGTTTTCATCTTCCAGGCCAATGTCCTCCAGCAATTCGGTTATCGCCAGCTGGAAAGTAACAGTTGCAACATGATCAGTCTCAGTAGCTCTATGAACATGTGGCAATCTAGTATAGCTCCCTGCAAACTGTCTTGTCAAACTCCTCTGCGTTCACATTATTTTCCATGTTCAGAAACACGTCGAACCTTATGTACTCTCTATTATCATATTTTATGTTGTTGAATGCTAACAGATCCTCTTGTTCATTTTTCTTTGAAACTGACGTGATAGCTGTGTTTTTTTGTAGTGGTTTCATCTCATCTTCTCCAATTTTGTCCATATTCATGTTGTGTATGGACTTGTTGGATTCATTGTCTGATGAGGGTCTTGGGACTTCATGAAATTTGCTTGTCAATGAAATTCAACTCATAAGTAGGTTTACATAGTGATCTAAGTTTCATTTCCCATCGAGAGGTTATGATACAAAAACTAGGGCTCTCGTGATATCAATTTCAACTTTAATCTATGTCGTAGCAGGTCTCATTTTAGACAGAGTAGCTTTATCCGAAATGATTGGAATGCCAATTGGAGCTACGATTATGCATAATGTATCCCATTCAAAGAAATGCTTCCTGAAATCAGTAGCTACATTTGCATAGTAAATATAGACATTTGTATGGTCTTCTTATGAATCAAAATCAATAAAGACATGATGCATGTTATACGCCCCTTTTTTGGACCGAGCCTTTTGTGGAAACCATTTTCAAGAAATCATTTCTATTTTTTTCAATTGATGACTAGATTCTTGTGAACTTACCAATGATGTCATTTTTTTCTTTTTGATAACGTCACCACTGATTTTTCCTTCTACCAAGTTATCTGACTTTTGCATGAGCTTCACATTCCTCTTACTTCCATTACCATCCACTACTCCTACAGCAGCAGCAAAATTCAAAGAGGGATCCGCAGAAGTACTCCAGAAAGGGCATTTATCTTGAGATTACTCAAAGGGGGGTTTATGGATTTGTAGGTGGTGCAAGGGAGATACGGTTTCAGCAAACTTGAAGCCATATCGTGCTCCTCCAATTGGAGCTCAGAATATTCACACGACTTAATTGAATCGAGCTTGATATGTTTAGTCAAAATAAAGGCATAATACATAAATATGTGTTTTAACTTGGTCTCATTTCATAGATATGCCTTCTAACTTTGGGCATGCACAAGTAGACACTTAAATTTGTGTAAAATTGAATAAGTAGACACATGTCTCCTACGTGACACAATACACGTAGGATTCCACATAAGACACAAAATTGTCATATAGAAGGACATGTAATTATTCCATTGAAAAAGAAAAGTGGCTAGACATTCAGTGCATTTACCGTACATTGGCAAGTAGTTTAATAGAACATTATTTTTGTGGATGATATCTCCCCTTCAATACATACTTTGTTGGTAATTTTCATTAATTCTAAATGTTCTTTCCATTTCATTTATTTTGTTCCTCTTCCTTGTTCTTTGAGCTCATTGCAATATTTGCACATTACCTTCCTACGAAAACACAATGCACAATTTACCGTTAGCTAAATAGATAGTTTCAGTAATCACATGTCTAGTTTTCGGGGTAAAAGGGAAAATCAAAGACTTTTTTTGAAGTCGGGTCAAATAGAAAGAGGAAATGAAGAGTAGGAATGTCAGATAGTCATTAGTTTGAAAGACAGTAAAATATTTTTACAGCTAAAATTTGTTAAACAGTACACAAAACTGTAGACAATATAATGCAAACTGTCTATTT
Organism: Solanum dulcamara; assembly: GCF_947179165.1. Classification (NCBI taxonomy): domain Eukaryota; kingdom Viridiplantae; phylum Streptophyta; class Magnoliopsida; order Solanales; family Solanaceae; genus Solanum; species Solanum dulcamara. Next base: position 63,940,088 of record NC_077246.1, read on the forward strand.
TTCAGGCTTCTGTTCTTCCTGATAATAACGGAAGGAAAGAAAAAAAATGCCTAGCACCATGGCGAAATTTTTTGTGTAGTCAATAGTTATAAGTACAAATGATATACGCAATTCGTTTAAGCTGAAAGAAAATTGACAGAAACTTTATGCAGGTTCACTTGAAAACTCTTTTGGATCACTTAAAATATTAATATGATGAAAAAATACATCTTAAAGTAATGATCAAAGTTCATATAGTTTGATTTTCGAAAAGTGAAATGTGATAAGTAAACGTTAACGGAGGAAATACTATCTTTCTTCAAATTGGGATTGAGAAAGAAGGTAATAGTATAACTTCGAAGTTGTTCGTGAGGGTATAGGATCACTCCCACAAAATTTAAGTGTCTTCTTGAAAATTAAGTTGTAGTCAGGAGGGACTTCATGTTGTTAAGATTCAAACCGACTTCAACTAAGTCCAAATTGGCAAGATTAAAAAGTAGGAGGAATTCAATTTGGAGAAGTAAACTAAAGATGGAGGAATTCAACTTGGAGAAGTAAATTAAAGCAGGAAGAATTCAACTTGGAGAAGTAAACTAAAGTACGAAGAATTCAACTTGGAGAAGTAAACTAAAGTATGAGAAATTCAACTTGGAGAAGTCTTCTATATGAAGGTGTAGGTTAGCTATAAATATATGCTTGTATGCATGTAACTGTGTTTTTTTTAGAAAGAAGAAGCAAAGCTTCTTAGAGAGTTAGAGAGGAAGAAATAGAGAACAAAGCTCTTATGATAAAGTGAAGTGTCGAAACACTTATTTTGAGAAAGTTGTAAGAGTTTTAATTTGTGTGTAATATTTTGCTCCTTATGTAATAAAAATATTACTTTGGTCCACTACGCTTCCAACAAGTGGTATCAGAACTTTGGTTTTATACCGCCACGATGTCAAATATGTTTCAGTTTCAAGTTCCAAAATTAACAAAATCAAATTATGGCAACTGGAGTATCCAAATGAAAGTACTAGGTGCAATTGATTGTTGGGAACTTGTTGAAACTGGTTATGATGTGTCGGTAGATGCAACAGCTGAAGTGGCTTTATCAAACGAAGAAAAACGAGTGCTGAGGAAAAATCGGGAAAGAGATAGAAAAACGTTGAACGCAATTTATGAAAGTATTGATGAATCAACCTTTGAAAAAATATCTGGTGCAAAGATATCAAATGAGGCCGTGGGAGATTTTGCAAAAATCTCTTCAAGGAGTAGGAAAGGCGAAAAGGGTATGTTTGAAAACCCTTAGAGACGTTGAAAATGAAAATGTCATAAAGCGTGGATGATTATGTCATCCCAGTTAAATCGATGGCAAATGAGATGAAAAGGAATGGAGAAGTTCTTGATGATATTAGAATCATGGAAAAGATTTTGTGGTCATTGACACGCAAATTCAATTATGCGATTGTCGCCATTGAAGAATCAAAGAATCTATCATGGATATCCTTTGATGAGCTTGCGGGTTCTCTTCAAGACCATGAGCAAAAGATGAAGCAAAGTGATGATTCTGAAATTCTGGATCAAGCTTTGCAAAGAAAGTTTTCTGTAAATGAAGGTGAAACGAGCAGCAGCTCACAACAAAGTTCAAACAACCATGAAGGATACCGTAGAGGATATAGAGGTAGTAATAGAGGTGGATGTAGGCAACGTGGATGAGGAAATCAATCATATGGTAGAGGACAATCAAGTGAAGACTATTATGCCACAAGTCGTGGACGAGGAGCTCGAGGCAGAATCTGAGGTAGAGGTAGATCTCAACAGGGATATAAATCTCAAGTACAATACTATAATTGTGATAAATATGGTCACTATAGTTATGAGTGTAGATCAACTCCTAAACAAGAAGAAAGAAGTCATGTAGCAGTTATTGAATATCAAAATAGAGAATCTCGCATATTCCTCACCTACAAGGGAGATGAAAAATTCAAGAAGAATATTTGATATTTGGATAGTTATGCCAGCAATCATATGTCTGGCCAAAAGGAGTTGTTTTCTTAACTGGATGAATCTATTAATGGTAAAGTAATCTTTGGCGATGAATCACAAGTTTCTGTCAAAGGAAAAGGCAGAATCAGAACTACTTAGAAAAATGGGGAATATAAATTTATTTCTGATGTTTACTATGTACCATCTTTAAAAAGAAACATCATCAGCCTTGGCCATCTTTATGAAGAATACGAAGTGCAGATAAATGATTGATCAATGACCTTGAGAAACGAAAATAAAGAATTTGCTTCCAAGGTTAATATGATGCAAAATCGCCTATTCACTATTAATATCGAGTCTGAAGATGTAAGGCACATGAAAACATCTATAAAAGATGACTTGTGAATTTGACACTTGAGATATGGACATTGATATGTCGCTAAAATACGACATTTACGAGTTATTGCAAGTTCTCAAGCATTTGTTAGTTTGATATGTGATTTTAGTTAGTTTTTCAGGAAATTTGAAGCACGCTTGGATTGATGGTATTTGGCATGGTTCATGTGGAAATTTGATTGATCTTGAAGGATGTTGGTATATTAGTGTTGAGGTGAGATCAAAAGGAAAACAAAATATGCAAGAAGTTCTAGGTTGACTTGAATTTGGCAAGGTTTCGCGTCAACTTGAAAGGAGAACTCAAAGAATGAACTTCACCGGGCCTTAAGAGACATTATACTGGACGTGAGGAGGTGGAAGAATCATGTTTTGAAAAAGTATGCACACAAAGACAGCCACCACGGGCCGTGGTATGCAATACTGGCCGTGAAAGGAAGCCTCCATCCGTGAAGAATGCAGCAAAGAGAAAGCAACCAACTTTTGGTCTAAGGCATGTACCACGCCCATACATCACGAACCGTGATTCTTACCACTGTCCGTGGTGGGTTCCGTAGTGAAGAGGCAGACATCAAAATGCTAAGGCAATAAGTGGCAAGAACAAGGCAATCACCAAGAGCCAAAGCAAGGAGCAACATGGTCAAAACAACCACCAAGGGTCTCACCACGAGCCATAGTGGGATGGCTAGCTAGAAAAGGTTAAGTCAACCACCAAGGAAGGCAACCATGAACCGTAGTGGCTCCTATCCAGAGCAATCCAAAGTCCATCAAGTTTTCTTTTCCTAGTTGGTTTAGGACTAGTTTTAGACATCTATAAATACCTTATTTTGTTCTAGGTTTAATTCATTCTTCCTCCCATATTTCTCCTACTGTTTGAAGGCTATTATGCACGACCTAAACTATAATTTTGAGTCTTGTTTTATTGGCAACACATGATGGGCAGTATCTAATGGAGCCAGGCGATAACTTGTGTTTCTTGGCTATCTTTCAAGACTCGGATCGAGTTTTGCTTGCTAGTTTACTTTGTTTGATTCTTGAGTTGATTTCCTATCACTTTGTAAGTATTGTTTCATTAATTATACACAAGCTCTTGTTGCTTTACTTATAATTATGCATAGCTAGTCCCATAACTAGGGTTATGGGAACCATGATGAGTTAACTAGAATAGGTAAAAGTAGGATTGATATTCGTGATTTATTTTTGCATGTATTGTAATTTCTTCATTCAAAAGTCTTGCCTAGGAGGGAGGTAGTGGTTAGGAAAAGACTATCACAACAGTAATTCAAAGAGTCTGGCTTCATAAGAAGGGATAAACTTTGTCTAAGTTACTTGAGACCGAGAGGAGATAGTACTCTGAGATCCAGAGCGAGGCTTAGTAAAGCATACATTCTGAGAGTGGGAGGAGATGAATGAGATATGTCTAAAACGTACCGAGAGGTGAATTAGATATTACATAACTTGCTAGATTTTACATGCAATACATTGAACGATATCATGAATACGAGTCGTTTATTAAGTCATATGTCATAGGGATCATAACCTTAGTCTAGTCTTCATGTTTTTACAACTTTAATCTTATTTACTTGTCTTTGCATTGTTACTTGTTCTAAACTAAAATCAAAACCCCTATTTTACTTTATGCAAGTTTATTTTTGGGATGTAGTAATTACAACTGAATAGTGATAGCTAATAGAGCTTGTTTTAACCTATTCTCTGTGGGTTCGACCCCGACTCTTAGTTGGATAAAATATACTGTTAACGATTGTCTATATCTCTTTCAAAAGGTGTAATTGAGTGTTATCAAAATGGAACACCCTCAAATTAAAATTGTTGCTTGTCCTTAAGCAATAACAAAACATAAACCAAATGACACACAAATACAAGCAACTCATAGGAAACATATAGCAGCCCCGCAGCATAAAACTCATGCCCAACTACACTTATGCTCTAACCAACTTGCGAGGATTACTTCATGACATTGTACTAGCTATAGCTTAACCAAATCAATGCAAATAGTCGTGGACAAGTCAATATAGCAACCAAATAACATAATCACAGTGACCTCACTATAAAAAAAGTCTCTTATACAGTGTATATATGCAAAACAAAGACTGAAACAAGATTACTCGCATTCTCAAAAGAAGTTCAACAATGCACAAGTAAAGACCATAGGCTTGCCCTTATTTTCAACACTTCAACTCTTGAATAACCTTTTTAGGATCATAATAGGACTTTTTAGGCTTGTAACATACGCTAGGGATCAGGTAGGGTACATTTAGGATAAAAGTGACTACTTTGCCCCTCCAAATGCTACTTTAGCTTAGCTACTTATTTTCAACCTTCCAAATTCTTGTTGTTACCTTATTTCCTCATTCTTCCTTCTTGGGTCTGGTTTCCTCTTTTGTTCAATCTTTTTCCTTCTTTATGACTCACTTTTTCACTTATTTTCTTTTTCACATGCGGCCATAACCTATGTTTTTCTTTTCTTCTCTTCCCACCATTCTTTTCATATCCTAACTTTTCTACTTTTCTTATGGTAGCCACCCTCAACTTAGGCTTTTATCCTAAGTTGAAGTATATAATCACCTAGGAGGGACCATGACCAAGATAAAGATTCACAAAACTGATTCTCCTTATAGTAGCCACCCTCAACTTAGGCTTTTGGCCTGAGTTGAGGTACACATTGTCCTTGGAGGGACCAGGGCCAAAACAAAGATTCATAGACAGTAAGGGAATGTGAATTTTGGTTAATCAAAGAAAAGGCTCTTTAAAGCTTAAACGTTTGGTTCAAAAGGGTATAATTTTATTTGATTGGTTAAATTTAGGCTAAGTGACTCATTATCAACAAAAGCATATGTTCCTATCCTAATCCAGCTATCCAGTTGTTTTAGTGGGACTAACCAAACAAGTTGTAGCTTACAAATGCATCAATCAAATTACACAAATTTAGCTCACACACACAACACTGATCTTATGCTCTTTAGCCCTAATCAACATAGTCATAACTAGCAAATTACCATGTACAATGTTACAAAGATCCTAGCAAATCAGTTATCACATTTGAGATGCAATCACACAATCATTCACAAATTTTGAATGGGGACCATTTTTTCTCTACTTTGACGGACTTACTACAAACTCCTATAGACACTTGTATTCATACAAACAACCTAAACATGCCAGTTCTACTAGATAATACACCTTTAGAGAAAAGAAATATGACAAGAAAAATTCCAAAGGGTTTTAGAATGCTTCACTCTTGACTAAAATTTGTGCATTGTCCTCAATGCACTCAAAAATACAAAAATTGAAAACAAGGGAAGTGATCATATCTGTGATGCCCTAGGCATCCATAGTAGGTTACTTGACTACTCAGACTTCATCAAGTATCCACATGGGTTGCCTCCCATGAAGCACCTGATTTAGTGTCACGGCACGACGTAATGTACTTGTTTACTCAGACTTCAACAAGTTTCTACAGGAGTTGCCTCCCATTAAGCTCCTAATTTAACATTGCAGCACGACGTAAGTTACTTGATTACTCCTTGATTGGGTTTTGCACTAAACTGAGCCCTGTAGTAACCAAAAAAATAGTAAAACTAAGAAATAGAACTACAACCTAAAGTGCTCACTAATAGACTATTTCAAAACCGTATTCCCCGGCAATGACACCATTTTGATAACGCCGTATCAAAATTGACAAGATTAAAAAATAGAAGAAATTCAATTTGGAGAAGTAAACTAAAGACGAAGGAATTCAACTTGGAGAAGTAAACTAAAGTAGGAAGAACTCAACTTGGAGAAATAAACTGAAGTAGGAGAAATTCAACTTGGAGAAGTCTTCTATATGAAGGTGTAGGTTAGCTATAAATAGACGCTTGTATGCATGTAATTGTGTATTTTTTAGAAAGAAGAAGCAAAGCTTCTTAGAGAGTTAGAGAGGAAGAAATAGAGAGCAAAGCTCTTATGATAAAGTGAAGTGTTGAAGCACTTATTGTGAGAAGATTATAAGAGTTTTATTTTGTGTGTGTAATATTTTGCTCCTTGTGTAATAAAAATATTACTTTGGTCCACTACGCTTCCAACACATGTATTATCTCAGAAATCAAAATAAAATACCATTATGGAAAAATCAAAATACAAAAAACATTTATTTCCCCAATAAATTTGCAGGAAACTTTTTCAAACAGAGAATACAAGTAAAAACCAGGTTTAGGGAGGGTAGAATATACACATACCTTACCTCTACCTTCGCGGGATAGATTGTTTCTGACAGACACTTGCCTAAAAAAATGTAACCAAAACATGAAAGTAAGAAAGTAAAAGAGACAACAAAATAAAAATGTACAAAATAAGTGTAGCAACATATATTACTACACATTAGATAAAAACAAACTGCGCAATACCTAAATCATAATATCAGAAGTACGACACCGCTCAGCTACCTACCAGCCTTCAACCTTACCTCTAGGCCTCCATACTTTCCTATCTAAGGTCATGTCCTCAGTCAGCTGAAGTTGTGTCATGTTCTGTCAAATAAACTCCCTATAGTTCTTCTTCAGAATACCTATACCTCTTTTAATTCCTACTACAACCAAGCTTTTATAGCTCCTCACTATTACATCCTCACACTTTTTATTCAATTGCTGAAACCATCCCAGCTTTGTTTCCTTCATCTGGTTTACAACATAGGCCACTTCTACTTTGTCTATATAATTTTGTTTTTATCATATCTCTTATAGTATGCCCACGCATCCCTCTGAGCATCTTCATCTTCTGAACATAAATATTGTTGATCGAACAACACTCTGCCTCATATAATAGTGCTGTTCTAACCACCACAATGAATTTAAGAAATTCTTTTACCCTTGGTGACACATTTTTATCGTATAGTACCCTAGAGGCAAAATGTTTCAATATGTTATGCACATTATTATTAATCACCCCATCTCATTAAATTATGAACCAAGGTATTTCAAGTCTGTGGTATGACTAGTGCATCGATCTTCACTTCTACCTCGACCTCATGTATTACATCATAGAATATGCATTCTAGGTATTTTGTCTTAGTCCTGTTTAATCTGAAACCTCTAGATTATAGGGTCTCTCTCTAAATTTCCCATCTATTATAAGTTTATCTCATATCTCGCCAATCATTACTATGTTATTTATGAATAATATGCATAACAACAACTCTTCTTGTATATGTCATGTCAATTCGTCCACCACTAAAGTATAAGGAATGGCTAAGGGATGATTCCTGGTGAAACACGATCACGACCATGAAGTTTACCAAATCACCTCTCACTGTTCTATTTTGAGTCTTGGTTTTATCATATATGTACCTAATAGCCTTAGTGTGAGTAATAAGTACACATGTAGACTCCAAACATCTTCAAAGGACCTCCATAGTGACGTTATCATTTTTTTGCTATGAACAATATGTGTAAGTCCCTCTTTTTGTACCTATATTGATCCCACAACCTCCTTACAAGATGAATGTCTTCTGTAATCAATACCTCAATATTAATCTAAATTGGTTCTCAAATATAGATACATCCTTCTTCATCTTTATGTTTACCGTCTTCTCCCAGGCTTTCATAGTGTAGTTTAGTAGCTTGATACCCTTGTAATTAGTGAAATTTTAAATATCACTATGTTATTGTACAATGACACCATAATACTCTACTTTAATTTTTTGAAATTTTAGTTGTTCAAAATATAATATTAAACAACTCAATCAACTACTCCATATCAACCTTTCTTGCATTCTTCCAAGAGTCCATCAAGATCTCACCTAGTCGGGTCTCTATTTTCCCCTTATCTTACGAATAACCCCCTTAACCTCCGCTACCTTTATGGATCTATAGTTAAAAAAATCGTTATGATTCTCGAACTTCTCTAACTCATCTAGCATAATATATTTACCCCATTCTTCATTCAATAGCTTAAGGGAATATGTTTTCTATCTCCATCTAATGTGTGCTTCTTTTATCAACACTTTTTTCATTCTTGTCCTTGATTCACTTTATTTGGTCTAGATCACATACTCTTCTCTCTCACGCGCCTTTGTGAGCTAGACAACTTTTTATCCCCACTTTTGCACTCGAGCTCTTCATACAAACATTAAAAGTTGTCGTTTTAGCCATCATGACCACTAACTTTTCTTCCCTCTTTTCCATCTTGTCCTCCCTATCTAAGATTTACACTATCACCAAATGAGAAACCTTATTGGGTTACCCTTCAAAACCCTAAAACACATGCTTTTATGCCCATTTGGGTTACCCGTCAAAACCCTAACATCTCTCTAGTTGTTTCTCCAATGCATCTAGCTTTTCTAGCCCATTACTATTAGTGTCCTTACTAGTCCTCCAAGCCCCCATAGCTACCAACTTCTCCCTAATCTCCCAAGCTTTGTCTCTAATTAGGCCTCCTACATCTAATCTTTGGTAAGTCACATGCAACTTTCTTCTTCTTGTACTCCTCCAACCCCCATAGCCACCAAATTGTCCCTAATCTCCCAAGCTTTGTCCCTAATTAGGACTCCCCCATCTAATCTTTGGTAAGTCACATGCAACTTTCTTCTTCTTCTTCTCTTCTTCTTCTCTTCCTCCTCCTCCTCGTCCTCCTAAATTCATAACCACCTTGTTCTAAATTCATAACCACAAGCTTACATTTGGTGTAAGATTCTCACTTAGAATAAACTTGTAATTCTTACATATACCTCTATCACCCTTTCTAAGGACCAAATAATTTATTTTAGTCTTAGCCAACGTAATATGAAAGGTCACCAAATGTTTCTATTTTTTTGAAAGCTTGAGTTATTTAAGACAGCTCAAAAGCATTTGTGAAATCTAAAATCAAACTCCTCCTGTATATCTATCCCCAAAGTTGAAGTCCTCATGTACATCACCATAAAATCTTGAAGTTGTTCTTCTATGACCATTTAATTTCCTCCTATCAAAATTTTCTTCGTCGAAAATATACTTCTCACAATATTGTCTAACTCCTTCCAAATATATTTTTTCCCTCCCCATCCAAACCCATTTGCGATGCATATGAATTAACTACATTAAGAATTATTACCCTCTCAGAATTAGTTTAATGGTCATCATCCTATCGTTCACCCTCTTAACATCCACTACATTCTCGTTGTGTTTCCTGCCTTCTAAAATGCTTAATACATTCTTATTCGTTGAGCTTGTCATGATCCAAGCAAGGACCTAGGTGCAATACAATGATTAGAATCCTGAGAAACTCCAACCAACACTCTTAGCATATCATTCATGAGCATACAAAGATAATTAAAATGTAAGAAGAAACATCATAAATGCAAAATAAAGATATAAACACAAATGTCTCAAATAAAGAGGAATCAAACTCAAACTTTAATGAAAAGAAGACAACATAAACTCCATAACATCTAAGATTCCTCTGCTAGTCTAAGTGGGGGCATAAGATAAGCTCCTAGCTCACCGATAACACGCAATAAAGTCATAAGCATAATGGAATTCACAAATGTTCCATCCTCGAAACATAAAGACTCACCAACAAGTAAGAATAGTATTTCAAGCTCTAGCCACAAGTGGAGTATGTATGAAGATTGTCCGACCCTACATTATAATATAATATAGGCAAAAAGTATGCATTAATACATGGAATGCACTAGGTAAGTGAGAAGCATCCATGAACAATGATAATCGGGCATAGTCAAGATGAACATGTGATGCATGACCAATATCTTGAAATCATGAGTAAAAGAACTTGAAAGCAGTTGAAAATTATAATCATGTGGTCAATGCATCATGAAACATCATCGTAAACTTATAAACATAATATTAACCTTAACCAACATGTAAGACCATGGGAGATATAACATGAAATTTGATGTAAATCCCACACCGAGAAGAGAGGGGCTACTTTCTAAGGTAGACTCTGTATCATAAATATAACATAACATAACATGAGCTATAATTGGATCCACTAGCTAAGCCACAAAGGCAAACCTACAGTGGCACATAGTTCAGGAACTAATGGTTGCTACTAAGGTTGTGGATTCCCACCATAAAGTTTGCTCTGTGCTAAGTTAATCCCAATGGAATGCATAAACATAGTCATTAGGAAAGGAAAATCAGCCAATCCAATATCATGATAATATATCTATTAGAATGTATGTGTCTACTACTCGTCAGGGACCAGGGTCCCTTATCAGAATAACAAAGAGGAAAAGTAAATAACAGAAAGTAAAATCAAACACAAGATTTTACATGGAAAACTCCTTGCTCAAGGGAGAAAAACCACGACCTGTCTCACAAAATTTCTCTACAAACTTCACTAATCAATGAGCCTCGATTTACATTACAAAATCTTAAAATATAGAAATTGAACTTACAATTCCTTTCCCCTCACTTTAACACCTCTGTTATACATATTCTTAACAATAACTCTATTGACCACTAAATTAATAAATCCTAGTCGACTTAGACTTCAAGATGCCTCTATAGCAGACTCTAGGTATATTGACACAGATTTATGTGAAATACAACTTGATCTAATTCCTTTATATATTAGGAATAGATCTAAAATAATACGAACAAGGAAAAAAGACTCTAAAACAAATAAGAACTTGATAGCTCTATCTAGTCCTTATGTTCTTCGAGACTATATTTTAGAGAGAAAACCTTTTGTTGTATATTATTCACTCAGATTTAAAAGCCACTGAGAATTGTTGGAGGCATGCAATTGGTTAGACATCTATCACCCTTCAAAACAACTCATCCTAGTGCACTACATACCTGCAGTTTTGGCAGGGTGTGCAGCATACTATTTGTCAGCTGTCTTTTTCAGTGCATCTAAATCTCTCACCCTTTTGACATCATAAAAAAGGAATACTAGTAAACTAGGATCAATGTAAGCATTGTTTCAGAAATGCCATTGCCACTTTGGGCAACACAAACATAAATCAACAAGGAAATGAATACAGAAAAGAACAGTAGAAAAAATAACAATTCATTCCAACAAGTTGATCAAGATAATATTTAAAACATTACATAATAACTACAGATAAAAACCATTGTGATATAACTTGACAAAAAGGGACAGAAAAGACCCAAGTTTTGCAAAAAAAGGACATTAGGAGGATGAAGGTTACTTAGTGAGGGTCTTAAGGATAAGAGACAGAAGATCAACAGAACTTTCATGGTGTTGAAGCAACTTGCCCTTGAGACTGGAGACCTGCGCAGCAAGGCTTGCATTTTGATCCTTTAGACCCTGAAGTTTAGTAGAAACTAGTCCCTCAGATTGTGCCTTGGCCAATTGAGCCTCGAGTAGAGTAATCTCAGCATCTTTGGCACTCAACAAAGCTGTCATTTCCTCTAATTCATGCTTTAACCGTGTTTGTTCAATCAGTAGTTCATTGTTTCACAGTTTCCCTAATACCTTCACTTAGAGAAATATCAAAATGGTTGAACATTCGAGTGAGAAAGTAGCCATAGCCCATACCTTGCTTTCCATCCTTGATGCAACAGTATTGTGCATGTGTTCTAGAATAATGGCCGGTAGGTTGATGGCATCAAATTTACTCAGGGATTCCATGAAAAACTGATCAGTAGCATATGCTAGTGTTCTCTTCTCTGATCTAGGAAGAATGACCTTGTTCATGAGAATTTAAAATACAGTGGATATCCCCCTTTGAGAAATTTCTTAGAAACACCAGCAGTGCTCAATTTCTAGAGTTTCCCACACTCCTAAACAAATCCTTTTGAGCAGAACATACCTCCAACAGATCTAATACATCTGTTGGAATTTTCAGTATCTCACTAATTATTTCCTGACTTCCCATTTTTTGAGTAAAGACTCCTATCCTCTTCGAAAATAGTATTATAGTAAAACTCCTTAACATATGCTTCATATAGCACTGGAGTGTGATCAACAAATAAGTGAGTCCATCCTTGCAATTCAACATCATCAACCAGAGCACACAATCCTGGTTTGGTTAGGATATTAGAATCAAACACTCTACCATTTAACACCTTTTGAGTCTTTAAAATGCTGACTCTTTTCTCTTATGTTAAATCCATCTCAACTTTCATCTTTTTACTTTGCAAACTTGGTCTGTTCTATGACTCAGACTTAGATGCTTCAAATAGTTGATCAGTATCAGGTGATGCTTCTCTCTTCCTTTTTGATGTTTCCTTCTCTTCTTCCTTTGCCTTCTCATTTCCTTTTGTGCTAACTTCCTTTCAAGTAGATACTTTTATTTGTTTGGGTTGTGTAGGTTTCAGGGCCTATTTTCCCTTCTTTAGAGCCTTTCCCTTCTTTTGCTTTGTAGCCTGCATAAATATTTTAGACTCAGTTTCACTATTATTTTTTCCTTTGGAGATTTCAATGATATTCTTCTCAAGGATCAGATCCTCTTCTACTCTGGATTTCCTCTTTCTGCTACTTTCAGTTGTTCATGGTTTTTTCTTTTTTATTGCATCACTCATAAGCTTTTTAGTGGAACCCTTCTTATAGCAAGATGTGTGTGTGACTTCACTGCCTCTGTTTCCAAATCTTTTTCCTCTCCTTTGTTAGAAATAGGGACCTTTCTTCTTTTGACTCCCTAGGATAAAGGACAATTGTCCCATCATCATTATTAAAAGAAATCGATGGTGATGGAGCAGTTCTAAGAGTTTTATCAAACTTGAGAGGCAATTCTTCAGAAAGAAGATTGGGTGTACCTATCTTTTCTTCTGAAAAGATGGGAACTGCATTATCCTTCATTGCAGCGAGGCTTTCCACAATCAACTCTTAGCTCTTGGATAAAATATTAGACTTTGTTTCTTTTCTCTCAGGAAGGTCTCCATCAAAATATTGCTCAGAGACAGCAAACATAGAAAGACCTGGTTGGGACAGGGATAGTTCATGCTCAATGAGGGGTTTTGGACTGAACTGAGAAATCAAAGGAGGAGTTAAGTGGTTCATTAAGATCCAGAGTGTGAGAGCATATCAGAGAGTCTTGTTCACTGATTGAAGGAAGAGCATAAGTGACTAGAGTTGCTATGCCTTCAACCGCATGAATGGTGGAAATGGGAATTGAAGGAAGTGGGTTATTCAAAATAGAGGAGAAATCATAGGGGTCAATTTCATGGAGACGTTATAGCATTTCTTTTGTTTGAGAGATTGGTTGAGACATGCTTGTGATTTGAGAGAAAATCTGAGAAATAAAGTTAGAGAGAAATAGGGTTTTTAAATCTTATATAAGAAAAAGAAGAAGTGTATCAGGTCCCTTTGAAGGTTCACAATGTTTGGTTTTAAATGAAGGGACAATGGTGAGATGACTAATGACTGACATGTAGCAATCACAATAGTGCATGTAAGCAGTGATAATGCAATGTAAAGAATACTAACCTTTGAAAAAGGACCAGGTCCCTCTCTTCAACTTGAAAATGATTTCTCCTGCTTCTCCAGTTCTCCCTTTACTCAAGATCGTTTGTTATGTGTGTATACCTGCTTAGGTATGAAACTGACTTTTATAAAACAATGCAATACAAAGATCAAAGATACCTACCTCCTAATCATAGTCAATGAAGGTATTGAGCTTCAGATGAAATCAACTTAGTTAAGCTTCAACATTTGCAACTTCAGTCTATTCTTCTCAAATTGATCCCTGCTTAGAGCTTTGGTAAAAAATTCAGGAATTTGATATTCAGTTTTGAAGTATTACATAACGATATTTCCCTTTTCAACATTATCTCAAAAAGTGATGTCTGACATTAATATGTTTAGTCCTTTTATATTGAACTAGATTCTTTCCCATGTTTAGTGCACTAGTGTTGTCACACAGATGAAGGATTGTATGAGTGGCAACTCCAAAATCCTTTAATTGATTTTTAATCCATAATAGATGTGTACAACATGATGCTGCTGCCACATATTCAGCTTCACCGGTTGAAAGAGCAATATAATTCTTCTTTTTAGTCCCCCAAGAGATGAGACATTAGCCTAAGAAAGTGAGCCATCCCAGAAGTACTCATTCAGTCAACCTGGTACCCCACATAATCTGCATCAGCATATCCCACCTAGTCAAAAGAATCGCCTGATGGATAGAATAGGACCAGGTTCCCTGTTTTCTTCAAATATCTCAGAATTCTTTTGGCAGCTTTCAAGTGTGATTCCTTGAAACCTTGCACACATATCAACACTAAACACAATATCAGGCCTGCTTGTAGTTAAAAACAATAGTGAACTAATGATACCTTTATATATTGTTTCATTTACTGTTGGAATAATGTCCATCTACATCCAATTTTGAATTGTGCCCATAGAAGTGTCAATAGGCTTTACATCCATCATATGAAACTTCTTGAGCTGTTCCTTGATATATTTTTCTTGACAAATGGAAGTACCATTTAGATTCTGCATGATTTTCAATCCCAAGAAGAATCTCAATTCTCCCATCATACTCATTTCAAATTCACTCTTTATTAGAGCAACACACTATCTCCTTTGTCCAAGGTTTAAGTTTTTTTGGTTGAACACATATTGCAAACTCTTATGGTCGGTGAACACATCAACATGGACACCATAGAGATATCATTTCCAAATCTTTAATGCAAGCACAATCGTTGCCAACTCCAAGTCATGAGTCGCATAAATATTTTCATGCACCTTAATTTGCCTAGATGCATAAGCTATCACTTTACTATTTGCATCAAAACATATCCAAGACCAAATCTCAAAGCATCACAATATACAACAAACCCATCAGAGCCTTTTGATAGGGTCAACAACGAAGCAGAAGTAAGCCTATCTTTCAAATTTTAGAAGCTTTTCTCGCATGCCTCAGACTATTGAAATTTTACTTTCTTTTGAGTCAAAGTAGTCAAGGGTGATGCAATGGAAGAGAAACCTTCCACAAAACTTATAAAATAATCGGCTTAGCCCAAGAAACTTCGAATATCGAAAAGAGACAAAGGTTTAGGACAATTCTTAGTTGCTTTAATTTTCTTAGGATCCACCATAATACCTCTGTCGGAGATGATATGGCCAAGGAAATCAAATGACCTCAACCAAAACTCACACTTGCTAAACTTAGCAAATAATTGACGATTCTTGAGAACTTGTAAAATAATCCTCAAATAATTGGCATGCTCTTCTTCACTCTGAGAATAGACCAAAATATCATTAATGAACACAATAATAAACTATCCAAATATTGATTTAACACTGAGTTCATCAAATCCATAAAAGCTGCAGGAGCATTGTTAGTCCAGAAAACATAACCAAGAACTCAAAATAACCATACCGAGTTCTGAAAGACATCTTCAGGATGTCACATTCCCTTATTCAAAGTTGATGATAACCTGTTCAAAAATCAATCTTTGAAAAGTAAGTTGCTTCTTGAAGTTGATCAAATAAGTCATCAATCCTCAAAATGGGATACTTATTTTTAATAGTGGCCTTATTCAATTTTTGGTAATCCATGCACATTCAAAGAGAATCATCCTTCTTTTTAACAAAGAAAAACGTAGCACCCCATGGAGAGATACTCTGTCTTATGAAACCCTTATCTAACAAATCCTTGAACTAATCCTTTAATTTCTTAAGTTCTATCGGGGCCATATGATATGAAGGAATACAAATAGGTTGGGTATCGGGGAGAAGATCGATACTAGAGTCTATTTCTCTTTCAGGTGGGATACCTAAGAGGTCATCAGGGAAAACTTTTAGAAACTCATTAATAATCAAAACTAACTCAAGAGTAGGAGCTTTGGAATTCCTATCCTTAACCCAGACTAGATGATAGAAACAACCCTTAGAAATTATTTTTTGAGCTTTAAGGCACATATGAATTGACCTTTGAACACGACTTTCTACCTTTCCATTTTAGGACTGGCTCATTAGGAAACTGAAACTTGACCACACGATATCTATAACATATAGAAGCATAACATGCACAAAGCCAATCCATATAAAGAATAATATCAAAATCGATCATATCAAGCTCCATAAGATCGACTAAGGTAACTTTATGGAAAACTAAAACTGGCAATTTCTATACACTCATTTAGGTACAACTGAATCACCACGAAGATTATAGACCAAAAAAGGCTCTAACAAGATCACGGGACTAGCAATAAATTTTATATCAAGATAAGGAGTAACAAATGATAGTATGGCACCCGAATCTAACAATGCATAAACATAAAAAAGAACCGGTCAACGAAAGCAATCTTGAGCTCCTCTCACTCAACAGGGCCATCATCTCTACCTCTTTCACCCTTCTATTGATCAAACCAAACTTGTGCAACCCTCTTGAGTTGATACGCAACTAAGTCCACCTTCACTACTGGACCAATGCCCATAATCTTAGCAATGCCCTACATGAATTTTTGTGGATCCTCATCCACCTTAGAGTCATGAAATTTGAGAAGGTTTATTCATGAACCCGACTAGCTACTGTAATCATATTTGGGTTCACTGGGGATACCACCTCACTGTTGGCTTAAGTTGTCATGGCTTGGGTAAAGAACTTGGAAAGTGGATCAGACCTCCACATGAGAGGCTTGTGTGAAGCTTTGAAAGTTAAAAGGTTGGAATTTTTGAGTTTAAAGAAGGAATCAATGAGTTTGGCTGCTAAAGCTCACCAAAAACCACTTTGCAACTCTCAGAATTATCTTAACGAGCTAATGAATCTCGCCATAATATTTTGAGAATTTCTTCTTAGAATCAAGGCAAGTTGGCTAGGTGGAGAAGGGAACGACGACTCACCGAGTTGGAAGGGAGAGCAAATTATCCTTGTATAAATATTCAGAGGAGTTGGCAGGTTTGAAGGGAGATTAGGCGAGGGAAAAGATGAGTTGGCAACTGGCCGACTGGGTCGGTGAGCACGGTCGAACTCACCCATTTAACCTTTAACAATTTTAATTAAGGTCATTTTAGTCAGTTCCATCTCTTTTAATCTCTAAGTTATATCATCTTGAGTTTAAATCTTAAGACTACAACTATTTAATACTCTTGAATTCCTCTTATTCACTCTCCAAACCCCAATTATAATATTTCTCTCTGTAAAACTCTCTCCCAAGGATTTCATCTTCAAGACAAATTAGGGATCAAGGATTCCAAGGTTCCAAGTCTCAAAATTCACTACATTTAGGACTCAATTTATCAAGGTATGTGAGAATTCATAATGGATCCTTTCATCCATGGTGTCCTAAGGTTTTACCTAAATTCTTCTTATTGAATTCTATGTCTAAGCCCTAATCCTTATGAAATTGCATTGGGTCAATTCGATTATGATTTCTCTCATTATCATTGATTTAATTATGCATAAATAAAGTTGAATTGCATGTTTTAAAGTTGATTGCTAAGGACCCATGCTATGATTATGATGAATTATGTTTCAATGATGTTTCAAGCAAGTATGTATAGTGTGAAAGGTAATTCTCACACACTCATATTAAAGAGGTGAATGTATTTTCTCACCTAATCAAGGATTCATGAGGATTGAAAGGTTTTCTCATTCTTATATAAATCAATTATATTTAAGAGCTATTCTTATGACTCTTTTTATGATGATATTAATGATTATGTTTTAATATATTCCATTGGGATAATGACTAAGAACCGAGAGGACTTTAAGGTGGGATTTGGTCCGGTAGCCAAGTAGCTACTCAAGGGATTCTAGTAGCAACCTTTAGTCCCTAACTATGTTGTCTGCATAGGTTTACCTTACAACCTAGCTAGTAGATCCACATATAGCTCATAATGTTAATATATTCTCATGGAGTCTACCTTGGCAAGGAGCCTCTCTCTTGTCGATGTGGGAATTACATCGGATTCCATGTTATAACTCACATAGTCTTAAGTGTCGGTTAAAGTCCTATCCAACACAAATGTATAAACTATGATATGATCTCTTATGTCAATTTTATGATGCATTGACCATAATTATGATGCTTAAATATTTTCAAGGTTTTATTCATATTTTAAAGAAATTGGTCACGCATCTCATGTTCATTTTATGTATGTCCTATTATTATTGTTCGTGTATGCTTCTCCTATACTTAGTGCATTCCATGTAGTAACGCATACTCATTTCTACATTGTATTATAATGTAGGATCCGACGATCACACTCATCCTCTTTGTGGATAGAGTTACTTATTACAACCACTTGATTGGTGAGTTCTCATGTCTCGAGGGCCTAACCAACACGAGTTTATGTTCTTTACTATGACATTTTCTTTATTTCTGTGTGAGCTAGGAACATGTATTATGACCCTATCTAGACTATGTAGAGGCATGTTTAGACTATCATGAGTTGTAGTTTCAATTGCTCGAACATGTTACTTTAAGCTTTCTCCTTACAGATATTTTATTGAGACTATCTTTTGCTTATGCCTTGTTCATGACTTTTATTTACCTTATCTATGCAATGTATTCTAAGAGGCTTGGTTGGAGTCCCTCAGGATTTTGATCGTAGTGTCATGCCTAGGGCCTAGCTCGGGTCATGGCAAATTTGGTATAAAAGCTAGGTTTAAAGTGTCCTAGAGAGTCTAACATGCCGCATCAAGTAGAGCTTCTTTCATCGATGTGAAATGTGCCACACCTATGAATAGGAGTTTATGATGCATTTTAGAAAATTCCACTTCTTTCATGATCTTATTGTGTGATAGAGTTGAACTCTATAGCTTTTGCTTTAACATTTTCTCTTTGCAATTTCAAAATGATTCCTCCGAGAAGGACCCCCATCCAAAGAAATGTTAAGGAGGAGAAACAAGCTCCAAATGATCCTTTGAATGAGCAAGTCTCTCATGTAGAGTTCCAATATGCATTCCAAGTTCTTTCTCAAGTGATAGCGGATCAAGCCAACTGAGAGGTAGTTGTTCATGTGAAACCAAATGTGGGTACTATGACAATAAGAGTTCATGACTTTATGATAATGTGTCACCCAAAGTTTCATGGTTCAAAGTTGGATGAGGAACCACATGAGTTCGTTGAAGGTATTCGCAAGATTATGGATATTATAGGGGTTAGTCTAGTAGATATAGCATAGTTGCCCGAGTACCAATAAAATAGGGTAGCTAGGATTTGGTTTGACCAATGGAAGGTAGAGTGAGCTAGAGAAGTGGATTTTATTGCTTGGGATGAGTTCAAAGATATGTTTCTTGACTGTTTCTTTCCCCTTGAGTTAAGGGAGGCTAAGATCCAAGAGTTCATCAACTTGAGGCAAGGTAATATGAGTGTGAGGGAGTATGCCCTCAAGTTCACCTAATTTTCAAAGCATGCTCCATTCATGATATCTAACCCAAAAGTCCGAATGAGTAAGTTTTTGTTGGCTTTGCCGGAGTTGGTGTATAAAGAATGAAAGACCGCCATATTGATTAGAGAGATGTATATCTCAAGGATAATGACCTATGCCGAACAAATTGAGGATGAAAAGCTTAGGAAGAAGGCAAGGGAGTCAAAAAGGACAAGAACCGGTGGTGGTAACTTTTCACACTCTAGGTCCGAAAATGGAGGTCTTCCTCAATTTTGCCAAAGGTATTCGGGCCAAATCTATTCAAACACCTCCAAAGTTTGAATAAGATAGGGTGCCTAACCCTAAAGTTCAAGAAGGAGCTTCAAGTGGCAAAGTCATTCCTCCATGCAGAAAGTATAGAAGGAACCCTAAAAGAGTATTCTTGGCAGGCTCAAATGCATGTTTTAGTGTGGTAAGTAGGGACATCAAGAAAATAATTGTAGAGGTGGAAGTCGACCCTAGCTCAGACTCTGGCTATAGGCCGTCTAGTTAAATAAGGTGCTATTACGAGTCCTGATGGTGGACACTGCCAAAAATTATTCTATGCTCTTCATACTAGGCAAGATTTGGAGGAGACTCCCTGTCACAATTCGAATTCAGGTGTGATGTCACTTATTCTTTTCCACCGGACAAGTCAACCTAAAACCAATATTTGTGAAAAATAATGTGAAAATAGTTTAAATAGATGGATAAATATACAAAGGAATGATTGTCATATGTACAACCCTCTAATATATCAGAAATGGAAATAAGTATGTCTCAATGTCTTTGTATCTCAAATAGAACAAATCGTAATGAATGGAAACAAGGAGATTGTCGTCATCAAACAACTACCTCTCAAGTCTCCTCGCACTGGCCTCAGATGAAGGAATGAAAATAGAATCACTGTCCAGGCGCGAGACCTACACAAGTATAGATAACAAGGAGTGAGTACCAAATAACACGGTACTCAATAAGCCAACTAATAAAAGATAATAAACCTAATAGACACTAGAAGTTTTTTCATCCCAACTAAACCTCCTCAACTAAAACTTACATAGAAATCAGCCTCAATCTACACTACACAATTCACATAGCTCATAGATCAATAATAGCTCATCAACATCACCGAATAAGTCTTATCAGTTTCAAATAGATCAATCACAGAAATACAAGGGGCATATACACAACTTCTTGATGACAGATAAGATGCAATGCAATGCAATATGATGACACGTAGAGGGATACATGTATTCCCTAATGATACATATCCACTGTATAATAGAGCGAAACCCGTGAGGCCTCACAAGGACCATGTATCTGCTGAAACCATTTTCCATTGGTATCATCATCAATTGCGGGAACCATTTCCCATCGGCATAAGTATCAATCTGCCAGAACTATTTCTATTGGTATAATCATCAATCAGGTCGCATTATAGTATTTCAGATTCAATCTAAATAAGCATGTTCACACAAATAATGAGAGAGATAGTGTCCATAGTCAAAACGTAATCCATATCAATGCAATTCACATCATATTATCAACAATATATCAACAATAACAAGTACATCATTTACATCATTATAGGTCATCAAGTCTCTATTTCATCACCCCTTTATCATATTTAGGATCAATTGGTGAGCAAATATGTCCAAGTAAATTCCCATAATCAACAGTGAGTAAAAGACAATTTCATCAATTTCATAATCACATTTAGGCTATTAAAGCATTTCATCAAGTTTGTAAGTACAAGTCAAGGTGTTCACATTTTCGATCAACATCATAGCATACACATACTCCTTTTACTACCCCGATCTTTTATTAAGCACAATTCACATTATTATCATCTCAAACCTTATTCCCATTAACACATATACGAAAGCAAGTTCAAGTAATCTACAAGATTTATGAGATTTTAGAAGTTCACTTGCCTTAATTAATATCCGATTAATTAAGTATTTGAGTCTCCCTTTCGAATAGCCTTTAACTTACTACAATCTAGACAAATTATGATTCATAATCAAAAATTGAGTCTAACAACATCAAAAACACGAAATTCAGGAAAAAGGGCCAAAATGATTCAAAAATCCAATTTCAAAAATAGGGTTTAAATCTGGAAATTTTTATACAAAAATATTCTTTGAAGTATTTGGAACTCATTGGCGAAAACCATTTCAAAAATAAAGTTGAAACCAACTCAAAATCATCATTTTATCAAAACTCAAGTTCTTGAACAAAACCCTAATTTCTTTAGTTCCAAAATCACAAATTCGAAGTCAAAATCTGTAAGTAATCAATGGGTAATGAAGGTTCTAGCTCAAAATAACTTACCCAAAGGTTTTCACGCAAACATCTCTTGAATTTTCCCTTCCCCGAGCTCCCAAAGTTCGAAAATGGTGAAAATGGGCTAATTCTCAATTTTTAGAAAGAATACTATTCAGGTAAGATTTACCCTTCGCAATCATGATGAAAAAAACCTCGTGATCACGAAGAGTCTGCAGGTCAACTCATTAAATTGACCCACATGATTGCAATATGGACCCACATAATCGTGATACACATACCAATCTACCCTTCGCGATTGCGACTAATGCCCATGCGATCACGAAGTACAAGGCCACTCACTTACGTGATCGTGAAGGGCACATCATATTTGTGAAACCCAGTGCATCAGTCACTAGAACCAGCAAACACACATAGTCACAAAGTCACGGAATTGACCCTCGAAATTTGTTTGAAATCTTATGCACACAATTTTTATATTCTACCATATAAATTTTGACATTTCGGATTCAATAGAACCATCAAAATTTGAATTTGAGGTCTCCTTGACCTGAAATCCGATAAGTCGCCAAGAAATAAACTTTAGGCTCAAAAAATCAAAACACCCTTAGATCTCTCAAAAAATACACAGGAACTCTCTCTAGGCTTAAAATTATCCCCCAAAATCAAAAGGAGTCATCAAAACTCAATTCTGAACTTCTATTTTTGACCAAAGTGAACTCTATGATCAAAATTGTAAGAAATTCCAACTTAGGACCTTAAATCCTTGATATAACCCCAAAACTGATTCAGTCAACTCTTCTAGACTAAAAATTCAGGACCCAACCACGACCCTAGCATATGGGTCATTAATCGTCATATGGGTCGTAGGATCCGTTCTTCCTAGCAATACTCCAAACCTAGAAAATTTGAGTTTCTGTACCTCAACTTATGAGTCACTCCTATGGCTCGTTTAACCACTTACGGACCATCATACTTGTTCGTTTCAAAGTTTTGAAATTCCCTAACCTCCAAGACCTTTCTACAACCCTTTTTATGGGCCATCAAACTTCATATGGTTCATAGGACCACTTCATAGGTCAAGCCTATACGTAGAAAACTTTCCAACTTTATCCAGGCCACCTACGATTGGCCTCCTAAGCTCGTAGGATCTCTTATGGACTATAGGTAGGCTCGTAGGGTCTACACCAGTCTTTTTTTCTGAAACTTTTCTCCTTGTTTTGAGTTTCCAACCTACAAAGCTCCCTGATCACCAAAACTTAAATCCTATACATCGATCCTAGCCTTGGTTCACCCATTTGGTTTCTTGGATACAAGCTACATTGATCTTTCTCTTTGATCGACCCCTCGAGAATATCCCTATTTTCCAAGACTCAACTCACAATCTAGTAACTCTATTAATACTCTTACCACCCCTTCCCTCAACCCTAACCAAGGACATGATCTTAAACTACCATCGTACTTGAAAACCACTAATGCAGGTAATAGAAATAGTCAAGTATAAAAAAATTAAGAAAGAAAGCAAGTGTTAGGCTAACCCAGAATTAAAAGAGTCAGACTAAAAAGGGAAAGATAAAGAAAGTAAAACACTGAAGCAAGAAAGACAAAATGCCAAAATAAATACAATCAAGAATAATTTAACATAGAATGAACAATCAATTCAAATTACTTGAATACACACAATAAGTAGAGCAAGAATATTAAATTTATTAGGCAGGAGTAACAAAATACGTTAAAATTTATCAAAACTAGAATGATAGAATCTGGATATAGTCGAGGACTACCCAGACGATATCGATACCATTGAACTAATCAGAAAGATGGGTCGGAGAAACTAGGTCAACTAAAAACTAATCGCCTATAAGAATTTGGTTTTGCTGGACCTGTTGCTTCACATATGTTAAAAACAAATACATACACAGAGTGAGAGAGGGGGGAGAGAGATATATAGAATCAACGAGAGATCTACGTTGTCTGACTCTAATCAACAAGTAGAGGAACAAAAGGGGGAGAGAGAGAGAGAAATAAAGTGGAGGAATCATTACTAAGAGGAATTTATTTTATTGACTTGTTTTTCTAATTTCAATGCTCTCATATCTCTGGTGTATGTAAATTTATTTATTATTAAGTTATTAATAAAGAATGATCATTCAAATGACAATATATACTTTGGTTAGATTGATATAAATCATGTTGTGGTATTTATTGCAACTAACTATTTATTTTTTTACTTGTGAAGAAAAGTATTCTATGATGAGGTGATTATATATTTGACTGATCTAATAAGAATATTTATATCTAATAGTGGTATTTCATATTCTTAATCCCAATAAATTACAAAAATACTCCTAGACTAAAGAACGCTCACACAATATATCATCCTTAACTTTTTTAGTCAATCCGAGGTCGAAATATTGATCAGGAGGAAATCAAGTGGAAGAATGGTCTCGGTTGAATATTAGGCCAACCGGATCAAAATATAAATTTTGGGGCAAAACTAAAATTTTAGAAGAGTAGCGACCAGTCCACGTCACAGACTTGGTTAATCCTGGTTCAAACATCGCCTTCGAAGATTTTTTTTAAAAATAAACTATGAGGGAACAAGTCTGTGTTGCACATGTTCCCCCACATGCCAAATTTTTCTACCGAGATTATTTTTAAAGAGGGGATTTTTAATCTTTTCCCCATGACTGATATAGGTCATTTTTGACCTTAAAAGAGTCTCTAAAAATTCTTAAGTCCATTCTACGTATTCTAACTAGAGACCTAGGACTAAGGAGTGGATAAAAGGCTAGGGTTCAAGAGATTGAAGCAATTTCTTGTCAGATTGATTGTCCTGTACTCATCCTAGGTATGTAAGGATAAACTAAAGCATGGATATTGTTCTTCCAAGTGCCCCATGATTGTGATGGGTTAATTTGTGAATGAATTGAGTCCCCGTGATTTTGTTCTTGAGATGTTTCCTTAAATTTAACATATTTTTACATAATATTGCGTAATTAATATTTTCTATGAACTTGTTTCTTGAACAAATAAGTTTAGACTATTTACTTCATAAACCCTCATGCTATTTGGACTAATATTAGATGTACATGACTAAAAATTGAGTCTAGAGCCTTGAATTTGTGAGTGTATGATTGTGATTGGGATGTGAGCACGATGATAGGCTTAATGAAACTTAATAGTCCTTTATATCTTCAAAATTGAACCCAACTGAATGGTTTCAACTAAATGTTGTCACAAATGATTGTCCCAACTACTCCTAAATGATTGAGAATGATTTGAAGATTGATTGATTAGATAAAATTGATAAACTGATAAGAGTCCATATGAAACTTATTGATTGGTTGATTGGAATTGATTGTCTTATGAGGATTAAGTCATGGGAGGAGCATCGAATACCTAATTGGGTAAGAGTAAGTAATAACTCAAATCCGATAACTATATAGCCAATGTAGGAGAGGATAAAACTGTTAAAGTTGAATATTTCCCTTTATTTTAATATTCAGAAAAGATAGGACTTGATTGATTCATTGGATCCTTAATTGGATGATTTTTCCTTTAACCTGGAAAAGTACTGGATGGTTGTGGCAACAACAATGAGCTTATTATACGACTATTGGCTATAAGAGAAACTCCCATATAGTTCTTGATAGTACTCTGATTGGATTGAATTATATATGATTGGTCTATGTCTAAACCTTACTCTTGCTTTAGACTTATGACATCCTAATTAAATTCCTCATTTTTCTGATTTGAGATATCTGAACTGGTATTAATCTACCTTGATGCAAGTTTCATTCTGCCATATTGCATACTCTTTCATGTGCTGACGTTCATTTGGGCCTGCATCATTTCTTGATGTAGAAATAGGTTCTAGAGATCATCAACAGGTACACCGTTGAGGATCTGTTCACATTTAGCTGATTGGTGAGTCCTCCCCTGTATTCGAAGGATACCACTTATGTTATTCCTACTTTGAGTTTAGTATTTCTTTCCACATTGATTTGAAATAGTCATTAATCTGTCATCGGCGCCACTTAGATAATTGATATAAGCTTTATAGTCTAGATAGAGATGGGTTGATTGAGTATTTTATTCCTGGAATTATGCTTGTTGGTGACACACTCAATAAAACTTGTTCACCAACCAGAAATGTCATGTCTCTTACCTTGTGATCCATATACTTTTTTTGTTTGCTTTGGGCCGCCAAAAGCTTGGTGTGAATACCCCCTGCCTTTTACTGAGTTTCTCTTATGATATCAACACCTAAAGGCTTTACTTCACCTGCCTCAAACGACCCTAAGGACGATTGTAACAATCTGGAATGTCGTTATTTAAAAAGAGGCTTCATGAGAAAATACTTGAGATGAAGGGATGGAAATTTTGGGAATTAAGCTTGATTTGAACTAGTGTCATCCCACCATAAAGGGATTATTCCCATCACAACGCCACTACCATATAGGGATGAGGGCCGCCATAGCGGGATTGTTGGGGCATAATCTCTAAAAAGTGAACTCTTTTATTCTCTTTCAACCCTTCAGTGGTAAAATAGACGGGGTTTCATCCTAAAAACCCCAAACAGCTGCTCTAGGCTTGGGAAGAAAAGAGAGAAGGGATATTAGCATAAGGAGGGCTATAACCCATGGATTTCACACCTACCTTTTTTGTTTCAACTCTCAGAAGTCAAATATTATGCTGGACTTTTTTAGGAGCTGCTTGGCACCCATGTAGGCTAGGTTTTCTTAACTGAGTAGTTATAGACCTGTTTCTCATTACTTAAAATATCGTAGATTGATGAGAGATTTCATGTCTAGGCCCTCGGGCATAGAGTTTGGATGATTAAAGGTTGTTGTCTATTGTTTCCTAGGGAGAAAGTGTATTATGTGGGTGTGACCTTTATGTAACTAGAGTAGGTGGCTAGTTATTGATTTATAACTCAAATAACTTCTCTTGAGATGGTTTGTAATTCTTGAGAACCAGAGCGTTTCTATAAAGGGGTTCATTACTGGCCTATGGCTATGTGTAGACACAGGTTATATACATACGTATTTATGTTTATATAATTGCCCATGTGAATTATTGGTGTAATGCATCCTTGTGCTTACAAAATAAAGAAAAACATAAAAAAAGGTAAGAAATAGGAAATATTATTTGTTAAATGTCCAAATGAGAAAAACCCACAAACCCATTTTAACTGGTCAACTAGGGGAAGGGATGTCCTACACAGACCCGCTTACCAAACCATGCCTTGTTCATATAGAGATACTCTTGGAAGTCCTCTAACATAAGATAGGAAATCTCTTACAGGGGGGAAACGCAGCAAAGATGACCTTGGTGGTCTTCCACATCCGGGCCATTAGGCGATCCTGTGCAACGTTCTTCCTCTTCTGCCAAGATAGCTCCATGGGGAGCATCTCATTTTCCTTGGTAGTAGCTCCAATAGAGACACATCCCACAGATCTCCGGACGACGGCCAAGTCCTCCACCGTACGATGGCCGGAGAATAGGTGTTATGACTTGGAGGGAGGGGTATCAGAATTTTTATTATCATCATCCACCTCTGTTACTGCTCGGCTACTTCTGACCTAGCCTACCTTAGTTTTCTTTTTCACTTGGAAGAGGCCAACTTGAAAAAATGAGAGTGAAAAAGGGGATACATAGGCAGTGCCTCAATATAATCCATGAAAGGTGCTTTGAGTTGCTTATAGAGTGTCATCACCATACCTGGTAGAAAGAACACCTTCTTATTGCCTTGATAGAGGTTCTTCCACTTGGACACTATTTGTGCCCCACATTTATCCTAATCCCCTTTATGGGACAACCCACAACAGAATCCCGAGGGTAAGTCACGTCGGTGAGATTGCCTAACATACAAATTTTCTGAGCAACCAAGGTCAGCCATCTCATGGCTTCTACTAAGAACTATGAACTTATAATGCCATCGGTGGTGGGCTAATAGACCTGATCACAAAATTCCTCCCCAACCAGTGTGTCCCTTAGCCATGTAATATCTATCTCCTTTAGCTTAACACCGTACTCTACATCGGAGAGCTCTGACACCTCTCGTACTGCATTTTTAGACTAGGTGTCTATCGGGACGTGTACCTCTAGGATACAAATGTTAAGATTGGTATCACCCCAATGTATAGTAGGAAGAAAGGTGTAAAAATCCCTCACCCAACCAGTGAGCACGATGGCGAGAGCCTCCACTAGCGGGACCTAATCGAACTCCTATAATCTATCATGAAAGGCGGGTGCCTTCTCCACTACACCAAGCATGTGAAAGGCCCTCTCGTATAAAAATATTTCCTCTAGTAGTCGTGGTTTCTTTCCCCACTAGGTTTAGTAGGAAACCAGACAAAAGGTAACACTACCTCATTGTTATCAGCCATCATTGTAAAAGACCTACAATTGCATGGAGAGATATGTTAGAACTTATCGAGGTAGGGGGACTATGTTTAGAAAAGGGAATTTTAAACTTTGATTGGCTAGGAGGCCAATGTTACACTACTTCTCACTGTAGCGGGAGTGACCTTGCTACAGTAGCCCCCTCTACAATATGAGCAAGCTGCTACAACAGCCTTTATCGTGATCAAGGCTTCAAAGGGTGTATAAAAACTCCCATCTTTGCACTTTTTACTTCAGATCAGTATTCCTAAAGTACATACTATCTAAATACATAAAGTTTTGGGCATTATTTCCCATGAATAGTACACAAATCTAAGTTTTCAACCCAGATGAATATACATCTTCCCCACCAATTCGAAACCATTTCTGTCCCTATTTCCCATAATCCCTACACTGAGAATGTTATAGAGACATTGTAAACATAAGGAAAGTGTCCATGCTACCAATATTCCATAAAATCAAGCAACCTATTTAAAGTTTTGTAAAAACAACCCAAGGCTATACTACTCAATCGATTCTTAGCATACGATAATCACTAAGTAATGAAATAATGGGAGAAGGGAATGAGATCCTTATCTTAGATTTGACATTCAGAATGGAGTGATCGAGAGAGAATTTGGGAGTTTGAGGAGTAAAAAGATGAAATAGGAAAAAAAACCTCTTTTTTCCCCTATTAACTAACCCCGGCGTCCCGCCATAGTGGTAGGGATGTCGCTATAGTAGCATTGCAACAATGGGATAATGATGCTACAATGGAGTCTGACCTGGGATGAGGGATGTCGAAATTTTCATAGTTCTGTTACTCTTCTTAGCTTATTCTATCGGCAAGGTCCATCTATAATGAAGCATAGGGGTGTGAGATTCTTCCTACGTCATGATGGTGTCGCACTATTAGTTTGAAAAACTCTCTGACCAATTCATGCCCACATGTCTGTGTTATCATTCATGGATGAACGATGGGTAAATTTGTATCTACTATAATAATCTGAAACATCGTTATTTATAAAAATACTTCATGTGAAAGCACTTGAGATAAAGGGAAAAAAATCATGAATTAATTGATTTGAACTAGTGTCATCTCGCTGTAGCAGAATAAGGGCCTCAATAGCGATATCGTCGGGGCAGAATCACTAAAACATGAACTCTTTTATTCTTTTTCAACCCTTCAATGGTAAAATAGATGAGAGTCACCCTAAAAAACCCCATACATCTACTATGGTCTTGGGAAGAAGGGAGAGAAGGGATCTTAGCGCAAGGAGGGATACAACCCACGAATTTTAGGCCTATCTCTGTCGTTTCACCTCCTAGAAGTAAGCAATTATGCTAGAATCCTTCTGTAAGATCCCAGAAGTTAGAAGGACAAACAAAAGAAAATGATGTAGAAAAAGGTTGTAAAAAATTATTGGTGTAGATTCCTATAAGTCAACCGAAGGTACGTAAGAAGTTCTACGGACTGTAAAAAGGCAACCGTAGAAAGCCCAGCAGTTGAGAAAATTTTGAAGTCTAAGACGGTTGAAGTTGACAAACTATATAGGTATTGATAAGACGAAAGAAATTCTCTTATAAGGGAGTCTTGAGGAATAAAATTTCAGTAATTGTCTGGTCACTCTACGAAGAGGACCTATGGATCGAAAAAGTTTCTATAATCCGTAGGATCGACCTGTAGGAAGTGATTAGAGAAACAGGATTTCTAATGTTTGAAAGTTTGCCAGGATGAGGGGTCTTTACGACCTATAGGACATTCAATGACAATAGATTAGACTCGTAGAAGGGTCTTGGAAGTTGGGGCATTTTCAGGGTTTCAGAATTTTTACTACGAGCAAGTAGGACGGTACGTAGGAGGGTTGACGGATCGTAGACTCCAGTCATAGGATAGAGTCTTGAGATTTGAAGTTTTTCCAAGTGTTGGAGTGATTGACGATCTATTCCTACAACCAGTCAAAAGACTTACGACCCGTAGATCACTCCGGCTAGATTTAATAAAGGACATTCTAGCCTTTTTTTATTATTTTAGCTATGCACCTGCATATGTTAGGGTATTATGCAAAGCCTATAACTACCTAGATCCTTCAAATTACCACTATTTCCTCTTAGTTTCTTAAAATAACTCTAAGGCATCAAGAATTCTCTCCCAAAGGGCTCTTCTTCTTCATCAAGCTAAGGTTCTAAGGTTCAAAGATTTTCTTTAGACTTTCAAGTTGATCTTCATCAAGGTTTGTGAAAATTCATCCATGGATCCTTTCCATCCATGGGGTCCCAAAGTTTTCCTCTCTTTTGTATCAATTTCAATTCTCCAAATTCTAGAGATGTGATCAAATTGCATATAGATCAAATTAATTATGATTTATTTCAATTACAATGGCTCATTCATGCAGGATTTCAATTGAATTGCATGTTTTTAATGTATTTTACAATGACCCATATATTACGTTATGAATTTTATATTTCAAGCTATAAATTTACGATCAAGGAATTATGTATAATTTACAAAAGTTATGTATGATGATTCAAGTATGTTTTCACGTATAAAACCATGAATTGTGAAAGGTTTTCTCACAATATGCAAGTTATGATGATTTAGAAGCTTATAAAGGTACGTATTCACAAGTTTAAGTTATGATCATGGTCTTCAAGGAGCTATTCTTATGTTATATTTCCATGCTATTGAATTGGTTGATTTACGTTTCCTAATGACTATGTTTTATCTATTTTGTTGGGATTAACTTAGCACTGAGTGAATTTTATGGTGGGGATCCATGAGGGAACCCTAGTAGCAATTATTAGTTCCTAAACTACATGCCACCATAGGTTTGCCTTTATGGCCTAGCTAGTGGATCCATATATAGCTCATGTTATGTTATGTTTATGATATGGAGTCTAGCTTGGCAAGTAGCCTCTCTCTTCTCGGTGTGGGATTTACATCGGATTTTATGTTATAACTCACATGGTCTTACATGTCAGTTAAAGTTAATAGCCTATGTATTTATATGTTATGTTCTATAAGCTATTATGATAATGTTGTATTATGCATTAACCACATGTTTACGATCTTCATTACTTTCAAGTTTAATTCATGTTTTCAAGCTATTGGTCATGCATCTCATGCTCATATTAACTATGTCATATTATCATTGTTTATGCATGCTTCTCACATACCTAGTGCATTCCATATACTAAGGCATACTTTTCCTATAATGTATCATAATGTAGGGTCGGACGATTTTTACGTACACTCCACTAATGATTAGAATTTGATATTATTCTCTCATTGTTGGTGAGTCCTCAAGATTCGAGGATATTACTTTTATCTTTGATTTCTCTTTATGATGTTTACTTCTATATTTTAGGTTATCCAGGAGCTTGTCTTATGCCTCCATCTAACTAGTAGAGGCATGTTAGATATTATGGAGTCTATGTTGTCTTCTTTCCATTAGAGTTTGAATTTTATTCCTCTTTTATAAGGACATTTATGCTTAGAATTTTATTCTGCTTTTAAGATAATTCTTATGATGTCTTAATACCTTATGTATACTCATATATGATATACAAAGAGGCTTGCTTAGGTTCTTTCGGGATTCTAATCACCGTGTCACACCTAGGGCCTAGCTTAAATCGTGACAAACTTGGTATCAGAGCATAAGGTTTAAGATGTCCTAGGGAGTCTAGCATGTCACATCAAGTAAAGTCTTATTCATCGGTGTAAAGTGCGCCACATCTATCAATATGAGGTTATGAGGCATTTAGGAAAGTTCACTTCTTCATCATTCCTATGTTGTGTGATAGAATTGAAATCTAAGGTTTTTTCCTCTAACGCTTTCTCTTTGCGATTATAGAATCGTGCCTCCAAGAAGAATTCCCGTAAGAAGGAATGTCAATAAGGAGAAACACGCTTCCTAAGCTCCAAATGAAATCTTTAACGAGCAAGTCTCTTATGTGGAATTTCGAGCCACTTTTCAAGTTCTTGCTCAATCCATGGTGGCTCAAGACAAGACAGAGGTGGTATCTCCCATGAACCCAAATGTGGGTACGGTGGTAAGTCAGGTTCGTAATTTCACTCGGATGAACCCTTCCGAATTCCATGGCTCTAAGGGTTCTAAGGTTCAAAGCTTTTCTTTAGACTTTCAAGTTGATCTTCATCAAGGTATATGGGGATTCGTCCATGGATCCTTTTCATCCATGGAGTCCCAATTTTTTTCTCTTTTTAATCAATTTCAATTCTCCAAATTCTAGAGTTGTGATGAAATTGCATATGGGTCAACTCAATTATTATTTATTTCAATTACAATGGCTCATTCATGCAAGATTTCAATTGAATTGCATTTTTTCAATGTATTTTACAATGACCCATGCATTATGTTATGAATTTCATATTTCAAGCTATGATTTTATGATCAAGGATTTATGTATGACTTATGAAAAGTTATGTGTAATATTTCAAGTATATTTTCAAGTATAAAACCATGAATTGTGAAAGGTTTTCTTACAATATGCAACTTATGATGATTTTGATGCTTAGAAAGGTAAGAATCCACAAGTTTAAGTTATGATCATGATTTTCAAGGAGCTATTCTTACATTATATTTTTATGCTATTGGATTTGCTGATTTGCCTTTCCTAATGACTATGTTTTATGTAATCCATTGTGATTAACATAGCACCAAGCAAACTTTATGGTGGGGATCTACGAGGAAACCACAGTAGCAACCATTAGTTCCTAAACTACGTGCCACCATAGGTTTGCCTTTGTGTCTTAGCTAGTGGATCAACATATATCTCATGTTATGTATGTTTATGATATAGAGTCTACCTTGACAAGTAGCCTCTCTCTTCTCGGTATGAGAGTTTCATAAGGTTCCATGTTATAGATTATATGGTCTTACATGTTGGTAAAGGTTAATATCTCACATATGTATATGTTATGTTCTATAAGCTCTTATGATAATATTTTATGATAAATGACCATATGTTTACGATCTTAAAATGCTTTCAAGTTTTATTCATGTTTTCAAGCTATTGGTTATATATCTCATGCTCATATTATCATTGTTCATGCATGTTTCTCACATACTTAGTGCATTTTATGTACTAACGCATATTTTTTCTACATTGTATCATTATGTAGGGTCAGATGATCTTCACGTAAAATCCACTTATGATTAGAGTTTGATATTATTCTCTCATTATTGGTGAGTCCTCAAGATTCGAGGACAAGACATTTATATGCCATTGATCTTTATGACGTTTACTTCTATATTTTGGGTGAGCTAGGAGCTTGTCTTATGCCTCCACCTAGACTAGTAGAGGAATGTTAGATGTAATGGAGTTTATGTTGACTTCTTTCCATTAGAGTTTGAATTTGATTCCTGTTTTATCGAGAAATCTATGCTCAGACTTTTATTACGTTTTTTATGATGATTCTTATTATATCTTAACTACCTTATATATGCCCATTTGTGATATGCAAAGAGTCTAGGTTGGGGTCTTCCAGGATTCTAATCGTCGTGTCACACCAAGGGCCTAACTTAGGTGTGACACCTTCAGTAGCTGTTTGGCACCCAGGTAGCCTAGATTTTCTCAATTGAGTAGTTATAAACATGTTCTTATTATCGTGTATTGTTGACTAGAGCAGAAGTGTATTATGTGAGTATGACCTTTCTATAACTAGAAGCAGGTAGCTAGTTCATGATTGATAACTTGAGTACCTCTTGTTGAGCTGGTAGGTAATTCCTGAGAACCAGAGCATATCTATAAAGGGATATATTACTGTCCTATTGATATATGTAGACATAGGCTATATAAATACGTAGGTATGTGTTTATGTGAATGCCCATGTGAATTACTGGTGTAATGGATACCTAAGGAATAATTTTTGAATGTGAATAACTTCGTGTTGGTAATCTCTTGCAATGAACCTATCTGATTTACCGATGGTCTCAAGTATGGTTGTTGGATTATGAATTATGATTGTGATGCCTGAATTCATGTGGATCGAATGCAACATCGGCATATATTTAGATCGAATACCACGTCGGTACAATTAGAATGGGTGTCACGCCAGCACATTATTGGATTAGATACTATGCTGGTACACTAACTATATTTGGGATTGGGTACAATGTTGATAAACTAACAGTTTGGGTGTGGATTCTATGAGAGGACCATTAATTTACACTATTGTATTGTGATTGATTATGCTCATGCATGTATAAAGAAATGAAGGCAGGGACTGGAAGTTTGAGTGGTTATATTCATCATGAGGTAATGTATTGTCTTCTTAGTATATGATGCATCTTGTTGTGGTTTACTAAATAGCCAAGGGCTAGAGTTTTGATGTGATAGCGTGAGCAAAAGTGGTAGACTGATTAGACAATGTTAGTGGTGGCCTGTATTCAAAAATTCCTTTACGTGATAGAAGGGCTAGGCTACGATCCAATAAGTGCTAGGCTTAAAAAGAAATAGAAGGTTAAGGGGGTGGTATGATAAATATAAACATCCATAATAAAATAAGACCAAGGATTGAATTCAAGTGTGCTGGTGGTGATTAGTGTAGTTGGGGTGGTTCATTTTCTTATTGCATGTTTTCTTCTAAATGTTTACTTTATATTATATAGTGGGTTTTGGATTGACAGATGATGCCTACCAGTACGTATTATTTGTACTGATACTACTCTTACTATGCCACTTAGCATAGTTTGGTTGTAGGATCAATATTATTTCTTAGGTGAAGAAGATGATGATCTCAGACAGATTCTACTCTTTATTTCCTTATGGTGGGAGTTGTGTCTTATTGTTCATATATTGTATTCTTAGAAGCTCTTGTACCTGTTAAGACTAGTTCTTTGGGAATGTCAGTAAGTTTTCTTTCAAATTAACTTGTAGTTTAAAATCAATATATGGTAATTTAAAAACTCTTTCAGGCTGTTATCTTACTATTCATTTATTTTCCTCATGTTATAACAATTTGGGGATTAAGGGTTCTCCTACCTAGGTGTTAGAGTAGGTGCATCCACGGCCCAGTGGGTTGGGTCATAACAATAATCTAGGTCTACTCCCATAAAGTGCCTCAAACGGGTCATATCAATGCTAGAGTGATAAATATTGTAGTAAGAGAACTCACATAAGAGTAAGAACTGATCCAAATGCCCCCCAAAGTCAATTCAACATGCTATCGGCATGTCCTCCAATGCTAGAATTGTTCACTCTAACTATACATCAATCTGAGGATAAAAGGTTGTGTTGAAAGTGAGTTGACTGCCCAGCTCTTCATGTAACTTGCCCCAGAATTTCGAGGTAAACTCTGTACCTCTATCTAAAATGATAGAGAGACGCACCTCATGCAACTACACTATTTCCTTGACATGGAACTTTACCAATTGCTGGTCGTTGTAGTCCACTCCGAATGGAATAAAGTGAGTTTATTTATGCAATTGATCCATGATGACCCAAATTGAATCATAATTCCTAAAGGTCATAGGGAGACCTACCATGAAATCTATGGCTATCCCTTCCAACTTCCACTCAGGAATGGGCATCCTCTGAAGAAAACTTGCAAGCCTTTGGTACTCATACTTCACATGTTAATAATTCTAACACATGGATAAATACTATGATATGTCTCTATTCATTTAAGGCCACTAATAAAGACACCTCAAATCTCGATATATTTTGGTTACACCCAGATGAATCAAATACCACAAACCATGGGTCTCTGCCAACACATTCTAAATCAATTCAACAACCCAAGGAACACAAATCCTTCCTTTGAAACTTAGTATTCCCCACGCATCATGAGTGACATCCTGGACTCTCCAGTCACCACCTTGTTTCAAATCTTGTTCAATTACTCATCTTTAAATTATTTTTCCTTGATGTCCTCAATAAATATAGATTTGACCTTAATACCCCACCCTTCTCTAAAATACCCAAGTGTATGAACTTGGTTATTAGTTTATGAATTTCTTTAGCCAAGGGCTGCTTAGACACCCCTAAGCAAGCCAAACTTCCCATGTTAACTGTCTTTCAACTCAATGTATGTGCCTTTATATTGGCCTTACCTAGATGATACTGAATGGTCAGTAATAATCCTTGAGCAACTACATCCATCTACCCAGCCTCAGATTCAAATCCTTCTGGGTAAACACATGTTGCAGACTTCAAAGCCTGAATCTATCTAGCCGAGGGTCACTTTGACACACTTAAGCAAGTTAGAATACCCATGCTAACTTTCTTTCAACTCAATGCATATGCTACCACATTAGCATAACCTAGATGGTACTGAATGGTGATATCATAATCTTTGAGTAACTCCATCCATCTCCGCTACCTCAGATTCAAATCTTCCTAAGTAAAATGTGATATAGACTTCATTGGTCAGTGAACAAGTCACACTTGACACCATAGAGAGAATGTCGCAAGATCTTGAGAGCAAACACTATCGCTATCAACTCCTGGTCATGTGTCGGATAATTTCTCTCATGAATTTTCAACTATCGTAAAGCATAGGCTATTACATTCTTGTCATGCATTAATACAGCACCTAAGCCTGAACGTGAAGCATCATAATAAACAATAAAGTCTTACTTTCAACTGGAATGTCAGGATAGGTGTTGTAGTTAGAAGGGTCTTGAGATTTTGGAAGCTCTCCTCACACTTATCATACCATTCGAAAGGTACCTCATTTTGAGTCAACCTTGTTAAATGCATAAAGATGCAGTAAAATTCTTCACGAACAGTCAATAGTAGTTGGCAAGCCCCACAAAACTCCTAACCTCAGTTACAGAACTAGGTCATACCTAGTTCTTAACTACCATAATATTTTGGGGACCTACCATCACCCCTTCATTTGAAACCACGTGCCCTAAAAAGGCAACAAAAGACAATCATAACTCACACTTGGAGAATTTTTTTGTTTCCCTGGGATACCCAGAACAATACATAGATGATCTGTATGTCCTTCCCTACTCTTTGAATAGATCAAGATGTCATTAATAAACACAAGCACAAAAGAGTCAAGAAATGGTTTCAATACCCCATTCATCAAAATCATGGAGGTTGCAAGTGCATTAGTCAATCCAAATGACATTACTAAGAACTCATAATGCCCATACCGAGTTTTGAATTCCATTTTAGGTACATCCTCAAGCCTAATATTTAGTTGATGGTAGACTAATCTTAGATTAATTTTTCGAGAAGACTAAAGCACTGTCACGACCTAGCCCCGTAGGCCGTGACTAGTGTCCGAATTGGACACTCGTATACACACATATTATCTATTATCAATCGACAATTAAACACGATATAGAATTTATATGGGTAGCACATTGTCTCAAACGGTCACTTATATATATACCAAAATCAGCTATTTATTGGGGAGTCTTAATTGTCAAAAATAAGATAACATAATACGTAAGCCGACAAGGCTTTCACTCCAAATGTAAATGTCCAAAAACATAAGCCATACTAGTACACCAGACAACATCTACATACAACCCGCTCATGTGTCTACAGACCTCTAAGAGGATTAACAATAGCATATGACGAGACAGGTCCCCGCCGTACCCCCAAAATACACAAATATATACATTATAAGGATTAGTACCAAAAGTTTAGGCTCCGAGACAATGGAGCACTTCAACACGTTGAGTAGAATCCTAAGGTGGCGGCTCTCCAAAATGAGTATCTGTACCTGCGGGCACGAAACGTAGCCCCCCGAAGAAGGGGGTCAGTACGAAATATGTACCGAGTATATAAAGCATAAAAATATCGTAAAGAAGGTCACATCTGAAATAAAGATTCAGGAGTCAAGTATCATAATCAATAAATCACTGTACCTGTGTCTTATAAAATAAAGACATGCATATCATCATCATATATCGTACCTGGCCCGTTATGGGACTCAGTGTCATAATTATATCAATATATCGTCATATGTATATATATACCATACCCGACCCTCTAGCAAGGGACTCGGTGAATAGAGTAGTGTACACTGATACCGTACCCGGCCCATTATGGGACTCGGTGCCATAATCATATCGTCATATCATTATAATATCATATTATCATATCACGTACCCGGCCCTCTAGTAAGGGACTCGGTGAATAATGTAGTGGAATCCATACATGATAACATATCTGGCCTATCGTAGGACTCGGTGAGTAATACCATAACAATATGCACGAATAAGGTATCATTAGCAACCTTGTGAAATTTGATCATTATCGGAGACTTAATAGAATAAGCAAAATAGTCCATCATTTGAAACCCAAGACAATAGTCATTATGAATCACACCAATTATGGATTACACTAAAATATAAATTATACCACAACATGAGTTATACCAACTAGGATGGCTGGAATCATACACATAAGTCAAGACATAACAATATAAATTTTGAAAATCAAGAACGGTAGCCATCCGAGTATATCTACGAATAAGAGTTTCTTTGGAATTTAAGCATACGTCATTCGTTCGTTTCATATGGATCATGCCAAAAGAAGAAAATGTTAACTTTACATACCTTTAGCGTTTATACGTATATGTTGTCCAATATTGTCTCAACCTATATTAAAACGTTAAGCACTATGATTAAGCTATGGACAAGAATAAAACGTAGTCTATCGTTAGTAGGTTATTTCTAAAAAAAAATTGGACAGCAC
Organism: Solanum dulcamara; assembly: GCF_947179165.1. Lineage (NCBI taxonomy): Eukaryota > Viridiplantae > Streptophyta > Magnoliopsida > Solanales > Solanaceae > Solanum > Solanum dulcamara. The sequence goes on from NC_077246.1 coordinate 63,979,052, forward strand.
CTCCCCTATACCGCTCACTTTTCCCACTTTCAAACCAGCCATATAATCATCAACCAACATCAACAATCCAAAATATTGACACAAAATAAGATTTATTATTCATGTTACCAAAGCAGTAAATTCGGAAAGTCAAGTACCTCACGTTGTATCTAAATTTTGAAAATGAAAACGGCAAAACTGGACTTTATAACCTTCATGAAACATTTAGATATCTGTCTTAAGTTTCCAATGCAAAAGCAATCAACTCAAAATTCATTTTCTACAAAGAGATATCATCAAAATACGAACAGCTATACATGAAGGAATTTTCAATCCAGAATCTGGACAGAATTTGTCTTATGATTCATGCTCCATTTTCGATATAATAACAGTAGATATAGACTACGAAATAAACATAAGAGTTGTAGGTACGTGTATTAGATTTCCAAAACATGTTTAATATCTAAAATCAAAGGTCTACACAATGAGATATTCCAGAATTACTACCAGCTACTCAATTCCAAAAACGGGTTTGAACATTCACAATCTTCATACACCTTTTTCCTCCAAATTCAAGAACAACAACTCATCAACAACATCAAAACAATATCAACCATTATTATACATCATCACTAAGATAATTCCATCTATTTAATCTACCTAAAACAACCCTTTAACCCATAACTCTCAACAAATCACCAAACTAGTTTATAACACTATTTTCTCCATTCTAATCCGTTAAAACTCTAACTAAACTTGTTAACAATGAAAAGGAGACTTTAATATTACCTTAAATTTGCAGCACCACATAAAATCTTCTCTTTATTGGCTGATTTCTAGCTCAAATTGAAGCCAACGCGACGTACAACAATTTTCTCTTCATGAGCTTCGGATTTCGGGACTTGAATTTTGGTCGGATTTGAGATTTCTCTCAAGAACTCCCTTTCTCTCTCTCTCTGGAAATTTCCAGAATTATGTTGGTCTAAAGTATGAAGGAATAGTTACAAAAAATCAGATTTAATTTCGTGGGCATTGGGCCTGACCCGAATTAGAATTGGGTTGGGCCGAATTCACTATTTAGTTTGGCCTGTCAGACTTAAAACGTCTATATCTTATTACTCCGATATCACATTTCGTCCCACGACCTATGGTTGGAAATATATTTCAATTATCTACAACTTTCATGTTGAGAGTTTTCCCAAATTCTCAAATTATAAAGAGGTTATGGCCTCCCGAAGTCAGCTTATCCGAAACGTGACTTTAAGAAAAACATATTTGATGACTTCTATTTTGATTTGGCTTAAGGGTCCTTCTTGAGATGTATTTTACTACACATAAATTATTCATTTAACTTGGCATCTACAACAAATCATGTCCTTTTAAAATTCAAAATTAAAAGTCCTTGAATTTATAATCGTTAGCTTACGAATAATCCAAAATGCAAAAATACGGAATGTAAAATTCTTCCCCCTTTTAGAACATTCGTCCTCGAATGTTAAACCCGCCTCATAAAGTCTTATAAGAGATTTGGGGGAATAGTCCTTTTTTTTTCTTTTTTTTTTGCAACAACAAATAGTTTCATATGTCAATTAATATAGTTAATCGAAAGGTTTAGATTACCTGTAGGCGTAGAAAACAAGTGAGGATACTTATCCTTCATCTCTTCCTCGGCTTCCCAGGTCATCTCTTCTCTATTGTTATTTCTCCATAATACTTTGACGGAAGCCACATCCTTAGTACGTAACCTTCTGACTTGGCGATCAAGTATAGCTATAGGGTTTTCCTCTTAAGAAAGCTCCTCCGTCACCTGGATATCATCCATGGGGAATACTTTAGAAGGATCACCAATGCATTTGCGAAGCATCGACACGTGAAAAACAGGGTGCACTGCTTCCAAATTAGATGGTAGGTCCAACTCATATGCAACCTTGCCTATTCTACGAGTAACCTGATAAGGGCCAATGTAGCGCGGGCTAAGCTTTCCTTTCTTACCGAATCTCATTACCCCCTTCATGGGTGACACCTTCAAAAACACCCAATCACTAACCTGAAACTCTAAGGGTCGACGTCGATTATCTGCATATGATTTCTGTCGACTCTGGGCTGCTAATAACCTTTCCATAATAAGTTTGACCTTATCAACAGCTTGTTGAATCATATCGGGTCCGATTAACTTAGCCTCACCAACATCAAACCAACCAATAGGTGACCTGCACTTCCTGCCATATAAAGCCTCATACGGTGCCATCTAAATGCTAGAATGGTAGCTGTTATTATAGGCAAACTCAATAAGTGGCAGATGGTCATCCCAACTACCTCTAAAGTCAATAATACATGCCCGTAACATATCTTCTAGCGTCTGAATAGTGCGTTCAGCCTGCCCATCAGTCTGAGGGTGAAATGCTGTACTAAGATTTATTTGTGTTCCCAATCCCTTCTGAAATGATCTCCAGAAGCTAGCTGTAAACTGAGCCCCTCTGTCTGAGATAATAGATATGGGAATCCCATGAAGTCTTACTATCTCTTTGATATATAACCTTGCATAGTCCTCCGCTGAATATGTAGTTCTAACCGGAAGAAAGTGGGCTGATTTTGTCAGCCTATCTACAATCACCCATATGGAATCATACTTCCGTGGAGTGCGAGGTAAGCCTGTAATAAAATCCATATTAATTGCTTCCCACTTCCAAGTCGGGATTTCTATCTCTTGTAATAGTCCGCCAGGCTTCTGATGCTCAATTTTAACTTGTTGGCAGTTTGGGCACTGGGCTACAAACTTTGCTATATCCTTCTTCATGCTATTCCACTAGTATAAATATCTAAGGTCATGATACATCTTTGTCGACCCTGGATGCACAAAATACCGGGCATAGTGTGCCTCTCCCAAAACCTGTTGTCGTAGCCCTATAATCTCAGGTACGCATAATCTGCCTCTATATCTTAGCACTCCGTCAGGTGTGACCTCGAATGGGGTCCTTTCCTTTTGAAGGGTTTCATCCCGGTACTATGCCAGAATAGGGTCTTCATACTGGCGTTGCTTTACCGCTTCTATGATAGAGGATTCAGCAACTCCTCGAATAAAAACTCTACCATCACTAGAATCAGCAAAACGGACTCCAAGGTTAGCTAACTCGCAAATATCACGGACTATCTTTTCTCGTTCTGGTTGTACATCTGCCAGGCTACCCATGGATTTACGGCTAAGTGCATCTGCTACAACATTTGCTTTCCCTGGGTGGTATAGAATATTAGCATCATAATCTTTCAGCAACTCTAGCCACCTTCTCTGTCGCAAATTCAGGTCCTTCTGCTTAAAGATGTATTGAAGACTTTTGTGGTCCGTATAGATATCAATATGTAAACCATATAAATAATGCCTCCATAGTTTCAAAGCATGAATTACTGCTGCTAATTCCAGATCATGAGTTGGATAATTTCTTTCATGCTTCCTTAACTGTCGGGAGGCATAAGCTATGACTCTACCATGTTGCATCAATACACAACCTAACCCAACACTAGAAGCATCACAATAAATAACATAGCCATCTGGTCCTTCAGGAAGGGTTAGAACTGGGGCCGTAGTCAACTTGTCTTTCAGCAACTGAAAACTTTGTTCACAGGCATCGGTCCATTGGAACTTAATGGCCTTTTGAGTTAGCCTTGTTAAAGGTGATGAAATTGAAGCAAATTTCTCAACGAATCTCCTATAATATCCTGCTAGCCCAAGAAAACTACGTACCTCAGTAGGTGTCGTAGGTCTAGGCCAAGTCTTTACGGCCTCGATTTTCTGTGTATCTACTCGAATACCATCAGCTCCAATAATGTGCCCCAAGAATGCTACTGAAGTCAACCAGAATTCACATTTAGAAAACTTAGCATACAACTTCTGGTGCTGGAGCACCCCAAGTACCTTTCTCAAATGTTCTACGTGCTCCCCTTCCGATCGTGAGTAGACCAGAATATCATCAATAAATACAATCACAAATAGGTCTAGGAATGGCTTGAACACTCGGTTCATAAGATCCATAAACACTGCTGGGGCATTGGTCAGCCCAAAAGACATCACCCGAAACTCATAATGCCCGTATCGGGTCCTAAACGCAGTCTTTGGAATATCTGTCTCCTTTACCCGTACCTGGTGATAGCCTGACCGCAAGTCTATTTTTGAAAAACACTTAGCACCCTGTAATTGGTCAAATAAATCATCAATCCTGGGGAGAGGATATCTATTCTTTATTGTCACCTTATTCAACTGCCTATAATCAATACACATTCGTAGTGACCCATCTTTCTTTCTCACGAATAATACCGGTGCTCCCCAAGGTGATATACTGGGCCTAATGAAGCCTTTTTCTAATAGGTCTCGCAGTTGCTCTTTTAACTCCTTCAGTTCTGCGGGTGCCATTTTGTAGGGAGGAATAGATATAGGCTGAGTATCTGGCAATATATCTATATTGAACTCTATCTCCCGCTCAGGAGGAAGACCTGGAAGTTTATCTGGGAATACATCTGTAAATTCGTTAACTACCGGAACTGACTGAAGAGTCGATTCCTCTGCTTCCAAGTTATGGACACGAACCAGATGATAAATATAACCCTTTCTAACCATTTTCCTTGCCTTGAGGTATGAAATAAACTTACCCCTCGGTGATGCTGTATTGCCCATTCATTCTATGACTGGTTCTCCTGGGAATTGGAATCGAACTACTTTTTCTCTACAATCAACATTAGCATAACAAGAAGCTAGCCAATCCATGCCCATAATAACATCAAATTCTGTCATAGCTAACTCTACCAAATCTGCCTAGGTGTGTCGACTATATATAATCACCGAATAATCTCTATATACTTTGTTGGCTATAACAGAATCTCCTACCGGTGTAGCTACCTCAAATGGTTCTATTGATTCAGATTTTATTCCGATTCTACTAGCAACAAAGGGAGATATATATGATAAGGTGGAACCTGGATCTATCAATGCATATACATCCTGCGAGAAAATCGATAATATACCTGTAACCACATTTGGCGATGCCTCCTGGTCCTGTCTACTAGCCAAGGCATATATGCGGTTTGAAGGACCGCTAGAACTGAAAGATCCACCACGGCCTCTACCACGGCCTGCTGTTATCTGAATACCCTACCCCACAGGGCGCATAGCTACAGAAGAAGATGAGCCAACAACTGACCCAGTAGGCTGAGCTGCACTACTTAAATTACCCCTAAATGGACACTCCCTCATAATATGGCCTTGACGGCCACAAGTAAAGCATGCACCTGTAGAAAAACGACATTCTCCAAAATGTGACCTACCACAACGAGGACACCGAGGCAAAGGTGGTCTCGACTGACGCGAACCCCTGTTTATCTGTGAACTTGAAACCCTGGAGCTCTGACCGGATCCTGAATACCCTGTGCTATCGAATCTACTACCTTTGAATTGTGGGGGTGCACTCCGGGCTGGCTTAGAAGGATATCTACTATACTGCTGAGGCTGCCCGCCTTGAAATTCCCCAGAATAACTAGCCGATCTAGCTCTTTTACGCTGGTCTCTATCATGATCTCTATCGGGCTGACGCCCTCTGTGCCAATCTTCTACCCCCTGTGCATATGCCTGTACCCGAGCAATATCCATACCTGGCTGAGAAGCCATTGCCATACAGCTATCAATCAAATAACGATCCAGCCCCATCACATACCGATGCACTCTATCAGCCATGTCAGCTACAATAGTAGGCGCATATCTCGCCAACGAGTCAAACTCAAGGCTATAATCTCTGATGCTCCTGCCATTCTGCCTCAATTGTAAAAACCTGTCTACTCTGGCTCGTCTCATCTCTGGAGGTAGAAAGTGGACAAGGAAGGCCTCCACAAATTCACCCCACACCGCTGGAGGAGCACCCTCGCCCCTAGATAACTCCCATGACTCATACCAATTAACAGCTACATCACGCAGCCGATAGGAAGCTAACTCAACAGACTCTGTCTCAGAAGCCTTAATTATCCTCAACGTACGCTACACCTGTCGAATAAACTCCTGCGGGTCATCCCCGGGCCTTGACCCATAGAACTCTGGGGGATTACAAGTCAAGAAATCACGAACCTTTAAACTATCATGTCTATCAGTATAGTCAACCCCTAACCCATGCCTGCGAGCCTGCCCTGTCGCTATTCTGGTCAGCAACTGAACTGCATCTCTCATAGCCCTGTCCTCTGCCCCAGGCTGAGGAGCTGGAGGCTCAGGTACTGGAGCCTCTAGAGCTGGCGGTGAAGCAACCCCCTGATCCATAGTTGCAGTTGCTGCTGTTCTTTCCTCATATGGCGGCGTAGTAGAGCTCGCCGACTGGAGCACAACCTCAGGCATAGACTGGGCACGGGCCCTAGTAATCCTCGAGGTCCGGCTAGTCTCTCCTGCTACTGACTTTCCCTTTTGGGCAGCTATCGCTTTTCTTGGAGGCATCGCTGTAAATATAATAGTATGTTAGGGAGAAATTATCCTGATAATACAGCTCTATCGCACGATTTAAAGTAAAAGAAATGATAACATCCTAAATGTCCTGTAGCCTCCTGTTTATAGATATGGTGCACAACACACCGATAAATAAGACTCTCATAGACACGGTCTGTAGACATTCCGAGGATGAACTGCTCTGATACCACTTTTGTCACGACCTAGCCCCGTAGGCCGTGACTAGTGTCCGAATTGGACACTCATATACACACATATTATCTATTATCAATCGACAATTAAACACGATATAGAATTTATATGGGTAGCACGTTGTCTCAAACGGTCACTTATATATATACCAAAATCAGCTATTTCTTGGGAGTCTTAATTGTCAAAAATAAGATAACATAATATGTAAGCCGACAAGGCTTTCACTCCGAATGTAAATGTCCAAAAATATAAGCCATACTAGTACACCAGACAACATCTACATACAACCCACTCATGTGTCTACAGACCTCTAAGAGGATTAACAATAGCATATGACGAGACAGGGCCCCGTCGTACCCCCAAAATACACAAATATATACATTATAAGGATTAGTACCAAAAGTTTAGGCTCCGAGACAATGGAGCACTTCAACCCGTTGAGTAGAATCCTAAGGTGGCGGCTCTCCAAAATGAGTATCTGTACCTGCGGGCACGAAATGTAGCCCCCCGAAGAAGGGGGTCAGTACGAAATATGTACCGAGTATATAAAGCATAAAAATATCATAATGGAGGTCACATCTGAAATAAAGATTCAGGAGTCAAGTATCATAATCAATAAATCACTGTACCTGTGTCTTATAAAATAAAGACATGCATATCATCATCATATATCGTACCTGGCCCGTTATGGGACTCAGTGTCATAATTATATCAATATATCGTCATATGTATATATATACCATACCCGACCCTCTAGCAAGGGACTCGGTGAATAGAGTAGTGTACACTGATACCGTACCCGGCCCATTATGGGACTCGGTGCCATAATCATATCGTCATATCATTATAATATCATATTATCATATCACGTACCCGGCCCTCTAGTAAGGGACTCGGTGAATAATGTAGTGGAATCCATACATGATAACATATCTGGCCTATCGTAGGACTCGGTGAGTAATACCATAACAATATGCACGAATAAGGTATCATTAGCAACCTTGTGAAATTTGATCATTATCGGAGACTTAATAGAATAAGCAAAATAGTCCATCATTTGAAACCCAAGACAATAGTCATTATGAATCACACCAATTATGGATTACACTAAAATATAAATTATACCACAACATGAGTTATACCAACTAGGATGGCTGGAATCATACACATAAGTCAAGACATAACAATATAAATTTTGAAAATCAAGAACGGTAGCCATCCGAGTATATCTACGAATAAGAGTTTCTTTGGAATTTAAGCATACGTCATTCGTTCGTTTCATATGGATCATGCCAAAAGAAGAAAATGTTAACTTTACATACCTTTAGCGTTTATACGTATATGTTGTCCAATATTGTCTCAACCTATATTAAAACGTTAAGCACTATGATTAAGCTATGGACAAGAATAAAACGTAGTCTATCGTTAGTAGGTTATTTCTAAAAAAAAATTGGACAGCACCTCCCCTATACCGCTCACTTTTCCCACTTTCAAACCAGCCATATAATCATCAACCAACATCAACAATCCAAAATATTGACACAAAATAAGATTTATTATTCATGTTACCAAAGCAGTAAATTCGGAAAGTCAAGTACCTCACGTTGTATCTAAATTTTGAAAATGAAAACGGCAAAACTGGACTTTATAACCTTCATGAAACATTTAGATATCTGTCTTAAGTTTCCAATGCAAAAGCAATCAACTCAAAATTCATTTTCTACAAAGAGATATCATCAAAATACGAACAGCTATACATGAAGGAATTTTCAATCCAGAATCTGGACAGAATTTGTCTTATGATTCATGCTCCATTTTCGATATAATAACAGTAGATATAGACTACGAAATAAACATAAGAGTTGTAGGTACGTGTATTAGATTTCCAAAACATGTTTAATATCTAAAATCAAAGGTCTACACAATGAGATATTCCAGAATTACTACCAGCTACTCAATTCCAAAAACGGGTTTGAACATTCACAATCTTCATACACCTTTTTCCTCCAAATTCAAGAACAACAACTCATCAACAACATCAAAACAATATCAACCATTATTATACATCATCACTAAGATAATTCCATCTATTTAATCTACCTAAAACAACCCTTTAACCCATAACTCTCAACAAATCACCAAACTAGTTTATAACACTATTTTCTCCATTCTAATCCGTTAAAACTCTAACTAAACTTGTTAACAATGAAAAGGAGACTTTAATATTACCTTAAATTTGCAGCACCACATAAAATCTTCTCTTTATTGGCTGATTTCTAGCTCAAATTGAAGCCAACGCGACGTACAACAATTTTCTCTTCATGAGCTTCGGATTTCGGGACTTGAATTTTGGTCGGATTTGAGATTTCTCTCAAGAACTCCCTTTCTCTCTCTCTCTGGAAATTTCCAGAATTATGTTGGTCTAAAGTATGAAGGAATAGTTACAAAAAATCAGATTTAATTTCGTGGGCATTGGGCCTGACCCGAATTAGAATTGGGTTGGGCCGAATTCACTATTTAGTTTGGCCTGTCAGACTTAAAACGTCTATATCTTATTACTCCGATATCACATTTCGTCCCACGACCTATGGTTGGAAATATATTTCAATTATCTACAACTTTCATGTTGAGAGTTTTCCCAAATTCTCAAATTATAAAGAGGTTATGGCCTCCCGAAGTCAGCTTACCCGAAACGTGACTTTAAGAAAAACATATTTGATGACTTCTATTTTGATTTGGCTTAAGGGTCCTTCTTGAGATGTATTTTACTACACATAAATTATTCATATAACTTGGCATCTACAACAAATCATGTCCTTTTAAAATTCAAAATTAAAAGTCCTTGAATTTATAATCGTTAGCTTACGAATAATCCAAAATGCAAAAATACGGAATGTAACAAGCACCTTCCAATTGGTCAATTAGATTATATATACGAGGTAAGGGATACTTACTTTAGATTATGACCCTATTCAACTGCTGATAATCTACACATATTCTCATGCTACCATTCTTTTTCTTTATAAATAAAATCGAAGCACCCCAAGAAGAAGCACTAGGAAGAATAAAACCTTTGTCAAAGATATCCTGGATCTGAGTCTTAAGTTCCCTTAACTTTGTGAAGCCATGCGATAGAGAGGACTAGAGATTGGGCAAGTGTCTGACTCTAAATTAATACAAAAGTTGATATCCCTATTCAAAGGTATACTGAGAAAATTAGTTGGAAACAGCTCTTTAAATTCTAAAACTATGAGAATAGACTCAATGGAGAGGGACTCTACATCAACATCCAGAATATGAGCCAAAAAGGCCAAACAACCTCGCACCACTAGCTTTCTAGCTCGGATGAAAGATAAGATCTTAGTTGACTTAGGCTTGTACACCCCTTACCACTCTAATACTTCCCTTCCAGGGATGTCTAGAGCTATAGTCTTAGCATTACAGTTAAGCACAATATAATAATGATACAACCAAGTCATACCTAATATCATATCCAAATCAACCATATCCAAAATTACCAGATCTATCCAAGTTTGAAAACCTATAAACAAGACAGAACAAACACGATAAATATGGATGACTATGATATACTTTCTAACAGGGATAGAAACATCGATAAGAATAAGTAGAATCCGAATTGAATAAGATCATAGTCATTCGGTCACTGACAAGAGTAGTACTTGTGCTCACTACGTGAAACGCCTCTACCTTTGACCTGCCAAGAAAGGAACAATACTACGCTCTTTCATCATAAAGGGCCACCTCTCTGCCTGACTAAGTCATTCCTTTACCTGTATTACCATTTTCCCGACCTCTACGGCCTTTCTGATTTCCTCCTCGCCCATCTTGTAGACATCCTCTTCCATTATTATTTCCTCCTGTTAGTACCACCGCCCTGGCCTGCTACTGTGTTGGATAAATCATGTGAGAGAAAGGTCAATCCCTCCTCATATGTCTCGATTCTCCATAGTTAACGCAACTACAGAAAGGGGATGGCCTGCTGACTAACTAATATGAGGCTTCATGGCTATTCAGAGTCATATTTTGTTGTGGAGTCCCTGAAAAACCACTTGTAGACGCTGGCATGACTGATTGAATTAGTTGGGTTGCAAATGTATGTCGACCCTAACCCCTGGAGTAAGAACAATTGTAGTTTCATATATTCTTGGGCTTGTTAGTCAATGCCTTGACATGCCCATTTCATCGAACTCCTTTCACTTTCTTCAAAAAATCAGTGACCTCATTGAAACTCATATGTAAATAAAAAACTTACAATTTGGTATTTAAAACCTTAAAAAACAAATGGATCCTCTCTTCCTCAATGCTCACCAAATATGAAGCATAATAGGACAAACCATGGAACTTAGCCTCATAGGCAGCTAAAGTAATGCAATTTTGCTCAAGAGCCATGAACTCATCCTTCTTTCGATCCCTCAAAGTCTGTGGCACATATTTCTTTAAGAATAAAGAATGAAATTAGGTTCAAGTGAGTAGAGGCAAGAAATACGATCGACATTCCACAAAATCTCTCCACCATTGCTTTGCCTTGCCCTGAAGTCACGAACTCAACATATGTCAGTGCACAATACCCAACTTACGGAGTCTCTTATATCAGTTTAAGATAAATTCATAGGCATCCTCATTCTCAAAACCATGGAACATTGGATGTTTTATCTTCAAGAACTTGGTCAGCATCTCGTGCTCGGCACCAGTCATCATAGGGCCTAAAAGTGGATGGAAAAAGGCATCAGTACCCAATGATCCATTCATATTAGGGACCATAGAAGCAACACTATAAGTAATTGAAGCTTGATCAACTTAAATAAAGGAAGTGTACCTACAACCAGCCAACCCACTCAGAAATGACAATACCTGTTAACCATCCCTCAATATAAAAATGGAAGACCCATAACCGCAGTCAGTGCTCCTGCCTCTGGCTCCACATCTTTCTCAGTTTCAATCTCAACATTCTCTTCGATATTTTCATGGGGTGGGGGATGGGCCACTTCCCCTGGTGCATCCTCAGCTTGAGCTTTATTCCTGGCGAGTGTCTCCCTTTCTCTGCCTCTGTCCCTACCCTTTCCTCTACTTTTGCCTCTGTCGCATCATCTTGTTGTTGGCTCCGGTGCTGGCCCTGCTTCTGGATCATTTGTTGGATCTATTTTCCTTGCACCATCGCGACGAGTGTTAACCCACTGTAAATACAAGAGTGAAAGAGATTAGATATCAATTTGGATCGCCAGATAATAATTGAAATTAAGTTATAGCATGAAGAGAGAAGGAATATTGAGAGATTTCCTAAAGTCTTGTACCTACTAGAATAGAAGTACAGATGTCTCTGTACCATTTCACAAGAATCGACTAGACTCATTTTAGTACAACTAGATCAATAAACCTAAGGCTCTGATACCAACTTTGTTATAATTCTAAACCATTGTGAGTGACATTCAGACTAACCCTCCTATGGGAGAACCAATACTAACCCAACTGTCGGCTAACTCATGAACCATCCTAAGTTCGGAGGTAAGGTTTATGTCCCCTTCCGTGTATTTTTCTTTAATTTTATTTATGATAAGGCTTGGGGTGCTGCTCAACCCCTGACTGTGCACGAGAGGTGGGAGTCTCGTGTAGGGTCTGTTCCCATAAAAAAAATACTAACCCAACTATAATACGCGATTAACAGAAATAAGCATTTGATAAGTGAAAACGATTTAAATACAGTTTAAAAGTTGAGTTCGCATAAACTCAAATAATGTTCATAAAAACATACAGAAATTAACTTCTTAGAACCTGAAAGTCATTGTACCATCTATCTAAAATTCTAGATAAGGGGATGCAACCCCGAAAATAATAATTATAAAAATAAGTATCTAGAAGTGTGAGTCTGAAATAAAAGGACTAAGAATTGAGAGGAATTTAGAGGAACCTAAAAGAACTAGCTCACCCTTGAATTCGAATGATCATGAATCTCTAAACTGAGGTCTCTCAAGAGCCTCCTTAGTATGTCAAATACTCAACAAAGAAAGAGAAAGTGCATCATCAATACACAATCATAGTGTACTGGTAGGATTGCACAATCATTTTTCAGTAAATCATGAAACCACAACTTAGTAAAACAAATAACACATAATCACATTACAGTTGATACAAAATCAAACTCCAAGTCCTTACATTAGAATCATTAGACAAATGAACACAATCAATCATAATGCAATAGCCAAACAATGGTTATCTCATGGAACCCATACCCAAACTGTTAGTGTACCAGCGTGGTATTCGTTCTAATAGACAATGTACCGGTGTGGTACCCGATCCACTTGTACCAATATGGTACCCGATCCAAATATGCTAGCATAGTACTTGGCCCAACATGAAGTCACATATCATAATCACAATGAATAGCATACACATTGTCCAACCAAGTAATACATTTTGGCTGCAATTTGATTACAAGATATCATTTCAATTCGTGTTCTTTTCGTTTCCCTAATCATATATCATGTATGCAATACTATCGAAGTAGTTAACAGGCACATATAATACAAATGGAAAAAACACAACCATCACCTAACTCGATATTCTAAAATAACCATTCCACATCAAGATCAATTTCGAGAATTGTACTCACCCGAATTCAATTCCGTAAAGCCGTAAGAGATCCTTAATGTCTCAGGTACTATCTCAAACAATCAAAACTTAGAAATCAACCCCAATTCATTACCGAATTTCCCTAGACCACACCTGACTCAAATTTCGTTCAAGACTGACCTAGTCTCGAAATTTTTAAGTTACTACTCAAAAATTTTCTAGCTCAAATTTCTCCCCCACTGGCTTAGCCAGAAGGCAAAGAACGGGTCGTTACAATGATACACAAACCACTTAATGAACATTAACTTACATTATTTAATCATTTTATTGTATAATGAATCAATGATATTAAATGTCAATTAATCATTAAAAAAATAATTATATACTTTGAAATTCATACTTACAATATCTTTCATAAAAAAAATAGAAAGTGAATAATATTTTAATATTTATTTAATAAAGGACATAGCAGAAAAAAAATTATTATACCACAATGCTTAAAGAAAATAAAATTTAAAACTTTATTAATGAACATATTAATCTCATATAATGCGAGTGTATTGAACGAACAAAAGATGTGCTCCAAGTCCTTGGGTTGTTGAACAGAATCCAACCACACCGGAATGGATGGTACAAAGTCCTCCAGCTTTTCATATCCTTCGGAACCATATCACATCCCGTATCTGATGAAATAGGATGAATTGAGACGGTATTCCATTTTCCTTTTTCAGTCTAAAAGGAAAGCGAAGTGACTATCCGATGATAGTCACGAGCGCTTAGAGGTATGAAGTTAAGCGGGGGAGGGAGTCGACTGAACATCTCAGCCATTGGCGGGAATTTCGCCCGCATCCGATCCCCAATTCTTGTTCAGAGTTTGACTTTCTTCTGTCGTGCTAGGCGAGCGAGTGCAAGCGGCCTAGCGCAACGACTAAAACTCGTGTTGGAGGAGTTTTGAGCGTGAGCTAACACTCATGCAGCGGCAAGCTCCTGCATCTCTAGGGATACCTCACCTTCGTGATCTCCTGACGGAGGAAAGACTGATGTCATGATTAGCAATCAAATCTGGAATCAATGTCGTAGTATGAAAAAAAAGGAAAATCCTTCATCTTATTTGATCTTTTAAGCTATTTCTCAGATCTTATAATGAATTCAATTCCCGATTTCCATTTTATAATTATGTAATTAAGGGACTCTTCTTTTTAAAGATTTTTTATGATATTTTCAACCTTAGAGCATATATTAACTCACATTTCCTTTACGAAACTGCCTAAAAAAAGGAAATTGTATCAACAAGAGCAATCACAGCTTATTCACAAACTTCGTGTGGGGAAAATCGTTTTCTTATTTGAAGGCGAAAATAATAGATTATCTGCGTGAGGCTGTAAAGCCTAAGCAGATACAAATCTTTCCAAAAGATTTGGTCGGGCGGTGCTTGTGTGGAGGGTGCGCCACCTGAAATCGGGCTAAGACCAAGACATTGGGGATTCTGAATCTGACCGCACTTTCCTCAGGTCGAACGGCTATCGATCCTGGCCCGATGAGAAAAGGGAGTCTGGGCTACGGGGTCCTTTTTCTATCTTATGCGTTCGGGGACGTCCCCTCATGGATGCTATCTATTCTAATTCGAACTTGTTGGATGCCAACTCGGCTGAGAAAACTCAACTAATTATTACTTGTGTTTCGTAAATTTGAGATACTATAAGGATATATTAGTGTTTAATTGTGTGATAAGATAAAATATAACAATGTAGTAGTCACAAAAGAATAAAAACAAAGAATTAAATTGAAAATAAAATTAAATAATAACTTCTTCTTTTTATCAATTTTTCTCTCTGTCAACCTTATAGATTTAATTGAATACAAAATTACTTGCTCAAAATCCCTAGATAATTTACTTAGGGATTTCAAAAATCCTCAGGTAATAATTACAAACAAAAAATAATTCATTGAATTTTGTTTGGTAGAAATATCTACAAGAAATTAGATTATTTTTTATTTTTTTTATAATCTCTAGATAAATTTTCATGCAATTTATATATATTGTAGAGACATGAGCGTGATGACTTAAATAGCTCAATTATTTTTTTAAAAAATGATGATTTAATGACAACTAAAATAGAGGGAGACTTTTGAAGTATTTAGTATTTTTTGAGAAATATAGTTATAGTTGAGTGGTATTATTATTTTTAAAAATTAAAAATGATTTTTGTATGCAATTTTCAAAACATGAGTGATTATTTAGACTAATAAGCACCAAAAAAGATTCCTAAGCATGCATTCTTAATAAACTAATCTATTTTTTTTAAAAGGCCTAGGGTTTAGTTTAAATATATCATTTGTTATACTTTGAGTTCAAATACACTTTTTTCTATTATATTTTTTATTTTAATATATCCCTCTCAATATACTTTAGTATAAATTTGTCCTTAATTTTTGTGGAGGACACGTATAAATACCAAATAATTCATTCTCAACTTTAAATACCAAATTCTTTTATAAATCTATCCTTTTGACCCGATTCATTTTTTTTCTTTCAGTGTTCTTCTCTCAAGACCCAGATCTAATTTTTGATAATATCACCGAGAAAATAAATTTTGTCAAAATCCTCGCGCCATTTTCCCATTTCACAAGCAAGCTACCTATCTTAGGAACACGGTCGATTGATTTAAACAAAAAAGGGTGTTCTAAAAATTTAAAGTAAATTGAAGGGGGAAAATGCATCCAAAATTATATTCTACTAGTATCGAATAAGAATATGAAAAAAAATAAACAAATATGCCGCAAATAAAAGATTGTTAATAATCATTTATGCCGCTAATAAAAGAATATGTTTTTCATACAAGAAGACCAAAAAAAATATTAATACCTGATCCAGTAATAATTAAGCCCTATAAAAATTTTAATCAAACAGTGAAAAATATCAAGATTCTCGACATTCAAAGAAGAAAAAATAAAAACCTTGGTGTTAATTGATAATATTACTAATTTCAAAAATAAATCAGAAAAAAACACAACTTTGAGATAATAGAAAAATCAGTCACAAATTCACAAAAAAAATTATTTGTAATTATTTGTTTCTAAAATGGAGCAATAAATTCAATGAACTCCAAAAAAAATTTCGTGAAATCATCAAAAATCAGATTTGGATCTTTTAAGAAAAAGATGAAAAGAAAAGAAAACGGGTCATGTCGTATTACACCAATCTGGTTAAATCTGCATTTAAAATTGAAGATGAATGTCACGATCCCGACCCGCCGTGACAGGCATCCACTCTAACCTTTTGATGGGAGAATCATTCTAAACAACCCAACAACAATAATCGCAGCTATACAAAATTTAAAGATGCGGAAGCATGTTTAAATCAAAGATAAATGTTGAGTCCCCATAAACTCAGAAACCAACTAGATATAAACTCAAAATGTGCGAAAGTAAACACACCCTAGGAACTGAAAGTCATCGTATCAAAACTCTAAAACTAACAAGTCTAGAATAGGAGTAAAACTCCAAATAGAAACCATAAAAATAAACCATTGTCTGAACATCTAAGTCCAGGAAAAGAAAAGGACTAGCCCGGCAGCCTGAAAGAACAGCTCACTCTTGAACTCGAAAACACAATCACTCATCTAGACGAGGTCTCTCTGCAACCGACTGAATATGTCCTGTACTCAACAAAAGGCAGAGCAAAAGTAGTATTAGTACACTAAAATAACAGTGTACTGGTAGGATTACGCGGTTAGCCAGTAAGCGGTTCATAGACAAGTAAATTCAACACAATAGATATATACATATACAAAATAAGTCAACTAATCTCAAGTTCAACCATATTCATCAATATCATAACTCAATGTCTTCCACATGCTATAACTTCCACAAGGTTCCTCTCAAGAAACCTTCAAACAATCAACTTTGTGTCAAAACGTGATACCCGATCCAAATATATGTGGGAACGTAACATCCGATCCAAAGATACCACAATCACAATTACATTTAGTATTTACAATATTTATATCACAAAGAACAAGTTCATCACAAAACAGACCAGTAAGTCATCATTTCACACATAATCCAGCAGGTTTCCCTACTCATATACACACATGCATATCATATCCAATTTAACAAGTATATGAAACATATACAGAAAACTAGACCATCACCTACCTCAAATTCACGCTTCAACAACCTTACAATGCAAGAGTCTTCCCTTTTCGGGTTCGTTCTTCTCGTCTTTGATCTAAAAAATAATAAATAAATATAAAGGATCAACACAACGGCCTAACTATCATAAAATATAACACAATTCGCACCCTAGGCAAAAACCATGATCCTAACCTCACTCTAGGGCTATTTTCCACAATAGGTTTTCAGTTCAAACCCTCCCCCAATGATTACCCACCATACTTTCTAGGTTCTAGGAATAAAAGTATGAATTTAGTGAGTAAAATCCTTACCTTAAGCGTGGAAATCCATGGAAATTTGATAGAATTCTCCCTAGGTCGCCTCTCAAAGTCCAAGAAATTGAATTTGCAGAAAAAGATCATTTCTGCACTTTGTCACGATATAAATTGCGATTGTCCCACTTTGGCGGGATCCATCCCACTATGGAAGCCCGGCTATGAAGAGATATGCAGAAACAGTGAGCTTGGAGTTTGTGCCCCAAGCTCCCATTTCACAACACACCCCTACCAAAGACGTACTAAAATATACCCTTCACGCCAACTTCGATTCCAGGAGTGTTACTCGCCCGAATGCGATTCTGCAAAGCTGTAAATGCTCTGTATCGTCCTGGCTATCAGACTATCTAATCAAATTAGAGGTTTGACCTTCCATCATTCACAAGATCACCCTAGACTTCACCTGACTCAAAATTCATCCAAGTCTGGCCTAGGCTAAGTTTTTCCGAAGTTACTACTCAAACTTTTATGACCTGAAATCCTTCTCCGTTGGCCTATTCCTAACGAAAAGAATAAGTCGTTACAATATATAGTAATTTACCTATAACTTGTCCCCGAGTGACTAACTAAGGAAAATAGGGCTAAAGTAAAAATAGAGTAGTACCTATTTCGTGAATCAAATGATGTTTCCATTGAACTTTAACCGTATTGATCTCCTTAGTCCTCAACTTCCAGACATCACAATAAAGAATTGCAACTGGCTCCTCCTCATACTGAATTTCCTTTTCTAATAACATCGTGTCCTATTTAATGATGTAGTCCCCATCTCCATGGTACTTTTTCAGCATGGACACATGGAACACTGGGTGTACCCCAGACAAGCTAGGTGGTAAGGCCAATTTGTATGCCACTATCCCTAGACAGTCAAGAATTTCGAAAGGGACAATATAACGAGGACTAAGTTTGCCCTTTTTTCCAAATTTCATCACCCCTTTAATTTTTGACACTTTTAAAAGTACTTGTTCACCAGCCTCAAATGTCATATACCTTACTTTTAGGTCAGCATACTCCTTCTGGCGATTTTGAGTCGTTAGAATCTTAGCTTGGATGCTTCTTACTTTATCCTGAGCATCCCTCACTAAGTCAACCTCCAATGGCTCCACTTCCCCAGCTTCAAACCACCTTATGGGAGACCTACATACCCTCCCATAAAGGGCTTCGAATGGGGACATATCAATACTGGAGTGGTAGTTTTTATTGTAGGAGAACTCACTCGAGGGAAAAAACTTGTCCCAATGTCCCTTGAAGTCTATCACACATGCCCTCAACATATCTTGTAGCACTTGGATAGTCCTTTTTGACTGTCAGTCTATCTATGGATGGAAAGTTGTGCTAAAAGTGAGTTGGGTACCCAACTCTTCATGCATATTACCCCAAAATTTACAAGTGAACTGTGTACCACAGTCTGAAATGATAGAAAGGGGCACCCCTGCGGCCTTACTATCTCCTTCACATAAATCCTGGCTAGCTATTGTGCATTGTAGTCTACTCTGACTGAAATAAAGTGTGCTGACTTTGTTAACCTGTCAACCACCACCCAAATGGAGTCATACTTTTCCAAGGTCTTGGGAAGTCTAACCACGAAATCCATGGCTATTCTCTCCCACTTCCATTCAGGAATGGACATTCTTTGAAGCAATCTTGCAGGTCTTTGATGCTAATATTTCACCTGCTGGTAGTTCTGACACCTGGCTATATAGTCGGTTATGTCTTTCTTCATACCAGGCCACCAATACAACCGATTCAAATATTGATACATCTTAGTCACTCCCAGGTGAATAGAGTATTATGAACCATGAGATTCAGATAGAATCTTCTGAATTAGTTCATTTAACCGGGAAACACAAATCCTTCCCCTGAAGTGAAGCACCCCACCTGTATCAAGTGTTGAGTCTTGAGCCTTGCCCATCAACACTTTTCCTCTAATTTCATGTAAGTTCACATCCTCAAACTGTTTGGTCTTAATCTCTTCTATAAAAGTGGGCCTTAGATCAACTCCAACAATTATCCCACCTTTCTCTGAAATGCTTAGTCTCATGAACCTAGCCTCCACGGCCTGAATATCTGTAGCCAGGGGCCGCTTAAGAGCCCCAAAAAAGCTAAACTACCTATGCTCACCAGTTTCCGGCTCAATGCGTCTGCTACCACATTAGCCTTACCTGGATGGTACTGGATAGTAACATCATAGTCTTTAAATAACTCCGTCCATCTTCGTTGTCTCAAATTCAATTCCTTCTTGGTGAACAGGTGTTGTAAGTTGCGGTGATCAGTAAACACCTCACACTTAATGTCATACAGATAATGTCTCTATATTTTCAATGCAAACATTACCGCTACTGACTTCAAGTCATGAGTTGAATAGTTCCTCTTATGCACCTTTAATTGACGCAAAGCATATGCTACAAAATTCTTATCCTGCATCAACATAGCACCCAAATAAGAATGTGAAGCATCACAATAGATAATAAAGTCTTTACTTTCGATCAGTAGGGTTACGATTGATGCTCTGGTCAGAAGAGTCTTACGCTTTTGGAAGCTCTCCTCACACTTATCAGTCTACTCAAATGGCACCTCATTTTTAGTTAGCCTGGTCAAGTGAGTGGCCATAGAAGCAAAGTTTTTCACAAACCGACGATAATAACTTGCCAGTCCTATAAAACCTCTAACCTCGGTCATGGAACTAGGCATAGCCCAGTGCTTAATTGCCTCAATATTTTGTAGGTACACCATTACCCCTTCTCTTGAAACAATATGGCCTAAAAAGGCAATGAAAGTAGCCAGAATTCACATTTAGACAATTTTGCATATAACTTTTGTCTTCCCAAAATACCTAACACAATTCGAAGGTGATCTGCATATTCCTGTTCACTCTTTGAGTATACCAATATATCATCTATAAATACTATCATGAATGAATCCAGGAATGGTTTGAACACCCCATTCATCAAACTTATAAAGGTTGTAGGTGCATTGGTCAACCCAAAGGACATTACTAAAAATTCATAGTGCCCATACCTGGTCCTAAAATCTATTTTGGGCACATCCTCCAGCCTAATTTTCAGCTGATGATACCCAGACCTGAGATCAACCTTTGAGAAGACTGAAGCACCTTGCAACTAGTCAAAAAGGTCATCAATACGAGGCAAAGGGTATTTATTTTGGATGGTGACCTTATTTAGTTATCGATAGTCAATGCACATTCTCATACTACCATTCTTTTTCTTGACAAACAACACCAGAGTACCCTAAAGGGAAGCACTGGGATGAATGAACCCCTTATCAAAAAGCTCCTGAATCTGAGCCTTAAGCTCTCCCAACACTATCGGAGACATATGGTAGGGAGGAAAGGAAATTGGACGGGTACCCGGAGAAATCAATATCTCGCTCAGGAGCTATATCAGGCAAGTTTAAAGGAAAAACTTCCAAAAATTCACACACTACTAGAATAGACTCAATAGTAGGAGACTCTACCTTCATATTCCGAATATGGGCCAAGTAAGCCAAAAAACCTTGCCCCACCATTTTTCTAGCCTGGAGAAAGTATATGACCTTAGCTAGCTTAGGCTTGTACACCCCTTCCCACTTTAACCTTTTCTTCTCAGGATCTTTAGAGCCACAGTTTTTTTATTGCAATTAAGTACAAAAAAGTAGGGGGATAACCAAGTCATGTCTAAGATCACATCAAAATCTTTCATGTTTAAAATCATTAGGTCAACCCAAGTCTGGTATCCCATAAACATGACAGAATAAGAGTGATACACATGGGTGACTATGATTGACTTTCCAAAGGGGTAGAAATATGAACGGGGCATCCAATATATCACACAGTGCATCAAAACCCAAGGCATATTTCACAGACACATAAGAATAAGTGGAACCCAGATCAAACAAAACAGTAGCCATCTGATCACAGATAAGAATAGTACTTATGATTACTACGTTAGATGCCTCTGCCTCGATCTTACCCAGAAATATATAAAATTGAGCCTGATCATCCTGATAGGCTACCTCTCTGCTTGGCTGGGATGCTCTTCGACCTTCACTACTATTACCTTGGCCCCAACGGCCTCTCGATTTACCTCCTCGCCTAATTTTTGAATATCCTTTACCATTGCTCCTTCTAACTATTGGGACCACTACTCTGGCCTATTGGGGGGTTGAAACTATCTCGACGGGGTGAGGGCACTCCCTTTGTATATGTCCTGACTCTCAATAGTTAAAACAACCACGATCAAAGAAAGGGCGGCTACCTAGAAATAATGCTCCTGACCCTCATGGGCCAGATCCTGCTGTGGAGTACCAGAAAAACTACCAGTAGAAGCGGACAGTGCTGACTAAATTGGCCTAGTTGCAATCACCGGCCTGCCTGACCCTCTTGAATATGTTCCCTAAAAGTTACCTGTACTCATGGGATTCTTAGCCAAAGCCTTGGCTTGCCCATCTTTTCTCACACCTTCTATCTTCTTAACAAAGTATATGACTTCATTGAAACTCCTGAGGGATGAAGTCATATGGACAGAAAGTATCTGCAACTCGGGGTTCAATCCTTTCACAAATAACCTAATCCTCTCCGCCTCTGTAGTGACTAGCTAAGTAGCGTACCTGTATAATGCATGGAACTTGGCCTTAAAAGCAACCATTGATAACCCTATCTTCTCAAGGGCCATAAACTCATTCTTTTTTCTGTCCCTCAAAGTACAAGGCATATATTTTTCTAGTAATAGAGCATGGAACAGAACCCAAGTGAGTGGGAGAAACAAAGACGAACGACACTCCACATAATCCCTTCATCACTGCTTAGTCTCACCCTGCAGCTGAAAAGTCACAAACTTTACTCCTTGCTGATGTATTATACCCAGCTCGTGCAACCTCTTATAGAAATCAAGAATAAAATCATAGGCATCTTTATTTTCAGTACCATGGAAGACTGGAGGTTTGAGTTTGAGGAACTTGGTGAGCATGTCATGCTCAGTACCAATCATCACAGGACCCATTAGTGGCCTTAAAAATGCATTTGTGCCTACCACCTCATCTGTTGGCTGAGTTGCAGCAGCAAACAGACGAGTAACAGGAGCATGTGTTGCAAGAATGGTGGGGATGGCGCCAGTGTCATCCAGCCCACTCAGGAAGGCCATGATTTATTGAGCTAGTAGTGGATCCCGAGGGGGAATACCAGCAGCCCCAGTTTGGGTGTCCTCTTCCTGTTCAGCCTTCTCTTCCTCTTCTCCAACTTCTACCTCTCCCACGAACTCATTTTGGGGAGTAGGAGGGGCCTCATCTACCGGCACTTTCTCAATAAGGATCTCCACTCTGGCAGGTGCTGCTCTCCCTCTGCCCCTGCCTCTTCCTTTGCTGGCTCTTTTTGTGGCTCCACTAAAGCTACGGTCCTGACACCATTATAGTTAGTGTTTACCATCTATGGATAAGAGAGTGAAAGAAGTTAAATATCAATTTAGATCGCCAGACATAAATTGAAATCAACTTATAGCACGAAGGAAAGATGATAATGAAACTTTTTCTAAATTCCTAAGGCCTCTCGAAGAAAATTACAGACGCCTCTGTACCATTCTGCAAGACTTTTTAGTACAATGAGATGAACGAACTTAGGCTTTAATACCAAATTTATCATGATCCCAACCCATCATGACTAGCACCCACTCTAACTCTCCGATGGGAGAACCATTTTAAACAACCCAATAACAATAATCTAAGGTATATACAACTTAAATATGCAAAAGCAGGTTTAAATCAAAGATAAATGCTGAGTCCCCATAAACTCAGAAACCAACTAGTTATAAACTCAAAATGTGTGAAAGTAAACACACCCTAGGAACTGAAAGTTATTGTATCAAAACTCTAAAACTAACAAGTCTAGAATAGGAGTACAACTCCAAATAGAAACCAAAAATAAATAAACCATTATCTGAACATCTAAGTCCTGGAAAATAAAAAGACTAGAAATAACAATAAAGTCCACGACAGCCTGAAGGAACAACTCACCTTTGAACTCGAAAATACAATCACTCCTCTAGACGAGGTCTCTCTACAGCCGGTTGAATATGCCCTACACTTAACAAAAGGCAAAGCAAGAGTAGTATTAGTACACAAAAATAACGGTGTACTGGTAGAATCACGCGATTAGCCGGTAAGCGGTTCATAGACAAGTAAATTCAACACAATAGACATATACATATACAAAATAAGTCAACTAATCTCAAGTTCAACCATATTCATCAATATCATAACTCAATGTCTTCCATATGCTATAACTTCACACAAGGGTCTTCTCAAGCACCTACAAACAATCAACTTTGTGTTAGAATATGACATCAGATCCAAATATGTGTTGGAATGTGACATCTGATCTAAATATATGTCGAAACGTGACACCTGATCTAAATATATGTCGGAATGTGACATCCAATTCAAATATGTGTCAAAACCTGATACCCGATCTAAATATCTGTTGGAATGTGACACCCAATCCAAAAATACAACAATCACAATTACATTTAGTATTTACAGTATTTATGTTTCCAAGAATAGGTTCATCATAAAACAGGCCAGCAAGTGATCATTTCACACATAATCTAGCAGGTTTCCCTATTTATATACACGCATGTATATCATGAAGCATTTTATAAGTATATGAAACACATATGGGAAACTAGACCATCACCTACCTCAAATTCACGCTTCAACAACCTTACAATGCAAGAGTATTTCCTTTCCGGGTTTGTTCTTCTCGTTTTTGGTCTAAAAAATAATAAATACATATAAATGATCAACACAACGGCCTAACTATCATTAAATATAACACAATTCGCACCCTAGGCCAAACCTATGATCCTAACCTCACCCAAAGGTTATTTTCCACCATAGGTTTTCAGTTCAACCTCCCCCAATGATTACCCATCATACTTTCTAAGTTCTAGGATTCAAAGTATGAATCTAGTGAGTAAAATCCTTACCTTAAGCGTGAAAATCTGTGAAAACTTAATAGAATTCGCCCTAGGTTGCCTCTCAAAGTCCAAGAAACTAATTTTGTAGAAAAAGACCATTTTTGGTCATTTTCATGATTTAAGTCACGATTGTCCTACTTTGGCAGGACCCATCCCGCTCTGGCGGGATATGCAAAAATAGTGAGCTCAGATTTTGTGCCCCAAGCCCCATTTCACAGTACACCCCCTTCCAAAGATGTATTAAAATAGACCTTTCACGCTAACTTCGATTTCGTTCTCCCGAATGCGATTTTGCAAAGCCGTAAATGCTTCATATCGTCCTGGCTATCATCCTATCCAATCAAATTAGAGGTTTGACCTCCCATAATTCATATGATCACCCTAGACTTCACTTGACTCAAAATTCATCCTAGTCTGGCCTAGGCTAAGTGTTTCCAAAGTTACTACCCAAAGTTTTTTCTGGCCCAAAATCCTTCCCATTGGCCTATTCCTAACGACGAGGATAAGTTGTTATAATGAATCATTTGATTTTGAGTTTAAAATTATTCTTCCGTTAAAATTAAGGATAAAGTTGAGTCAAAGAATAATGAGAGGGGTATATTTGAACCCAAAGTATAACGGAAATGTTATATTTAGACCAAAAGCATAACGAGAGGTATATTTAAATAATTTTAATAGTACGTGAGTATATTTGACCCTTTTTCCATATTTAAAATATTGAACAACATTATAATTTGGTAAAATGAATTAAACAAGTCTATTATTTTTTTAAAATGAGACTTAAATGACATGGCATGCTAACTAGGAGAGAAGGCGGCTTTTGAAATTAGTATGTTTTGAGGATAATGATGATAATTAAGTTATATTTATGTTTTCAATAAAATAAAAGTGGTATTTAAAGACAAATCTCAAAACTTGAATAACCATTTAAGGAATTAACTCCGAGTAGTCCGGATGTGTCAACTTTGAATAGGCAGCCTTGGTTCAGTTTGGGGGTAATTAATTTTTTTCTTTGATTTCTCATTTGGCGTTCGATAACTATATTGGAGCCTGACTATTTTTGATTCGCGCCACATACGACCTCATTCAGGGAAAGGAGCCTTATGATGCGCGAATTAGGAATAGTCGGGCTCCAATACGGATATCGAACATTCATGGTGGAAAACCAAGAAAAAATAATTAATTAGCCCCAAAACTTCAACCATGGTTGCCTATTAAAAGTTGACACATGTTGACTATTTTTCTTTTGTCTTGGAGTGGGGGTGATTAGGGGTGGGGGTGGGTGGATAATTAGAAAATATTAATGGTGAGCATGCAAAAGTCTAACAAACATTCCTCTCCTTGTGCTTATAAACAGTCGTGGCAGTCTAATCCAGAAGTGCAACTGTTTTGATATTGAGAAAACAGTACTAGTCATCAAGTCTGCAATTCCAAAAATGAGTTACTATAAAATAATATCAATATATTTAATGTTCTCATAGACTCTTGTATTATTAGGTCATTTAACCAAATATCGAATCAAAATTTGATAAAATCAAATTGAAGAATCAAATGTCCATTCTATCATAAATTACTTGGAAAGATAAAATCATGTGATACCTAGCACAACACTTTAAAATATGGTAATAGAGTAAAAGCAATTTGTCATATTATCATTAGTAGTGTGTGGGTGTTTAGCATTCGATTTGGAATTTTTAAATTTTGAGTTTGATAATTCGGTAACTAGTATTTAAAAATAGATATCAATTACATCAATTTTTAAAATTTTGGTTAGACAATTGGTGATCGGTAGGGCTGTATAGGGTAAATCGATAAACCGCATCAAACTGACAAACCGAACCAAACCAAAAAAAAACTCGACTAGTGGTTTGATTTGACTTAGTTTGGTGTTTGAAAAAAAAACCCGACTATTATAGGGTTAATTTGGTTTTAACTAAAAAAAAGTCAAATCGAACCCAAACCGACCCGATTATAGATATACTACTTTTAAATTATATTATACATAAACATATTTATTAAAATATAATTTATAAATATTTTTTTAAAATTTTTCATAATTTTTGTTTTCTTTCTTACATTTAGATTTGGACTTGAGAAGCCATCTAAATAATATACAAAAAATATTCATCTTATAAAGTTATATTATAAAGTTAAAACTTCAAACAGTGTTCTGCCTCCATCTAATATGTTGATATTTTATAATAAAACTCTTTTTAAGAAGCACTGCTTTGTGCTTTTTATTAGATACTATGAAAAAACTGAGAAACCCAAAAAAACTCGAAAAATCCAAAAAAAATTGATATCGAAAAAACTGACTTTTATTGGTTTGGTTTGGTTTATAGATTTAATAGCCCAATACAAATGATTTGGTTTGATTTGTAGAAAATCCGAACCAACCCGATTCATGTACACCCCTAGTGATCGGTAAATCAAACTTCAATTCAATATGGTATTCAGTATTATCAATATCATATTGAAGTTGTAGATGATTGTATTACAAATTAATACTATTGCTTGAGTTATTTCTATAATTTTATGTGGAAGCACGATATAACAAAATATCAACAAGTAAGAAGACATTAAGAAAAGCAAATTGACACAACAAAAAGACATGTATTTGGGTTGTTTATGTTTAGTCTTTAACTTTCTCTTTGGACTTGTACTAATGAGTAATGGACTTGTTGATATATGACTTTCATTAAGTAATAATTTGATATCGGGAAATATCTTGCAGCTGGGGAACCCTCCAATCCAGCATAATTATCGGAAGGAAAATCAAGTGGCAGACATCCTAGCAAAGGAGGGTGCAAAGCTAACTGAAGTCAATAAATTTTTGATATATGAAGTTCCGCCATTCACTACTAAAAAATTGCCTAAAAAAGACGCAAAAAAGCGATGGACTGCGTCGCTTTTTTGGTCGACGCTTTTGAAGGAGCGACGGACAGGATCGTAAAAAGCGATGGACTGTGTTGCTCCTAATTTTTTTAATTAAAAAAAATATATAAAAAAACGACGGACTCCGTCTTTTTATTTTTTCAAAAAAGAAATTATTTAATAAAAAGCGATGGATATTTAGTCTCCGTCCTTCGCTTTGTTTATTTGAGAATTTTGCAAAAGAGCGACGGACAAGGTCCTTTAGTCCGTCGCTTTTCTGGAAAAATATAAAAATAAAAAACCAGAAAAGCGACAGACTAAAGGATCCTGTCAGTCACTTTTTTGGAAAATATAAAATATAAAAAAGGCAGAAATTCGACGGACTAAAGGACCATGTCCGTCGCTTTTCTGCAACACTTTTGACAGCAGAAACCTGCAGTTTCTGCTGCTTACCTGCAATCAAAATTCAATTCAATTGTATTCAATTCAGCCCATTCAAACACAAATAACAACAAACAAAATCCGCAAAATACATAATAACAAACATAATTAAACACTTAAAATGAATAAAATCATAATTTTGAACGATTTAAAGTGTTTCAAAGTTAACAAAAAAAATTCAAAATATTCATAAACTAACATAGGGAACCCTAAGGACTATTTGCTATATATTCATCACTATCGTCGAAATCATCCGGAGTGGACGCTCTTGAATAACGGGGCGGAGGCTGACGGACGAGGTTGAACACTTGTTCTTTAATTTGCTCAACTTGTTCATTCATACTTTTTTGATCCTCGATCCTTCTTTTCTCTGATTCTGCCAATGCGCGTGTAAGTTTTGTAATTTACAGAGACATTACAGCTATCTGAACCCCGTCAATGGCCTCGGCTTGACGCGATGATTCAATACCTTCTAAACCTGATTGGAGTCATCGTAAATTATTCCTAGAGCCCATTCAATATATTCGGCCCTTGTGGTTGCCTCCAATCACTTTTTCTGTCCAAATTTGAGTGGACTGTTCAGGTGTTAGCTGAACCGAATCTCTCATCTCACGTACGTGCCGCTCATAATCTTGTTGCATATTAAAAAATAAATGTTATAATCAAACTATATATATATATATATATATATATATATATATATTAAAAATAAAACTTAGAATCAAAATATATTATAATATATCTTAAATAACTTACATAGGCTCGTTCGGCCCTTTCCTCCATTCACTCATCCGAATCCGACTCATTAGTCTTTTTCTTCACATGAGTCTTTTTAAAGACTTCATGGCGATAGAGAGTGCATCCCAATTCTTTTTCCTATAAATAAAAATATAATTAATAAAATAATATTTTGTGAAATAATTTATTTCAGAAAATGAATTTAAACTTAAAATTTAGAAACATTACTATCTCCCTCTGAATCATACCAACACTCTTTGCACCTCTGTTGTGCAATGAGCCACCCTTTAGGCTGGCTCTTGCTTTTTTTCCTTGATCGGAAAAGGCCTTGAATTCTTCGGTATCCCAATACCTACATAATTCTTCAAATATATGAGGCAGCATCCAACTTGAAGGTGCCTAATCATCCCTAGCTTTCTTTAGCCAGCTAGACAGTCTGGCGCTCGCTTTTCTTTCAAAAGTGGTCGAAATGATCATATTGTACCTTGGCTCCCAGGTACATAAAGTCTGAAAAAAATGAATAACGTGAAATAATTAGTTAAGTAAAGTATAGTAAAAATATTAAACATAACTTAAAAAACTAGATTTAAACATATATATACCTTGAATTCATTAAACATTGTCTGGCGAATACTGTTTGGAATCTCCCGCCAAGAGTGATAGGGCTCAGTATATAGCCTCCTAACACTCTCCTAAAGAGCCCTAGCAGCATCCTTCGAAAGATACCACCTGCAAGACACATAATAAACATGTAATTATATCATCAATAAGTTATTAATCTAGCAAAAATAAATAAATAAATAAAATATTAAACTTAGGATGATCCATCAGGCTCAATCATGACTCTCCCAAGTCTGTCCCTCTACCTAGGAGCTAACCCAGACACATCATGTAATGTCTCTGTTCTAGCAGCAGAAGAAGGTGTATGTGATGTTGTGGGAGTGTCAGTCTCAACACTAGAATCTCTACGTCTCAAATTAGATATGTGAGGAGACTGAGATTCAGGAGATGGAGTAGTAGAAGATGATACTCTCGGGGGTCGAGCAATAACCTTTGTGGGTAGTTGGTAGGTCTGATCATATACAGTATATCTGACCTGTGAAGAAGAAGAAGTGTCGCGTGGTCGGCGGAACTGACTATGGTAAACTAAAGGATCCATAGTCCCAAATGGTACAACATGCATATGTGTACTAGGACTAGCTCAGCGGTGCTGCATCTCCGGCGTTGAAGAAATATGTCTTGGGATATCCTCAGGATCAATAGGTCTCCTAGACTTCTTTTTACTTCTATCAGAATGGCTAACACCAAAATGATCCCGAGATCTATCACCATCACCAGATGACATCTGCATATAAAGTAACAATACAATATATAAAAACCACATAGTTGATTAAATTTAGGGTTAGAGAAATATATAACTTACATACTAGTGATAATCTACCACTCTATTCCTCCTCACTTATTTCATTTTCGTCCTCCTCAGATGTTTCATATTCATTGTCAATCCATTCCTCCCCCTCAAATGATTGAAAATGTGTTGAGGATGTTCTAGTATCCTACTATGTGTTGAGGATGTTTCATATTCGTCCTCCTCGGATGTTTCATATTCATTTTCGTCCTCCTCAGATGTTTCATATTAATTGTCAATCCATTCCTCCCC
The DNA here is from genome assembly GCF_947179165.1 of Solanum dulcamara. Classification (NCBI taxonomy): domain Eukaryota; kingdom Viridiplantae; phylum Streptophyta; class Magnoliopsida; order Solanales; family Solanaceae; genus Solanum; species Solanum dulcamara. Next base: position 64,009,406 of record NC_077246.1, read on the forward strand.
CTCAATTCATCATCGAAAACCTCTTCTACTATGTGTTGAGGATGTTCTAGTGTGGTTTCCAACTCAATATCAACTTGTCATTGAACAAGTGCAACATCATTTTAGTATGCCACATCTAATAGATTCATAATTTCAATTCTTCTCACAGGCTTTGTCTTAATAACAACCCACCAATTAGCCTTATCTCTACGCAATAGATATGGAGCGTAATAGACTTACTTAGTATTTTGGACAATGATGAAAGTATCATAACTTCCGTATTGTCTGGTGTGCTTAACTTCAATTATATTATATTGTTGGTCCACCCTTGTGCCTCTGTGTGATGGGTCAAACCACTTACACTGAAATATTACTATCTTTTTTTAGGCCAACTTGAATATCTTACTTCAATAATCTCCTAAATGACACCATAATATTCTACAATTTGGTCATTACCATCGACATCACCTTGAATGCACACACCACTATTATTGGTTTTCTTGTGCGTAGAAACTTCTTCAGTTTGAAACTTAAAACTATTCACACAATATTTATTCATTGTATGAATATGAGATGCAGGCCCAAGTGCGATCTCTCACAAATGGCGAATGTTCGACACTTGAGTATTCATCATAAACCTACAAATTGATTTCAAAATAATACAATTTACTATAAGGTGAAAACATTATACATATTGATTCAATATAAGCTTTTACACTTACATAATCCTTTAGCCATTTGGAAAACCTCGTATATATGGCTTCATTGCTCCATGTGCTTACAAACGTGCAGATAGTGATATGTACAATTTTGATAGTTAGTAATCACTTATTAATATGTAATTTGATAAGTTAATTTCACACTTACTTAAGATATGGCTAAATTTCTGGACAGTTAAGCAGAACATGGGTCATAGCTGATTGTCTTTCCATGTTAGTGAAGCTTCGTCTTCCGCGTTGTTTAGATCCTCAGTCATAATGATTAAAAATTAAAATCGATGGATACATCGGATCACTATCACCTTCATCATTGTGACTAGGCCTATTTCTTCTGCATGGAACTTTATCCCTAAAGTAATAGGAATAAAAGTCACCAGTTTCTCTCACAATATGAGACTGAACAATTGAGCCTTCGATTTTTCCTCTCTGTTTAATTATTTGTTTGCAGCTTCCAATTTTCCTAAATATATGTTAACTAATAATTATAGTATATATAAGAAGAATAAATTAATTACTTATATAAGAAAAACATTACCTCTCAAATGGATATATCCACCTTGTTTGAACTGGACCTCCAAGGCGGGCTTCTTTAACAAGATGAATCGGAAGATACTCCATCACATCAGAAAAACCACATGGAAAAATCTTCTCTAGCTTTGTAGTAATAACAACAATATTTTCCTCCATCCTATCTAAACTACTTTCCAACAAATTTCCAGAACATAAATCTCTAAAGAAAAGACTTACCTCTGTTATTGGCTTCCATATCCTGTCAGGTAGATGACTAAAAGCGATAGGAACCAATGTTTCCATGAATACATGACAATCATGGCTTTTCATACCTATTAACTTTCCTTCATTCAGATCTGTCCGCTTACCCAAATTCAAAGTATAGCCCTCTGACATTCTCAAATTTTTAATCCACTCACATATATCACGTTTCTCATCCAATGTGAATGAATAACAGGCTTTAGGCTTGATAATGTTACCATTTTGTAATTCTTGCAACCACAATTCTTTTCTCCTACAGTATTCCTGTAAGTCCATTATATCTCTTGTGTTGTCTTTTGTCTTTCCCTTAACATCCATCACTGTGTTAAATAAATTATCAAAATAATTTTTCTCAATATGCATCACATCAAGATTATATCATAGGAGATTATCCTTCCAATATGGCAACTCCCAAAATATGCTCTGTTTGGTCCAATTATGTTCAACACCATATCCAGAAAGTCTAGATGGTGTAGTTTCTATAACTTTAGGCAATTGAGAAACTCTCTCCCAAATTTGATGTCCTGTCAGTGATGGAGGTGGAGGGTCATTTTTAACTCTGTTTTTTTGAATGCATGTTTCATCTTTCTAAACTCATGGTTCATTGGCAAGAACTGACGTGACAATCAAACCATGAATTTTTTTTGCCATGCTTTAAGGTGAATGCCTTACTATGTTCCATGCAATGAGGACAAGCAAGCTTGCCAGCAGTCATCCAACCAGACAACATTCCGTATGCAGGAAAATCATTAATAGTCCATATTAAAATAGCACGCATAATAAAATTCTGCTTAGTTGATATATCGTAAGTCACTACTCCTTCAAACCACAATTGTTTAAGCTCATCTATCAATGATTGTAGATAGACATCAATCAAACTTTTAGGATTGTGAGGACCTGGAATAACACAACTTAGAAAGAGGTACGGACTTGTCAACATTTCAGAAGGAAGGTTGTACGGGGTAAGAAATAAAGGCCAGCAAGAATAAGGTGAGGCAGCATTAGAGAATAGTGTGAAGCCATCTGCACACAACCCCAATCGTACATTTCTTGGTTCACTAGCAAAATCAGGATACATGTTATCAAAATGTTTCCATGCTTCTCCGTTAGATGGATGTGATAAGACACCCGACGACTTTCTATATTCACGGTGCCATCTCATATGTGGGGCAGACCTCATCGATGCATACAACCTCTTTAATCTGGGAATAAGAGGTAAATAATACATCGCCTTAATTGGGACCATCTTTCCAGCAGGAGTCCTCTTATAACGAGCTTGTCCACAAAACTTACAATTTTCTAATTCACTATTAGTCTTGTAGAACAACATACAGCCATTAACACAACAATGAATTCTATCATACGACAATCCTAACTTGGAAACCAATCTCTTTGCCTGATAGAAGTTCTTAGGTATGTTAAACTCAGGATTAACCAGTTCGCCCAAAAGATCAATCATTGAGTCCATAGACTCATGAGGAACACTCTAATCTGATTTAATATTCATTAACCTAACTACAACTGACAAAGCAGAATGCAGACTCCCTCCACATAGTGGACGACTAGCCTCTTCTAAATGTTGATAGAAGCGTCTTGATTTTTCATTAGGAGTTTTATCAAAATATTGTTCGGGTTCCATCCCACCTAGAACCCCGAACGCATCATTAACCATTTCATAAACTTTATCATGTTGAAATGTATAATGTTGAACTCTATCATGTAGAACCCTATCATGTTCAACCCTAATTTAACCATGTGATGCAAACATATTATATTCATCCACGGACAACAGATTATAAAAGATATTATTCAATCCATCTATTTCTCCATGATCAACCCATACAAAATATCTAGGCTTAAATCCATTACCATACAAATGAACCATAACTATATCTGGATTAAAAAATTTCAAGCACCTACATTCACGACAAGGACATCTAACCAATCCATTTTGCTTAAAAACATCAAGTGTCATGGCATGATCGATAAAACTTCTTACACCGTCAATAAATTCAGGTTTCAAACCACCACCAACTTCATAATGCATGTTATACATCCACAAACGATGATCCATCTACAAAATTATATATATTCAAGTTTAATTAGTTCATAAAGACTACAATTCATCGAGACTACGACTATCATTAATTCAAGTTATAATTAATTAATTCATATAATAATTCAGTTCAAGTTATAATTAATTTAATTTATAATTAATTAATTCATGTAATAATAGAGTTCAAGCTCTACTTAATTCAAATTATAATTAATTCAAGTTATAATTAAGTTCATGTCCGAATTAATTCAAGTTATAATTAAGTTCAAGTTATAATTAAGTTCAAGTTATAATTAATTCATTTATATAATAATTAAGTTCAAGTTCTAATTAATTCAAGTTATCATTAATTAATTCATATAATAATTAAGTTCAAGTTCTAATTAATTCAAGTTATCATTAATTTTAATTTTTAATTAATTCAAGTTATAATTAATTCAAGTAAAAATTAAGTTTCAAACCTCATGACATTCAGGTTGAAATTAAATTAAAATATTCTAAAATTCAAGTATCTAAGTTATTCAAACTAGCTATAAAGTTTAAAGAGTTCAAAATTTATACAAACCTAAATAATTTCTAAGTTTAACTTCAAAAGTCCTAAAGTTCAACTTCATGACTTTAAATATCTAACTCTACTTAGCTTAATTAATTCTAAAGTCTAAAGATTTCAAATATTATACAAACCTAAAGTTCAAAATTAGTATCTAAATTATTCAAATTATAAGTTCTAAATTAAAGTCCTTTATATAATTCAAGTATCCAATTTCCAATATTTTTCTAAGTTTCAAACTTCAAAATTTCCTGTATTCATGTATCTAAGTTATTCTAAAGTTCAACATTAGCTTAATTAGTTCAAAAGAAAGTTTAACCTCAACAAGATTTCTAAAGTAAACAAAAATTTCAACTTTAAAGTTCTAATTAAGTTCAACTTCTAAATTTAAGTATCCTAAAATTCAAGTATCTAAATTATTCTAATTATAAGTTCTAAAGTCCTAAAACTCAAGCCTCTAATTAAGTTCTAATATTTTTCTTTAAGTTTCAAACTTCAAAACTTCCTAAGTTACAATCCAATATACAAACAAACTACAACAAACTAAATGGAATAAACTAATTAAGTGACTACTAATCACAAATTACTATCCAATTTACAATTTAATTCAAAAGACTCAAATCTAACTTAAAGCTTAAAATCAAAAGAAATCTCTCTCTACAATACTATCCTCTCTCTTCTCTCTATACTCAAACGCCGACAACATACAGAGCTGTCGGAATGGCCCTATCGCCGCCGGCGGCACTCCGCAGACCACCGGACTTAGTCCAAGAGGAGCCTCTCTCACCCAGGAACAAGACCCAACTGGAATCAACACCTAATTCCATTCGTAGCTCTTCGTATATCAGCTACAACGCGACCCCTGTAGAGATTTCGAAGGAGCAACTAGCTTGGGCACAAAAAATCATCTTCTGGTCACAAAATAGAAGCAATGGTGAAACTCAGGGTAAAGACGCGGAGTCTGATTCTAAACAATCAGATACACAACAAATTTCAAACGATTTCACACTCCTAATCGGAAAATCTGGGGATACCCAAGGTGACTCGGATACTGAGAGTGGTTCTTCTGATAAAGAGTTCTCTAACTCAGATGAGAATTTCTTGAATTTGAAGAGATTCGACACAGGTACACAAAAAGTGGAAGACTCGGCGAGCGTATCAACTGGTGCTGGAAATGCCACACAGGAAAGGACCTCGAAACAGTCGAATGTCGACAGCGAAGAAACGACAAGGAGCAATATCCAAATCAATCCAAGTAAGAGTGTATCTATTCCGATTGAACATAAGTCGAAAGAGGTAACCCATTCTGTACAACAAGAGGTTAAGAATAATAAGGAAAATAAGGGTGAAAATGAATTGAATCCTATCGCTATAGAAACTGATACTCAGGACAACATAGGAAAAAATGATGCATGTAATAACAGTACCAAGATTAATCATAACAATTCAGCATCTAACAAGACTCAACTCCCCAATGATCTTACCAAGCTAACATCTAACTTTGTTAAACACAACCCTTAGTATAAACTAAATATCCAGAATTCAAATGACAAACCTCCCACAAAATCAAAACAGCTACCCCAGTTGCAGAGCCCCAAAATAGATTCTGTCCCAGAACCAAGTCCATTCACAGTTATACAAACTTATGCGACTAGACTAAGAGTTAACCAAAATAAAACTGAAGCGCCTATTAATATTTCACCTCCTGTCTACACCACAAGACAGGGCCTACCAGCTATAATCTATAAAAAGGAAGACTTTTTTGTGAAACTTGCGTCTAGATGTAAGTATACTTTAATAGGAAAATTCACCAATACAATGCCCAAGATAGAGCTTATCAGAAGAAGCTTTATTCAGCAGACTCAACTCACGGGAGGTGTCAAAATTGTACATTTCAATGCAAGACACATTTACATTGATCTTGATAATGAGGAAGATCATATTTCAGTCTGGAATAAACAGAAAATGTATATTGATGGGCAACTTATGCGACTACAATTGTGGACTCCAACCTTTAGGCCAGAGGAGAAAACTCCTATCGTACCAGTTTGGGTCATACTACCAGAACTACCGTGGCATTGTTACAATAAAGAGTTTATAACCACCCTTTTAGACCCGATTGGTAAAACCCTGTACCTGGATGCAACATCTCTTAAAAAAACTAAAGGCAGTGTTGCAAAAGTAAGGATACAAATGGATATCACCAAGGAAAGGCCTCAACATGTATGGTTAGGAATTGATGAAGAGGATCACAATAAAGGCAGATGGCAAGCTATACAATATGAAGGTTTACCTGAAAACTGTTCTTATTGTAAGTATCAAGGACATACTATGACAAGATGTAATGTCAAGAGGAGAGATGAAGAAAGGAAAGGAGCTGAAGAAGCAAAGAATAATAAAACCAGGAAAGAAGATGACAACCAGGTATGTCCCTTACCCACTGTACAAATGTATGAGAATAATATATCTTTAACTAATGCAGGTACAAAAGAAAATCAAGCTGGGAGACAGAGACAGCACCAAAATAGGAACAAAAACAAGGAGGAACAACAAGAATGGCAAATTCAGAAAAAACCAAGACAGAAGGAACAACAAAAGAATGTTCAATCAAAGCAGAATCTAGCAAAGCAAACAGGTATTGACTTATCTCTCCCATCCCCCCAAGTCCCCATTAATGGCTTACATGCTGATGCAAATGACACAATGGATGACGACTGCAACAAAAAAAAGGAAGGATTCAGGTATTGACTTATCTCTCCCACACCCCCAAGTCCCCATTAATGATTTAGATGCTAACACAAATGACACACTGGATGATGACTGCAATACGACAAAAAGGAAGGATTCAGGTATTGACTTATCTCTCCCACACCCCCAAGTCCCGATTATTGGTTTAAATGCTGACACAAATGATACACTTGAGGATGACTGCAATATTACAAAAATAAAGGAGCCAGGTATTGACTTATCTCTCCCACAGCCCCATGGCTCCCCCAATAATTTTAATATTGTGAATGATGTAGCTGTTGTAGTTTATGGAGGTGAGGATGGGGGAATACAGGAGGAACCCACTAACTTGCAGGAAGGGGTTACCAGAGGGAGGGAAAGTACTTTGGTTGACCCTAGGAAAGACATTAGAGCTCCTGCTACCACAGAGGTAACTACTACAACTGTAATCAGAAAGGAGAGGTACAATGAATACTCACAACAAGAAGAGGACTGCTACACAATGGATAAGGAACCCCTGGATCCGAAAAGGCAAAATGAGAGTCCTCAGGCGTTTAACAACAAAGCTACATTAGCCCTTAGTAAGAAGAAAAGGGATGCGTTGAAGAAGAAAATTATTAAAGAAATGCAATCAGGACAACAGAGCTTACATGATGTACTGGTGGTGGAACATGCAGGCATCCATGTGACAGCCTTGCAAATTCAGAAACCGGATACTGGAAAATGTGCCCTTAACAAGGAAATTACTCCACAAGAACTAACAGATGAATACAGAGTCACACATTCTGAGGATGAGGAAGATCCTGACCAATATGATGAGGTTCAAAAAGAAGAGGAGGAAAGGAGGGCTCTGTCTACCAGGGGTCAGCAAGAAAATAGGAAAAAGAAACAACAAGATAACACAACAAGTTCGGATAATGCTATTTGCAAAAGTGGCATCAAAACAAGGTCCAAATAAGTCTCAATGATTAATACCATATATTAGAATGCAAGGAGTATTGATACTCAGGGTTCACTGGATAGACTCCAAAAACTCAAAGACTATCACAAAATATCTATGATGGCAATTCTTGAACCATTCTCAAACCAATCACACCTCAATTCCCATAAAATTCAGCTTAATATGGACAGTGCTATTCATAATTCCAACAACAAAATTTGGCTCTTGTGGAATAAAGATGTAACATGCTCCATTATAGATCAGGATGAGCAGCAGATTACCTGTGAGATCAAACATATTACATGGCATATTACCTATCTCACAACCTTTGTTTATGCTAAATGTAAAGATCATTTGAGAAGAGATCTTTGGGATAAACTACTACTATATTCCAATGTAGGCAAACCATGGTGTACAATAGGGGATTTTAATGTAATCACTGGCATTGAAGAGAAGCTGGGGGGCATACCCTACAACATGAACAAAAGTTTTGAATTCATAAGTACTATTGAAGCTTGTGGACTCATAGACTTGGGTTTTCATGGTGCAAAGTATACATGGTGTAACAACAGAGAGAATGATGACAGGATTTGGAAGAGACTAGATAGAGTTATGGTAAATGATAAGTGGTTAGACATGATGCCTATGACTACTATTACTCATTTAGCTTCCACTGGATCAGACCATTGCCCTTTATTCATGGAGTGTGCAGAGAGACAGAACAATGCCCCTAAATATTTTAAGTTTCTACACTGCTGGGTTGATAATGATAGCTTCCTTGATGTAGTGAAAACGTGCTGGGGAAAACCTGCTGTAGGAAATCCTATGACAAGATTTCAGGAAAAAATGAAAAGAGTGCGAAGCACTCTGAGTAAGTGGTCAAGACAAGAATATAGTGATATTTTCTCTTCCATCACTGATTTTGAGACAAAAGTTAGAGAGGCTGAGGATGCAATAATCAGTGATAACTCCGAAGATAATAGAACCAAGTTGAACTTGATCAATGCCAAATACATCAGGTATCTAAAGATAGAGCAATCCATCCTCAAACAAAAAACTCAACTCCAATGGTTTAAGGAAGGGGATGCCAACTCTAATTACTTCCATGCTATCATTAGAGGGAAAAGGAGAAGACTGTATATTCACAAAATTGAGGATGATCAGGGTAATAGTATTCAGGGAAATGAGGAAATTGCCAAGGCTGCATGTCATTACTTTGAAAAGATATTCACTACAGACAACAAGAAAATCAATGAATATTTCCTTAAGTACATACCTAGAAAGGTCAGTGACAATCAAAACCACATGTTGCAAAAGGTACCTACTAAAGAGGAGTTACAGAAAGTGATTTTCTCTATGAGTGGTACTTCTGCTGCAGGTCCTGATGGGATGAGTGGCAAGTTTTTCCAGGTATGCTGGGACATTATCAGTGAGGACCTTTTGGAGCTGATTCTGTTTTTCTTTAATGGCCATGACATCCCAAAATACGTCTCCCATGCATGTCTGGTTCTAATCCCAAAAGTTGAACATCCTAATAGACTATCTGAATTCAGACCTATATCTCTCAGCAATTTTAGTAGCAAAATAATCTCCAAACTCCTTAGTAGCAGACTAGCTCCCATCCTTCCACATCTTATTTCTGATAATCAGTCTGGATTTGTCCAAGGAAGGAGCATATCTGAGAACATTATGCTGGCTCAAGAAATTATACATAACATAAACAAACCCAAAATTGGAGATAATGTGGTTATTAAACTTGACATGGCCAAGGCTTATGATAGAGTCTCATGGTCTTTTATCTGTCTTGTCATGAGAAAGATGGGATTTGGGGAAACCTTCATAGACATGGTATGGAGAATAATGTCTAACAATTGGTACTTTGTCATCATAAATGGCAGCAGGCATGGTTTTTTCCACTCAACAAGAGGTCTCAAACAGGGAGACCCACTCTCTCCTGCTCTCTTTGTTCTTGGTGCAGAGGTGCTGACCAGAATGTTAAACAACCTTCATCAGCACTATCTATACAATGGTTTTCAAATGGAGAAAAGGGGTCCTCAAATTAACCATTTGAGTTTTGCAGATGACATTATTATTTTCACCTCAACTTCCAAGTATTCTCTTCAACTCATCATGAAGACTCTTCAGATGTATGAAGGCATTTCTGGGCAGCTTATTAATAAGGACAAAAGCCAAATCTTAATCCCTACCAATACACCTGCTGATATAATGGATAGAGTAGTGACCATCACTGGTTATAAATGCACTCATGGGCCTATGACATACTTGGGATGTCCATTGTATATAGGAAGACAAAGGGTCATATATTTCACTGGTATAGTTTCAAAAGTGATTGCTAAAATTCAAGGGTGGCAGACAAAGATGCTAAGCTATGGGGGGAGAGCCACTTTGATCAAATCAGTGCTTCAATCACTTCCTATACATCTGTTATCTGCCATAACCCCTACCAGAACCACTTTGAAACAAATAAAATGCCTTATAGCTGACTTCTTCTGGGGTTGGGATAAGGAGAAAAGGAAGTATCACTGGGCCTCTTGGGAAACCCTGAGCTTACCATATGAGGAGGGAGGTATTGGTGTAAAAAACTTGGAAGATATATGCCTAGCAATGCAATACAAACATTGGTGGTTGTTCAGAACTAAGAGATCTTTATGGGGGGATTTCTTGAGAGCTAAATACTGTCAAAGAGCTCACCCTGTCACAAAAAAGTGGCATACAGGTCAATCTCTCATGTGGAAGAACATGATGAAGAACAAAGGTGACATAGAACCTCACATTAAGTGGAACTTATGTTCAGGAAACTGCAGTTTCTGGTGGGACGATTGGCTGGGTATTGGCCCTCTAGCCAATCACTATGAATATATTCCAAGATTCAACAACTCCACTATCTTCATGTTCATGACAAATGGAAAATGGAATGAAGAGAAAATCAGGCAATAGGCCCCTCAACACATGATACACACAATTCTCAATACTAAAATCATGTACCAACAAAACACATTAGATCAAGTTCAATGGAAGCTGCAATCACGTGGAAATTTCACTTGTAAATCAGCTTGGGAAAATGTGAGAAAGAAAAAAAACAAGACATTGATAGATAGGATGACATGGCATGCTAACATCCCTTTCAAGGCTTCATTCTTTCTTTGGAGAACATTGAGACACAAACTGCCAACCAATGATAAACTGATTTCTTTTGGGAGAGAAACCGCAGAGTGCTCATGCTGCTACAGGCCTGGTTTGGACAACATAGATCACATATTTGTCTCGGGAAGCTTTGCTAAACACATCTGGACATATTTCTCCAACTGGAGGGGAATCAGGCAGGACCACAACTCCATTAGAGACATCTTGATGAGATGGTGGACCTACAAACCAAACAATGCTGTACATAAACTCATGTTGCAAGCCCTCCCTATATTTATTTGCTGGAATGTCTGGAAGAACAGGTGTGCAAGTAAATATGAAGGAAAGAAATCTAGTACTACTAGAGTGAAGTTCAATATAATCAAAGAAATATACATGCTTATTACTACAGCTTTTCCATAAATCCAATGGCCACCAGCTTGGAAGGATCTAATTATTTGGATAGAAAACTGTAAGCATGACATAAAAGTAACCCAGGTTAAATGGCTCAAACCTCCCCCTAACATAGTTAAACTTAACACTGATGGGAGTGCCATAGGCAACCCAGGAAAGATAGGAGCAGGAGGCATAGTAAGGGATCATAAGGGTAATCTGATATATGCTTTTGCCTCTCCTTTGGGAGTTGGAACAAATAATCAAGCGGAAGTGCAAGCAACCAGTTTTGGCATTAATTGGTGCATTCAACATGGTTATAATAGAGTAATATTGGAAGTAGATTCGGAATTTGTGATCAAGTGGCTGAATCTGGACATCAAACCACCCTGGAACATTCAAAACTACGTTAATGAACTCCAACAACTGGTCCAACTGCTAGAATACTTCCAATGCAAACATGTTTTTCGGGAAGCAAATTTTCCAGCTGATACATTATCTAAGTACAACCATACACTTGATAATACACAACACTTCTACAACCTTTAACAACTTCCACAAGAAACCAAGGGCTACATAAAGCTAGACAAGATAGGAATGGCAAGCTTCAGGAGAAGAAGATTAAAAAGGATAAAACAACCTTCTTGAACATTTTTTTATCTCTAATTTTCCTAACTTGGCTACGATTGGTGTTGCTGCAACTTTCCTTGGACCTACTTGGTACGACATGTCTAAAAAGAGCAAAGATGAAAAGAATTTCCCCAACCCATGCGAGATAGAAGGTTCGTATACTTGTTCTTGAATAGGACTAGTGTAGGCTACTTTCTTGTATTCTCATGGAAGGGAAGAGTCTCCCTCATTTATGCTTTCTTAGTTGATTTGTACCGAGAGGAGTCCTCTCACAGGTTTAATGCTTTCTAGTTATAGTTAGTCTCTCTTTTGTATCGGGGATGAGTTAGCCGACCTTAATAGGTTAGCCGACTTATGAACCACCATAGGATCGGAGGTAAGGTTTATGTCCCCCTCCTTGTATTTTATTTTGATTATTTATGTTAAGGCTTGGGGGTGCTGCTCAACCCCTGATTGTGCACGAGAGGTGGGAGCCTCGTGTAGGGTCTGTTCCCATAAAAAAAAAAAAAAAGCTTAAAATCAAAACTATAACTACATTCACTAATTTTACAATCCAATATACAAATAAACTACAACAAACTAAATGGCGCAAACTAATTAACTAACTAACATCACAAATTACTAAACAAATTACAATCTAATTCAACAACTCAAATCTAACTTAATCCCTACAATCAAAATTATAACTATATTCACTAATTTCACAAAGTGGTGGTTAGACCAGCTATGTTATATGGGGCGGATTGTTGGCCAGTTAAGGTCTCACACGTGCAAAAGATGAAAGTTGCCGAGATGAGAATGTTGAGATGGATGTGTGGGCATACCAGGAGAGACAGAATTAGAAATGAGGCTATTCGAGACAAGGTAGGAGTGACCCCGGTGGAAGACAAGATGCGTGAAACGCGACTGAGATGGTTTGGGCATGTGAAGAGGAGAGTCCCAGAGGCACCAGTGCGGAGATGTGAGAGGTTGGCCATGGATGGTTTTAGAAGAGGTAGGGGTAGACCGAAGAAATATTGGGGAGAGGTGATCAAACAGGACATGGCGCATTTACGACTTACCGAGGACATGACCTTAGATAGGAGGGTGTGGAGGACACATATCAGGGTAGAAGGCTAGTACATAGGCGTATTAACGCACTATGATTTCTTGTACTCTGATTTATGTTATTTATGTTATGTATGCTATGTTATCTTATGTTATTTATGGTATTTATGCTATTATTTGACGATATCTACTATTTTTTGGTGCTTTGATTATACTATTGTTTGGAACTCTTCCGTTATCTACTTTCCTACTTTTAATATTCTTGTCTGACCTTTTTTTCTTATGCTTCTATTGAGCCGAGGGTCTTTCGGAAACAGTCGTCCTACATTGGTAGGAGTCAGGTCTACGTACACTTTACCCTCCCCAGACCCCACGATGTGGGATTACACTGGGTTGTTGTTGTTGTTGTTATTCACTAATTTCACAATCCAATATACAAATGAACTACAACAAACTAAATGTAATCACTTAATTAACTAACATCACAAATTACTAAAAAATTTACAATCTAATTCAACAACCCAAATCTAAATTAAGCCCTAAAATCAAAACTATAACTACATTCACTAATTTTACAATCCAATATACAAATGAACTACAACAAACTAAAGGTAATCAACTAATTAACAAATGACAAATAAAAAATTAAAATTTAGTTTTAGGTTTAGGCCCTAACCTCTTAAAAATGAATAATACTCCTAAAGCACCACAAGACGGCGGCGGCGGCAATTGACTGACGGAGGACAGTGAAGGGGGTGGGGGGGACGGCGGTGGGAGGCGGTGCGACGACGAATTTGTAGAAAGAAGGCAGAGAGAAGAGAGAGTTTAGAGAGAGAGAGAGAACAGAAAAAATACGTTATGTGTTGAACATATTTAACAAAAAGCGACGGACAACGTCTCTAAGTCCGTCGCTTTTTTAAAAATATTTGACCGCCATTTTGACCAAAAAGCGACAGACAAAGCGACATCATCCGTCGCTATTTTAAATATGTTGACCAAAAATTTTGACCAGTAGCGACGGACTTAGCGACCCAGTCCATCGCTACATTAAAAAAAACTATAAAAAAAATAAAAGAGACGGACAGAGTCATAATATTTAATTTATAAATAATTAGTTTTTAATAAAATATATAAAATATTTATATAAAAATAATATTTAATTTTAGCGGAAAAACCTGCCAAAATAAGCGAAGGACTAGGTGTTACTGTCCGTCGCTCCTATTAAAAAAATTTAAAAAATAAATAAAAACGACGGATATCATCGTTTTCTCCGTCGCATTTTATTTGTGACGCAGTCCGTCGCTTTTTGTTCTGTCATTTTTTGGCAGTTTTTTAGTAGTGATTATTTGTCGTATCAAAGTTGGAAGCAGACAAAGCCAGAACTCTTTTTGTTAGAAATGTAAAATGTAACTCTAATACTAGTAACATTCCCTTCCCTCCTCCTAGCATATTAGCAGTAGCAAAGCTTTGCCACTATCCTCTAATGAAGCATATTAAGCTATCTTAATATATTATGATCTTTCAGTATAAAAAAAATGTCCATACCAAATTCAAACCAAAACCCAAATATCATAATTCTAAAATTTTATTGGTAAATACCATACTGAATACCTAATTACCGAATATTAAATTATCAAATATTTCAATTCAATTTGATAATTTAATTTTCGATATTTTATGTTGAATCCTAACATTAGTTAGTATTAGGGATGTATAGGGCAAATCGATAAACCGCACCAAACCGACAAACCGAACCAAACCGGAAAAAAAACTCGACTAGTGGTTTGGTTTGACTTGGTTTGGCATTTGGAAAAAAAATCCGACCATTATAGGGTTGGTTTGGTTTTAACTTTAAAAAGTCAAACCGAACCCAAACCGACCCGATTATAGATATACTACTTTTAAATTATGTTATACATAAAAATATTTATTAAAATGTAATTTATAAATATATTTTTAAAATTTTTCATAATTTTTGTTTTCTTTCTTACATTTAGATTTGGACTTGAGAAGTCCATCTAAATAATATACAAAGAAAGCTCATCTTATAAAGTTATATTATAAAGGTAAAACTTCAAACAGTGTTCTGCCTCCATCTTATCTATTGATATTTTGTACTAGAACTCTTTTGAAGAAGCACTGTTCTATGCTTTCTATTAGATACTATGAAAAACCCGAGAAACCCGAAAAAATCCGAAAAACCCGAGAAAAAATGATATCGAAAAACCCGACTTTTATTGGTTTGGTTTGGTTTATAAATTTAATAACCCGACACAAATGGTTTGATTTGGTTTGTAAAAAATCTGAACCAACCCGGTCCATGTACACCCCTAGTTAGTATATATAAACCAAATGCATACTTTATTATAATTGATTAAATTTCAAAGATAAGTAAGATATTTTACTTAAAACTCTTAGAAATTGATGTATACAGAAGGCAGCATGGGTTGTATAGGATCATGCGCAAAGGACGCGCACGCGGACTGACTCAAACCCACCTCATCTTTCTTCCTAGCCATTAACCTCAAACTTTGTTAATTACACACCTATCCATACATAAGAATGTAAAGTTGATGAATTTAGAGTTTGAATTTTAAATTAATATTTCAATATATAAAATAAATTTGTTAAGATAAATTCAGATTTTGTACTAAAGTTATTAAGGTTGGTCGACTCCGTACCATTTCGCCCTCTTTTAATTGTACTTTATGTTGATGTAGTACCTGGAGGAAATTATGTAAATGCATATCTTATTTTATTATTGTTTCTAAAAAAATTTACCATTAAAAAAAAATTCAAAAATCTCTCTTTGATACATCACTCTCCTCTCTAATATATCCCTTCCCTCTTCTATGTATCCGAATGTCTTATCCCCTACCAAATACATCATTATCTCCTCTGTAATACATCCCTCCCCTCTCGGATACATCCCTTCTGTATGTATCCGGATGTCTGCTGATGTATTCGAAAGTCCAATAATGTATCTGAAATTCATAAATTTTAAGGGATTTTTGTAATTTAAAAAAGAGAAGAAAAATAATGTATTATCTCTTAACACTATAAGATTTATGTAAATTACATTCATTATTACTACTTTCTCCATTTTAAAATAAGTGTGCTCTAGCAAAAAATATTTGTCCCAAAAAGAAGTATTATATTAAGAAATCTAAGATAAAAAATAATTATTATTTTTAACTTTACTATATTTTATTTAACGAGTGTGAAATGGTCTAAATCAATATATAGTTATTTAAATAATAGTAGAGGGAGTAACTTGTGTTTATCAAGAACTAATTGGAGATGCTTCCAAGGCACTCGATCAGTTCACTCTTTTCTCGATATTATTTTTGTCTTTCACTATTATCTTTGGATTTTCCATTATATAATTCGATCGTCATTCTCTTCTTTGTTTTATTATATGGTCAGCATATAGAAATGTGTACATTTGATGGATGTATTAAAAAGGATTTTATTTTCTTCTTACAGTCAAACAAACTTGGTTAATTAACCAGCGCATGTCCAAATTCAGCCAATGCTTTACATATAATGTGGCTAGTTGGCTAAGGCATGAGCTAGAGTTGCTACTATTTGGTCCACATGTTCTTTACTAGGAAAATATAAGGTGGGGGGATAATTATGATTTCCTTAGTGTTACACGCATGCCACCCTTTTTTGTCATGTTTTATTTTTTTCATAACTTTATTGCTAATCAATGTCACTTTCCCGATGAAAATAATATATTCGGTATAATATTATAATTAAAATTTGAGAAGGATAATATATACGCATATTTTATTTATGTGTTGAAAAAATAGAGAGGTGATTTCTAACAGACCATCGACTCAAATAAAATAATTTAAAGAGAATAATAAAAAATTAAACAATAGCAATAGCAAAGAACATGATAATTATCGAAGGAAAAACATAAAAGATGATAATAGAAATCGATAAATAAGATAATGTAAGAGTGATTACAAAAGCAAAGAGAACAATATGTAACAGTAAAAAATAAAATCGAAGAATAAGATAATAGGTGAGTAATAATGATAATATTGATATGAAAAATTCGACAATGTTCAACTGTCTACTAATCTTTTACCATAATTCTCAACCTTCATTTTCTCCTATCTAGGATCATGCCCTCGCGGTAAGATGAAGGTGAGTCATATCCTAGCTAGTTAATCACCTCGTTCCAATATTTTTTCAGTCAACCTCTTCATCTCCTCATCTCCAACATAGTCAACATCTCACACCTCCTTATTGGAGCATTTATGCATCTTCTTTTCACGCCTCAGCTTTATCTATTGAATATTCTACTCTCTCCTATTCATATTTAAGTGATATTTTTTTTACTTTTTCATTTTGGTTAAAACTAATTGATATTTCGTACAATTAAAAAAGTATTAATTATTTCTTCCAAATTTATGACTATTTGTATAAGTGAATTTTACGTAAGCAACAAGAAATTAGATAAGTACTGCACTTAGGTGAGTTAGTAAAAATACTATGGACCGTAGGAGTATAAATGATTATCTCAAAGGCCTAAAACAGTCTTGTAATTTGCTTATTGGTTGAAATATTTTATAAATTTGATATACATGACAACCAGCTTGGCAAGAGTGAACAAGCTTTGACTCCCCTAGAAATGTTATTATGATCACTTCAAATTGTCTCTTTCATGGTAGAAGTTCTCTAGGGGTAAAAAAATAGGTAATCTAACTAAGAATGTTATAATACTTCTATATATAAGTTCG
Organism: Solanum dulcamara; assembly: GCF_947179165.1. Classification (NCBI taxonomy): domain Eukaryota; kingdom Viridiplantae; phylum Streptophyta; class Magnoliopsida; order Solanales; family Solanaceae; genus Solanum; species Solanum dulcamara. The sequence goes on from NC_077246.1 coordinate 64,027,116, forward strand.
TCATACTATAATAAAAAATCACCTGGTGGCCGTACTCAATTAATGTCTCATATAAAATTGTATTGATTTAAGTTTGTGGCTAGTACCAATTATGAATTACCATTAGGCAAGTTGTGGTGTTATATATGTCATTTTGGTTTATTAAGTCCCATGTGGTGATCAGCACATTCAGACTGGTTTCCTTTTTGGTTCATTTATTTGGTGGTTCAGAAATTTTGAGTTTGAGTTCTAAAAATGAAAAAAATCACGATAAAGAATGTTTATTCTTTAAATGGACCTTCTATGCCGAGAATTTGAATTAGTTAAGGAAACATTTTATACCAAAGGTCAACGAATCAATAACAATACATGATTTGTTTAATCAGCTAGACTAATTAGTTTTTGAAACTGTACAAAGTAGTAGAAACTAATTAATAATTATTAGCTAGGAATTATCAAATGCTTCAAGATAATTACATAATTACATTAGGTATAGAATCTAACCATGCGTATACTGGCTTTGCTAAATCACTAGATAATCATCAATGTAAAATACCTAATCACACATTGAGTCATCCGGGGACCATTGACAATGGTCACCAAGGGACTTCGTTTGTTCCTTTCTCTCTCTTCTTTACTAGCGAGTGATAATAGTAGAGTCAGAAATTTTACTAAAAGAATTCGAAGTATGAAGAAGTAAATATATGAAGAATTGAACAGGATTTTAACGTGTATTATATTATAAATAAATATCAATCATGTATATATAAATATTAGTATAATTTTTCCCTCGAAAAAATTCGGATTAACCTCTTAACACTATCTGACTCTGCTACTGATGAATGGCGAGTCTCCTTTTTTTTTTTTTAAGGTAGATACCTCTTGATTCGGGAGTCAACTTATTTGTAGGGTGTCACATACCCTGCACATGTCCATTTCTAAGTACATACCTTGAAGGGTTGTTGACATGTAACAATTCAATTGCAGATATGTCCATTTCTAAAATAAAGAATCTCTATTTATACCTGATAAAATGAGCTGGCTAAAGTCATGGATATAGGTCTGTCCTTACTCTATCAAGTGGGACCTAATAAATACACTACCCCTTTTGTATGCTCTATGCTTAGATCATATCTTACCTATTTAGGCATATAAGGCTGGTAACCAGCCATACAAAGTACAAAAAAATTACTTTTAGAACAGACATAAAAGAAAGTGTAGAATTTTAAGAATAAATGTCCAATTGACCGCCCTTCATTGTATATATGTGGCTAGGATATCACTTCCGAAATTTAAATCCTAATGGTTGGACTAATTTGAATTCTCATTGAATAAGCTTATTGAAGAAGGTACGTAAAACGTTCAATATCAAGATGTTCTCCAATTTCACTGCTCGACTCTGAAAGCTTTGTAAAATTAAAAGAAAATTCAATTATATCATGAGAACTCAATTTTAAAATCGTGAGTAGATTATATTGAATGAGAACGGTCAGGTGGAGTGGTTGGAGCTCCTTCTAATGAATTATATCGGAAGGCTTAACGAGTAACAATATACTCTTCAAGCCAACTAAATTATGCATCTACTTAATTCGAGAGGAAGACATGTCGATCTTACAATTGTTGTTAATTGAGGCCTAAGTATAGCATATACACATTTTGAATAGCAATGTGATGCAGACCTTTCAAATAGATCTAGGTCCCCACATTTACCAGATGTTAACTACAAGAAGTTGGGACTCAATAAGAATTGATTTGGAATTTGTACATCGAAAATGACAAATTGAAGAAGTTTCCATTCAGAAGTCTTTTGGTACATATAGCTTGTCCCTCCTAGGCCATAATTGGCAATGTGACAATTGTCCCAACAGCTAAACTTCTCTAGCAACTCACCCTGTCTTTGTATAAGCAATCATTAGTGTACATTCTTAGACTAAAAACTTGTGACATTCTTTTTATGTTAATAAAATAATTAGCTTTAAACTTGGAGAGTTTGGTATGAAAGAAAAATATTTTTTATGAAAAATATTTTCTAGAAAAATAACTAAATTTTTTATTTATTTTCTTGTGTACTCACTACGGTGTGCATATAAAAAAAATCATTCTAAAATTATTTGTATATAATCTAGCCAAATACTATGAGAGCCGGAGATTGAGTGGTGGGGTGTGGGGGTGTTGGGAATGGGGCTACAGAGGTAGAGGAGAAGATGAGGTGTGTTGGAGCCTAGAGGGTGAGGAACACACAATCGATGTGAAATATCATTTGTACACTTTGCTTTTCGTACTTTCATTAAGGAACTCATTTTTCTTATTTTTAAGCAACTTGTTTTCCTCAAAAAGAATATTTACCAATTTTTTTAACCAATTGAACAAATCCTTAATGACATAGTTTTATAATAACATGAATATAATGACATATTTAAAATTATAAATTTCAAATTTATTTTTTTTACGTAAATTTCATGTCTAACCAAATATCAGTGCATAATTGAAACAGCAAGAGTATGAGACAGATGTGGCTCCTCTCCATTCCCTCGTCTATATTTCCCCAAATTCGTGTTAATTAGATGAACGATATATTTTCTCTTTTAATAATAATTGTTTAGATTTAATTAATTAAAAAAATCTAATTAATTAGAAGAAAGACAAGGAGAAACTCAAGTCAATATGATAATTTATATTTGGATTAATTGTCTTGTCTCTTTTGTACAAGAACGGATGCAACTTGTGGGTATTGAACTTATATGAATTCAAATACATTCGATATAGAATATAAATTTATATATAAAAAATTGTTAAAATTGTAATAGGAGTACATGTATAAATTTATCATTTTGAAATATAATAAATTAAATATTAAAATTTCAAAAATTAAATCCATAGAACTTTTATATTTTGCTTGATATCAGGTTGGTACATCAAATCACCATATGATTTTAAAAAGCACCCCCGCCCTTAACTTTTTTTATATAAAAGAAAATAGAGGGATTATAATCTTGTCTTATTTGCAAAGAAAAGCTAGCAATACATAGATTCATTTTATTTTATTTTTGCATAAATATGTGTAAGCTAAGATTTAAAGAATCTTCTACATAGATTGAGTGAATCAAAACTGATCTAAACTTTTAAAGTATATAATCTTTTATATTGGATTATATTGTGAGTATCGAATCCTCAAAAAGTAAATCCAAGATAAGGTTTTAATGATTTTAAGTGCAAAATAATAAACATGCTGACATGTTCAATATAACACCACAATAACAATAATATATTCAGTGAAATCCCACAAAGTGTGGTTTGGAGAAAGTAGTGTGTACGCAATCTTTACCACTACCTATCTGAGCTAGAAATGTCATTTTTGAAAGACTCTCGACTCAAAAAAATCAAAACAGTATAAAACAAAAAAAGGGTAGTGGGGAGAAACATAACAACGAATAGCAAAGCAATAATAACAAGTATATGCAAGGAACCGTAACAATAACAGCAAGGTGCAATCATCTTAACACAGTAAAATATGGATGATATCAAATGCCAAAGTCAAAGACTATATGTAATGACTCATCCCGTCGTTATTAAAAATACCTGTGATAAAATATCAAAGCTTAAAAATTGATCTATCTAGTCAAGTTAAGCCGGGCTCCGCCCCGCCTTGATGAAACAAAAATTTCCATGATGCAGGGAGATTCAGGGAGGGGACTTCCTTGGATTAGGGCTACATATTGGTCGATTTGATTCGATTTTAAAATTTATCGATTTGACTTAGCGATTATTGGTTTATAGACATGTCAAACTATTATAGAACTAGTAAGATATTGACTTATCGGTTATTGATTTATTAATTATTGATCATTATCAATTCGATTATCATTTTAACCGTTAAGATTTGATTCAAAAATACTCATTGAAAATCACATAGAAACAAGGTGACAAACCAAATGAACCATGCACATGAGTTGATAAATTGCGTCTTACTCAAAAATAAATGTAAAACATTGTATAATAACCAAGAGTTTGAGACAACAAGAAATAAAAGTATTAAAATTAATCCTCAAGTGAAGGACTTTATATACAGAATCATAATAAATATAAATTATTAAGTTACTATTAGGTTATCGGTTAACCCATTAAAAAAAACCCTTAAATCATTAAAAACTGATAACCCGATAATAAAAAAAATTAAAATTATTACCAAAACCACTAAATCAATAAACCATTATCGATAAACCAATAACAATTTTTCGATCTGATTTATCGGTTTAGGTTCGGTTTTGAAAAACCCTACCTTGGACCACCATAGAGGTCCCTATACCACTGTAGTGGGCCCTGGTCTTCCATAACAGCATCCGACAGTGGCCCCAATGAGCTTCACATTTTTCAATCTAAGTTCAAAAAAGGATTGCCTCCACCTAAAACGTCCTAGGGTTATTTTAATAGAAATGTCTTGGTAATAGAGAAGCGAGGCTCTTAAGAAAAACGTCTCTAAACCTCTTCTTCCCAAACTCTTCTCTAACCTCGCTAGAGCAGAACCAATTGATAAAGATTCATGCGCTCCGTGATAGGAGTTTGTCATCCAAGTAGGCTATGATTTATGAGTAGAAGACTGTAGTTATTAGACGTGTACATAATATAGATTTGATAGGAGAATCATGATTAGGCATGTGGACATGTTATTTGGACGGATAAAATATAAAATTTAAGTAAAGGAGATTTAATTGTATATTGATATGTTTTTGTACAAATCCTTTGAGGAGTGTTCGGTGCTGGAATGACTGACTTGATAGCTTACATTATGAATATGTGGATGTGGGTAACATTAGGGGGACGACATGAACTTGTAACCTTAATTAGGCTTAATTACCATTAATATGGGTGAACTTGTCGTAATGAGGACATGAGGGCGTAGTAATGTTGTTATTTAGTCATTCCTAGGCTATAGATCATGATAAGTGTCAATCTCAATGAGATCACAAGGAACAACTTTGTACAAGATAAAACAACAACCGACTCACTAATGGGGGTAGACACCAAATAGGGTTCCAATAATATTTTGGGATAGACATCAAACCTATTAGCAAGAAATGAAGCAACAAACCACAAATTGGCACCGGATCTAACAATGAATACACTTCAAAATCAAAGACAATTAACTTACCAGTCCTAACATCGAGAGAATACTCTAACCCTTGATGAATCTAAAAGACATACAATCTATCTTGGCGTCAACCGCCATCCGACGTAGTAGCACTTTGTAGATGCACTAAAACCATCACTAGGTTTGGGTTGAGAAGTCCCACCTTTGCATCGAGCCATCTTAGAATCCCTCCCTTTACTAGAAGCCACCTGGAAGTCCCTCATATTATGCCCCATATCACCACACTTATAGCAACCCTCATTATCGGCCATACATTCTCCTTGGTGAGTCCTACCACACCGCTCGCAAGGGGGAAAGGGTCATTCTTCCTTGTTAGGCTTAGACGTCGGGGCATTAGCACAAGATGAAACACTATTGGACCGCGCCCTTTTGAAGTCCTTAGATTTCTCCCTTATAGCATTCATTTTACTCTTCCATTTCCTTTTCTTTCTACCTGCATTCACACAAGTCAACTTTTATTGATTCAGCTAAGCCGTCACAGCTCAAGCCAATAATAGGATGGCATCATGAAATTCTACATTAGTCACTTGTTCGGCTAGAGGATCATTAGGAACTTGTTCCTCATTAACATCAACCCCTCTTTGATTTGGAGCCTTAGGAACCGGAGGAACTTGGTCCTCGAGAGCATCCATTGCTCTAGGTAGAGGTACTCTTCTTCGAGGCATCATCTAGATAACACGAAATGATTTGGTAGATAAGATAAGTCTTAAGACAAATCTAAGGCACGACATGAATCACAAAAGAAAGGAAACTTTCCTAAACGCCTCATAGTTTCCTATTTATAATTGTGGCGTGCTTTACAACCATGAACAAGACCATATTTGACGCGGTATGTTGGACTCCGAGGACCATTTCAAAATCTTGTGCTCTGATATCAAGTTGTCATGATCTGAGACTAGGGCCTAGATGTGACACGGCGAATGAGATAGCCGGAGGTGACTCACCTAAGCCTCTTAGCATTCGTTAAGCATTTTTATTGGTAATGACATACAATAACAAGCAGAAAGTAAATAAATAAAAAGGGAACCGGGACTAAGGGAAATATCATGGAACAATAGTCCTTAGCAACTTCAAAATATTTTTTATTTATGTTCCAACATACTTCTACTAATAGACTTGGCGGGGACTAAGACATGTCCTTAGCTTACCCTCAAAAATAAGTGTCAAAAAATATCTTCATAAAAGTTTTAATGTTTTACAAAACATGATCTTAGAATATAAAAGAGGTTATTCCCGAAACATGGGAACTCACCACAAATAACCTTCAACTAACCCGAACTAGCCGCGTGGGAGAGGTCGAAGAGAGACATCGGTCCCTACATGGTGATATCATGTAGGTAAAAGTATGCGTTATTACTTCTAATGTACTAAATATGTGAGTATGCTACGAAATGAAGAACATGAGAGGAACATAAATACGCAATGTGCATAATGAATGCATGCATTAAACATCATCATAAGAAACCTTAAAACATTCATTTTGTGGGAAAGTGACCTCAACCGATATTTAAGACCATGTGAGCTATTACATGGAATCCAACATAGCCCCCTACGTTGGCACGGGGAGACTACTTGCTGGGTAGAACTCCATTCAATTTATATTCAATTATTTAACATTTGATGGCTACAAAGGCCTAGCCTACAAGGGTTCCTATGGTGGCACATAGTTAATGCAACATGAGACTTTACTTAATCATCCCTTCGGTTGAATCCCCATCTACATGCTACATTCGGCGCTAAGTCAAATCCCATGGAATAGTATAATACTTCAAAATAGTCATATCATATATCTTGAGAATTCAAATATCACACTCGGTAGAATAGCTCATTAAAACCTTTGGTTTATAATATCATCATGGCTGTCATGCCCTATTTACCATCCTACAAATGAATCTTGATTTTATAAGAAAATTAGGTCTACAATTAGTGATGGTATTTCGGGTACCATGCTAATCGGACCTATCTTTTTTAAAAATGTTCAAAAGCATTGACGGCCTACAGGGATGTCATACATGTCATATAAAAGGGCAGCCCGGTGCACTTAAGCTCCCGCTATGCGCAGGGTCCGGGGAAGGGCCCGACCACAAGGGTCTATTGTACGCAGCCTTACCTTGCATTTCTGCCAGAGGCTGTTTCCAAGGCTTGAACCCGTGACCTCCTGATCACATGGCAGCAACTTTACCAGTTACTCCAAGGCTCCCCTTCCATGTCATATCATAACCTTAAATATTTCATGTGATTCAATGTAAGAATTGTCCTTTCACATTGAAACCTTACTTTGGCTAAGAAGCCCTTTCTTTAATCAATCATTTCATAAAGACTCCCATTCATAAACATTTACTTCATAATATTCATTGGAGTCAAACTTCATTTCAACTTTACTTTATCATAGGAAACTAGGTGGGTTCATTTCATAAAGACCTTCAAATACATTTAAATAATACTTGTATGCATGAGAGTGATATGAATGCATCAAATCAAACATCTTAAAAACAACCCACCATATGCACTTTAAAACTACCTTTCAAACCTTCATATAAGAACCTTGATTTACCATCCATTTCATGTAAATAAGAATCAACATAAGTCAATATAGGTAAATAAACTTCAAATATTCAAGAATTTATACATTTGGAATCATTGTATGAAAATCCATAAAAACTCATCACTTGAAATTGAGAGTCAATATACATATATATCAATAGGAGTAAATAAACTTAAAATATACCATAATCTATGCATTTGAAACCACCATGTAAAATCCAATAAGATTTCATCATTTAAAATTTAAATACTAAGTTGAGAAAATATTTGGGCTCCATGGGTGGAAGAACCCATGGATGAAAACCCACATACCTTAAAGTGAAACTTTAAGAAAACTTGATTCTTGGTCTTCAATGAGAAGCCTAGAATATTTTAAGTTTGATAGAAAAATTGGAGGGGATGATTTGAGAGAGAGGAGGATGAAGTTTAGGGTTTTGGGGAGGTGAAAACCTGAAAAGAAATGACCCAAAACGCGTCCAAGTTCATATATATGTTATTAGGTAATTTTTCCAAGATGCCCTTACTAAAATCTGGAAAACTGGCCAAGTCTGTATCAGGTCCGCGATGCGTATTTGCTGTGGACCTCTCTGGTCGATTGGACACAACTTTCTGTCCAAATCTGCATCAGGTACGCGATGCGGATTTGTCGCAGACCTCTCTGGTCAACTGGGCATGACTTTTACTCTAAACTCCAAAAATTGCAATCTTGATGGAGTTGGAAAGAAGACTCAAATACCTTTAATTTCATAGGTCTTGGACCACTTAATTCGTTATATTTTAGGAGATATGGTCGTTTGAAATTGACCCTACTATGGTCTCATACGAAAACTTAGTCGATAGAAATTATTTGGGCTTGACTTGGTTTTAGAGATCCTTTATGACCCTAAACCACATCTAATACTCTTCAAATACTTAGAAATTGATCCTAACTTATATATACAATTAAAAGTCAATGAGTTCGACCCTATACGCCTAAAAGAATGGTTCGAGTCTTGACATAATTTTTTTTGAGATGTTCCAATAAACTTCCCCAATCATTACAGCACCTTCTAACCCAAGTCACCTTCGAATTTAAACCTTAACATAACCAAATTTCTACCCTTGACCCATGACCCACAACTTAGTTATATGATTTCTCATTAAGTTTTCTTCTATACTACACAATAGGTATAGATTTACTATTAATAAAAGAGAAGCCTAGCCTACTTGGGAACCAAGCAATTGTGGAGAGATATTGCGGTTGAAATCCTTGGCTCTAGATGTTCTACGGGCAAGATCGGACTGAATTCCACTAGTTAAAAGCCATATGATGCTGAGATTCCTCTCCCTCTTTTTCCCAAGTCAAGAGAAGCCTTTTGGAGGGTTTTTTCAATAACCCTCGCCTCTAACTTACACTCGAAAGAATTAGGGAAAATAAGAAATTTGTGAGTTAAGTTTCTGATCTCCTCTCGCTCTAGCGACCACATTCCCGCTCTAGCGGGGCCGCTAAGGTGGGAACATCCCGCTTTGGCGGGATGGTGGGATCTAGTTGAGTAAATTTCTTGTAATTTCTTTTAATATTAGTTAACGACGATTCGGATCGTTAAAATAGATACCAATTTGCCCTTCGTTCATTCCTGAATGACACATGAGAGGAGACACGAACTTCTTAGGGCACACTTGAAAGAATGACTACATCCATTATTTTGGGAAAAGTTTGAGCACTTTGAGTTACAGTGCTGATGTAATTACCATGAATGCATGCCCGATAGGAATTACTTAAAAAAAGTGAACCCACTTTTAAAATCACACTGCCCTGCCTCATCCCTCTTTGCTGGGATTCTTCCCGCTGGGAAGGAGATCCTGCCGTTCTGGAGGGATGGACAAGATCAGTAAAGAGTGGGAGAAGAATGGTTTCTCCCCATTATTTATATTCTCCCACTCAACTCCCCCAAAATATTTCTCAGACTTTTCACTTCGATCGTCTACTCTACGGTTAGAATCTTGTCTATAACTTTAGATTAATGCTAATACTTACATTCTAATGCTGACATGCCAAGAATCAGTAGAATCAAGGCCCAAAGGGTAGTTTTCAACTCATTTTTGAAATACACTGCTTGTATTGCTAGATTAACGTAGCATGGACCCTCCCCTAACGTCCACAATATTTTCCCCGATGTCTTAGGCGTAAGGTTAGCAATATATTTCACCCAAATCGGACTAGAATATAGGGGTGGAAGTTAAAAGTTTTTTCTTAGCCCAAACCTTGATTATGCTAACTATTTAGAGTTTTTGAACATACTTCCTTTGCAAGTAAGGATGTTAGGACACTTAGGAATGCCGATTTGCAAAACTATTGAAGAAATAAGTGAATTGGGGAAGGGCAGTTGCCATGAATCGCGCCTGATGTTCATCCACGATGAAGCCCTCTCTGGCGGCCTTCATCCTGGTCTAGCGGGATCCTGCCGCTCTGGTGGGATTTCGCCATACAGTGGCCTCGCCTTGAGCCCTTTTTTCCCCTAACCCCAGACTTTTACACTTATACTATTGAGTTTTAACTATATATTTGTGAAACTTACAGATACAACACTATGGCTTACAAAAATGATGCCAATCTCCTAGTTTTCCAATTCCTCAATACCGCTACTTCGGAGAGGCACCACGACTTCCAAAATAACAAATTCCTACCCGAGAGGGGCTTTTATATATTAGGAGTGGCATACAAAATACTTGCCTTCTATTCCCGACTAGAGGAATTGGGTGGGGTCCATTGACTAAATCCCCTCCCTTCGCACGCACTAGTTGGGTGAGGAAGTTCTATGCCATACTTCCTACGGTACGTTGGGATGACTCTGAACCCACCATTCGCATTAGATAAGCCGACATACCATTGAATCCCCCTTACATCAATGTTGTACTAGAAGTACCTAAGGCCTCCAATGCTGACTACGAGGCCAAGGAGTGGTTACGGGACACTCTAGTGGCCCCAAAGTGATGGATCAGGGTCTACTGGCCTAGTATAGAGCGCATCACTAGCATTGACTGGTTTGATGATGCTAAGAGGTGACTACACTTAGTTGCCAAGAGGATCCGCCCTTTCAGCAACCGCACCAACGTGAACTTCCCGTGAGCTCTGGTGATGGCTTATACTTTTAAGGACATAGTCCTGAATGTGGGGGCACATATCGTATCGGAGTGAAACATATTCTACTGGGGTAACAAGAAGGCATTCTTCTTGTTGGGTCTAATCACCGCCATATATAAGATAGCCAGGGTGTCATTGCTGGATTCCGATAAGGTACTCCCTATAGATCCCCCTTTCCATCATTTTCTTATCAAGTTGGCCTCTTCTTGGGGACAAAAGAAGTGGAGGACAGATAGGGCCAAGAGCAATTGGACAGCAGTAGCATAGGGCGAGGACAATGATGAGGATGCTTCCCCTCCCACTCAGTCATAGCCACCGGTCGACCCTCACTTGAAGGAGGACTTAGCTATGGTTCATAGGTGATTAGGAGGCCGCTTTGCCCAGACTCCTACTCCAGTACCACTAGCTACTACTACAGAGTGGGGATGCTCAATCGTCATTTCTGATTGGAAAGAAAGAAGAGCATAGAGAGAGACCGCCTCATGATAAGGATGCGGAAGACGATTAAGGTCATCTTCTTATGTGTTGCTTCCCAGAGGGAGATTCCCACCCAGGAGCCCAGGGACTTTCGTAAGTTCAACTTTTTGAATGAGGCCTGGGATGGAGACTACCCTCCTGAGAAGTTGGACTCGGAAAAAGACACTCCCCCTCGTTCCCATTAGACTTTGTTATTGGATTGGTTTGACCTGTTTGGGCATATATCAAATAATTTAATACTTTTTTTTATTTTATTCCTCTATTTTTGTAAGCACCTTTTTAATTATTTCACATCGTTGTACATACAAATACCTTCGTTTTTATGGTTATTCAATCTTTGTTGAGTACTATATTGACCCTAGATTAGCCAATTGTGCTTAGGAGTTCATTGCCCAAGCTGGGGAAAAACAAGAGACCTCTTTCTGAGGTTTTTGTCTCGTGAAATCCCGCTCTGGCGAGATATTCCCGCTGGGGCAGGATTCACTAAGACATAACCTCAGGAAATTATCCTGCTGAGGTACTTTCTGTCCCATATCTCCCTTAGACTCTCACAGTTAGATTTAATCCATTTGAATCCTTTTCACGAGAAAATTGAAGAGTCGAATCCAGAACCACACTTAGGAGATTACCGACCCCATTTACTTTAGTAAAATCAACGATGTATGCCACCAGGGTCCTTTTATTACCCCCCATTAGACCAAGACATCAAGATAAACAAGACAAAATTTAGAACAACTTGTAATATCGAGTTCGTATTAACTCAAGCTAACAGTTCAACCCATTATAGCTGATAGACACAATTTAGCAGCACCTTATTTTAGCTCAGTTATGAAATATGTTAAGAAAATCTTCTATAACCCTTTTTAAGCTAATGTACGACACTAGATAATTTTTCTCACCTGGTTTCCAACTAAATTTTGGTTGTCCCAAAACTAGAGTTTCTTCATAGTTTCTAATTGTTCTTTTTCCTTACCAATTTCTTTTATCAATGGTAAGTCCATGCACCATTTACAGGTCACATTCTCTTACATGAGTATATCATTTAACACATCAAAACCCATTCTTTAATCACCTTATGTCTTATAAAAGACTAATTCACATAATCCCTTTATGACTCTTTTCTGACATTTAGCTCACAGAATTACTAGCAAGTATGTAACACATAATTTCAATATGCAGGAAAGGGTACTTCACACATTAAATCAGGAATTACTATGCACATAACCACAATTCCAGCTATATAACTCCAGCAAGTTCCAAACTATCAATTAAGTCCACTTCATGGATGACCATTAGTTGATCATCTATGCATTCTCATCACCTCCAAGGCAAGATACCAATTGGATCCTTCTAGTTTCAATTTTCTTTACTTGTGTCCCTTCAACCGCGACAACGACATTCGGTTTGCTTCTTTGAGATACCAATTGAAATCCAGAGATACCAATTAGACTCAACCCATAACAAAAGTGACAGACCGCATGAATGAGAGAGAAAGAATGAAATTAATTCCTAAATTGATTCATATCTTCCTAAAGATTACATGTGGATGTCAACACATCAATCCGCAGGAGCCTATTCCACTCCTTCTCTTCTACTAGGAGACTGATAACCTGGGATCCAATACCAACTTGTCACAACCCAATCCATGGGCCGTGCGGGTACACACTCTACACCCTAAGTACGAGAGCCCTTAACCCCTTTAGTAACCACTACGGAAATTAAATCAAAAACTTGAGTAATTAAGCCAAAAGTTTGTGGAAATCTGTAGAAATACACTTGTACAAAAATAACACATAAAAACCAAATGAATACTAGTCTAAATAAGATACAAAAGCTTCTAAGAGAGGTAACAAAATAAAAGAATAATGACACAACTTCCACCATAAGAAGAAAAATAGAAGCTGCTGGAGAATCGTCTTCGTCTTCACCTAGAAGACATAACTGACCCTGCAACCAAACTATGTCAAGTAGCATAACAAGAGTAGTATCAGTACAAACAACACGTACTAGTAGGCATCATCGTCCAATTTGATACCCACCGTATAGTATATGAACAGAAAAATAAGAGAGATCATAATAATTAAATTTTACAAACCTGTCCACCCCAACCAAATAAATACACTCATTATTCTCACCCTTGAGGTCTTCACCATCCTACTCTCCAAAGTTCCACTATCTACTCTAGTTATAACTTAAGACCGATGAGTTATGGGCCCGTCATATTACTGCTCATTTACTCTAACAGTTTTTACCTAACAACTTTAACCACTCAAAGATTTCACCCAGCCATCACTGGTCTTGATCCAATTATCTCACAACATAGGGGACTAGCCATCCCATAACCGTACTTTCTAACTAAACCCGATTGTAGATAATACTACTACTACGACCTCAGTTACTCGTAGAAACTTCAATGATAAAATTATCTATCAACAAGCAACCTCCACCTCTAAGCCTATAAATATAGAATACTTCATATAACACATATGTCACATCAAGACCTAATACAGCCCATCCTCTTATCCACGGATAAGTTTATTCATACTCACAATTCTTTATAACTAACAAACCTCAACTCAAGGGTTCCTTTATAATGCCTTAATCCATGGCTCATTTACTACTAGCCTAATTATTACACAAAAATATAAATATCATCAGGTCCTCTCATGGAACCATCCATACACACATACTTGGCCTTCTCAAGGGAACCATTCCAGTCATATTTATGTCGTAACATGACATCCGATCTAAAAATATGTTGTAATTTGACACCCGATCCAAATACATGTCAAAACGTGACACTCAATTTAAATATGTGTTGGAATGTGACATCCGATCTAATTATGCAAACCAACCACAAACTATCTACAATGGACCACATTACATCAATAAGAACAGGTTCATCACAAACAAGCCATCAAGTGATCATTTGCATAAAGTCTAACATGTTTCCCCTATTCATTCACACATATGCATATCATACGTAACTCAACAAGTACATAAGACATTTTTGGGAAACAAACCATCACTTGCTCTACCAAATCCTTAAGGTTTATCTTCAAATTCTACTTATTTTATAATTCTATACACACTATTATGCCCATTACAATTTAACCGTCTGTATGCAATAATAACACAATCAATAAACTTCCCCAATCATTACAGCGCCTTCTTACCGAGGTCACCTTCGAATTTAAACCCTAACACAACTGAATTTCTGCCCTTGACCCATGACCCACAGCTTAGTTATACGATTTCTCATTAAGTTTCCTTCTATACTACACAATAGGTATAGATTTACTATTAAGAAAAGAGAAGCCTAGCATACTTGGGCGCCAAGCAACTGTGGAGAGATATTACGGCTGGAATCCTTGGCTCCAGATGTTCTACGGGCAAGATCGGACTGAATTCCACTAGTTTAAAGCCATATGATGCTGAGATTCCTCCCCCTCTCCTTTCCAAGTCAAGAGCATCCTTTTGGAATATTTTTGTAGTAATCCTCGCTTCTAATTTATATTTGGGAGAAGTGGGAAAAATAAAAAAATCGCGACTTAAGTTTCTGACCCACGTCCTCCCACTCTGGTAGTCATATTCCCGCTCTGGCGGAGCCGTTAAGGCGAGAACATCCCACTCTGGTGGGATGATGAGACCCAATTGAGTAAATTTCCTGTGGTTTCTGTTAATCTTAATTAACGATGATTCGGGTCATTATAATAAGGGAAGAGGAATTCATAGGTTATGGCTAATTAGAGTTAGACTTGACTTATATTCACATATACTCTTAAGTTGAATGCTTGTTGATTGGTCCCCAGATATGATTGAACTCAATGATATGAATTTGAATGCTTGAGATTGCATGGATTATCACTTGATGAATTCATTGAATTTTATGTGATGTAAGTATATTTATAATTGTTGCATATATGTGTGATGAGTGGATCAAATACAACGTTGATACATATAAAATATATGTATCAAAGTCAGTACATATATTCCATATATTATTTTACAATGGAGCAGGTATATATATATATATATATATATATTATTGTGGATCGAATACCACGGCAGTATGCTACATGGATGAAGCTGGTTCTCTGCAGGTAATGACTATTAGGCATAAATAAGACTTTTAGCATGAGGGTACACTTTACTATTGTTATACGAGTTCATGTTACATTGAATACTTGATGGCTGGGTGACATGTTATTTGATAAAGTTCACTTATTATGATGTTGGAGAGTCATTTCTATGTGTTGCATGTCTGGTAACATATGTGGATAAGCACTAAATTTATTTGCTTCATAAAATAAAAGTATGAGGGTTAGAATGTTGAGTTTGATGATGAGGGTGATTTGGGATGGCTTGATGTTGAAT
Source organism: Solanum dulcamara (assembly GCF_947179165.1). Taxonomy (NCBI): domain Eukaryota; kingdom Viridiplantae; phylum Streptophyta; class Magnoliopsida; order Solanales; family Solanaceae; genus Solanum; species Solanum dulcamara. Next base: position 64,042,766 of record NC_077246.1, read on the forward strand.
TTGTAATTTCTATATTATGTTAAGTGATATAACCTTTATCGATCGATTATGCTTATCAGTATGTGTGGTGTATAAATAATGACATTCTTTTAGGATGTAAATGTGTTGCAGGTTGACTAGAAATTTCTTATGTGATGCGGCGAGTAACCGTTCTCAATTTCTACGTATGTCTTTCCGACAAAAGTTGAGCATTTTCTTGTCTTATTCTATCTAGAGGCTCTTGTATATGCCTAGATAAGGTCTTGGGAGTTAGTTGTTTAGTTGATTATTTTACTTATTAACGTTATGAATTTCATAAATTTTGACATTAAAATGTATCTGTTATTTTTTAAAAGATCCACAACTAATTTTTCTGCATATTCTTGATTGGGTGGTAAGGGTTCACCTATCTGGTTGAAAATAAGATAGGTGTCTACATGATCCCTTAATTTGAATCGTGACACTACATGAATAGGCTAATTCTATAGTCGATATGGTGTTTTATACTATCACCAAATCAAATACATGCACAAGCTAGTAATAAGACAACTCTTAACTACCTACTAATCTTCTACCTTATTTGCGACCTCCATACCCTCCTATTTAAGGTCATATCCTCAGTAAGCTGAAGATGCATCATATCATGTCTAATCACCTCCCCCAAGTACTTCTTTGGCCTACCTTTGCAGCTCCCCGATCCCACTATATCTAACCTTTCATGCCTCCTTATTTGGATATCAACACATCTCTTCATATGTCCAAACCATCTCAATCTGCCTTCCATTAACTTATCTACCACAAAGGCCATTTCCACTTTATTGCAGATATCGTCATTGCTAATCATATCGCTCCTAGTATCCTACACATTCATTTCAATATCCTTAAATTTTGGTGGTACTTTAAAGGCACAAATTTTGGTGGTACTTTCTTGGCACAAAAGACATGGATGCAAGCCTACACTTCATTCATATTGCACAAATACGATGTGTGATGTGAATGTCAAATGTCCTCATTTTCTTTGATTAGGGACTCGAGATACTTAAATCTTTCTCTCTTGGTGACAACTTGTGTATCAAGTCTCAGTTCTAAGCCTGCTCCATGTGTCACACCCTTGAATGTACACTCCAAATGCGATTTCTTGACCCTACTCAACCTGGACCCTTTAGACTCCAGAGTTTGCCTCCACACCTCCAACTTATCACTAACACATATCAAATTATTAAATATCTCTAAAAACCTATCGATAGAGTTAGTTTACTTCTTCTTTTTTTATAAAAGAACGATTCTTATTGTTTTTTTTAATGATTCCCTGTCGGTTTCTAAGTTTTATTTTTTGCGCAAAAAATTGTATATTAAATTTATGAAATATCTTGGCAAGTATATTTCATGCAAATTATGCTAAAAAAATCAACGAACATCCGTCAGTTTCATGAAAAATATGGTCGATTTCTCCTCGATTTTTCTGAACGACGCCGCTCATTGATTTTTAGGTTGATTTTGTTCATGTTTTAAGTAGTGATTATTCATACAATTTTAATACAACTTCAACACACATGCAAACGTAAAAATATTTTTTATACAAACTCAACATACAATTATAATATAAACTAAATATTTATTTGATATAAGTTGATGGTAACTTCGAACTTCAATAAATTAAGACTGAAATTTAATCCAAAACTAGCTAAAGTCTTATTTAAATAACCCCAAATTTTACATCCGAAGCCCTTTAACGTTCCAGGTCTTTTGAAATATCACTCTCTTAAAACAAAATTCATTTGCGACAAATTAATTTTTAAAATTTGAGTTTCAAAATCTTTTATTAGTTGATAATGAAGATGTTTTTTTTCTTTAAACAAATATCTTTGAACATTGTTATTATTGGAGGGCCAGAACGATATCTGTAGCATTCTTGCTTAACCAAGCTAGTTCCCCTGTCTATTTGTGTGGGTATTTTGTCTGTGAAAAAATATCTTCCATTGCCACATTGGTAATTAAATATTTCCGCGTATCATTTTATATGAAGTAGTTTGACTTGATATGGAGTTTAAGAATAAAAGAAAAACTTTTGAAATTTGTAGTCTAAAATAAGTGATAGATATTTGTGTGACTATAAATCATTTTATTAAGGGTAAAATGAATATTTTAAAGTTAAATTGTTACTAAATGTAGAAATGTGTAATTTTTTTTCAAACTGACAAAAAAAGAAAGTGAATCATATAAATTGTTACAAAAAAAATATTACTTTCTCTGTTTTAATGTATTATTCATATTTTTCTTAATTCATTCAAAAAAGAATATCTTTTTTTTATTATTATTCTTTAAATTATAATTTTTTTCATAACACATATAATACCACAAAATTAAAGAATATAAAGCCTATAAAAAAAAGTTGTGGATACTATTTTATGTGACGTTTGATCAAAAAGTGAATTAACTTTATAGAATAAACTGAAATTCTTGGATTTTAATTGGGACCCACCCATATCTCATTCTAATTTCTGACAAATAGGAGTGCATCCGAAAATTAAATGTTTAGGGCAATTATTGAAAAATAAAAGTAAACGAAGGGAGTACCTCCTTCTTGATGGAAAAAAAAAATCTAATCAAACGAAATTATGAAACACAACAAATTTTGAACATTGGAGTGTAATGATTTGTGCTAGAGACCAGGAAAACTTGATGCATTTAAGGAACAAGACAAACATTTCTTACCATTTCAAATTTCCGATTATATGAATCATTTTTATCTACCATGTATTATTTCAATTTTTTCTGATATGTCTTTAAAAGAGACTATATAGTACGAAAACTTTTATACTGATCTGTTGGATTATGAGTCGTGGATCGCTTCATGAAACACATAATTAGGTCATTAAGTTGATTAAATAATAGTTTGTTTTCAAAAGACTGAAAGTTCAACTTGAGGCAATTCTTTTGATAGCCAGTTAAACGATTTTTTCGCTTCATCAAAATACATAATTCATTGTTCTTGCTCCGTGTTTACTCTAGCATGATAGAAGCACAAACCATTTAACTTTACATACAAAAACCAACTTTGTACCCCATTTACCAACACATCACTTCTGTTCTTTATACAGACAAAAATGGAGGACTACATTTTATAACTTGTAACCCAAATGAACTCTTTAATTATGGGTCAATGATGAGAAAATAAAAGGGTAAAAATTAAAAAATCCGAAATGATTCTAAATTCATCATAATAAAACAGAGAAATAGAACTCTGTTTTTTCTTGCCTTTCCCTCTTATGAATCTACTATGTTAGCTACGAATGCTCGTAGCTAACTTCAAAGGCGCCTTTATTATTCAAAATCGATCGTCAATTCACTTTTCATTGTTCGTTATCCAAATATATTTCTTGAAAACAACTTGATAACTCGTCATAATAATTTGAATCGTAGTGTCACAAGTTTGACTTCAATGATCCAAGCCCTCTTACTCAATTGACTGCCTATATTTTGAATTAAAAAAAAAATTAAAAAGTGAATTTTTTAAAATTTTGTTTTGGAAAATTGAGAGCTGGAAATAGCTGGAAAACGACCTACTCCAACAAGAACTTCTTCACAATCTTGGCGCTTGGTTCCAGCACCTGTTTTTCCCAAATTTGCCTCGCCGGATTCTTGCCGTCGGATCCTGAAGTCACCATCTTCGCCGTGACCGTCGCCGTCGCATCCACTCTTTGTAGGTTCCACCCAGCTTCTCTCAGCCGCATGATCTTCCTCACCTGTCTTTCCGCTAGTACCCTCGTGTTTTCCTTTATCTCCATCGCTGCTTCTTCGTATGATCTCTCCCCTTTGAAATATCTCTCGAACTCCGGCACCCCTATTGCCTTCCGGATCCCGCAGGAACTGGAATCGGAAAACCCCTCTTTCTCGAAATACGATTCTAGCTCTTCGAACATCTCTGAATCGAGCATTTCATCGACTCGTTTATCTAGGTACTGATTCAATACAGGTGCCATAACATCAACCCAGATGAAGCAACATTGGTAACGAAGCTCTTTAGTAGCCGGATTTGACGATTGGAAAATGTCTAATCCTGAATTGAATCGTTTTACAAGCAGAGCATTGACGAACGAGTTAGACCCGCCTACAATAAAAGGGATATTCCCTCGATTAACGATTTCGTTGATTCTACAACCACCAGCTGAACGGAAATCGGAAGGGGAAAACTCGGCGTGTGATTCGGTAGGTTTAAACTCTCCGAGAAGATGATGAGGAACACCACAGCGTTCAGGCATTGAGATTTTGTTTGTAGTGATGTCAAGACCATTATAAACTTGGATTTTATCGGAGTTAATAACTTCAGCAGAAGGAAAAAAACGAGTGGCGAGGTCGATAGAGAGTTTTGATTTCCCACAACCAGTAGCACCCATTATGACGACGATCTTTTTGGATCGTAGTCCTCTTGGAACAATACTACTGGCTGATGATGTGACCACATTACGGGTCCATTTAGGGAAGAAGAAGATATTTCTTGGTGGGAAGAAAAATAAAGTGTTTGAACAAAGAGAATGATTACCACTGGTTGTTGTTGTTGATAGAAATGATAATTTTCTCATAAGTGAGATAATGATAAAGATAATAATAATGATAATAATGATAAATTAAGCAACTATTTATATGCACAGTAAAATACAAGAGACTTTGGCAGAGAATAGTACTGAAAAGAAAAAGAAAAAAAGAGCAGAGCAGTGGAAGGTGGGTTGATGAAAGTGGAACAAGATAATGGGGTAGTACTATTTATATATTTGTTACTACATAATATATTATATTTTCTGGTTTTTTGTTCTTCAATCTGGAACCATTTTTCAAGCTTTTTACTTCAATGGCTATGAACACTATCCGATCATCGCGCGTTTATATTCTCCTTCATGGTTATTTATTTTGTTACTGGAGATGGTGTTGCCATTTTGAAGTGAGGAAGTGTAGTTTTCTTGAGATATATATGTATATGGTGATTATAAGAGGGGAGAATTGATCATATAGTAGTGTAGTAGTGCTTGTGGTATGAGGGAGAACTCAGGTACATTGTCTCCCTTTATATATCCTTCATCACCCTGCATTACTATGTCAAAGTTATGCAACAATAATAACATACCCCGTATAACTTAAAAGTGGGTATGGAGAGATAGTGATCAAATCAAAATTTCAATTAAGGAGTATCAAAATATAAAGGAGTAAAATGACGTAAAAATTAAGGGGTGTCAATAGGTGATATATATCTAATTTTTTTACCTAATTATACAATATAATTTTTTCAATGAAAATGTGTCAATATATGTGGCTCCGCCATTGTGTGGAGGTGGTCACTATTAGGGGGTCGTTTGGCACGGTGTACAAGAGCAATGCTGAATAGAGTGAATTAGAAGAGCTGACAGTAGGTGCCGTTTGGCCCCAAATATTTTTGGAAAAAACTTGAAAACTAGTGTTTGATCATATTACTTGACAAATATATTTGGTGCACACCCCAAATTCTACAAAAAAACTAGTATTTGAGCCAAGTTCTAATATTTGAGAATTTTTAAAATTTTAAAAATGACCCCAAATTTTTATATTTTATAAAAATACCCATCATTTATTAATTTCAACTAATATTTATCTACCAACTTACTCCATTAACGTTTCCAACCAGCACCATTAAATAACATCTCTATCTATTAATAAAAGAATAATTTGTTACTAGCTCCTCCGAAAAAAATAGTTTGAGTGACAAGATTGAGAAAAATAATAATTTGTTTTTAATACGATTAATGTATTGCTCTTGCCCATATGATTATTTTGTTGTTGTTGATTGTTATCAATTATTATAAGATTTTTTTTAATAGAACATATTCATTATAAAATGATAATACAAACTTATGAGTATTTTTAATAGTTTTTAAAACTTACGAGTATAAAATAATATTTTTTGAAACAGAAAAATATTCTTGAAAAAAATTGTAGTCAAACGCATTGTGAAACTTCACCAAAATTTCACCCCCAAAAACCTTGGCAAGAATATTTAGAAATTTGAGCCCAAATGCTAGCTAAGATTATTTCTTATGCACTATTTGGTTTAAATTAAAAGATGTGAGAATTCAAGCGGAACAAAATATAAAGGGACATTTTGACCCAAAAGTAATATAGAAACATTTTCGGACCAAAATATTAACGATAAAGTCATTTTTGAATCAAACTATTCAATATTAAAAACATTTTTAGATCAAATTATTAACAAAACATACTTTTTATCCAATTGCATATATTTTAAAATATTTTTATCCATTTTCCATTTATAAAATAAAGTTGTATGGAAACATGAAATTACCCTATCCAATACTTCCTCTGTTTAAAAAGAATGACTTAGCTTAACTTGACACGAATTTTTAAGAAAATAAAAAAAAAATTCAATCTTGTGATCATAAATTAAAGTTATGTCAAATATACCAAAATGTCATTTAATCTTGTGGCCTTAAACATGTCATTTAATTTGTGGTTAAACGCATAGTGAAACTTCATCAAAACTTCACCCAAAAATAACTTGACAAGAATATTTGGAAATTTGAGGTCAAAAGCTAACTAAAATTATTTCGCACTATTTGGTTTAGATTAAAAGATTTGAGAATTCAAGTGGACCAAAGTATAAAGGGGCTTTTTGACCCAAAAGTAATTTTGGATCAAAATATTAATGATAAAGTCATTTCTGGATCAAAATATTTATATCAAAAATATTTTTAGATCAAATTATTAATGAAAAATACTTTTAAAAAAAATCCAATTCCATATATTTTAAAATATTTTTGTTCATTTTCCGTATATAAAATAAAGATGTATTGAAACTTGAAATTACCCTATTCAATACTTCCTCTCTTTAAAAAGAATGACCTAGTTTGACTTGACACGAATTTTTAGTAAAGAGGTTTGCAATCGTTTAGAAGGACAACAATGTTATTTGTGCATATGCATTTCATAATAAGTTTAACAATTTTTGTGGAAAATATGAAGTAATGTAGAGTTCTATAGATGAAAGACCACAGGTCTGAAATTTTGTAAATCGTTTATTGCATAGTCCTATAGGTCTGAAATTCTTTAAATCGTCTTCATTCTGAAATTTTTGTATCAAACACAGATATGTGTTGCTGATAACACTTGGGATATTGCTGATTTCAAAGGCATGATGATAGAGATTTATTTAGGATGATCCAACAATATTTCAGTATTATCGATAGAAGAAGGGTGTAATCCATCTGGTTCGGGAGCTTTGTATGATTTAGGGTGTGTTTGAAATTGTGAACAGAACTGATTTCACTCTAAGTCCTGACAATCAGGTTTTTCTTAATTTTTGGAGAGAAGTCATTTTCCTTAAATTTAAGAAAAATAAGTTGATTTGAAAAACATTGTGTAATCCATCTGGTTCGGGAGCTTTGTCTGATTTAGGGTGTGTTTGAAAATCTTTTTCTTAATTTTTGGAAAGAAGTCATTTTCCTTAAATTTAAGAAAAATAAGTTGATTTGAAAAACATTTAAGCCAACCAAACATGAAAAAATAGGAAAACATTTTCGTTCATACCAAACGCTCCCTTAAAAGAAAAAATAGTTTTTGTAAGTCATCCTGGTAAATTTTCTTAAAACAAGTGTTAAGAGTTCTTAATGTCGCCCCATTTAGTATGAAAGAAAATCAAAGTTTAACACATCTATTATTACTGCTAATATTTTTCGGTGGTGATTTTTACCAATTAGGTTGTTCCCCATGGATCTAAGACAAAAAAATATAGATCGTATTTTAGAGATAAAAATATCCTTATAATTATTAAAATAATTTAAAATGCTCTTTTTTTACCTGATGAATTAGATTTGTTCCCCGTTTCATAATTAGATTCAAACATATCCTTAACGTATTATAAATTATTTTAAAATATTCTCCTTCCGGCTTCCACCTATTGGTATAACTTTGCCCCTATCATTATTTTTCAAGCATAAAATTGCTCCTCCATTAATGGCATAATTATATTTAGTTAAACACATGACCTTTGTTTGTTCGCCCACATAAGTTATTTAACCTGACTCATCCATGACCCAATTTATATGCAATTAACAACTCCCGCATACACATCATAAGAACTAAGCATAGGATTGAACTCTTAATCTCTTCAAATTACTTTGATACTATTTCTTAAAGCTTTAATTCTTACTTGTCACGATCTATATCGGACCGTGAATGGTACCACACCAACTCTTCGATAGGAGAACCAATACTATACCTCATACTAGCATCCTAACACAAAAATAGGCATAAAAGATGTGGAAGCAGTTTTTTTACAAGTTTTAAGATGAGTCTCATAAACTCATGAAATAAATTCAAACACAAGCATAATATGGTCAAAACATGTGGAAGTCAACCCCCTAGAACATGAAAGTCATTGTACCAAAACTACTGCATAGCAAGTCTAAGAGTAAGGGCATACAACCCCAAAAACAATAATCTAAAATGAGGTCTAAAAGATCTAAGTCTGAAAAGCTTGGACTAAGATCCTAGAAGAATCCACGATAGTCTGAAAGAGCTGGCTCACCCTTGAATTCAATCAATCACTGGTCTCCTAGCTGAGGTCTGTCAGCAACAAGTGCAATGTCCGTGTACACATAAACAACAGTGTACTAGTAGGATCACACGGCCAACCCAGTAAGTGAAACATGCACAAGTAACTACAACATAATAAAGATAGGCATATATAGAAACACATTACCAATTATCATTTCATAAGCATTATACAGTTTCACAGTGTCAATCTCAATACAAAAATCAACATTTGTCCTCTCATGGAACGCATACCCAAACTAATAGTTTATACTAGCATGGTACTCTATTCAATATATGTCGAAATGTGACTTTCGATCCAATATATATATGTCAGAACGTAACACCCAATTTAGTATATGTGTCAGAATGTGACATTCGATCCAGTATATGTGTCGAAATGTGAAATTCGATCCAATATTACAATCACAATCATAGTTCACATACTTGCACAATAAAGCAACATGTTCACGAATAGTCATTTCATCAAGTTCATTACATCTTCCCTAGTCATATACATGCACAGAATACTATCAACTACAGTTAACAGATACATATAACATAGATGGGAAATTAAATCATCACCTACCTCGAAAATAAGGTTTGAAAACTCTAAAGAGTTGTAGCATGTTCTTAATCTAAACCAACAAGAATTACATGGAATCAAAAAACAATGGCCTACAATACCTGGATTACATAAAAATTCTAACCCTTAGACACTTTCATGATCATTTCCCCCTAACTAAGATTTTTTCCACTATTAAATTCAGGCCAAGAACCCTCCCATAAGATATTTACCATGGATTCTAGGTTCTAAAAATTAAAATACAAGTTAGAGGAGAGAGTAACTTACCTTTAGCATGAAAATTGGTGGAAAACTGAACGAATATCGCCCTAGGTCACTTCTGGTCTCTTAAGAACGAAGTGAGGGAAATAAAAATAGTTTTGAGACTTTTACCGTTTAAAGTCGCGATTGTCCCATCATAGCGCCACTTACCCCACTATAGAGGCCCCACCATAGCAGGAATAGTTCCGTCGTGATAGATGGAACAGAAATTCGTAACTCGCATCCCAAATTCCCATTTCTCAAAACACCCTCAAACCATGACGTTCTAAAATCAACCCTTCACACCAAGATCAATTACAGGGGTTCTACTCTTCCATATTTGATTTCATAAATCCATACAGGCTCCTTAATGTATTGGCTATCAACTCAAACCATCAAATTGATAATTAAATCCCTCATCTATTACTAAATTACCGCAGACCTCACCTGACTCGAATTTCATTCAAGTCAAGCCTAGACTCAAATTTTTTAAGTTACTACTCAGAAGTTTTCTAGCCCAAATTTATTCCTTATTGGCTTATTCATAATGATGGGAATATGTCATTACAATAGACACCAATTTACCCATCACTCATTCTTTAATGATAAAAATAGGAAAACTGGGCTAAGGCAAAAGTAGAGTAGTACCTTAATCGTCAAACAATTGAGGATACTTATCTCGCATGTCCTTTTCGATTTACCAAGTACCTTCCTCAACTAGATGATGCTTCTATTGAATCTTTATTGACTTAATCACTTTGGTCCTCAACTTTCGAAAATCAAGATCAAGAATCGCAATCGATTTATCCTCATACTTAAGATTTTTGTCTAGCAATACTGAGTCCCACTTAATGATATAATCTTTATACCTATGATACTTCTTCAGCATAGATACATGGAAGAATGGATGGAATCCAGACAAATTAAGTGGTAGATCCAACCTATAAGCCACTGGACCTACACAATCAAAAATTTTGAACGGACTAATATAACGGGTACTAAGCTTGACCTTCTTTCCAAATCGTATCACACTCTTTATAGGTGACACCTTTAGGAGAACCTTTTTACCTATCTGGAATATCATATCCCTCACCTTGCGATCTCCATACACTTTCTGTCGACTTAAGGCTGCTAAAGCTTAGCTTGGATACTCCTTACCTTATCCTAAGCATCCTTTACCAGATCAACACCCAAAGATTTTACATCTCCAGCCTTAAACCACCCTATGGGCGATCTACATCCTCTCATAAAATGCCTTGAATGGTGCCATATCAATGCTGGAGTCACATCTATTATTGTAGGAGAACTCACAGAGAGGTAGGAATTTATCCCAATGTCTGCCAAAGTTGATTACACATAACCTCAATATATCTTCTAACGCTTAAATTGTTCTTTCCAACTGTCGATCAGTCGGTGGATGGAAGGTTGTGCTGAAATTGAGTTGAATGCCCAATTCTTCATACAATTCCCCCCAAAACTTAAATATAAACTGTGTTCCACTGTCTGAGATGAAAGAAAGGGCCATCTTGTGTAACCTTATTATCTCCTTCACATAAATCTTTACCAATTGCTGAGCATTATAATCCACTCTAGCCAGAATGAAGTGAGCTGACTTCGTTAGTCTGTCAACCATAAGCAAGATGGAGTCAAGCTTTGTCAAGGTCTTAGGAACACACGCCACAAAATCTATGGCTATACGTTCCCACTTCTATTCAAGAAAGGACATTCTCTAAAGTAAACCTGCAAGACTTTGATGCTCATGCTTCAATTATTGACAATTTTGGCACTTAACCACAAACTTGTCTATGTCTTTCTTCATGTCAGGCCATTAGTAAATCCACTTCAAATCTCGATACATCTTGGTCAAGCCCGGATAGATAGAGTACTGCAAATCATGAGACTCTGTCAACACTTTATGAATCAAATCATCTACTCGGAGAACACAAATCCTTGTCCTAAAACTAAGCACCCCACTTGCATCAAGAGTTGCTTTCTGTTCATTGCCAGACAATGTCTTCTTTCTAAGTTTGTTCAAGTTCTTATCTTCAAACTGCTTGACTTTGATCTATTCAATGAAAGTGGGCTTAACCTCAATACTGGCCATCACTCCACCTTTCTTGAGATGCCAAGGTTCATGAACTTAGTCTCCAAAGCCTGAATCTCTCTAGCCAGGGGTCACTTAGAAACACCCAAACAAGCTAAACTGCCCATACTAATCAATTTCTGCCTTAATGCATCTGCCACCACATTAGCCTTACCTGGATGATACTGGATGGTGACATCATAATATTTATGCAACTTCATCCACCTTCGTTATCTCAGATTCAATTCTTTCTAAGTAAACACATAATGTAGACGGTGATGATCAGTAAACACTTCACACTTGACACCATACAAATAATGTCGTTAAATCTTGAGAGCAAATACTATCGCCATCAACTCCAAATCATGCATTTGGTAGTTCCTCTTATGAACCTTTAACTGCCGCGAGGCATAAGCTATAACATTCTTATCCTGTATCAACACAACACTCAAGCTCCAAATGTAAAGCATCAAAATAAATAATAAAATCCTTACCTTCAACTCGTAGTGTCAGAATAGGTGCCGTGGTCAGAAGAGTCTTAAGCTTCTGGAAGCTTTCTTCATATTTTTCAGTCTGCTCAAACGGTACCTCTTTCTGAGTCAACCTTGTCAAGTGTGTGGCAGTAAAAGAAAAATTCTTGACAAACCATCTGTAATAGCTGGCAAGCCCCACAACACTCCCCACTCCAGTCACAAAACTAAGTCGGATCCAGTTTTTGACTGCTTTAATCTTTTGGGGATCTACCATTACCCCATTTGTTTTGAAACCACAAGCCCTAAAAAGGCCATAGAAGCCAACCATAATTCATACTTTGAAAATTTTACATACTGTTTCTGTTTCCTCAAGACATCAGAACAATACAAAAATGGTCGGTATGTTCTTCCTTACTCTTCGAATAGACCAAAATGTCATGTATAAACACAATTACAAACGAATTCAGGAATGGTTTGAACATTCAATTCATCAAACTCATGAAGGTTGCAGGTGCATTAGTCAACCCAAATGACATTATCAAGAACTCATAGTTCCTATATCGAGTTCTGAATGCCGTTTTAGGTACATCCTCAGGTCAAATCTTTAGCTGATGGTAATCACACCTTAGATAAATTTTAGAAAATACGATTCACCCTGCAACTGGTCAAAGAGATCATCTATACGTGGCAATGAGTATTTATTTCGAATGGCGACCCTATTCAACTGTTGGTAGTTTATGCACATCCTCTTACTACCATCCTTTTTCTTAACAAACAAGATCAGATCATCCCACAGGGAAGCACTGGGATGGATGAAACCTTTATCAAGAAGTTCTTAGATTTGAGCCTTAAGCTCCCTTAATTCTTTCGGAGCCATGCGATAAAGAGGGATCGAGATTAGATGAGTGCCCGACTCCAACTCAATACAAAAATTTATATCTCTATCCGAAGACATACCAGACAAATTAGTAGGAAACACCTCCTATAAACTCAGACACTATAGGAATAGACTCAATAGAGGGGGATTCGACTTCAGTATCCCAAATATGCTAAATAACCCTACCCGACCAGTTTTCTAGCCCAAATAAAAGATATGAACTTAGTTGGCTTAGGCTTGTACATCCCTTCCCACTCTAACCTTTTCCTACCCGGGATCTCTAGAGTTACAGTCTTAGCTTTTCCTGCTCCGTTACGCTTACTTGAGATCGGTAAAGGAAGCACAGTTAAGCATAGAAAAATAGGGGGACAACCAAGTAATGCCTAAGATCACATCAATATCTGTCATATCCAAAATTACCAGATTATCCCAAGTCTGAAAACCCATAAACATAATAGAACAAGCACGATAGACATGGGTAACTACTATAGACTCTCCAATTGGGGTAGAAACATGGACGAGGGCATCAAGCATATCACATATCACATCAAAACCCAAGACAAACTGTACTGATACATAAGAGTAAGTAAAACCTGGATCAAACAAAACAATAGCCATCTGGTCATAGACAAGAATAATACACTTGATCACTATATCAGATGTCTTAGCCTCTATCCTACCCCAAAAAGCATAAAATTGTTCCTTGTCATCTTGATGGGAAACCTCTCTTCCTGGCTGCACTACTCCCCTACCTGAATTTCCATTTCCCCGTCCTCTATGACTTCTCTAATTTCCTCCTCGTCCACCTTGTGAACGTCCTTTGCCATTATTACGTCCGTCTGCTAATACTACTGCTCTAGTTTACTACTGCATGGGATCAGATATGCGAGGGTGGATGCAACTTCTCCTCATGTACCTTGGTTTTCTATAATTATAACAACTGCAGTCAATGGCCGACCTACTGCTTAATGCGAAAAAAGCTCCCTGACCATCTTGATCAGGATTTTACTATAGAGTCCTTGAGTAACCACCCATAGAAGAGGGCATGACTGATTGAATTGGTTAGGCTAGAAATGCCGCCTACCTGAACCTCTGGAGTAAGACACATTGAAGTTCCTGTATTCTTAGGCTTCTTAGCCAAAGCCTTACCTACCCATCCCGTCAAACTCCTTCTATTTTCTTCACAAAGTTTGTCACTTCATTAAAGATTTTATCTGTAGAGGTCATATAAACAGACAATACCTGTAACTCGGGATTCAATTCCTTGACGAACAAATGGATCCTCTCCTCTTCAGTAGTCACCAACTATGTAGCATATCTAAATAGGGCATGTAACTTAGCCTCATAAGTGGCTACAGTCATGCCACTCTGCTCAAGAGGCATAAAATCATCCTTCTTGCGATATCTCAGAGTCCTGGGCACATACTTCTTCAAAAGTAAGGCATGGAACTAAACCTAAGTAAGTGGAGGAAAAATTGACAATCAGCATTCCAGAAAGGCTCTTCACCACTTCTTAGCCTCATCTTGAAGCTGAAAAGCCACAAACTCAACTCCATGATGGTGTACTATGTCCAACTTATGAAGTTTCTCATAGCAATCCAGGATGAACTCGTAGACATCCTCACTCTTAGAATCCTGGAACACTGGAGGCTTTAACTTCTCGTACTCAGAGCCAATTATCACTGGACCCAAAAGTAGACGAAAAAAGATATATGTTCCCAATGCTTCATCCATCTGAGGTGCTGCAGCAACAATGGGATGAGTGATTGGATCTTGAGCAACAGCACCATGGGAATAAATCTAGAGCTGACCAACTCACTCAGAAAAGTCATAATCTGCGGAGGTATAGTCGGGTCCAAAGGGAAAAATTCTGCAACCTCAGTCTCTGCATCCTCCTCTGGCTCAACATCCTCCACAACCTCTACCTCCACATTCTCTTTCACCTCAGCCTGGGGTGCGAGAGAGGCCTCTTCAATCAGTATATCCACAACTTGAGCTTCACCTCTAATGGGTACTGCCTTTCCTCGACCTCTGACCCATCCTCTTATTCTACCCCTGCCTTGGCCACGTTCTCTCATTGTTGGCTTCTCTTCTTACTTAGTGATGGGAGCTACGGGCCGAATACCATTGTATCGCATGTTAACCATATACATATAAGAGAGTAAAGGAGGTTAGATAATAATCTGGATCATCAGATACCAATTGAAATTAAGTTATAGCACAAAGGGAGAAGAAGATAGTGAGAATTTCTAAAGTCTTGTAGCCTCTCGAAAAAAAGTACAGACATCTCCGTACTATTTTTCAAGACTCTACTAGACTCGTTTTGGTACAAAGAGATCAACGAACCTAGAACTCTGATACCAACTTTATCACAACCCAAATCGAATCACGAATGGCACCCACACAAACCTCTGATGGGAGAACCAACACTATATCCCAAACTAGAATTCTAATAAAAAAAGTAGGCATAAAATATGTGAAAACAATTTTTATACAAATTTTAAGCCGAGTTCCCATAAATTCAGAAAATAAATTCAAACACAAGCAAAATATGATCAAAACATGTGGAAGTCAACCCCCTAAAATTTGAAAGTCATTGTACCAAAACTACTACATAGAAATTCTAAGAGTAAGGGGATACAACCCCAAAAACAATAATCTAAAATGAGGTCTGAAAGGTCTAAGTCCAAAAAGATTGGACTAAGATCCTAGAAGAATCTACGACAGCCTAAAAGGGCTGGCTCACCCTTGAATTCAATCAATCACTGGTCTTCTAGCTGAGGTTTGTTGGCAGTCATCCGAATGTACTCAATAAGGAAAGAGAAAATATTGTATCAATACACATCAGTAACGGTGTACTGGTAGAATCATGTGGCCAGCCTAGTAAGTAAAACATGCACAAGTTTCACAAGCATTATACAGTTTCACAGTGTCAATCTCAATACGAAAATCAATATTAGTCCTCTCATGGAACCCATACCCAAACTAATAGTTTGTACCAGCGTGGTATCCGATCCAATATATGTGAAAATATCATATACAATCCAATATATGTGTCAGAACATGATATCCGATCCAGTTTATGAGTCAAAATGTGACACCCAATTCAGTATATGTGTCAAAATATGATACCCGATCCAATATCACAATCACAATCATAGTCATAGTCATAGTGAATAGTTCACATACTTGTACAATCAAATAACATGTTCACGAATAGTCATTTCATCAAGTTCATTACATCTTTCCTAGTCATATATACATACATACAATACTATCAACTTCAGTTAATAGGCACATATGACACAGACCAGAAAAAAAACCATTTTCTACCTCGATAGGTTTTGAGAACTCTAAAGAGTTGGAGTTTTCCTTTTCTGAAGTATCTTAGCTTGTTCTTGGTCTAAAACAATAAGAATTACAAGGAATCAACAAACAATGACTTACAATACCTAGATTACATCAAAATCCTAATCCTTGACCATTTTTATGATCATCTCCCTGTAACTAGGGCTTTTTCCACCTTTAAATTCAAGCCAAGAACCTTTAAGATATTTACCATGGATTCTAGGTTCTAAGAATCAAAATACAAGTTAGAAGAGTGATTAACTTATCTTTAGCACGAAAACTAGTGGAAAATGGAAGGAATATCACCCTAGGTCACTTCTGGTATCTTAAGAACAAAAAGGGCAGCCCGGTGCACTAAAGCTCCCGCTATACGCAGGGTCCGAGGGAAGGGTTCGACCACAAGGGTCTATTGTACGCAGCCTTACCTTGTATTTCTACCAGAGGCTATTTCCAAGGTTTGAATCCGTGACCTTCTGGTCACATGGCATATCTCAAGAACAAAGTGACGGAAATAAAAATGGTTTTGGGACTTTCCTCATTTAAAGTCGCGACTGTCCCACCATGGCGCTTACCTCACCATGACGGCCCCGACATAGGTGGAATAATCCCGCCGTGGCAGGTTGCACAGGAATAGAAACTGGTAACTCGCATCCCAAATTCTCATTTTGCAACACTTCCTCAAATCATAACGTTCTAAAATCAACCCTTCGCGCCAAGATCAATTACGGAGGTTCTACTCACACGAATTCGAATTCGTAAAGCCGTACAGGCTCCTTAACGTCCTGATTATCAACTCAAACGATCAAATTGATAATAAAATCCCCCATCCATTACCAAATTATCGAGACCTCACCTGACTCGTATTTCGTCTAAGTGTAGTCTAGACTCAAAATTTTCAAGTTACTACTCGGAATTTTTCTGACATAAATTTCTTCCCCGTTGGCTTATTCATAACGAAGGGAACATGTCATTACATTACTTGACATGAAATTCACAATTTTCTATAGGTAATTCTACATTTTTTGTAACTGACTCCTGATATTACTTATTGTCAGCTACATAAATTTAAACTCAGAGATTTCAACATCATTTATACCACTCTAACTTCTCTCAATACTTCTCCATTGGCTTTTATATTATTAATATTTTATGTAAATCTTGTAAACAATTCTTTGGTTGATTCTGTTGGTTTCATCAAGACCAAGTGACCAACTCATATTGTCTTCAAAGATTTTGAAGTTTCTCTCTTTTTGCGTATGCGATATGTCGATGTGATTTCATCAAAATTGTCCAAACCTTCTTTGTTGATTCTTCTTGCAAATATTTATACATAAAATTGAACTTTGTTATTGAGGTAGTCAAATCCTTATATCTTAATAGTCTATCCTTCTCCAGTTGTGTATCTTCTTCAACCATCAGTAATATGCCTTCTAGAGTTTCATAAACACTTTATTAATAATGGATCATAGTCCAACAACGTTGAAATAATTCTTCATTTGTTGATATCAACTGTCAAAGTTATTTTTGCCACCAAATACAAAGTTGAACAATTAGGTAAATATGAAATATTTATTTTTTTAATTTTTTTTTGATCTCACAAGACTCCAATATGATCTCTGACAAGCTTTGTTACTAATTTGAAGGAAATAAAAATACTAAAAAAATAATAATATGTGCATAAGTGAAAGACCCAATAATAACTATATGGAAGAAACTTATTAAACTAGAGATAAGGGGTAGGAGGTTTTACTCAATAACTTATAAACTCCTAAATCTTACTATAAGAAAATATGTGACAGAATACCCTTATTTATAAAACTAGAAAACCAAATTTAATAAGAACTAGAAAACCTATTTCAATATGATTTAGACAAATAAATCCTAGCTAGACATAAATCAAATAACTATCAAATCCTAAACAACTTCGATTTCTACTCTTGGTTTATTTCCTACAGATATTAACATGATAGAGATTACATATTACTATCTTTCTGAGACAACTTTATTCATTTTTTGTCAATGCTCTTACACTATTTATCCTTCTCTTTCTTTGAATAAATAAACAAAAGTAAATACAAATATTAGATGAGGATGGAAAAGACTAGTAAATGTGGAGACCGATGATGAAGTGGCCGGTGATTCTATTTTAAATATTCTCAAATAATAATTATAATAACTTTTTCTATATTATTGGTGATTTATTTAAATTTATTTGCAGATATGAAAATTTTACTTTTGCTTATTTTCTAATTAGTAATAAAATTGTAAAATTGAAGATACATGAGACTTACGCTTCATGTTCCAACGATTACGCCTCCACCTGTGTTGTGTAAAATGCCTCACTTCGCACCCCCGCCTCTTAAACATTGGTAAGTATTCCTTCATCCTTAACCACATGTACCTTGGTTATGCAATTTTGTATTGTTGGGGAATGCTTAACACCCCACTGTATGAATTTTTTCGGCGCAAATTCAAATTTAATCAAAACTCAATATGAATATCGGACATCAAAGAAGAAAAAATCTTAAATTTGTTTCTTCTAAAATACTAATGTTTGTTATGCTTTACTTGAGCTGAGAGTCTATCAAATACAATCTCTCTGCTTAGTCAAGATAGGAACTAGGCTACATATACTCTATCCTCTTTAGATCATACTTCACTTATGAAATTACATTAAATATATTGTTGTATACTAATACTAAGCCAACTGCATTATTGAAATGAGAAGTGATGATAGGACTAGAAAGAAATGCAGTATCACAAAACTGTCGACTTCTATGTTATTATAGTTATTGTATTAACTTTAAATATGGATCATATGCTAATTAATATAATTGTGATAAGACAAGATTATAGAGTTGCTTGAACTAGAAGTAGCCATTTGGTGAGGATCTATATGGGTTAGGCTTTAAGTAGGATTAGCACAAAGCACATTTTGATTATGTATAAGCAACATGGTGTGGGTTTTGTCCATCATTATCGACCGTACGTTAGGCTTAGAGTTAAGCCATCATATAATTTAAGAACATAGAATCTTAATTAAAATAGCAACTAAAGGAAATTTTGACAGATTTAAACAAGGGGTGAGCCTAAGTCAGTTTAGTTCGATTTTTAATTTATCAAATCAAATCAATTGTATTTGTATCATTTTTAAAAAAAAATTGTAAACCAAATCAAATCAATAAGAGACAATTTTTAATTATTTTTTAGTTTGATTGATTTTTTCGTTTATTTCTAGTAAAGTGTCCACAACACAAAATATATACTACTTCCAAATATATATTTTTTGTTCTATTCAGGTACAATAATTACATGATGCTTTCAAAGAAAATTAAAAAAAATGAAATAAGTCATGACATTGCTAAAGTATATTATCATCAACAATAAAGATACTTATATCATATAAAACATGTAATATTAATAAGAGATACAACATGGTTTAATTTGAGCGTTATTGAGTTACAAATTAAAATATTTATGAGCTATAATTCTATAAAGACTTATTGTACCCCATAAAATTGTAAGTTTAAACTTAAAATAATGTGTTAAAAAAATTATGAACAATTTTAAGAAAGACTCACAAATTACATTATAATTAACAATTTGTATTTAAAATATTTATAAAATTTGTATCAATATAATGTTTGTTTGATTTGGTTTTGATATGATTTTGTTTTAGTTTAAATCAAATCAAATCAATTTACTTGAATTTGTTTTCATTACTAAACTATCAGTCGATTTTTTCTTGATTTGTTTTGTTTTGATTTAGTTTATAGATTTGATGTGATAAGTTCATTTCCTTTGAACACCTTTAATTTAAAATATCAATCTGCTCAATGAGAATAACGATTAACTAATTTTCTTTTTCCCTTATGTTTTTTCGTAGTAAGATAAGGACATTATATTGAATCCTTAATATATTGTTTTTATAAAATATAATATATACTTCAGATATGAACATCCATATGTTGCTTTGCCAGAGCTTTAATACAATTTTCAATTCTTGAATTGTTCTAAAAATAATAAGCTATTGACTCGAATCTTAAAAAAGATATTGAAAGGAAGAAAGAAGTGAGATTGTGGACGGATAGGACTATTTTAGATTATTTATTGCAATTAATTAAGAAGATAGTAGAGTTGCTTTTGATTTATTATCTTGTTCTTCATGGAAGTTTAATATTAGGGATGATATCAGTGCAGGCTTAATTAAATTTGGATGGATTAAAATAAGTTAAATTAATTATTAGGTTAAGACTCAATTCATTCAAAATTTGCTTGGATCAAAATTGATTGAGTCAAAATGAATCAAACAACATGTCATAACCAAATCCTTCCAACATAACTCAATATTTTTCCTCTTTTCAAATATATTATTGTTATAACAATCGAAAACTCATTAATGTTTTGTATTTATGAAAGTGATAGTATGTGTTAGAGCACCCATTTTTATGATTGAATAATTTATATATGTCTATATTATTTTAATCTAACAAATTAGATTTAACCGTGTCATCCAAACTTTGCAAAAAAAAAAATTGTGCTAATTTTGTTATGTTGAGATTGCATATATAAATGATGGAATTAATGAAATCGTAGTTATCAAAATAGAAGCTATAGCTTGTGAAATTGTAAAATTTCATTATGGGTAGTTAAAGTTGAAATGTGTAGTTTCTTTCGCCTATTTAAAAGAAACTTCATTCAATTTTTGATACTAATTTTGATCAGAGGAGTTTTAGTACTTTGACTCAATTCAATATGATTGTTTCATGGATCATTTTGAGTTTAGTTCGTTGGACAAACTCAATCAACAGATCATGACCCAATCCATAGGATCACCAGACGATTGGTCGGGTAGTGTCACGATCCAAACCACCAAGCTGTACGGACACTTACTCTAATATTTATATAGGAAAATCCTTTAAGCCATTTTAAAAGTAGTTCATAGGAATAACACAAAACACAATATTTAAGATTTTTAACTATAAATAAATAATCTCAACCTTAAACTTTCGATATAAAACTTTGAATTAAAACTGAAACCCTTTGAAAAACATCATGAAATTCCTCTTTAGGAACTAATCTAAACAGGCACAAGATCTTCTAAGAGAGTGCAATATATGAAAAATAATATACATCTTCCACCATAAGGAGAAAATAAGAGAAGCTATCGGAGATCATCATCATCATCACCTAAGAAATATCACTGATTTTGCAATCATACTATACCAAATGATATAACAATAGTAGTATCAGTACAAACAACACGTACAAGTATGCATCATTGGTCGACCCGAACCCACCACATAATAACATGTAAATAGTCAAAGTGAAACATGCAATATGAAGAAAATGATCCATTCCAAATCTGGTCACCATGGTCGTACCATCCCGATTATCCTATCCATAACTAGCACACTCTAATCCCAACTTCCTACCTTCTTCCGCTGTCAACTCTATCATTTAATATTCCACTCTCTTATCGTGCCAAAGTTTTTCCAAGCATAACCCTTTATACACACTAAGGCTTCCCAAGCCTAAATCTTTATATACACTAAGATTTTTCAAGCCTAACACTTTATACACACTAAGGCTTTCCAAGATTAACATTATACCTATGTGTCTTGTATGCTTATTAGTGCCATTGAGGAATGGCCGAAGGTTATACAAACTAAGATTTTCCAAGCCGAACACTTTAATGCACACTAAGGCTTCCCAAGCCTAAATCTTTATATACACTAAGATTTTTCAAGCCTAACACTTTATACACACTAAAGCTTTTCAAGGCTAACACTTTATACACGCTAAGACTTTTCAAGCCTAACCCTTTATTACACACTTAATGGACATATATAATTCAAGTAACTATCCCATGAACAAGACTTCCTGATCGTTAACCTGATCTAACCATCGCGTGAGATATGAACAAACCAGGTGTGGTACCCATGCCAGTGGGGATTATTCGTATTAGGCATAGTACTCATGTCAACCATGCAATCACAAACAACATGCACAATCACACTTGAAGCCACAAGTATATAAAACTGGTTCATCACATGGGATTATCAAAACAATGAGTGTTGGTGGCAAAGTGCATCAACGAGAATTGGAGAAAAGTACTTTAACAATAGTAGGTTGAAGAGAAGTGCTTCAACAATTGAATGTTGATAAAAAGTGCATCAATTATTGGAAACTGGAGAGAAGTGCTCCAACACAACCAAGAAAAAGAATAGTGTAAGTTGAAGAGAAGTGCATCAATTATTTAAAGTTGGAGAGAAGTGATCTAACACAATCTAGAAAAACTAGAGATAATTTCAAATATGTAGAATAAAGTAGTTAGTTTAAAACAAATATAGTCATATTTTATTTAAATAAAAAGTCAAAAATCATAAAAAGTATACACTGACTATATATTATGATACACTCAGAAAAGTGAATATAGCTTACCTATACATGAGCTATATACTGATATACATTATGATTCACTCAGAAAGCTGAATATAATTTAAATATACATGAAGTATACACTGACTATCCATGAAGTATACATTGTCTATTCAATTCTGACAAATTCAAGATCTTCTATAAACAATCCTAAATTATAGAAATATATTTTTTTATGCTTTAAGTCTTTGAATATATAATTTGCTTGAAATAGTTCATTTTTATGGTACATCAAATTTTAAAGAAGAAAAAGAAGAGGCGGAGGAGGAGAAAAAGAAAAAGGACGAAGCAGCAGCAACAATAGAAGAAGAAAGAAGACTAGCACGACCTTTTTTTTTTGAAAAAATAGGATCGAATGATTATTTTAGGTATTTTAATAAATTGGGCTGAAATGATGGTAAGTAAACCGTATAAACTAGCATTTTGCATATTTTGTTATTTGGTCTTGATTGATTACTTTTCACAAATTAAGATGACCTCCAAGGATTTATAGACTAATAAATATTTATTTATATCGAATGTTTACATCAAATTAATATAATATTTATAATTAAGTAATTTAATGAACTGAGAATATATATTGTTAATTATAGTAAAACGATAATTGTGGACAATTTAACACATGGTATTCATTTATTGGCTCCCGCTGCGAGTAAGATTTTACTAGAGACTTGTGCTTCACATTCTCAAAGTGATCAGTACTATCTTCTGGAAAATAAGTTAAGTTCAATTACCACATAGAATTTGAGTAAATGTAATTTTCATCTTGAAGATTGTTATAATTAATGCAGATTTTTGTAAGTCTTGATGTCAAATTTTTTAAAACCATCTTTCTTTTTGGTTCAGTTACACTAAATTTGATCTTACTTGTCACGACTTAGAAAGACGTGAGTGGCACTCAAATTAAACCCAGGTGGGAGAACTACTTACCACCCAATTCATACAAATAGCAGTCTTCAAATCAACATATTAGTTAATAAATCAAAGATTTATAACAAAACATTACCAAAAATCATTTGTGGAAATAACCCCTAGAAATTGAAAGTCAAAGTACCAAGACTCTAAATAGTCAAAAATAGGGAATGGACCCCCAAAAGAGAAAATAAGAAGTCTAAAATATCTAAGTCCGCACAGATGAATTAAGAGATAGAGAGGAGTCCATGGCATCCCCAAAAAAGTAGATTATCCTTGAATTCGGTAATCGGAAGTCTCACCATTAAGGTCTCAAAGCAGCCGCCTAATAGCCGTGTACCCAATAAAGATAGAGTAAATGTAGTTTCAGTACAAAAAGTGTCACGCCCCAGGAGGGTACCCTAGACGTTACCGGCACTTGAAAGCCATTTCTGACCTTCAAGCGAACCACCTAACTCCATCATTCCGCCATGTCCTCATATACGCTCAATGAAGGCTCAATTATAACATGCTATTTACAATATGGGGGCCGAAGGCCAAACATGTTTAACTCAACAAAATAAGTATAATAGGACTCCTCAAAATAACAGTCCAACCTCCCCACAATGTAGTCTATGAAGCCTCTATCAAAGTCTAGGAGGTGCCGATGACAAGCCCATGGCTACCAAAAATCAAAATAAAAGAAACGACAACAAAACTATACAAGAAAGCTCAACATCCTCCGGAAACTAGAAGGACTCACCAACTAGCTGAGAGTGTATGTGGATCTTCAACGGAGCGCTGGTCGATGATCTCTAGTACCTATCTCTGCATCATGAAACGATGCAGGCCAAATGGCGTCAGTACATGGAATGTACGAGTATGTAAAATAGCCGAATGAAACAAACATCAAGAAAACATCAACATCAACTCAGGATCTAAACTCATATATATATATATATATATATATAACATCTCACTCAAGGGTCCTAAGTCTAACAAGAAGTGTTCTAGACCGGACCAAATCTCATGCCACTCAACTCAACTGACTCGGAGTACTAGCAAGACCTAAATGGGAGTTTCTCTTATCCGACAACCATCACCTATGAGCCAGTGATAGTACAATAATCAGACGTTATTGCCACGTCTGTCCATACCTTGCCAGGGCATGAAAGCCTCCCTAATCATGGATACCATCGATTAGTCAAGTCCTATCATGTCAGGACAAATAAATGGAAACATCCGACTTTAACGGTTCGATCCCATAGGAAGCATCCAACTTTAACGGTTCCATCCCTACCTACATCGGCGGCGTAGTTTCTGGGGTTTGAGTATGGACTATACTCTTACCCGCTTTGGTGCTCGATACTCCTCCCATGACTCTATGCTCATAAGACTCCCTCCAATCATCTCAAACAAGCCCTCACGGCTAGTTTCATGTGGACCATTTCCCCCTCATCAACTCTATCCTCATTCTCAACTCAATTAAGTCATAATGGCAAGTCTTATTTAGGACCTTGTCCACTCGTCAATTCTATCCTCCAATCAACTCAATCAAGCCTTATTTAGATAAGCATTTATGACATCTCCTCAAAACTCATCACAACTCTATGACTTTAGCTCAACAATTCAAGTAGAATAACACATTTAAGGAAAATGACTTAAGCAACAAAATCACATCGCTAAAGAGATCAACAAAACATAATAACAAGTCATCTCCATCAACTCATACTAACATGAAGGTTTTAGGAACTTCTTATCTCAACAACATCAACACATATAGCATTAAATAAATAGGGGACAAAACTCATTCAAACATAAACCATACCAAGAAACTCTATTTTCATGGACATCTAACCTCAAAGCAAGAGCAGGGCACATGGGTGGACTCAACCAATGTTTTGGATAGACTTACATACCTTAGGGAAGACTTGAAGAAAACCCTGATGTTGGGTCATCAATGTAGAACTTGAATCTTGAAGCTCTTGGAACTCTTCTTGTTGGAAATGGAGAAGAAGAAGAAAAGAGAGAGAGAGAGAGAGAGGAACTCCTAGGGCTTTTTAGAGAGAGAGAGTGGCTGCAAATATGATCTCAAAATGGACTAGGGTGGTACATATATAATTTGGGTAATTTCCCAAATTGCCCCTCCTCACAAAGTTCTGAAAATAGGCAAAAATGCTCCTGGCGCGATAGTGGCACATCGCGCCATTGCAGCGCCAGGCTGATTATGCCTAAAAACTTGCACACCTCGTAGTGGCGCGCCGCGCCAAGGACCAAACTACTGAGGCACATTCTTGGTGCGATAGTGGCGCGTCGCTCCCTTATAGCGCCAAGGCCAATATTTTTTGGGTTCTGGAAATTGGCTTGAAAACCCTGCACACCTTTTAGTGGCGCGCCGCGCTAGAGTCCAAACTACTGAGGCATGTTTCTGGCGCGATAGTGGCGCGTCGCGCCACTGCGGCGCCAAGCCCAGTTTTCCAGCAATTGCAATTGAAAATCTCTGCTGTGCTAGTTCATCTTAAGATCGGCATATCTTTCGACTCCGAACTCCAAAAATTACATTCTTGGTGGCGTTGGAAAGAAGACTCGACGACCTTTGATTTGATGGGTCGTGGGCCACCCATATTGTCGTCTTTCAAAAGATAGGGTTGTTAGAAGTCAACCTCTTATGCGAACCCCTTCTCAAACTTAGCCACGATGAATCTTTTGGATTTGATTTGGTCCTAGGGGTCCTTCGTGACCCCACATCACCTCTAACGCTGCTCAATTTCTCAAAGACTCATCTTACTCATGCAAATGCTCTATAATACTCGAGTTCGACCCTACCCGAATACAAGAAAGGTCCAAACCTTAGGGAAAATTTTTGAGGGGTATTACAAAAAGTCAACGGTGTACTGGTAGGATCATCATCCAGTTCCAAAGATGAATGTAAGCAAATAACCGAAACATAGTAATACAAGTCAATACATACATCAACAAGTCAAGGAGGATACATATATAATTTGGGACAATTCCCAAATTTCCCCTTCTTAAAGGTCTGAAAAATAGGCAAAAATGCACCTGGCACGATAGTGGCGCATCGCGCTATTGCAGCGCCAGGCCGATTACGCCTAAAACCTGCACACCTCGTAGTGGTGCGCCGCACCAGAGACCAAACTACTGAGGCATGTTTCTGGTGCAATAGTGGTACGTCGCGCCCTTACAGTGCCAAGTCCATTATTTCTGGGTTCTGGAAATTTGGCTTGAAAAACCCTGCACACCTTTTAGTGGCGCGCCGCGCCAGAGCCCAAACTACTGAGGCATGTTTCTGGCGCGATAGTGGTGTATCGCGCCACTGCGGCGCCAAGCCCAGTTTTCCAGCAATTGCAACCCAGGCCTGAAAACTCTATTGTGCTAGTTCATCTTAGGATCGTCATATATTTCGACTCCGAACTCCAAAAATTACATTCTTGGTGGCGTTGGAAAGAAGATTCGATGACCTTTAATTTGATAGGTCGTGGACCACCCAAACTGTCGTCTTTCAAAAGATAGGGTCATTAGAAGTCGATCCCTTTTACGAACTCATCCTAAAGCTTAGCCCCGACGAATCTTTTGGACTTAGCTTGGTCCTAGGGGTCCTTCATGACCCCACATCACCTCTAACGCTACTCAATTTCTCAGAGACTCATCTTACTAATGCAATTGCTTCACAATACTCGAGTTCGACCTTACACGTGTACAAGAAAGGTCCGAATCTTAGTGAAAAATTTTGAGGGGTGTTACATTATCTCCTCCTTGGTATCATTCATCCTCGAATGATGAGCAACCAAGAATGGACTCGGGGTACAAATCACAATCAGAATTCAGTCAATCAATAATCAATTTCTCAAACAATTACCAATCAAAACTCAAAATGCACAAATGAATTCAAGTCAAGGAAATGGTCATTACCTTCAACATTCTCTTCGGTAGGCATGAATAGATGTGGATATTTAGATTTTATGGCTTCCTCCGCTTCCCATGTGGCTTCCTCAACAAGTTGGTTTCTCCATAGGACTTTGACTGAGGCGATCTCTTTGTTTCTCAATTTGCGAATTTGGCAATCAAGAATTTAGACCGGAACCTCTTCATAGGATAATCTATCTTTAACTCTAATATTATAAATGGGGACTACCAACGAAGTATCGCCTAAGTACTTCTTTAACATTGAAATGTGGAATACCGGATGAATAGAAGTTAACTCCGAGGTTAACTCCAACTCATAAGCAACACTCCCAATCCGCCTCAAAATTTGGTAAGGACCAATATATCGAGGACTAAGCTTCCCTTTCCTTCCAAACCTCATGACACCCTTCATGGGTGACACTTTCAAATACACCCAATCATCCACCTCGAACTCTAAGTTTCTCCTCCTCACATCGATGTAAGAGTTTTGGCAGCTTTGGGCTGTCTTTAGCCTATCTTGAATAATTCTCACTTTCTCCATGGCTTGGTGAACAAGGTCAAGCCCAATCAACTAGGCTTCACCAACTTCAAACCACCCAATGGGAGATCTACACCTCCTCCCATACAAAGCTTCATAAGGAGCCATTTGAATGCTTGCATGATAGCTATTATTGTACGCAAACTCTATAAGAGGTAAATGGTCATCCCAATTTCCCTTGAAGTCAAGCACACATGCCCTCAACATATCTTCCAATGTCTGGATGGTGCGCTCTGCCTGGCCATCTGTTTGGGGATGGAAGGCTGTACTCAAGTTCACCCTCGAACCCAGTCCCTTCTGAAAGGATTTCCAAAATTGGGAAGTGAATTGAGCTCCTCTGTCTGAGATTATAGACAAAGGGACCCCATACAATCTGACGATCTCCTGAATGTACAACTTTGCATAATCTTCTACGATGTCAGTAGTCTTAACCACCAAGAAGTGAGCTGATTTCGTTATTCTATCCACAATCACCCAAATGGAATCGTGTTGCTTTCGGGACCTCGGCAAGCCTGTAATAAAGTCCATGTTGGTCATCTCCCACTTCCATTCTGGAATTTCTATGTTTTGGGCTAAACCACATGGCCTTTGATGCTCAACCTTCACCTATTGGCAATTCGGGCACTTGGAAATAAATTCTGCAATATCCCTCTTCATCCCACTCCACCAATAGATTTCCCTCTAGTCATGATACATTTTTGTGGAGCCTAGATGAATAGAGTACCTGGAACTATGTGCTTCGGACATAATCCTTTCTCAAACATCACCGACATCAGATTCACATAATCTACTTTGGTACCTCGACACACCATCTCCCCCTTTAGTGAAAACCATCACCCCTTGTTTGTGAACAACTTCATTCAACCGGAGGAGGATGGGATCCTGATTTTGTTTCTCCTTTACCTCTGCTACAAGTGAGGATGTAGCCCCATATTGAACGCTTACTCCACCTTCATTGTTCTCTTCAAGTTGAACTCCCAATCGGGCTAATCTATGTACCTCCTTCGCCAATTCCCTCCTTCCCTTATCCACATGGGCAGTGCTACCCATGGACAACCTACTAAGAGCATCAGCAACAACATTAGCTTTACCTGGATGGTAGAGGATGCTCATGTTGTAGTCCTTGAGTAGCTCAAGCCATCGCCTTTGCCTCAGGTTGAGTTCCTTCTGGATGAAGACATATTGTAAGCTCTTGTGATTGGTGAATACGTCAACATGCACTCCATACAAGTAGTGGCGCTAGATTTTAAGCGCAAACACGACAGCTGCCAGCTCAAGGTCATGAGTTGGGTAATTTTGCTCATGAACCTTAAGGTGTCTCGAAGCATAGGATATCACCTTCCCCCTTTGCATCAACACACAACCCAAGCCAATTCTGGATGCATCACAGTAGACCATAAAACCCTCTGTTCCATCGGGCAATGCTAGAACAGGAGCAGTGGTTATCTTGGCCTTCAATTTCTGGAAATTCTCCTCACAAGCATTGGACCATTGGAACTTAGCCTTCTTTTGAGTCAGCTTATTTAATGGTGATGATATGGATGAGAATCCCTCTACAAACCTTCGATAATAGCCGGCCAAACCCAAGAAGCTTCTTATCTCCGTCGGGGATGAGGTTCTGGGACAATTCTTCACCACTTCAATCTTTTGAGCATCAACCTGAATGCCATCTCCAGATACAATGTGGTCTAAGAAGGCCACTGATGCAAGCCAAAATTCACATTTAGAGAACTTTGCATACAATACCTGGTCTCTCAAGGTTTGTAAAATGACTCTAAGATGATAGGCGTGCTCCTCTTTATTCTTGGAGTAGACTAGAATATCATCTATGAATACAATCACAAACATATCAAGATATGGTTTAAACACCCAGTTCATGAGATCCATGAAAGCTGCGGGGGCATTTGTCAACCCAAAAGACATAACCAAAAATTCAAAGTGGCCATAACGAGTCCAAAAAGTAGTCTTCAGAATATCATATTCCCTCACCTTTAATTGATGGTAGCCGGATCTCAAGTCTATCTTTGAGAAACACGTGGCATCCTGAAGTTGATCAAATAAATCATCTATTCTAGGAGAGGGTATTTTTTCTTTATGGTGACCTTATTCAACTGTCTGTAGTCAATACACATTCTAAGGGACCCATCTTTCTTCCTCACAAATAGGACTGGAGCTCCCCATGGTGAGACATTCGGCCTAATGAACCCCTTATCTAACAAGTCCTTTAACTGCTCCTTCAACTTCTTCAACTCAGATGGAACCATTCTATAGGGAGGAATTGAGATAGGCTGGGTATCAGAAAGAACATCAATCCCAAAGTTGATCTCCCTATCAGGAGGGACTCCAGACAGATCTTCAGGAAAAACATCCGGAAACTTATTGACAATTGGAACCGACTCAAGGGATGGGGACTTAATACTGTCATCTTTCACTCGGACAATGTGATAAACACACCCTTTTGAGATTAGTTTCCTGTCCCTAAGGTAAGAAATAAACTTACCCTTAGGCATAACAGGACTACCCCTCCACTCTATGATAGCTTCGTTCGGGAATTTGAATTTGACAACCTAAGTTCTACAATCAATAGAGGCATAACAGACATAAAGCTAGTCCATGCCAAGAATCACATCAAAATCGACTATGTAAAACTCAACTAGGTCGGCCAAGGTGTCCTTGTGATGGATTGACACAGTGCAACCTCTATAAACTCTTTCAGCTAAGACAGAATCACCGATAGGAGTAGCTACGCAAAAGGGCTCACGAAGATATTCAGGAACTTTATTGAATTTACTAGCCACATAAGGAGTCACAAAGGATAGGGTGGCACCTGGATCCATCAATACATAACAATCAAGAGAAGAGACTCGAATCATACCCGTCACGACGTTTGGAGAGTTCTCTTGATCTTGGCGACTACCCATGACATATAAACGGTTTGTACCTCCCCTCGTGCCTGAAGTAGTGCCCATCTGATCACCCCTAGTCAGTGGTGCGGTAGTAGAGAACTGGGCCCTATCTCCCCATGCTGGACACTCTCTCTGAAAATGGTTTATTTGGCCGTATTTATAACAATCGACCCTCCCCGCTCTGCACTCTCCCAAGTGGAGCTTACCACACTTGACGCATGGTGGCTTCCCTTGCGAACCTTGACCCACACTAGCTTAGGATTGAGAACCCTGGGGTCTGAAATTCTGGCGACTCTGTCCTTGCCGGTCATACCTGTTCTGTGGCATAGGTGCACTTGAGGTAGATGAGGCATAATTGGAAGTCCTCTTCTGGAAGAAGGACCTGTTGCCCTTGTTTTACCTCTGTTCATTCTCATGGCCCACTGATTTTGTCTTCTTGCTCAGGTGATCTTCTCTGTCTTTTCTTTTCTCCTCCTCTACCTGTTGAACATACACTATTAATCTGGAAATATCCATATCCGAGATCAGTAATGTTGATTTGCACTCCTTCTTTACATGCCTCCCTAATCCGGAGACAAACTTCCTTATCTTTGACCTCATATCTGGGATCATTTCTTGAGAATACCTGGACAGCTGGATGAACTTCAGGACATACTTCTTAACTGTCATGCCTTCCTGTTTCAAATTTACAAACTCCTTCACCTTTGCTTCCCTCAATTCTCGGGGAAAGAAGTGGTCAAGAAAGGCTTCCTCAAATTCATCCCACCTAGCAGGTTCAACATCCTCACCCCTACCCTATTCCCATTGGTTATACCAAATGTTTGCCACATCTTTGAGTTGATAGGACACCAACTCAACCCCTTTAATTTCCGTAACACGCATAGCTTTCAAAATTTTCCATATCTCATCAATAAAGTGTTGGGGGTCTTCGTCAACCTTAGAACCCGTGAATGCCGGTGGATTCATCCTCAGAAAGTCTCAGATTCTGGATACAGCAGATGGCTCTTGGGAACTAGATCTGGGAGTTGGCGAACTCTGGCTACCATTTCGGGCAGCCATTAATTGAGTGAGCATTGCAATTGCCCCTCTAAATTCTGCCTCTGACGTGGGTGCAGGTGGAGTAGCAGGCACTTGGGGCACCTCTGCATACCTCGCAGGTCGGCCTCTAGCCCTTGACGGGCGTACCTCAGACTGAGGCATCTCTGCGTTATCGGCATTCCTTTGGCTAGCAGTACGTTTAGGAGGCATTATCTGTAACGTATAAACGCACGAATTAGAAAGGGGGTTTTATAGAGTCTAACTCTATCGCACAATTTCAGAGTATGAAAGAAGTGAAACAATTCCTAATGCCTCATAGCCTTCTGCTTATAAGTGTGGTGCACAACACACCCATAAGCAAGACTCTACTAGACACGGCTTCATAGACTCTCTAGGACACTTGAACTTTGGGCTCTGATACTATGTTTGTCACGCCCCGGGAGGGTACCCTAGACGTAACCGGCTCCCGAAGGACATTTCTGACCTTCAAGCGAACCACCTAGTCTAGTCACATATTTATTCAATCACATTCTCTTAGCAGAAACTTAATTAATGAAATACTATTCACAATATGGGGGCCGAAGGCCAAACATTCATCAACTCAACAAACAAATATAATAAGACTCCTAAAAATAACCGTTCAACCTCCCCATACTCCAGTCTATAAATCCTCTATCAAAGTCTAAAAGGTGCCAATGACAAGTCCATGGCTACCAACAATCAAAATAAGGGAAATGACAACAAAACTGTACAAGAAGGCTCAACATCCTCTGGGAACTAGGAGGACTCACCAACTAGCGGGAAGTGTATGTGGATCTTCAACGGAGCGCCGGTTGATGATCTCTAGTACCTTTTTCTGCATCATGAAACGATGCAGGCCAACTGGCGTCAATATATGGAATGTACGAGTATGTAAAATGGTTGAATACAACGAACATCAAGGAAGAATCAGTCAACTCGGAATCTCAACTCATATATATATATATATATATATATATATATATATATATATATATATATATATATATATATATATATATATATATATATATATATATATATATATATATATATATATATATATATATATATATATATACAGGACAACTCACTCAAATGTCCTAAGTCTAAATAAGAATATGATTTAGATGGGACCAATCACATATCATTCAACTCAGTCAGACTCAGAGTACTATCAAGACCTATTTGGGAGTTTCTCTTATCCGACAACCATCACTTATGAGCCAATGACAGTACAACAAGTCGACGTTATTGCCGCGTCCATTCATACTTTGCCAGGGCATGAACAAGTCAACCAATCATGGATCCAATCCAACCAAGTCCTATAATGTCAGTACAAATATTTGGGGAAACATCCGACTTTAACGGTTCAATCCCCTCCTACGTTTGGCGACGTAGTTATTGGGTTCGAGTATGGACTTTACACTTACCCAATTCGGTGCTCGATACTTCTCCCAAGACTCAATGCTCATAAAACTCCATCCAATCGACTCAATCAAATTATATCGACAAGTCTCATTTAAACCTTGTCAACTCATCCACTCTAGCTCAATCAATCATCTCTAAATCACATCTTTTAAGAGAAATTTAAAGGCACATTTATAGCAACGTGTAAACATAACCAATCATTTCCTCTATCCATTTAATCAATCTTTGAATCTCATCACAATTCCAAGGCTTTAAATCTACAATTCAAGATAAGCATCATTTTTAAGAAAATAACATCCTTTATCATAATCTACATAGCTAAGAAAATCAATAAAATATATTTAAATACTCATCTTCATCAACTCATACTCACACAAAGACTTTTTTTGGAAGTTCTTTACTAAACCTCATCAACATAGAAAAAATTAACCTAATAGACAACAAAACTCATTTGAACACAACCCTCGCAAGTGACTCCATTTCTATGGGCATTTATCCTCAAAGAAGGTATATGGCAATGGGTGGACTCAACCCATATTTTAGATAGCATTACATACCTTAGAATAGACTCTTGAAGAAACCTTGTTGTTGGGTCTTCAATGGAAAGCTTGAAGTCTTGAAGCTCTTGGAACAATCTCTTGTTGGAAATGGAGAAGAAGAAGAAGATGAAGAGGAGAGAATTTTCTAGGGCTTTCTAGAGAGAGAGTGGGGGCTGAAAAATGTGTCTCCAAATGCTCAAGGAGGATACATATATAATTTGGGACAATTCCCAAATTTCCCCTTCTTAAAGGTCTGAAAAATAGGCAAAAATGCACCTGGCGCGATAGTGGCGCGTCGCGTCATTGCAGCGCTAGGCCGATTACACCTAAAACCTGCACAACTTGTAGTGGCGCGCCGCGCCAGAGACAAAACTACTGAGGCATGTTTCTGGTGCGATAGTGGCGCGTCGCGCCCTTACAGCGCCAAGGCCATTGTTTCTGGGTTCTGGAAATTTGGCTTGAAAAACCCTGCACACATTTTAGTGGCACGCCGCGCCAGAGCCCAAACTACTGAGGCATGTTCTGGTGTGATAGTGGCGCATCGCGCCACTACGGCGCCAAGCCCAGTTTTCCAGCAATTGCAACCTAGGCCTGAAAACTCTGTTTTGCTAGTTCATCTTAGGATCATCATATCTTTCGACTCCGAACTCCAAAAATTACATTCTTGGCGTGCCACTATAGCGCTAGGAGGGTTTTAGCCCAATTTTGCAGATTTTTTAGGAAGGGCAAATTGGGCATTTCCCTAGTTATATATAATCTATCCTTGGAACATTTGGGGACTGAAAATAATCAGTCCTTTACTCTAAAAAATCCCTAGACTCCACTCTCTTCTCTCTCAATCCATCTTCAACAAGAAATTGCCTTCAAGAATTCCTAAGGTTCAAGCTTTCCATTGAAAACTCAACATCAAGGTTCCTTCAAAGTCTTTACCAAGGTATGTAAGGCTACTCAAAGCATGGGTTGAGTCCACCCATGTGCCCTACACCTTCTTTGAGGTTAAATGTTCATAAGAATGGAGTTTCTTGATAGGCTTATGTCCAAATGAGTCTTTTCACCTATTAATTTGATTCTTGTTATGTTGATGTTGTTGAGTCAAGAAATTTCTAAAATCTTCATGTTAGTATGAGTTGATGGATATGAGTTGTTAAACATACTTTATTGATTTTCTTAAATATATTAATTATTTTAATTATGTTAATTTTCTTAAATATTTTGATTATCTTAACTTGTCTATTTAGAACCTTGGAGCCTTGATGAATCCCGGAAAGATTTGCTAAATGAATAGAGGAATGATTGGATAGGAGTGTATGATGTTATAAATGCATTTTTAAATTTCACTTAAAAGATACGATTGAGATTGATCGGATAGTATAATTGGAGGAGGTTTGGTTGTGATAGAATTGATGATTTGACAAAGTTCCAAATAAGACTTGTCGATATAATTAAATTGAGTTGTTTGGATGGAGTTTTATGAGCATTGAGTCTTGGAAGGAGTATCGAGCACCGAATTGGGTAAGAATAAGTAATAACTCAAATCCAACAACTACGTCACCAAACGTAGGAGAGGATTGAACCGTTAAAGTTGGATGTTACCCAAATTATCGTCCTGACATGATAGGACTTGGATGTATATGGATCTATGATTGGTTGATTCGTTCCTACCCTGGCAAGGTATGAACGGACATGGCAATAACGTCGGCTTATTGTACTATCACTATCTCATAAGTGATAGTTGTCGGATAAGAGAAACTCCCATATAGGTCTTGATAGTACTCCGAGTTAGATTGGGTTAAATTGTATGTGATTGGTACCATCTAAATCATATCCCTGTTTAGACTTAGGACACTTGATTGAGTTGTTCTTTCTCTTGAGTTGAGATTTTGAGTTGATTTGATTCTTCCTTGATGTTTGTTTCATTCGGCCATTTTACATACTTGTACATTCCATGTACTGACGCCATTTGGCCTGCATCATTTCATGATGTAGAGACAGGTACTAGAGATCATCAAACGATGAACCATTGAAGATCTTCTCACTTCTAAGTAGTTGGTGAGTCCTCCCAATTTCCGGAGGATACCGAGATTATCTTTATAGCTTTGTTTTGTTTCCTTTATTTTGATTGTTGGTATCCATGGACTTGTCATTGGCACCTCCTAGATTGTTGATAGAGGCTTCATAGACTAGAGTGTGGAAGTGTTGAATTGTCCATTTTGACTAGTTTTATTCTAGTTAGTTATTGATTGGGTATTTGTTTAGCCTTTGACCCTAAATTATGAATAGTATTCTTATAATTGAGTCTCCCGCTGATAGAATGTGAATGAATAAAAGTGTGACTGGACCAGGTGGTTCGCTTGAAGGCCAGAAATTGCTTTCGAGTGCCGGTCATATCTAGGGTACCCTCCCGAGGTGTGACAAACATAGTATCAGAGCATAGAGTTCAAGAATCCTAGGGAGTCTATAAAGCCGTGTTTAGTAGAGTATTGCTTATGGGTGTGTTGTGCACCACACTTATAATCAGGAGGCTATAAGATATTAAGAATTATTTCACTTCTTTCATACTCTGAACTCATACGATAGAGTTAAACTCTATAAGACTTCCTTTCTAATTCATGCATTTATACGTTACAGATAATGCCTCATAAACCTATTGCCAACCAGAGAAATGCCGATAACACAGAGTTTCCACAGTCAGAAATACGCCCATCGAGGAATAGAGGTCTATCTACAAGGTACGCTGAGGCACCTCAAGTGTCTACTACTCCGCCTGCACCAACCTCGAAGGCAGACTTTCGAGGAGCAATTTTCATACTCACTTAATTAGTGGCTGCCCGTAATGGTAACCAGAGTTCGCCAACTCTTAGCTCTAGTTCCCAAGAGCCATTTGCTTCCACAAGAATTAGAGATTTTCTGAGAATGAATCCGCCGGCATTTACGGGTTCTAAGGTTGATGAAGACCCCTAAAATTTTATTAATGAGATGTGGAAGATCCTGAAAGCTATGCATGCTACAGAGATTGATGGGATTGAGTTGGTGTCTTATTAGCTCAAGGATGTGGCAAACATCTGGTATAACCAGTGGGAACAAAGTAGAGGTGAAGATGCTGAGCCTGCTATTTAGGATGAATTTGAGAAAGCCTTTCTTGACCACTTCTTTCCCAGAGAATTGAGGGAAGAGAAAGTGGAAGAGTTTATGAATATAAAATAAGAGGGTATGACCGTTAAAGAGTACAGTCTAAAGTTCATCCAGTTGTCCAGATATGCTCCAGAGATGATCCCAGATATGAGGTCGAAGATGAGAAAATTTGTCTCCGGATTGGAAACACATGTGAAGAACGAGTGAAAAGAGACATTATTAATCTCCGACATGGATATTTCAAGATTAATGGTGTATGCTCAATAGGTGGAGGGTGAGAAAAGGAAAGACAGGGAGGAACATCTGAGCAAGAAGGCAAAATCAGCTGGACATGAGAATGAACAGAGGCAGAACAAGGGCAACAGGTCCTTCTTCCAAAAAAGGTCTTCCAACAATGCCTCGTCCACCGCAAGTGCACCTTTGTCACATAGCAGGTATGATCGGTAGGGACAGAGTCACCAAAATTTTAGATCCTAGGGTTCTCAATCCTAGGCTAGCGTGGGTCGAGGTTTGAAAGAGAAGCCATCATGCGGTAAGCTCCACTTAGGAGAGTGCAGAGAGGGAGATAAGGGTTGTTATAAATGTGGCCAGGTGGGCCATTTTTAGAGGGAGTGTCCAACATGGGGAAATAGGGCCCAGTATTCTACCACCGCACCACCAGCTAGGGGTAATCAGAGGGGCACTACTCCAGGTATGAGCGGAGGTATAAACCATCTATATGCCATGGGTAGTCGCCAGTATTAGGAGAACTCCACAAACATCGTGATGGGTATAATTTGAGTCTCTTCTCTTGACTGTTATGTTTTGATGGATCCGGGTGCCACAATATCTTTTGTGACTCCTTACGTGGCTAGTAAATTCAATAAAATTCCTGAATGTCTTCTTAAGCCTTTCAGTGTAGCTACTTCTTTCGGTGATTCTGTCTTAGCTGAGAGAGTCTATAGAGATTGCACTATGACAATTCATCACAGGGATACCTTGGCCGACTTAGTTGAGTTGGACATGGTCGATTTTGATGTGATCCTTGGCATGGACTGGTTTTATGTCTGTTATGCCTCTATTGATTGTAGGACTCAGATTGTCAAGTTCAAATTCCCGAATGAGGCTGTCATAGAGTGGAAGGGTAGTCCTGTCGTGCCTAAGGGTAAGTTTATTTCCTACCTTAGGGCCAGAAAACTAATCTCGAAAGGGTGTATTTATCATATCATCCGAGTGAAAGATGACAGTATTGAGTCTCCATCCCTTGAGTTGGTCCCGATTGTCAACGAGTTTCCTGAAGTCTTTCCTGAAGATCTGCCTGGAGTCCCTCTTAATAGGGAGATCGAATTTGGGATCGATGTCCTTCCTGGTACCCAACCTATCTCTATCCCTTCATATAGAATGGCTCATGTGGAGTTGAAAGAGTTGAAAGAAAAGTTGAAGGACTTGTTAGATAAGGGATTCATTAGGCCAAGTGTCTCACCATGGGGTACTCCTGTCCTATTCGTGCGAAAGAAAGATGGGTCCCTTAGAATGTGGATTGATTACAGGCAACTAAACAAGGTCACCATAAAGAACAAATACCCTTTCCCCAGAAGAGATGATTTATTTGATCAAGTTCAGGGTGCCATTTGTTTCTCAAAGATAGACCTAAGATCGGGTTACCATCAGTTGAACGTAAGGGAGTGTAACATCCCAAGGACAACTTTTCGGACCCGTTATAGCCATTTCGAGTTCTTGGTTATGTCTTTTAGGTTGACCAATGCCCCTGCAGTTTTTATGGATCTTATGAATTGAGTATTTAAGCCATATCTTGATATATTTGTGATTGTATTCATTGATGATATTTTGGTTTATTCCAAGAATGAGGAGGAGCACGCCTATCATCTTAGAGTTGTCTTGCAAACTTTGAAAGACCAGGTATTGTATGTAAAGTTCTCCAAATGTGAATTTTGGCTTACATCAGTAGCTTTTTTCGGCCATATTATATCTGGAGATGGTATTCAGATTGATGCTTAGAAGATTGAAGCAGTGAAACATTGGTCCAGACCCACATCCCCAACAAATATAAGAAGCTTCTTGGGTTTGGCTGGCTATTATCAAAGGTTTGTAGAGGGATTCTCATCCATATTATCACCATTGACCAAGTTGACCCAAAAGAAGGCTAAGTTCCAATGGTCTGATGCTTGCGAGGAGAGTTTCCAGAAATTAAAGGCCAAACTGACCACTGCTCCTATTCTAACTTTGCCCAATGGAATAGAGGATTTTGTGGTATATTGTGATGCGTCTAGATTTGGTTTGGGATGTGTGTTGATGTAGAGGGTAAAAGTGATAGCCTATGCTTCAAGACAACTTAAGATTCATAAGAGAAATTACCCAACTCATGACGTTGAGGTGGCAGCTGTGGTATTTGCTCTTAAAATTTGGCGCCACTACTTATATGGAGTGCATATTGATGTGTTCACCGATCATAAGAGTTTGCAATACGTCTTCAGCTAGAAGGAACTCAACTTAAGACAAAGGAGATGGCTCGAGCTACTCAAAGACTATGATATGAGCATCCTCTACCATCCAAGTAAAGCTAATGTTGTTACTGATGCTCTTAGCAGGTTGTTTATGGGTAGCACTGCCCATATAGAGGAGGGGAGGAAAGAATTGGCTAAAGAGGTGCATAGACTAGCTCGATTGGGAGTTCAGCTTGAAGAGGATAATAAAGGCAGAGTTAATGTTCAGGATGGGTCTGCATCCTCACTCGTGGCAGAGGTAAAAGAGAAGTAAGACCAAGATCCCGTCCTTCTCCAATTGAAGGAAGTTGTTCACAAGAAAAAGGTGATGGTTTTTACCAAAGGGGGAAATGGTGTGCTGAGGTACCAAAATAGATTATGTGTCCTATATGTTGATGTTGTTCGAGGAAGGATTATGGCTGAAGTGCATAGTTCTAGATACTCTATTCATCCTGGCTCTACAAAGATGAATCATGACTTCAGGAAAGTTTATTGGTGGAGTGGAATGAAGAGAGATATCGCGGAATTTGTTTCCAAGTGCCCAAATTGCCAACAGGTTAAAGTTGAGCATCAAAGGACATGTGGATTGGCTCAAAACATAGAAATTCTGGAATGAAAGTGGGAGATGATCAATATGGACTTTATTATGGGTTTGCCAAGGTCCCGAAAACAACATGATTCGATTTGGGTGATTGTGGATAGGATGACAAAATCGGCTCACTTCTTGGCAGTTAAGACTACCGACACCGCAGAAGATTATGCAAATTTATATATCCAGGAGATCGTCAGGTTGTATGGGGTCCTTTTGTCTATCATCTCAGACAGAGGAGCTCAATTCACTTCTCAATTTTGGAGATCCTTTCAGAAGGGACTGGGTTCAAAGGTGAATCTTAGTATGACCTTTCATCCCCAGACAGATGGCCAAGCAGAGTGCACCATCCAGACATTAGAGGATATGTTAAGGGAATGCGTACTTGACTTCAAAGGAAATTGGGATGATCACTTACCTCTCATAGAGTTTGCATATAATAATAGTTATCATGCAAGTATTCAAATGGCTCCCTATGAAGCTTTGTATAGAAGGAGGTGTAGATCACCAATTGGGTGGTTTGAGGTCGGTGAAGTTGAGTTGATTGGGCCTGATTTTGTACACCAAGCTATAGAGAAGGTGAGAGTTATTCAAGATAGGCTAAAGACAGCCCAAAGCCGTCAAAAATCTTACACCGATGTGAGGAGGAGAGACTTAGAGTTTGAGGTGAATGATTGGGTATACTTGAAAGTGTCACCCATGAAGGGCGTCATGAGGTTTGGAAGGAAGGAAAAGCTTAGTCCTCGATACATTAGTCCTTACCAGGTGGTGAGGAGGTTTGGAAGTGTCGCTTATGAGTTGGAGTTACCCTCGGAGCTAGTCGCTATTCATTCAGTATTTCACATTTCGATGTTAAAGAAGTACTTGGGCGATCCCTCATTGGTAGTCCCCATTGATAGTATTAGAGTTAAGAATAGCTTGTCATATGAAGAGGTTCCGGTCCAAATCCTTGATCGCCAGGTTCGCAAATTGAGGAACAGGGAGATTGCCTCGGTCAAAGTCTTGTGGAGAAATCAATTTGTTGAGAAAGCCACATGGGAAGCGGAGGAAGATATGAAAGCTATATATCCACATCTATTTGTTCCCATCGATGAGAATGTTGAAGGTAATATTCATTTTCTTAATTTAAATTTGTATGTGCATTGTGAGTTCGGATAGTAAATTATTTTGAGAATTTGATTGGTTGAATGACTGAATTCTGATTGTGATTTGTACCTCGAGTCCATCCTTGGTTTACTCATCATTTGAGGACGAATGATCCCAAGGGGGAGATAATATAACACCCTCAATTTTTTTTACTAAGATTCAAACTGTTCTTCGTATACGTATAGGATCATACTAGACGATTGTAAAGTGCATGCATGAGTTAGGAAATTTCTAAGAAATTGGAGAGTGTCGGAGGTGATTTAGGGTCATAAGGGATCCCTAGAACCAAGCCAAATCCAAAGAACTCGTCTTGGCTAAGTTTTCGAATGAGCTTGTATAAGGGTCGACTTCCAACGACCTTATCTTTTTGAATATAAAGAATTGGGTAGCCCATGACCTATTAAATTAAAGGTCTTTGAGACTTCTTTCCAACGCCACCAAGATTGCATTTTGTTGGAGTTCGAAGTCAAAAGTTATGAATATCTTACGATGGACTAGTGCTGCAGGAATTTCAGGCCTGGACCATAACTGAGAAAATCCTTAGCTTGGCGCCGCAATGGCGTGACGCGCCACTATAGCGCCAGGGACAAGTCTCAGTAATTTGGTCCTTGGCGCAATGCGCCACTAGTAGATGTGCAGGGTTTTTAAGCCTATTTTCCAGAACCCAAGAAATTTAGGCTTGACGCTGTAAGGGCGCGACGCGCCACTATAGCACCAGGAACAAGCCTTAATAGTTTGGTCCTTGGTGCGGCATGCCACTATCAGATGTGCAGGTTTTAAGCCTATATTCGACTTGGCGCGCCACTATAGCGCCAGGAGGGTTTTAGCCCAATTTTGCAGATTTTTTAGGAAGGGCAAATTGGGCATTTCCCTAGTTATATATAATCTAGCCTTGGAACGTTTTGGGACTGAAAATAATCAGTCCTTTACTCTCAAAAATCCCTAGACTCCACTCTCTTCTCTCTCAATCCATCTTCAACAAGAAATTGCCTTCAAGAATTCCTAAGGTTTAAGCTTTCCATTGAAAACTCAATATCAAGGTTCCTTCAAAGTCTTTACCAAGGTATGTAAGGCTACTCAAAGCATGGGTTGAGTCCACCCATGTGCCCTACACCTTTTTTGAGGTTAAATGTTCATAAGAATGTTGTTTCTTGATAGGCTTATGTCCAAATGAGTCTTTTCACCTATTAATTTGATTCTTGTTATGTTGATGTTGTTGAGTCAAGAAATTTCTAAAATCTTCATGTTAGTATGAGTTGATGGATATGAGTTGTTAAACATACTTTATTGATTTTCTTAAATATGTTGATTATTTTAATTATGTTAATTTTCTAAAATATGTTGATTATCTTAAATTGTCTATTTAGAACCTTGGAGCCTTGATGAGTCCCGAAAAAATTTGCTAAATGAATAGAGAAATGATTGGATAGGATTGTATGATGTTATAAATGCATTTTTAAATTTCACTTGAAAGATACGATTGAGATTGATCGGATAGTATGATTGGAGGAGGTTTGGTTGTGATAGAATTGATGATTTGACAAGGTTCCAAATGAGACTTGTCGATATGATTAGATTGAGTTGATTGGATGGAGTTTTATGAGCATTGAGTTTTGGGAGGAGTATCGAGCACCAAATTGGGTAA
Source organism: Solanum dulcamara (assembly GCF_947179165.1). Lineage (NCBI taxonomy): Eukaryota > Viridiplantae > Streptophyta > Magnoliopsida > Solanales > Solanaceae > Solanum > Solanum dulcamara. The sequence continues at coordinate 64,085,650 of NC_077246.1, forward strand.
GAGTAAGTAATAACTCAAATCCCATAACTATATCGCCAAACGTAGGAGGGAATTGAACCGTTAAAGTCGGATGCTTCCCAAATTATCATCCTAACATGATAAGACTTGGTTGAATATGGATCCATGATTGTTTGATTCGTTCCTACCCTAGCAATGTATGAACGGATGTGGCAACAACGTCGGCTTGTTGTACTATCACTAGCTCATAAGTGATGTTGGATAAGAGAAACTCCTATATAGGTCTTGATAGTACTCCGAGTCGGATTGGGTTAAATTATATGCGATTGGTACCGTCTAAATCATATCCCTGTTTAGACTTAGGACACTTGATTGAGTTGTTCTTTTTCTTGAGTTGTTCTTTTGAGTTGATTTGATTCTTCCTTGATATAATTTGGGACAATTCCCAAATTTCCCCTTCTTAAAGGTCTGAAAAATAGGCAAAAATGCACCTGGCGCGATAGTGGCGCGTCGCGTCATTGCAGCGCTAGGCCGATTACACCTAAAACCTGCACAACTTGTAGTTGCGCGCCGCGCCAGAGACAAAACTACTGAGGCATGTTTCTGGTGCGATAGTGGCGCGTCGCGCCCTTACAGCGCCAAGGCCATTGTTTCTGGGTTCTGGAAATTTGGCTTGAAAAACCCTGCACACATTTTAGTGGCGCGCCGCGCCAGAGCCCAAACTACTGAGGCATGTTTCTGGTGTGATAGTGGCACATCGCGCCACTGCGGCGCCAAGCCCAGTTTTCCAGCAATTACAACCTAGGCCTGAAAACTCTGTTTTGCTAGTTCATCTTAGGATCATCATATCTTTCGACTCCGAACTCCAAAAATTACATTCTTGGCGTGCCACTATAGCGCTAGGAGGGTTTTAGCCCAATTTTGCAGATTTTTTAGGAAGGGCAAATTGGGCATTTCCCTAGTTATATATAATCTATCCTTGGAACATTTGGGGACTGAAAATAATCAGTCCTTTACTCTAAAAAATCCCTAGACTCCACTCTCTTCTCTCTCAATCCATCTTCAACAAGAAATTGCCTTCAAGAATTCCTAAGGTTCAAGCTTTCCATTGAAAACTCAACATCAAGGTTCCTTCAAAGTCTTTACCAAGGTATGTAAGGCTACTCAAAGCATGGGTTGAGTCCACCCATGTGCCCTACACCTTCTTTGAGGTTAAATGTTCATAAGAATGGAGTTTCTTGATAGGCTTATGTCCAAATGAGTCTTTTCACCTATTAATTTGATTCTTGTTATGTTGATGTTGTTGAGTCAAGAAATTTCTAAAATCTTCATGTTAGTATGAGTTGATGGATATGAGTTGTTAAACATACTTTATTGATTTTCTTAAATATATTAATTATTTTAATTATGTTAATTTTCTTAAATATTTTGATTATCTTAACTTGTCTATTTAGAACCTTGGAGCCTTGATGAATCCCGGAAAGATTTGCTAAATGAATAGAGGAATGATTGGATAGGATTGTATGATGTTATAAATGCATTTTTAAATTTCACTTGAAAGATACGATTGAGATTGATCGGATAGTATGATTGGAGGAGGTTTGGTTGTGATAGAATTGATGATTTGACAAGGTTCCAAATGAGATTTGTCGATATGATTAGATTGAGTTGATTGGATGGAGTTTTATGAGCATTGAGTTTTGGGAGGAGTATCGAGCACCAAATTGGGTAAGAGTAAGTAATAACTCAAATCCCATAACTATATCGCCAAACGTAGGAGGGAATTGAACCGTTAAAGTCGGATGCTTCCCAAATTATCATCCTAACATGATAAGACTTGGTTGAATATGGATCCATGATTGTTTGATTCGTTCCTACCCTAGCAATGTATGAACGGATGTGGCAACAACGTCGGCTTGTTGTACTATCACTAGCTCATAAGTGATGTTGGATAAGAGAAACTCCTATATAGGTCTTGATAGTACTCCGAGTCGGATTGGGTTAAATTATATGTGATTGGTACCGTCTAAATCATATCCCTGTTTAGACTTAGGACACTTGATTGAGTTGTTCTTTTTCTTGAGTTGAGATTTTGAGTTGATTTGATTCTTCCTTGATGTTTGTTTCATTTGGCCATTTGACATAATCGTACATTCCATGTACTGATGCCATTTGGCCTGCATTATTTTATGATGCAGAGACAGGTACTAGAGATCATCAAACGACACACCGTTGAAGATTTTCTCACTTCCAGCTAGTTGGTGAGTCCTCCCAATTTCCGGAGGATGCCGAGATTATCTTTATAGCTTTATTTTATTTTCTTTATTTTGATTGTTGGTAGCCATGGACTTGTCATTGGCACCTCCTGGATTATTGATAGAGGCTTCATAGACTAGAGTGTGGAAGTGTTGAATTGTCCATTTTGACTAGTTTTATTCTAGTTAGTTATTGATTGGGTATTTGTTTGGCCTTTGGCCATAAATTATGAATAGTATTCTTATGATTGAGTCTCCTGCTGATAGAATGTGAATGAATGAAAGTGTGACTGGACCAGGTGGTTCGCTTGAAGGTCAGAAATGGCTTTTGAGTGTCGGCCATGTCTAGGGTACCCTCCTGAGGTGTGACAATACGGAGCCTATACGAATTTACAGAATTATATTCGGGTGAGTAAAACTCTCAAAATTGAACTTGGTGTGAAGTATAAATGTTAAAAAGTCATAATATGAGGGTATGTTGTAAAATGGGAGGCTTGGGATGCAAAAAAAGAGATTCTGCCTCCGTGCATCCTTCTAGAGCGAGATTAATCCCACCAGAGCGAGGCCGCTAAAGCGAGATGATTCTGCTATGGCGGGACCAGTTGGGATTAAAATTGAAAAAAGTGCCAAACATGTTTGTTTTTGCAAACCTTCATTCTTACTAGATAAGAAGCGACCTAGGGCAGTTCCTCACTATCTTTCCTTGAATTCTTCTACCAAAGACCAAGAAAAAGTTGAATGAACTCAAAAAGGGAAAGTTCCATCTTTTTAGAATTTTCAAAAGCTTTATTTCGAGGTAGGTGATGGTTTTATCTTCCTTTATATGTTATATGTGCTTGATATTTGCTCATTTGTATGCATATATGTACATGAATAGGGAAAGATGAACTGAAACATGTGAAATGACTATTTATTGTCTATGGCTTTCAATGAACCTATTTTTTTTTGTAAATATGACCATTAAAACCATTCATTGTATTTGTAGATGTCTTGTGTTTACTTGGACCGTGTGTCATTTTCCAGAATATATTTGGATTGGATGTCATATTTTGATATATATTAGGATCGGATCTCCTATTCCGATACAATATTGGATTGCATGTCACGTTCCAACACACCAATAGATGAAGTATGGGTTCCATGAGAAGACCATTCCTGACTGTGTATGTATGTTTACTAGTATTGTAGGTTCTTATTCATATCTCACTTACTGGCTAGCCGCGTGATTCTACCAGTACACTATTATTTTATATATTGATACTGCACTTTCTCTTTCTTTGTTGAGTACAGAGCATCTTCAAGTGACTGCTGAAAGACCCCAAGTAGATAATTTTTAAGTTATAGAATTCAAGGGTACCATGTCTTTCAGGTTACCATGAGTTCTTCTCATATATTGCTCCATCCTTCTCGAACTTAGACTTTCAGACATTACTGTTTTATGGCGTTCGGGGTTGCACCTCTTTTTTTTTAGACTTGATATTTTATTTAGAGTTTTGGTCAATGACCTTCAGGTCCTAGGTGTTAATTTTTTGTTTATTATAATTGAATTGCCTGAGTTTATGGGGACTCAACACCCTTTCCTACGTCTTTAAATAATTTTATTCATTGAGAATATTGACTTTGGGGTGTGTTATCGATTCTTACACTAGCAGATTAGTGTGGGTTCCAATCACGGTAGGTCAGGATCATAACAAAGTTGGTATCAGATCTCTAGATTCGTTGATTTCATTATTCCAAAACAAGTCTAGTAGAGTCTTGTGAAATGGTACAGAGATGCCTGTACTTTTCTTTGAGAGGCTAAATGACTGTGGGAAAATTTCTGCTACAAGACTGTAGGAAAATTTCTCTATCTTCTTCTTTTTATGCTATAACTTGATTCTAATTGGTATCTGGTGATCCAAATTGGTATCTAACCTCTTTCACTCTCTTATTTGCAGATGGTAAACACTCACTATAATGGTGTTCGATCTATAGCTGTCGTTGAGCCACAAGAGAAAGCAATTGCAAGAGGACATGGACGAGGTAGGAGCAAGAGAACGGGACGCAGTAGAGGCTGAAGAAGAGCAGCGCTCGTCAAGGGTGAAACTTCAATTGAGGAGATACTAAGAGAAGAAGCCCCACCCGCAACCTAGGATAAAGTAGATGGAAATTTAGAGGCTGAGGAAGATGAAACTCCTAAATAGGTGGAGGACACCCAAGATGAGGTTGCTGGTCTTCCCCTTCTGGACCCAATATTAGATTAGTAGATTATGGCTTTCTTGACTGGGTTGGCTAGTACTAGAGCCATCCCTACAATGCCTGCAACACCAACTCTAGTTTCTCACCCATTCGCTTCTGCAGCTCCTCATACAATGAAATAATAGGTACTAATGGCTTCTTCTATCCATTTATTGGCCCAGTAATGACCGATACTAAGCATGGCATATTGACCAAGGTTTTGAAGCTTAAGACCCCAGTTTTTCATGGTTCAGAGAGTGAGGATGCTTATGAATTAATCCTTGACTATTATGAGAGGTTGCATAAATTAGGTATAGTCCACCAGCACGGGGTTAATTTTGTGACCTCTCAACTGCAAGGTGAAGCCAAATAGTGGTGGAGGGCCTATGTGGAGTGTTACTCATAAGTGTTTTGCCCACTTACTTGGGTCCAGCTCCATGCTCTATTTTTGGAAAAGTATGTACCCCAAACCTTAAGAGATCGTAAGAAGAATGAGTTTATGGCCTTAGACCACAGTGGTATGATTGTTGCCACATATGAGGCCAAGTTCCACGCATTGTCCAGGTACGCTACTCTGTTGGTGACTACTAACGAAGAGAGGATCTGATTGTTTGTGAATGGATTAAATCCCGAGTTGGAAATATTTTCTGTCCATATGACCTCTTCAAGTAAGAATTTTAATAAACTGACAGACTTCATGAAAAAAAGTAAAAGGGTACGATGGGATGGGAAGGACAAGGCTTTGGCAAAGAAGCTCAAAAATGTAGGTAACTTTTAGGGATCCTATTCTAGAGGTTCAGGTAGGCCGACAATTACAGCTTGGCTAATCCAATTAGCAATGCCCGCCTCTATGACTAGTTTTTTAGGTACTCCATAATAGAATCCTGCGATGAGGTCCAGGGAGCTTCTTTATGCTAGGCAGTAGGCCATCCTTTGAGCGCAACTGTTTTAATTTTGGAAAATTGAGACATATAAGATGAGAGTGTCCCATCCTCGTGGGATCAATTAAGCACCATATCAGACCATAGCGGTGGTACTGGAGTGGAGGTAGTAAGGTAGAGGACATCCATAAAGTAGACAAGGAGGAGGTCATGGAGGCCAAGGTAATTTTAATGCAGGTCAAAAAGCAGCATAGACAGGAAAGGATGTGATCCGTCAAGATAAAATAGCTCTGATTTATGCCTTTCTAGGTAAGACCGAGGTTGAGGCGTCTGATGCGGTGATCACATATACTATTCTTATCTTTGATTGAATGACACTGTGTTATTTGATCCGAGTTCTACTTATTCATATGTGTCAGTACAATTTGCCTTGGGTTTTAATGCGGTTTGATATACACTTAATTCCCTCATCAATGTTTCTACCTCTGTTAGAGAGCCTGTTATAGTCACCCATATATATTGTGCTTGTCCTGTTATGTTTATGGATTTCTACACTTAGGTTGACTTAGTGATTCTAGACATGAATGATTTTGATGTGATCTTAGGCATGACTTGGTTGTCCCCGTATTATTTTGTTCTTAACTATAATGCTAAGACTGTGACTCTAGAGATCTCAGGTAGGGAAAGGTTAGAGTGGGAAGGGGTGTACAAGCCTAAGCCAGCTAAGATCATATCATTTTTTTGGGCTAGAAAAATAATAGGGCGGAGTTGTTTGGCATATTTTCCTCATATTAGGGATATTGATGTTGAGTCTCCCTCCATTGAGTCTATTCTAGTAGTGTCCAAGTCCAAGAAAGTGTTTCCTACCGACTTGTCTGGTATGCCTCCTGATAGAGACATATATTTCTGTATTAACTTGGAGTTGGCTACTCGCCTAATCTCCATATCGCCTTATCATATGGCTTCGGCAAAGTTGAGAGAGCTTAAGGCTCAGATCCAAGAACTTCTTGATAAAAGTTTCATCTATCCTAGTGTCTTTCCATGGGGTGCTCCAGTCTTATTTGTCAAGAAAAAGAATGGTAGCATGATCATGTACATAGATTATCGATAATTGAATAGGGTCACCATTTGAAATAAGTACCTATTGCCTCGCATAGATGACCTTTTTGATTAGTTGCGAGGTGTGTCGATCTTTTCAAAAATTGATCTAAGATCTAGGTACCATCAATTGAAGATTATACTTGAGGAGGTGCCCAAAAGATCTTTTAGAACCAGGTATAGGCAGTAAGAGTTTTTGGTGATGTCGTTTGTGCTGATCAATGTAGCTATAGCCTTCATGAATTTGATGAAAGGAGTGTTCAAGTCATTCCTAGATTTATTCGTGATCGTATTTATTGATGATATTCTGATTTACTCAAAGAGTATGGAACAATATGTAGACCATCTTAGTATTGTTCTGTGTGTCCTGCGAAAATAAAAGTTGTATGCAAAATTCTCTAAGTGTGAATTTTGGCTATCTTCGGTTGCTTTTTGGAGAATGTTTTGTCCAAAGAAGGGATAACGGTAGATCCACAAAAGATTTAAGCATTCAAGAACTTGGTTGGCCTAACTTTGTGACCGAAGGTAGGAGTTTTGTGGAACTTTCCAGTTATTATCGCCAGTTCATAAGGAACATTGCTTCTATTGCCACCCATTTGACAAAGCTAGATCAAAAGGAGATACCATTTGAGTGGACTGATAAAAGTGAAAAGAGCTTCCAAAATCTCAAGGCTCTTCTAACCACAATACCTATCTTTACCCTACCGGTTGAAAATAAAGATTTCATTATTTATTATGAAGCTTCACATTCAGGTTTGGGTATTGTGTTAATGCAGGATAAGGATGTTATAACTTATGCCTCGCGGCAGTTCAAGGTATATAAGAGGAACTACCCGACTCATGATTTGGAATTGGTAGCAGTAGTGTTTGATCTAAAAATCTAGGGGCATTATCTCTATGGTGTCAAGTGTGAAGTGTTTACTGACCACCACAGTCTACAACACATGTTCACTCAGAAAGACTTGAACTTGAGGCTGCGAAGATGGATGGATTTTCTTAAGAATTATGATGTCACCATCCAAAATCATCCAGGTAAGGCTAATGTGGTGGCACACACATAAAGCTAGAAACCGTTTAGCATGGGCAGCCTACTTGGAAGCCAGTAAGCGGCCTTGACTAGAGAGATTTAGGCCTATGAGGCTAAATTCGTGAGGCTAGGCATCTCAGAAAAGCGTGGGGTGCTGGCTAGTATTGATCTAAGGCTTGTCTTTATTGAAGAAATTAAAGCCAAGTAATTTGAGGATGCAAACTTGAATGAGATCAGAGAAAATACCTTGTTAGGCAAGGCCCAGGATGTAGTCCTTCATGCAGGTGTGGTGCTTAAATTTTAGGGGAAGGATTTTTGTTCCCCGCGTAGATGGTTTAATCTAGAAGGTATTGCCTGAATCTCATGGTTTGCAGTATTCTATTCATTTGGATATGACCAAGATTTAAAACCATTGTACTGATGGTCGGGGATGAAGAAAGACATAGCCGAGTATGTGGTTAAGTGTCAGAATTGTCAGCAGGTAAAGTATAAGCACCAAAGGCCTGTAGATTTTCTTCAGAGAATCCCCATTACCAAATGAAAGTGGGAAAGAATAGTCATGGATTTTATGGTGGGTCTTCCCAAGACCTTGGGGAAGTATGATTCTATTTGGATTGTGGTTGACAAATTGACGAAGTCAGGCCATTTCATTCTAGTCATAGTGGACTACAATGCGCAATAATTGGCAAAGATATATGTGAAGAGATAGTAAGATTGCACGGGGTGCCCATTTCTATCATCTCTGATTTTGGGATACATTTCACCTCCAAATTTTGGGAAATATTGCATGAGGAGTTAGGAACTTAACTCACTTTCAGCACAACTATTCATACGCAGACTGATGGACAGTCAAAGAGGACCATTCAGGTGTTAGAAGATATACTGAGAGCATGTGTGATTAATTTTAGAGGACATTGGAAAACATTATTTCCTTTGTGTGAGTTCTCCTATAATAATAGCTATCACTCCAATATTGAGATGGAACTATTTGAATCCTTTTATGGGAGGGGATGTAGGTCGCCCATAGGGTGGTTTGAGGCTGGAGATGTGAAGTCCTTGGGAGTTGACTTGGTAAGAGATGCTCAGGATAAGGAAAGGAACATCTAAGCTAAGCTTCTAGCAGCTCAGAGTAGAGAAAATGAGTATACTGACTATAAGGTAAGGGACACAAAATTTTAAGATGGTAAGCAAGTTCTTTTATAGGTGTCACCCATAAAAGAAGTGATGAGATTTGGTAAGAAAGTCAAGCTCAGTCCTCGCTACATTGGCCCCTTCGAGATTCTTGACTGTAAGCGCTAGTGGTTTATAGGTTGGCTTTGCCACCTAGCCTATTTGGAGTCCACCCAGTGTTTCATGTGTACATATTGAATAAGTATTATGGGGATGGATATTATATCATTATGAGACTCAGTTTGACTAGACGAAGATCTTCAGTATATAAGGAAGAACCAGTTTTGCAATTCTAGATTGTGATGTCCGAAATCTAAGGACCAAAGAAATTAAATTTTTGAAAGTTTAGTAGAAGCATCGTCCAGTAAACAAAGCTAATTGGTAAATTAATAAGGACATGCGATACAAGTATCACTAGATTTTCATCGAATCAGGTACTACTCTATGTTTGTCTTAGCCCCATTTTCCTAGTTGATCACTTCGGGATGAGTGATTGGTATATTAGTATCTATTGTAATAATCTATTCCTGTCTATATAGATAAGCCAATGGGGAAGGAATCGGGCTAATAAAAATTTGGGTAGTTAATGGAAAATATTGAGCCTAGGCTAGGTTTGGATGGAATCTAAGCTAGGTGAGTTCTAAGGTAATCTAGTAATAGATGGGGGATTGAATTTTCAGTTTGATTGATTAAGGTGATATCCAAGACAATACGGAGACTGTACTGCTTTACAGAATCATATTCTCGTGAGTAAAACTCCTCAAATTAAACTTGACATGAAGTGTAGATATTAAAACATCATGAGATGAGGGTGTGTTGTAAAATGAGAGGCTTGGGACTCAAACACGGAGATTTTATCTCCGTGCATCCCGCCAGAACTTACTGGTGTTATAAGTTCTTGTCCATATCTCACTTAAGGTCTAGCCGTCTGATCCTACTAGTACACCATTATTTTGTATATTGATACTGCACTTATTTTTTCTTTGTTGAGTACAGTACAGGGCATCTTTAGAGGCTACTGAGATACCTCAAGTAGATGATCGTTAAGCTATAGAATTCAAGGGTGAGCCATATCTTTTAGGCTACCATGAGTTCTTATTATATCATGGTTCATCCTTCCCATACTTTGACTTTCAAACATTGTTGTTTTATGGCTTTCGGGTTGCACCCCTTTTTCTTTAGACTGGATATTTTATTTAGAGTTTTGGTACAATGACCTCCAAGTCCTAGGTGTTAAATTTCCACATATTCTAGTTGAATTGACTGAGTTTATAGGGACTCAATCCCCTTTCTATATTTAAAACTACTTTCACATCTTTAAATGCTTTTATTCATTGAGAATGTTGACTTTGGGGTGTGCTATCGGTTCTCCCAATGGAGGTCTAATGTGGGTGCCAATCACAGCGGGTCAGGATTCTGATAGTATTAAATTAAGGGAGTGATTTTCTTATATTTACGAATGATTATTATGAAAAACAAGTGAAATTCGCCCTAGGTCTCCCTTGCTATTCCCAAAATACAACTGCCAAATAATGAATAGTTTTGGAGAAATTTCTACATTAACTGTGACAATCCCCGTTATATCGATCCAATCCGGCTATACCACCGCCACCATAGCGAAATTATCTTCTATAGTGGGAATTTCCCTTGTTGCGATAGAGGACTCTCACCCACTATAGCGGCTTGTACGGAATAGAAACTTAGAAATCTCTCAAAATTTGTCCATTTCAAAACAGACCTTCGAACATTGATGTACCAAACTAACCTATCACATCAAGTTTGATATCGAGAGTTCTACTCACCTGAATTCATTTTTAAAAAGTTCTACAGACTCATTAACGTCTTAGGTAATGGAAAATCCAACACAAGCTTTGATATTATTTCTAACCCTTTCTTGGATTGTCCTAGACTTCACTTTGCTTAGAAATCGTCTAAACCTAGCCTAGCTAAAAAAAATTAACTTACTACCACATAAATTTTCTAACCCCAATCTCTTCACTCTTAGTTTACCCATAACGACATGAAGGGTAGTTAAATTACTATCACCTCAATCCTCTTTTAGCATAATTTCCAATTTCTCTCTCCACCATCTTTCATAAAAGATGTTCCATCTTCTCAATCTAAATTCAATCAAGAGTAGAATCTCATGAACCAACATTTACAGAGGACATTTTTAGTAGTTCTACATAATCTGATCTTATTTCTATCAATTCTACCCAATTTAAAATTATTTTTAGCAATTCTACCCAATCTAATATTATTTCTAGCAATTCTATCCAATTTAAAATTATTTCTAGTACTCCTACCCAAACTGAAATTATAGCAGATGACAATCTTACCAATCCCAACCAATTCGCACAAAATCTGATGTCAGATGAAATCTTTGATCAGTTCAGTCACTTTGGGTGTTATGGTTCCTTCATCTCCTCCTTTAAGACAATCTGCTCATTTTAAAAAAAACTCTTGAACGACATAAAGACTACATATTGCCAACTTAATCAATCAATCTTCTACTATACCAAGTCAAACATCAGGCACTCGATATCCTCTCTCTCATTAACTTACTCTCGCATATCTTTAGCACAATATATTTTTTAGCTAACATTACATGTTACACAGAGCCTTTTTCATATGCTCAGATAGTGGAGGAGACAGAAATTCTATCAAAGGGGTTCAAGAAAAATTAAACACCCTAATAATATCCATATATAAATGGATCGGGTCATATATGAATGGATTGGATAAAGGAATGAATTGGATAGAAAAATACTTAGTTCAAATAATTTCTTACAATTACAACTTCTCTTAAGAAACAAGTTTTTACAACACATATTTATAACATGATAATAAAGAGAAATTAATGTAGCATAAGTCATATTCAAATATGCCTATTTTTCAAGAAGTAGAGGGTCTTCCGACAAGTTTTTCAGTTCTTTTTGAATTCTCTTAAGCTCCTAAAAGTGAAAATGAAGAGCAAGCATGAACTTTTATATTAAAAAGACTAAAAATAAACATCAACTCAAAGTAAAAACACTCTTCCTCTACAAAAAAAAGGTTATAAAATGGCTTCGAAATAATACAAAACACTCTAAACAGTAGAAATTACCATATATTCCTTGTATGTATTTCAAAATATAGTGATAATTATACCACCTTGAAGGGGGGAGGGTTAAGAAACCAAACACGCGAACAAACCTATCAAAACATAATCTTACAATTGAAATGCAACTAAATACATTATTACAATTGTATTCTATGAGGTTTCATATCTTGAAATATTTTAATAATATCATAATTAGAAATATTATCAAATACATCTTTTTCTAAATAAGGCACCAAACAATCACTAAAAAAATCATCACTCATTTTACTTCGCAAGTCATTCTTGATAAAATTTATTGTCGAAAAAAGCTCTTTCAACGGAGAGAGTGACAACTGATAAAAGTAGAACAAGTTTCACTCAACGGAATATCAGAGGATAATTTGAATATTTTTTTGCCTGAACTAATCTTTTTAAAACATCACAAAGCCCATTTAGATCGAATAACCTTTCATCAACATCACAAACATCAATAATGTAACTTGCAAGTTGATTCTCAAGAGCACTCATATTAGATTCATCAAAGTCATCTGGATATAATTTTGCCATTTTCATTACTTTTTTTATGTCAAAACTTGAAATGAGTTAATTGAATTTAAGCAAATAATTTCATGGAGCAAATCGAAAGTCACCTCATTAAAACGATTATTAAGTTCTTGAAGTTGTCAATCAATAATATTGCAAAATACTTCAACACAATAATGATGTAAGATTGTATAGTTAACAAGTTTTCGTCCTGATTTTAAAGATCTAACATATGGCTCCTGAAAGTTAGGTATCAAAACTTCATGTTTGGCCAATCATTTCTCTGTCTACATTCATCGACAGATTTTGATTCAAGATCCTTATCTTGTTGCATTATTTCAATGGAAATATTATAAGAAAAACTCTTATCGACCACCATATCATTTTGGTTCCACCGTTTTCCTGTCGATACATAACTTATTGAGATTTCTTCATTCTCATTATTTTCAGGTATTTGGACCTCCTCGGTGGTATCACCATTTGTTGTGTCTCTGAGCTCTTCTTGAGCAATTGCCTCCAAATTATGATCATCTTGATAATTTATTTCTTTTCTTTTTTGAGGATTTTTATCTTTGGAACCAATTGGTCTTCCACGTTTTAAGCGTGGCCTAGACTCATTTGCCTGAACGAGTTGTTCTACCGGGAAAACAATTCGAACTTGAGCATTAGCACCTGGGATATGCGATTTAGTAACCCGTAGAAGGTTAATAAATGCATCTGGCAGTTGATTTGTAATATTCTGCAAATAAATCATCTTTTGAAGTTCTTGCTCACATTGATTTATTCGAGGATATAAATGAGATAGTGATAATGAATTCCAATCTATCTCATTTTTCAATTTCTTATGTTCTCCCCTAATGTTGGGTATAATGATTTATCAAAATGACAATCAGCGAATCTTGCCGTAAATAAATCTCCAGTCATAGGTTCTAAATATTTTATAATAGAAGGAGATTCATACCCAACATATATTCTCAACCTTCTTTGGGAACCCATGTTTGTGCGGTGCGGTGGAGCAATTGAAACATATACTGCACACCAAAATATTCTAAGATGGGATATATTTGGCTCCCTTCCAAAAGACAACTGTAATGGGGAAAAGTCATGAAAATTTATTGGCCTTATGCGCACAAGTGCTGCTGCATGCAAAATAGCATGCCCTCATACCGAAAGAGGAAGTGTTGTCCTCATTAGCAATGGTCTGGCTATCAATTGAAGGCGTTTAATCAATGATTCTCTTAGACCATTTTGAGTATGAACATAAGTGACCGGATGCTCAAATTTTATTCCAACCAACATACAATAATTATTAAAAGATTGAGATGTAAATTCACCATCATTATCAAGATGAATTATTTTTATTGCATAATCTGAAAATTGTGCTCTTAACCTTATAATTTGAGCTAACAATCTCACAAAAGTCATGTCGCGAGTTGATAATAAGCATACATGTGACCATCTTGTAGAAACATCTATCAAGACCATATAATATTTAAATGGTCCACATGAAGGGTGAATTGACCCACATATATCACCCTGTATATGTTCCAAAAACGCAGGGGATTCAATTTCAACCTTAGTTGCTGATGGTTTAATAATCAATTTTTCTTGGGAACAAGTAACACAAGAAAATTTCTTAGATTGAAGAATTTTTTGATTCTTCAAAGTGTGTCCATGTGAATTCTCAATAATTTTGCGCATCATATTATAATCGGGATGACCCAACCGGTCATGACAAATGATAAAATTATTAGAATCAGTAAACCTTTTATTTACTATGGCATGTGATTCAACAGTACCAATATTTGTATGGTACAATCAAGAAGAAAGTGCAGGTAATTTTTCGTACATAATTTTCTTCTCCGTATTTATTATAGTAATATAAAGGTATTCAACCTTTTCTTCATTTGCAGTCTCAATATGATAGCCATTTTAGCGAATAACCTTAAAACTTAACAAGTTTTTTTGAGACTTACTACAGTATAATGCATTATCAATTATTAATATTGTTCCTCCAGATAGTAATAAGGCTGCTCTTTCAAAGCCTTCAATTAATTTTGTACTACCGGATATTGTATTGACATATGCCTTTTTCATAATCAAATGACAGAAATATTTTTTTTTTTAATATCGTATGAGTTGTGGCACTATCCAAAAGGCACATATCTCCATTAGTCATCTTGGATTCAATTGAAGATTGAGAAATTTATTTATCTTCATAAAATAAAAATATATTATAAGAGATAAAATAAGTAACAATATTGCTAAAAAAATATAAGTCTTTTTTTCTTCTTTTCTTTTAAACAGATAAACGTAAAAATATGAGAATCAAAAGTATATAAAAATGACAACATATTGTAAATCATATAATGAAATTAAACATTAATTATAATTCTTAAAGAAGTCTTCAACCTCCAAATGAGTAATATCATTGACGTCATTAAAATCGTCATCCTTCAAAGCTATATTTCCTTCAAAATTATCATTATACAAAGGTCTTGCCTCAACATTATTTTCAAACGTCAAGTGTGACTCTATTCGAGCATTAGAAGAAGAGACACCGCCTTTATTTACCTTTCTTTTGAAGGAATTTTTACGAAGCATTACAAAATGCTCAGGCGTTTGACATTCATTTTTCCAATAGCCTTTCATGCCACAAAGATGACAGTTACTTCTTCAAGAGCCACTTTGAGAACTCATATTGTTCTCTTTATTATGTTGACCACCACCACGACGATTATTATATCGTCTTCTGCCATTGCCACGTCCAAACACATTATTGTGGCCTTAGTTTTTATTTTGTCTTCTTTCACACTAGCCATGTGCTTCTACCACAATTGCTTTCGGTAACGGAGCAGTTTCAGTGGGACGGACTTCATGATTTTTCATTAAAAGAGCATTATGTTGCTCAGCAGGCATGAGATCAATTCAGAGTATTTTTGAAAACCTTTTTCATGGTATTGCTGCTGTAATATCACATTAGAGGCATGGAAAGTAGTTAGTGTCTTTTCCAACATGTCCTTATCATTTATAGTTTCCCCACATAATTTTAATTGGGAAGTTATTCTAAATACAACAGAATTATACTCAATTACAGTTTTAAAATCCTAAAATCATAAGTGCATCCACTCATAACGAGCCCTTGGCAATACCGTTGCCCTGAGGTGGTCATATCTCCCTTTTAAATCTATCCACAATTCAAGTGGATCTTTCATTGTCAAGTATTCAACCTTCAGGCTTTCATCCAGATGATGATGAAGGAAAATCATAGTCCTTGCTTTATCCTAACTTGATGCTTTATTTCCTTAGATTATAGCATCACCAAGACTCTTAGCGGTAAGTTGAATTTCAGCATCAAGTACCCATGACAAATAATTTTTGCCAGAAATATCAAGTGCCACAAACTCCAATTTTGACAAGTTTGACATTATGAAAATTAATTTCAAAATAACAAAGACAACTTAAAATTAAATTTCTTTAGTAGATATACCTGATATAGAAGTTAATTTTCTAAAAAAATAATTTGAGTTTCGTGCTGATAACGTCTTATAAAATAAATTAAATTGGCAAAATAAGGAGGAGAAAGTAAAAAAAAGTAGGAGAACAGAAGAGAGAGAACCGTGTATGTATCTATATCTTTTATTTACATTGCAGAAGAAAGCTATATTTATAGCCATAAAAGCAAGTGGAAGAAAAAACTAGTGGGCAACTTGCCGACTTTCAGTGGGCCCCACGTAAAGAAAAAGGACCATCCACTATTGTAAAGTGGACAACCACTTGATTGATAACATGTTATAAAATAAATTAACTTAGAAAAATAAGGAGGAGAAAGTAAAAAAAAAATAGGAGAACAGAAGAGAGAAAGTCGTGTATGTATCTATATCTCTTATTTACTTTGTAGAAGAAGGCTATATTTATAACCAAAAAGCTAGCGGAAGAAAAAACTAGTGGGCCCACGTAAAGAAAAAAGATCATCCAATATTGTAAAGTGCATAGTCACTTGATTGGTAACATAACCATGGTTGTTACTAGTTCTCTCTCCTCTATCCTCTCTCCTCTCTGCTCTCTAAATGGGAAATTTCACAAATAACTATTATTTTTTTTGTCTCATTTTAGTTGTTAGGTATAATAAAAATAGTTGTCTCAAATTAGTTGTCAATTTAAATAATTAAAAAATAATTAGTCACTTTTTTTCAACTCTATCATTGATAATTAAGTTATTTTAAAATGTGAAAAAAATTATTACTACAACTCTACTCTATTACTATAGTTGTCAAAACGGCCATTTTAACTTTACAAGACTACTTCTTGTTAAACTTTTGGTATTCCTTGCCTATTATTCAATACAGAACGCGTGAATCTGTGATATTTAATGTATAAATTTAATAATCCATTAATAGAGACTAATTCTCATAATGATTAAAAAATATTTATAGTAGGGTTATATTAGTCTAATTGCATCCCTTATTAATTTTTCTTAAGAGCTGTGCAAGACTTTATTCTGACAACTAAAATGGGACGGAGGGAGTATAATAAATTAAATTAGGTTCATTAGCTATAATTTGCATATTTACGAATTGTACCTATAGTTTAAGCTGTCTCGTTTGTATAAATAATGAATTTATACAAATACAAACATGTGAACTTTGAATAGCTATACAAATTATATCATTCAAAAGTTATACAAATTTAGAATTATACAAACATATGAATTATACAAACTCAAACGGTAATTAACACAAAATGTTAGTGGCGAATTATAAATTAACTAACTTATAGATGTGTTAACTAATTAACTAGTTAACTAGTATATGTTTACCTATTCGCATAATTTTTTCTTTAATTAAATAAACACGTGTCAACTATATAGGATAGCACTGGTGGAAACTGGAGAGATGATGACTGGAAAGGAGCCTCCTCCGTCACGTAGATACCACTTTTCCTTAATTATCTCATATTTCAAAGTGTTTACTCCTCTTTTAATTTCAAGATCATTATTTTTCTCTTGAAAATCTTTCACTTTGATAAAATTAACAACTACAAACTCTTTTCATTTTATTTTCCCATTGACTCGAACCATATAAAATAAATTGAAATAACACTCGAATAAAGTGAAGAGATCTAGTTTGGACTTGGGAAATCATTTCAACTTGAAGCATGACATGCTATAAATGTATGACATTGTTATTAGGAAATAAAGAGGGAAAATGATTGAATAAGTTGCTAGTACAACAAATGTGCCTTACACGTAACATTAAATTGCTAGACCCTAAGGCGTACCATCTCATAATTTGACCTTTGTATGCCTCATTCTTTCCCCTTATTTTCCCATCAAGCAACTTGAGCTCTTGACAAGATTTTGAGTGGTACGTCATAAGTGATAATATTTAGAATCTCGAAAGCGCTAATTAAAAACAAAAATTAAGGATCATGGTTTCGGGTTAAGTTCAAATTCCAACATAGACAAGAAATTTAGATAATTTATTCCCATTTTTCTTTAATGGAGAAAGTTACCCAATATCTATGCTGATAGGAGATAAATACCCTATTAAATTAAGTGAAATCCATACAAACTAACATGGACACTAAAAAAGTCCTCGTTAAAAACTAATGTGCCAACGTAAGGAACATGAAATTCTCCCACACGAAAGTGCAACTCCAGGGTGTAGTCCACCAAGTATGATGACAAAAGTAGGAAAATGTCCTTGCAGTTCATGAAGATGATTTGTAGATAGGATTTAGTAGACACTTAAAGAATGACATTTTCACTACTTAAAAGTTAAAATCCTCTATCGTTTAATAATTTGCAATGGAAGCAAAAAAAATTCTAATGTAGTATGAGGAGAGAGTAATGGAAAATGCACTTATTTCCTTATTAACTGTGTACAAGTTTTTAAGAGACCTAATTAGAATGTTCTTAAAATTTTGAATTCCTTCTCAAACTCTTTCACAAGATATCATTACAACCAAACTTTGATAATACAATTTGTCACAATCATCGTTTCTCATTTCTCATTTTCAATTTGACCCACCAAACCACAAACTTTGCTCTAGGTAGAATTTAATTACCTTTTTGATGTTTCTTAACTTATCCAACTATGGACGAATAGGCTTTCTCTACTATATGTAATTTGTTTCTGTATATCTTTCCAGAAAAGTCTATATTTAATGATTTTCTGGTTAGTTTAGTGAGCCTGAAAATTCTACAATTGTTTTTGTATATAATTCCACTGTTCTAAAAAGGACAAATTTATAAGAAAAAATCTTTAAAATTCGAGTGTATAAACCCTACAACTAAGTTATACACGTGAAACGGTGTTAGAAAAGACAGTTGTCCCTCATTAGTTGTGTGAAGTTTTCTGAAGTGGTTCAACCAAGCTATCCCAGGATAAATTATTTCTAGATTAGTTATCTCTTCAGTATGGTATAAATGTTAAGATAAATAATTTAAGGACTATCTAATACCTATAACCAAACGCAAGATAAAATAATTCTGCATTTTGTTCTTAGAATTATTATACATTATATCTCACACCAAACGACTATGATTCAAGATTTTGAGTTGAAAGGAAGAAAACAAAAGAGTTAAGGATTTCAAAAGTTAATGAGATTATATGATCATCTCTTAATCATCAGAATGACTATGATGAGCTCCCTTTAATTACTCCCTTTTTTAGAGTAACTTTCAAAGATACTAACAACCGAAGATCTTAAATGATAGTGACTCCTTCCTTTATAGATTCTAGAAATTGGAAAGTTTATTTGAAAAGATGGAAATAATGACCAGTAGAAAATTAAAGCATGAGAAAACCCCATAAATATATGACTTTTTAGCTTTGTGTGACCTCTCTAAGCCTTATCATTTAATTAAAGATCATTTGAAATTCATATAATGCACTGAAAATATCATTGTAAATGGGCTCCTAAAAGATTTGATGTCTGTCTTTGATTTGAATTAATATTTAATTAGTGATAAGTCTTTTTCTTTCTATCATCCTCAATCATTTTTTCTTTGCTAGCATATCAAAGCCATACCTTCTTTTGTTGAATTATCTTCTTAAGAATTATGCTTATATAAAATTTGGTTTTGAATTCTTAATAGGGTAAAGCAATTCTTGATGCCAAGTTCACAACTCTCAACAAATATGGTTTTGACTTTCTTTCTGTTTAATAGAGAATTTGTTTTACTTCAAGGGTAGAAAAGTAGTAAGATACGAAAGCATGTTCCCAAAAGAAAAAATGTGTTTTAAAATTTTTTATTTTCTTCACTTGTAAAGTCTCAAATACCCAAGTGAAACATAAGAACTGTCTTAGTTTCATCATTCATGAGGTCATGAAGGTATGAAGTTGTTTTATCAATTATTTTTCTTGTATAATTTCAATCATTTGCATTAATATCAAAGTCTCTTAAAAAATCCATAATTGGTGTTAGAACTACTCCCCTATTCTAATTTTTATGACCCGATTAAGAGCACGAGGGTCAAACTAATTAATTTTTTGTGTGAATTTGGACACATAAAACTTCAATTTTCTCGAAATAAAATTTACGTATTTAAAAATAATATAAAAAATATTATAAGTTACAATAGTTAATAATTTAAAATATTTAAATAATATTTGAAAACTATTGGTCAAAGAATTTATCCTAGACTCTGTAAAAAGTAACTAAGACACATAAAGTGAAATAGAGAGAATAACATTATTTGGAAAAATGCATAAATTCATCCCTGAAATTTGTATTAAAAAGTCAGTTACATGCTTAAACTATTAGTGTGACCTATTACACAGTTATTCTTTCTGAAAGTGAAATTCATATCACCCTCAAAGATAATGTGGAAATAAAATTAAATATAAAAAAAAATGGTGTGTAGAAATCAAAAAAGCATATTTTTCCCCACCCCCTCCCCTTCTCCTACTTTATGCTCCTCTTTTCCTTCACAGCACCCTATGTTTCTTCTCTTTCATTTTTTTTTATCACAAACATTTTTTTTGTTATGGCCTATGGAAAAAATATTTTTTCATGATAATTTTTTAAGTGAAAAAACATAAAACAAAGTTGAGGGATAGAACCCATTACAAAGATTGGTGAAGTTATTCAATATATGAGGTTTGCTGCTCGAAAATTTTTCTGGCAAGACATCCAAAATTAATCAAGTTTACTATTTTCAGAATCAAATTCGTCAACTAGAACACCACTTATTCAATTGATTCCTATCTTTTTTGTTGCTTATAGCATAAGAAATAAGAAAATTCTCAGATCTTTCTATTCTTCTGTAAAAAAAAATCTAGATTTTGCACAAAATTCAATCTTTTAATGTATTTTATAGTTCTTTCTTCTTTCTCCAAAAAATTCTCTCTAGATTTTCCTCAAAATCAGGGATAGTAAATTGAGCACTAATTTTTAAATCTAGCACTATAATTGCTCTTTGGGTGTAGAGTGGTGAAATTGGTGGTTAGATATGGTGATTTGGTGGCAGTGATAGAGTGTGATATTAATGATGTGTGTGGGCAATTAGGTGGTGATGATGTTGAAATTTTTAATGGTAGTGGACTTGATGGTGGTTAGAAAAGAAGATTAAATTGGATAAAATTATTGCTTGACTTTGCTAATTTTTGTATTGATAATGGAGGAAGAAAAAGATGACTGATACTGATGATTTTGTGGACAACAAAAATGGAGTCATTCATGCAAGGATGGAGAGATAAAATAAAGAAAGAAGATGATATTGATGGGTTTTTCTGGAAAAGAAAATGTAGTCATTCATGTAAGGATGAAGAGAGAAAATAAAGGCAAAAAAGACTGAGAAAACAAAAGTGAATAAATAAATAAATTACACGTGTAAGCTCGAAAATATCTGGCAGGCGTGTGTTAATAACACGGGTTTGTGCGACTGGCTTTGTACGTTCGAGGGTGGTAATAATCTCACTTTCAGTAAGAATTGATGTGTAATAAATCGCCTAAATAGTTTAAGCATGTAACTGACTTTTAAAAAAAAATCAGGAGTAAATTTATGTCTTTTCCCAATATTATTTTGTTGAAAATCTTCACGATAAGTGGTACCTTTTTAAAATGTCAAAAGATCAATCCACGTTCATTCGCAGTTGACATATGAATTAAGATCTTGTTATTTATAATTTATTTTTTATTTTTTCATCCGATGTTCGGTACCTACATTGAAGTCCGACAAATTCGAATTCATGCCGCATAAGGCTTCATTCGAGGAAAACACTTCCTATTAACGATTTTTTTTCAAAGCTAGGGCTCTAATTCAAAACCTGAGGAGCTTCATCATCAGCTGCACCATTGTTATTTATAATTTCCTTCTCTTTCCTTGCACCTTTTAATTTCTTGTAAAGTTTTAACTTTTTATATTAGAAACATTGTTGGTTTGACATTTCATTTATTATTGTAGTGGCTACTTTTGATTGTGATAAGCCTAGTGCTCGCATGAACTGGAATAATGAAAACTCAACAATTGGCTATTATAATTAGTTAGTACTATTCAAGGCTTATTTTCATAAGAAATGACACTGAAAAAATGGGTCTAAACCTAGGATATGTAGAAATATTTGAATAGTTTAGACTTTCTTCCTTTTGAGGTTTTTTTTTGTTTTTTCTTGACTACATTGAGGTGCTATAGCCTATTGAACAATCGGTTATGGCATATTAGTTGTCACGATTCAACCCACCGGCTGTACGGGAACATATTCTAACACCTAGATAGAAGAATCTTTACACCAATTTTGAAACCAAGTCAATACGGAAGTTAACGAAAGACCCAAATTATAACCAAAAAGGGATGAAAACATCAACTTTATTTAACAAAAACTTCAAGGTCAATTACAATAAAATATTTTAACACCCCCAAGGATATTAGTCTAAACAAATACAAGAGTTTCTAAAGATATGGTGTAAAAATAGAGTAATGACACAGCTCCCACCATAAGGAAGAAAGAGTAGAAGATATTGGAGAACTATCTTCGTCTTCATCTATGAAACATCACTAACCCTGCAACCAGATTATATCAAGTGGCATAACAAAAGTAGTATCAGTACAAATAACATGTACTGATAGGCATCATCGGTCAACCCGATGCCCACAACATAATATTAAAAAAAACAAGAAGAAAATATGCACTTAAGGAAAATACACCCAACAAACATTATGCACAACTCTCACCATTTCCATTACTCTCTCAATGTTCTTCAAGCCTAACACTTATCTCTGCCAGTTGGTCTGCTCCCAACTTTAATACAGATCAAGGCCTAGTCCGTATATCACATAGAGGAGCTTCTGAAATATGGCCACCAAGAACTCTATCTAAACAGTCTACTACTTCACCTCAAGCTTTTACACCAACACTTGACCCTAAAATAATTAGTATCTCACTTGCAAGAAGGTAACATTATGTGGGCTAAGGCTTCTCTCTTAACCATACTAATGCACTCGCATACGAAGGAATCGATCCTAATCTTATGACAAATGAAATTCGTATACTTTACCGCAGATATTCTTAGTAACGACGAAATAGGCTGTTACATTAGTCCTCAGAGTTTTTTTTAATACTATCAGTAATGCACAAGTACTTTTACTTCAATTCGAATTGTACTTTGTTAAAGCATATATATATTATCTAACAATTTAAGAGATCCTAGATTCAAACCTTATCATCTTCCACTATCAAAAAGAATTTTCATCTACTTGATCGACAAATAATATTAGACCCATATTTGAGCAAGCATATTGAAACATAATTAAGGAAAAAACAGTAATTAGTGATTAGAGGAATACATAATAGTGGCTACTTTTGATTGTGATATGTCGTAATAATTGAAAAACTTAGATTCTTTGTTCTTTTCTGGGCTAAGTTCATACTATATTTAGACCTTTTCAGGTTTTTTATTTTTTTTCTTGAATATATGTAGCCTATTAAACAATTGATTTTTGGCACATTAGTCTTCAAAGTTTTTCTAAAACTATTTGATAATGCAAAAATCCTTTTATTTCAAGTCGAATTATACTTTGTTGAAGATATAATTACATAAAGTATATTTTTTCTAACAATTTGAACTTTAGATGACAAGACCACACAAGTCAAAATAATAGCAGAGCAAATAGAGATTCTAGGTTCAAGCCTCATTATCTCTTATGTATTTGACTGATAAAAAATATCAAATCCATACGTGAGCAAGCATATTGAAACATAATTACATAATAGTGGCTCCTTTTGATTGTGTTATAGCTCAGTGCTCATATGGATTGGAGTATTAAAACAAAATTCCAAAATTGGCTAACAAGGCTTTATTTCATATGGTCTAGTTTTTTTTTGTTGTTGTGGAGTCCATCCATGCACTTAGTATTCAATTGTTGCAAGTGCAATAAAGTCTTCAATTGTTGCAAAACAGTAAATGGATATTCTGGCTGTAAATATGGACTTTCAGCAAATGTTGGCAAATGTCATTTTGAATTATTATTTGTCATGATGTCATCAGTGACATCAAAGTACAAAATTTTCTCTATAAAAGGAGCTCTCAACTCATTTGCTAGAGACATCAATTCAGAGAGAAAGAAAATATTTAGACAGTTTTAAGGTTTTCATTGACTATATAAAAAAATAATCTGTGAAGAAAAATAAAGTTTGAGCGATATTTTAGTAAAGTGATAAATCAAAAGAGTGTTATATCTTTTGAGTGTATAGTACTCATTTTGATTATTATACTCGTGACTACATTGTGTAAAATTCTTTACTATAGTGATATCAATTGCTCCTCTTCGCCCGTGGTTTTTTCTTTATTAAAAAAGATTTCTATGTAAAATTCTTGATGTCATATTTTTCCATTTTATTTTTACTATTTTGACTATATATATTTTTGTGTTAGTCCACGTTTTTTCAATAAACTGGTATTAGCTCAAAGTTTTATTTGAGTATCTCTGTGGTTGCAGCACAATTTGAACTTTCACAATAGAAAAAAATTTACTTTGATTTGCAATAGTTATATATTTTCGAGAAAAACAATGGAAGCCAACACAAGTAAAATGGTTACTTTGAATGATGTTAATAATTATTCCATTTGGAAGGAAAAAATAAAATATTTGTCTTATGTCAAGAATTTTTATCAACCAGTCTTTACCACTGTTGTCACGCCCCGGGAGGGTACCCTAGACGTAACCGGCACTCAGAAACCATTTCTGGCTCCCAAGCGAACCACATAGCCTGATCACACATCCGTTCATTCATTCATTCAGCGGAAAGTTTAAAAATAAAGAATAATTTAGCGGGCAACTCAGATCACCCATCCAACTCGAAGAATAAAGGTCATGGGCCAACAGATCAACTAAAATATTTGTCATTAAAAATAGTTTGACAAGAATAACTCAAAGATAGAAGTACTCAATCGACCCATCACTATCTAGTCTATGAAGCCTCTATCACTACTATCTAATTGGTGCCAATGGCATGTTCATGGCTACCTCAAATCAAAATGAAAAGGGCTAAATCGATGCAAGAATACACAGACGGTGTCCTCCGAATGTAGGGGAGGACTCACCAATACGCTGAGTGCAGATAGATCCCCAATGATGCTCCAAATGGACGTCAGTACGTGGAATGTACGAGTATGTAATATGGCAGAATGAAACATACCTCGAGGAAGAATAACATCGGTCCACATATCTCAAATCAAAAAGATAAGAGAGACTCAAATAAGGCATCGTAAATCTAAAGTAAGGATACAGTTTAGATAGACACCAATCATATACCATACAATCCAATCCAATTATGTGTAATACAGTTCAATCAAATCATTTGTATTTCGATCTCTTTCAATCATGTACAATCCGATTATATACAATTAACTCAACATTCAACTCAACAATCAGCTCAAAAGACTCAACTCAGTAAATATGCAAATTAAATTATGCAACGTTTTACAATTCAACTCAAAGGACTCAACTCAATAAATATGTAACAACTCACTCAAGTGTCCTAAGTCTAACAAGAAATAGTTTAGACAGGACTAACTCATAAACCATTCAACTCAACTGACTCAGAGCACTATCAAGACCTAAATGGGAGTTTCTCTTATCCGACAACCATCACCTATGAGCCGGTGATAGTATAACAATCAGACGTTGTTGCCACATCCGTCCATACCTTTCCAGGGCATGAACGCCTCCCTAATCATGGATACCATCGATTAGTCAAGTCCTATCATTTCAGGACAATAAAATGGGAAACATCCGACTTTAACGGTTCGATCCCATGGGAAGTATCCGACTTTAACGGTTCCATCCCTACCTACGTTGGCGGCGTAGTTTCTGGGGCTCGAGTATGGACTATACTCTTACCCTCTTCGGTGCTCAATACTCCTCCCATGACTCCATGCTCATAAGACTCCCTCCAATCATCTCAAACAAGCCCTCACGGCTAGTTTCATGTGGAACATTACCACATCATCAACTCTGTTCTCATTGCAACTCAAATAAGTCATAATGGCAAGTCTCATTGAATTCTTTTCAAAACTCAACTCAAATCATCAAACTCTTCTCTTTAAAACTTGTACAATCTCAACTCGATGAATGCAGAAAATATTATGTACATTAAAACATAATTTCAACCCCTCAACTCAAACTCAAAATAGATACTTTAATGTAAAAATACTCAACTCATTTAAAGGTTTCTCATACTCAACTCATACTTAAACTCCTTTCTAAATCAAAGATGAAACTAATAATTCCTTAGACTCAAAATAGAGTGTAAATGGTTTATGCAAAAAGGTTCACAAATAATTTATTTAAAGCTCCTCCTCAAAAGATAATTTATTTTCAAAATATTCCTAAGACTCCAATCAACTCAAATTATGCACATCACATACCACAAAATAACATTAGACTCCAATCCACTTCATCACATAACATCCTCATCAATATACCTCTTCATCAATCATTCTACACATATTAAATAAGCACCATTCACGTTATCACTCACATCGTCATCAAAACATCATCATCACATCATAATCATATATTATCATTTACATCATCATCAAATATTATCATCACATCATTGTCAAGCATCATCATCACATCAATCATCAAACATCTACTCCAAAATCCTTATTTTAGTCTTATGTTCATTTTATAGAAGCAAAGGGACATTCTTAACTAACCAATTCATTCTTTTCATTCCAATCAATACATACATACACACAACTATCCATCTCAACCTCAAGACATTTATGACAAGAAATCTCATTTTGGGTTCATGTGAATGAAACATGAACTCATACCCTCAACAAAACTCAACTCAAGAATATCGTCAATACCTATAAATCTATTTACAAAGATACATTTGTAGTTAATAATATGGAAAATAACTATTTAGTAACTCAAGTCATTAAAATCATTAATCAACCATTTGTATCTAAAAACATTCCATAGTTTAGGGAAAACTTTCAAGAAAACCTTTCTAGAAGGTGCAACTCTTTCACAACTCCTAACCAACACATCTATGGGCATATGGAAGAACTCAATCCATATTTTAGGTTAGCCTTACATACCTTAGTGAAGACTTGAAGAAAACCTCGTGGTTGGGCCTTCAATGGAGGACTCAAATCTTGAAAATCTTGGAACTCTTCTTGTTGGAAATGGAAAAGAAGAAGAAGAAGCAGAAGAAGAGAGAGAGAGATAGGTTTCTAGGGCTTTTAGAGAGAGAGAGTGAGGGATTGAAAATGATCCCAAAATGTGTTAGGGCTGATACATATATAATTTGGGTAAGTTCCCAAATTACCCCTCCTCAAAAGTTCTGAAAATAGGCTAAAAATGCACCTGGCGCGATAGTGGCCTTGCAGTGCCAGGCTGATTACGCCTAAAACCTGCACACCTTGTAGTGGCGCGCCACACCAAGGACCAAACTACTGAGGCACATTCTTGGCGCGATAGTGGCGCGTCGCGCCCTTACAACGCCAAAGCCAAAATTTCTGGGTTCTGGAAAATTGGCCTGAAAAACCCTACATAACTTTTAGCGGCGCGTCGCTCCAGGGGCCAAACTACTGAGGCATATTCCTGGCGCGATAGTGGCGCATCGCGCCACTACGGCGCCAAGCCTAGATTTCCAATAGTTGAACCCCAAGCCTGAAAATCTCTGTTGTGCTAGTTCATCTTAGGATTGCCATATCTTTCGACTCCAAACTCCAAAATTTACATTCTTGGTGGCGTTGGAAAGAAAACTCGACGACTATTAATTTAATAGGTTGTGGGCTACCCAGATCGTCATATATCAAAAGATAGGGTCGTTAGAAGTCAACCCTTCATGCAAACTCCACCTCAAACTTAGCCACGACGAACCTTTTGGCTTGATTTGGTCCTAAGGGTCCTTCATGACCCCACATCACCTCTAACGCTCTTTAATTACTTAGGAACTCATCCTAACTCCTGTGAAAAATTTCAAGTCCTCCGATCTGAGTCTGCACTCACGTGAAAAAATGTTTGAATCTTAGCAAAAAAAATTCCGAGGTGTCACAACTGTAAAGAGTGATAATAAAACAGACGAAGAGTGTAATTTATTGCACAGATAGGTTTATAGATTTATTAGGCAATGGGTTGACGATAATGTATTGAATCATATTTTGGGGAGACACATGCTCGTACCCTATATGAGCATCTTGAAAGCTTGTATGCTCAGAAGTCTGGGAAGAATAAAATGATCTTAATAAAATATATGCTAAGTTTAAAATATCATGATGATTCTCCGATGATAGATCACCTGAATAATTTCAGGAAATCATGAACCAGTTATCTGTTATGGGCATTAAAGTTGACGAAAAAATTCAAGACTTGCTGCTACTTGGTTTTCTATCAGAATCTCATGAAACATTTAGAACTTTATTATCAAATTATGCTTTGAATGTTGTGATCACTATGGATTTCTCCAAGAGCAGCGTCTTGAACGAAGAGATGAGAAGAAAATCTCAAGGTTCTTCTTCGTCGGATGCCCTGGTGATTGGCCCGAGGGGGAGAAACAAAAGTCGTGGTTCTTAGAATAGAGAACATAACAGGAGCAAATCCAAAGAAAAACTTAAGGATATTGAGTGTTATCATAGTGGCATGAAAAGTCACACAAAGAAGTTTTGTTGAAAGTTGAAGAGGGAGAACAAAGACAAAAAAGAAAATAAAGAAGATGACAATAAAAATTTCCTAACCACCGTCTCCACCGAAGATCTTATTACAGTCCTTATGATGAGTCAAGCTAGGTTGTGGACACTAGTATCGCATCTCGTGTGACATCAAGGAAAGATTTTTTCTCTTCCTATCCTCCTGGTGACTTTGAAACCTTGAGTGTGGGTAATGAGACTGTATCTAGGGTGGTTAGTGTTTGTATAATTTGTTTGGAAACTAGTGTTGGAACTAAACTAGTTTTGAACAATATAAAACATGCTCTTGATATTCATCTACACATTATTTCTATTGATGTTCTAGATGATGAAGGATATGTTAGTACCAATGGTAGGGGAAAATGAAAACTCATTAAGGGTTCCATGATTGTGGCTCAAGGTAACAAGCTTCGTGGTCTATACTGGCTATGCCTTCTACTTGTGTCAATATAGTGAATGCAGTTGAGAGCGATAACTCTTCAACGTTATGGCACAAGAGGTTTAGTCGCATCAGTGAGAAAGGACTTAAGTATTTTGGCCAAGAAAAAATTGTTGTCAGATTTTCAAAGTGCTAAATTAGAAAAATGTGAGCACTGTTTGGCTAAAAACAGAATAGAGTTTTCTTTAAGTCTAATATTCCTTCAAGAAAGACAGAGTTTCTTGAGTTGGAACATTCTACTTTGTCACCTTTATTGATGCCTGCTTAAAAAACTTTGGGTCTTTGTACAAAAATTTCTAACAAAAATTTTATCATCCTCTTGATATATGGGGATGATATGTTGATTCTAGGCAAGAATATTTTCAAGATTGACTAGTTAAAGAAAGAGTTATGTAAGTCTTTTTCTATGAAAGACTTGGGTCATGCCAAACAAATTTTGGGCATGAGGATTACTTGTCTCAGAGATGAAAGAAAGATTTATTTGTCACAAGAGAAGTACTTGAAACGTGTATTGGAGCGCTTCAACATGAAGAATGCTAAGCATGTTAGCACACCTCTTGCTGTTCATATGAAATTGAGTAAGAAGATATGTCCTACAGCCCGGGAGGAAAAAGAGAGCATGACCAAAGTTTCATATTTCTCCGTCGTCGAAAGTTTAATGTATGCAATGGTATGCACTAGACGTGATATTGCTTACGCAGTTGGTGTTGTTCGTAGGTTTCGCAACAAATCAGGAAAACAACATTGAAAAACTGTAAAGTGAATACTCAGGTATCTGAGAGGAAGCTCAGATAAATGCTTATGTTTTGAAGCATCAAATCCAATTTTGAAGGGTTATACAAATATTGGTATGGCAGGTGACTTTGATAAAAGAAAATCCATTATTGGATATTTGTTTACTTTTTCAGGAGAGCTATTTCATGGCAATCGAAGTTTCAGAAGTGTGTTGCACTGTCTATATACTGAAGTTGAATATATTGTAGTTGCTGAAGCTGGCAAAGAGATGATATGGCTCATGCAATTTCTTTAAGAGCTTGGTTTGCATTAGAAGAAGTGTGTCGTCTATTGTGACAGTCAAAGTGCAATAGACTTGAGCAAGAACTCCATGTATCAAGCAAGGACGAAACACATTGACGTGAGATATCTCTGAATTCTAGAAAAGATAGAAGATGAATTTATGCAGGTTGTAAAGATCTCTACAAATGAGAATCCTGTAGATATGCTGACCAAAGTGGTAAGAAAGGTCAAGTTCAAATTGTGCAACGAGCTTGTTGGCATGAGCTTTCTTTGATAAGACGAAGATACCTTCTTTAGGTGCATGAGACTGTAGGGGGAGATTTGTGGGGTCCATCCGTTAGTATTCAATTGTTGCTAGTGCAACAAAGTCTTCAATTGATGTAAGGCAGAAAATGGATATTCTTGCCGTAAATATGGACTTTCGGCAAATATTGGGAAATATCATTTTGAATTGTTATTTTTCATGATGTCGTTAGTGACATAAAATTTTCTCTATAAAAGGAGCTCTCAGCTCATTTGTTAGAGACATCAATTCACAGAGAAAGAAAATATTTAGAGAGTTGTGAGGTTTTCATAGATTATATAAGAAAATAGTTTGTAAGGAAAAATACAGTGTGAGCGATATTTTCGTAAGGTGTCAAATCAAAAGATTATTATTCCCTTTAAGTGTAGTAGTAGTCATTTTGATTATTGTACTCGTGACTACACGGTATAAAATTTCTTGCTATAGTGATATCAGTTGCTCCTCTTGGCTAGTGATTTTTTCCTTATTTAAAAAGGTTTCCACGTAAAATTATTAATGCCATTATTTTTCCATTTTATTTCTACTATTTTGACCATATATTTTTTTTTGTTAATCCTCGTTTTTCCAACAGTTGTCTAAGTGCAATTTTTAGTGGATTATTGATCTAGTTTTGACTACTATTTTGATGTAGTTGTTTCTTTAATTTTGATCCATTTATTATCTAGTGGCGTGAATAAGAACAACTTACAAGTTTTATACACCAAATAAATAAGGAAATCCTACGTAAAATGTCAACTCTAACGAAAGTTGATCAAAAGGGAATTAGATATGTCATTCTTGGGTGAGGCCTTTTGTTCTATGAACATCTCAATCCCTAAATGATTCACTTTAAAGTTGTCACATGTGACTTGAGAGATTTGGGTCCAGCAAAGCCCTGATCCGCCTAATTAATGAAATTCATATCTCTTTCGTCTGATTGAGAAAAAAGGAAAAACAGACTCTCCTTTTTTCCATTATGTTTATTATAGAAAAGTCATTTCTCGTCATGATCGATCAATATCATAGCAGTCTATCTAGATTAGCAACCAAAGATATCTTATTAAGGTACGCAATTTACTTTTTTATTTTGGAAAAAAAATGCAAAAACAATTTTGTTTGATTGCATCAGCTGACAACAAACTAGCAACCCCCCCCCCCCCCCCCCTTAATATCCATAAAAGAAGAATTTTTACCTTTTCATTCTGTAATAATAAGATAAGAATCCAAATCTTGATCCATAGCTATTGTTTTAAGAATTAACTTAGCTTCACAAGTTAAATTAACATGTTAACCATGACAAGAGAAATGGAAAAGATTTTTTGTCTTAAGAAAGGGGAAAAAGGGGAATAGTCACGCCAATTTAAGTATAGTAATTCACTTGTAAAGTCACGTATTTTAGTGTTGAAACTAAAGTAAAATACTTTCATTGCGAGCGTAATTTAAAGGACAGTCTAAAGCAGAACGAATTGAAGTCGAAATTAGTCCTGCCACAGCTGCAATATCTTGGATTGGATAAATAGTGAAATGAAGATAGGGGAATGAATTCGTAATAGTAAGGTTCAAATATGTGGATTCAGCAGGGGAAGAACTTGAAATATCAACTCTAAATATTTTTAGCATATTTTAAGTTGAAAAAGTATCTATAGATGGTAGAGCTCATGAAGGAAGATATGGAAAATTGAAATCAGTTTATATATTGGCCTAACTTTCATGCCGATATAGATAATTTAACTCATCACTATCTTATAAGATTATAAAAAATTGCTTTTGTTTTTTTCTTTTTTGCTTAAAACTTTTCAAAAATATTCGAAAAGACTTCATATAGTGTTTGAATTCTGCTTAGTAAGAATCTAAACACATAATTTTCAAAATTAGACTGCGCTTTATGACAAAAAAATAAAGAGGAGAAATGACGGACCACCCGTCGATCTGTGATCCATGAAGTAATTGAGTTGGTAATAATTATTTTTTTTCATTTCGTATTTAATTGAATTGCCCTTTCAATATGCAAATTCTATCCAACTTTCAAAAAAATAGTCACATTGATCATTCTTTCCTATCATTCTATGACGTGCACGTGCTGTCTCTACACCCTTCAGATAATAAAAATAGAGGCTATTTCATTAAAAAAAATTCTATGAAACAAGGGAAAACTATGATTTTTTTTGTGGTGGTTAATTTTCCTATATTTGAAAATGACTCAAGTTGAATCTCTTAGTCCCAAAACCTCCCGTTGACTAACAAGAATTCATATGTTTTTTTATATATTTTTGATGTTCGATATTTATATTGAGGTCAATATAATTTATATTTGCATCGAAAATTTTTATATTAGGAGATAAAATACGACATCTGATCAAAAATAAAAAATAATAACTACCTCACCATAACGTCTCAGGTTGATAAGCTATTGGAGTAATTAGAGACGCTTCCAAAAATAATAAATAAATGATAAGAGCTTTATAAACTGCATTATTTTAGGTTTAATTTTCTAATTCGTCTCTTTCAATAGAGAAAGGGACGTCCAAGACTGATTAATTAATCAGTAAAATAGAAAATTATAGCTATCAATCAATTATTATAAATAAATATTTACACACTGCACTGCACCCTCCGCTTGGCTGAAGTACAACTCATTAACAATATATTGCAACTAATTGTGTTATCCTTTAAAAACTGCCTTCGCCGTAATCACCGACCTTTGTTAGCAATAATTATAATAAAACATAATTAGTGTTTGAGTATTTAGTATTTATGCACTTAATGACAATTGAGTGACACATTAACATAATATAATTATATGAAACATGTAATCTAATTATTCAGATATGCATTAGCGATAACCTAGGTTTCGAGCTCGACAAGGGGTCCAACACTAGAAACTAAGAAAAGTATTTTTAACGCATCTCTTAGTAGTACAGTAGAATGGAGTAATTAATAAAATAAAGTAGTTGACCTAATAATGTTAATAGAAAATGACAACAAAAAAGAAGATTAAGTGATTAAAATCTAGAGATAATTACATTATCGGGCAGATCATAAAGTTACATTATAGAATTTAGTCAAGATTTTCAATGCTTACATAAATTGATCAAATTTCATGTCTTTCTCCATAAAGAAACTTCATTATTACTAACAATAGATTCTTATTATTTTTTCTTTTACAAATCCATATCAAAGACATCTTATTTTTGCTACCTTCTACCATAAAAAATCGAATAGGCTCAGCTACTCCACTTTCAATTAGGGATGGGAATTCGGTTCTCGATTTTCAATTTTGAAAAAAACATGCACCGAACACCGAACCAAACTAATTCTCTTCGGATCGAGTATGTGCAGCATATACCATCAGCAGATGAATTAATTACCAATAGTTTCATGCCACCCAGCCTCTCATACAAGACGTAGATCGAAAAGTAAGTTGTTTTATAAGAACTTGGTCCACCAAAAGCTCGTAGCACACCCTCTTTCTGCTCATTAGGTTAGCAAGCAAGCCATCGTAAGAGATGTAGGAAAGCAAGATGAATAAGAAAAAAAAGATTTTCGCATAGGCTCTCCCAAACCATTACGTTATTAGAATTCAAACTTATCTACAAGAAAGCCCTATGGCCTCAATGTTAGGCATTAGATTTTTTTTAACTTCAATTTGATGTTTCTAAATTGAATTTTTTGGTTCTAAGTGAAATATAAAATGAGAACCAAATTATCCAAATATTTAACTTGACACAAAAGTTGATTTCAATACATTCAAATTGAATCCTACTACATTTGAATTTTGAACCGTAGGCACTAGTAGACATTACTAAAAAACTATCCAAAAGGGACAGATTACGTCGCTTTTTTAGTTAAAAGCGACGAAAAAGCAATGCAGTCACTTCCGCCACTTTTTAAAAAGCAACGGATTGTGTCGCTATGAACGACGCAATCCATCGCTTTTGTAAATATTTTTTAAAAAACTTGATTTTGAATATTGCAATGGACTGTGTCGCTTTGTTCTTCAACATGATGAACACAGCGACGCAGTCCGTCGCAATTTTGAAAATTAAATTTTTTAGAAAAGCGACGGATAGAGTTGCTATATCCGTCACTATGTTCTTAATTATGAAGAACAAACCGACGGACTAGGCGACCCTCTCCATCGCAATGTTTGGAATTTTTTTTAAAAAAATGCAGTAAAAGCGACAGATAAAAGGGACTTGTCCGTTGCTTTTTCTGCATTTTTTTTGACAGCAGAACCCTGAATTATCTGTTGCCCAACCTTTTCAATCAATTTAACTCCATTATAGCCCAAACAACACAATCAACAACAAGCTCAAATAATACAATCAAAGATGTAAAATTAATTGACTAAACACTTGTAAAAGTCTCCAATGTTAGTCAAATATCTCAAACTTAACAAAAATATTCAAAAATGAAGGGAGTAATGTAGCTAAGGAGTGGGTTCTATGTATTCTTCATCCTCTGATGAGTCATTGCCAGAAGTGGACGCTCTTGAAGAAAGAAACGGCCTACGAGCGAGGTAAGGTCTTCTTTTTTATTCAACAAGTCTTCTTTCCTCAGACGCTGCCAATGCACATGTAAGGTCTGAGATTTTCCTCGACATCTCAGCTATCTAAACACCGTCAAGTGCCTCAGCTTGGTATGATGACCCAATACCTTGTAGACCTGGTTGGAGTCATCGAACGTCATTTTGAGAGCCCATCCTGTAAATCCTGCCCTTATGCGTCCCTCCTACAACCTTTTCAGTTCAAATTCTAGTGGAATCTTTTGGCGTGAGCTGCACTGAATCTTCCATCTCATCAATGCACCGCTGGTACATATTTTGTATTTAAAAATAAAAGTTATCATCATAAAATTTTAATTCATATATATACACTATTTATCTTAAATAACTTACATAACGTTGTGCGACCCTTTCCTCCACTCACTCATCCGGATCTGACTCATTGATCTTCTTCTTGATATGAGTCTTCTTAAATACCTCGCAACCAAAAGGGAGGGCACCCCAATTCTTTTTTCTGTAAATAAGAATACAATTTTAGATGATATTAATCAAATAATATTTAAGGAACTAAATTTATATGAATTAAAATTTCAAATTTAGAAAACTTACCATCTCCCTTGTAATCGTCCCAACACTCTTTGCACCTCCGGTGTACAATGAGCCACCCTTTAAACTGCCTTTAGCTTTTTTGGCTTGCTCAGACATAGACTTGAATTCATCAGTCTCCTAATAATGACACAACTCCTAAAAATATGTGGTAACATCCAACTAGGAGGTGTCACAGAATTTCGGGCCGCCTTAAGCCAGCTAGACAGTCTAGCACTCGTTTTTCTCTCAAATATGGTCACAATGACCATATTGTACTTCGGCTTCCAAGTACACGACGTCTGAAAAAAGAATTAGTAGTATTAGATAATTAATAAAGTATATTAAAAATAGATAAGCTAGTTAACTAAAATATGCATAAGCAAACATATATATACCTTAAATTCATTAAACATGGCCTGTCATATCCTATTTGAAATCACACTCCAAGAGTGATAGAGCTCTGTATAGAGCCTCCGAACACTCTCCTGTAGAGCCCTGGCAATTGGTTTTGAAGGATTCCACTTGCAAGACAAACATGTTAGTTCAATTATTCTTAATTAACAATAACGAAATAAATAAAATAAAAAACTTACGATGATTCATCGGGCTCAATCATGACTCTCCCGAGCCTGTCCTTCTACCAAGATGCTATCTCAAGCAGCTTATCGGGTGAAGCAACTAGAGTAGGTAGAGGTGAATGCGCTACACCAGGAGGCACATAATGCTGAGTCAATGGAGGAGTAGCAGCCATAGAATCAGACTCAGTACTCGTGTCTCTAAGTCCCATGGCAGATAGGTGAGGAGATTCCAAATCTAAGGGAGATGGAGAAGGAGATGGAGTCGTAGAGGATATCCTATTGGCCGATAACAATCGTACTCAAGGATAAGCCTCCGTAGATAGGAAGGTGTAGCGACGTGGAGGCAAGGACTGCAACGAAGAAGAAGCACCCGCTGGTCTCCAACAATTAGGGTGATAATCTAAGAGATTTGTTGTCCCAAATAAAATAGTAGATATGTGTGTATCCGTGCTGCGCTACTCTACATGCTCCAATGCAGATGAAACAAAACCTGGTATACCTTAGCCTCTATAGGTCTCCTAGACTTCTTTTTCCTACTGAACTAGGTTGGGTCATCTCAAGATGATTCTAAGATCTATCACCATCACCAGACATCTGTATGCAAATTATATTACAATAAATAAAATAATTAAATAAAATTAGTATTAGCAAAATAAATTAACTTACATACTAGCTACAAGCTATCATTTTACCACTCTTCCTCCTCGCTTGTTTTATTTTCATCAATATTCTCTCATTCTCCCTCCTCAGTTGTTTTATTTTCATCGTTCCTCCTCAAATGATTTATTGCATTCTTCATCCTCATTTATTTCTTCCTCGACATTTGCCATTATCTCATCATCAGAAACTTCTTCTAATATGTGTTAAGGATGTTCTAGTGTGGTTTCTAATTCAATACCAACTTGTTGTTGTACAAATGCGACATCATTTTGGTACGCCACATGTAACATATTTTCAATTTCAATTCTTCTCACAGGCTTTGTCTTTATTACAATCCACCAATCAGTCATATCTCTACGCAACGGATATGGAGCATAATAGACTTGCTTTGCATTTTATACAATGATAAAAGGATCATAACTTCTGTATTGACTGATTGTGCTTAACTTCAATTATGTTATGTTGTTGGTCTACCCTTGTGACTCTATGTGATGGGTCAAACCACTTACACCAAAATAATATGATCTTTTTTTTCCAGCCAGCCTGAATACCTTACTTCAATAATTTCATGAATAACACCAAAATAGTCAATAGTTTGGCCAAAACCATCAGCATCACCTTGTATGTAGACACCGCTATTATTAGATTCTTAATCCTAGAAACTTGTTCAGTTTGAAACATAAAACCATTCACACAATACTTATTCATTGTTTGAATTTGAGATTCAGGTCCAAGTGCAATTTCTCTTACTAATTGCAAATGTTCGACATTTGAATATTCATCGTAAACCTGCATATTGTTATTCAAAATAATACAATTTAGTATAAATGGAATACATTATTATACTTATTGATTCAATGTAAGCTTGCACACTTACATATTCTTTTATCCATTTTAAAAACCTCGTATACAAGTTGATAATTGTACATTCAGATTTTTTGTTAATTAATAAACATTTATTAGTATATAATTTGATAACAAACTTTATCACTTACTCGAGATATGGTTGAATCTCTGGATAATTAAGCGAAATATGTTTCACAGCTGATTGCATTTCCATACTAGTGAAGCCTTGCTTTCCAGGCTTTTTAGATGCCCTACCATTTTTATTAAAAATTGATATCAGGGGATACAAAGGATCATTATCACCTTCACAATTGCCATTGGGCCTAGTTATCCTACATGGCACTTCATTTCCAAAGTAGTAAGAATAAAAATTACCAGTTTCTCTCGCAATATGACCTTGAACAACTGATCCTTTGATCTTTTTCCTTTCCTTAATTGTTTGTTTGCAACTGCCAATTTTTCTGTATGTATATAATTGCTATAGTTAGCTACTAATTATAGTATATAGAAGAAAAAATAACTTAATGAATATAAAGAATAACATTACATCTCAAATGGATACATCCATCTTATTTGAACTAGGCCTCCGAGGCGGTCATCTTGTACAAGGTGAATTGGAAGATGCTCCATCACATCAAAGAAATCACATGGAAAGATTTTCTCCAACTTAGTAGTAATAACAGGAATATTTTCCTCCATCCTGTCTAAACTACTATGCAACAACTTTTCTGAAAACAAATCTTTAAAGAAAAGACTGATCTCTGTGATTGGTTTCCATATCCTGTCAGGTAGATGGCTAAAAGCGATAGAAGTCAAAGTTTCCATGAATACATGACAATCATGACTTTTCATACCTATCAACTTTCCTTCATTCATATATGCCCACTTTCCTAAATTCGAAGCATAGCCCTCCGTCATCCTCAAATTTTTAACTCACTCACACATTCGACGTTTCTCATCCAATATGAATGAAAAATTGGCTTTGAGATTAACTATTTTACTATTTTGTAATTCTTACAGCCCCAACTCCTTTCTCCTACAATATTCCTTTATGTACATTCTAGTTTTTGCATTGTCTTTTTTTTACCCTTAATATCCATCACTATGTTAAACAAATTATCAAAATAATTTTTTTCAAGGTGCATCACATTAAGATTATGTCGTAAGAGATTATCTTTCCAATACGGAAACTCCAAAATATGCTCTATTAGGTTCAATTATGTTCAACACCATATCCGGAAAGCGTAAAAAGTGGAGCTTATGTAATTTTAGGAAATTGAGAAACTCTCTCCCAAATTTGATGCCCTATCAGTGATGGAGGAGGAAGGACATTTTCAATCCTATTTTTTTAAAATGCATGTTTCATTTTTCTAAACTCGTGGTTCA
This sequence comes from Solanum dulcamara, assembly GCF_947179165.1. Taxonomy (NCBI): domain Eukaryota; kingdom Viridiplantae; phylum Streptophyta; class Magnoliopsida; order Solanales; family Solanaceae; genus Solanum; species Solanum dulcamara. The sequence continues at coordinate 64,124,335 of NC_077246.1, forward strand.
TTGGCAAGAACTGACGATGACAATCAAACCATGTATTTTTTCTGCCATACTTTAAGGTGAATGCCTTACTATTTTCCATGCAATGAGGAAAATCAAGTTTTCCAGCAGTCATCCAACCAGACAATATTTCGTATGCAGAAAAATCATTAATAGTCCACATTAAAGAAGCACACATAAAAAAATTCTACTTAGTTGATATATCATAAGTCAGTACGCCTTCAAACCACAATTATTTTAGCTCATCTATCAATGGTTGTAGATAGACATCAATCAAACTTTTAGGATTACGAGGACCCAAAAAAACACAGCTTAAAAAGATGTACAGATTTGTCATGCACATTTCAGGAGGAAGATTGTACGGAGTAAAAAATACAGACTGGCAAAAATAAGGTGAGGCAGCATTAGAGAATGGTGTGAATCCATATGCACACAACCCCAATCTTATATTTCTTGGTTCACTAGCAAAATCAAGATACATGTTATCAAAATATTTCCATGCTTCTTCATCAGATGGATGAGACAAGACACCTTGCGGCCTTCTATACTCACGATGCCATCTCATATGTGGGGAAGAACTCATCGATGCATACCACCTCTTTAATCTAGGAATAAGAGGTAAATAACACATCGCCTTAATTGGGACCATCTTTCCAGCAAGAGTACTCTTATAACGATGATGTCCACAAAATTTACAATTTTCTAATTCACTATCAGTCTTGTAGAACAACATGCAGCCATTAACACAACAATGAGTTCTATTATACGACAATCCTAACTTGGAAATCAATCTCTTTGCCTGATAGAAGTTCTTAGGTATGTTAAACTCCGGATTAACTAGTTCACCCAAAAGATCAACTATTGAGTCCATAGCTACTTGAGAAACACTCCAATTTGATTTCATTAACCTAACTGCAACTGACAAAGCAAAATGCAAACTCCCTTCACATAGTGGACGACTAGCCTCTTCTAATTGTTGATAGAAGCGTATTTCTTCTTCATTAGATGTCATCAAAATATTATTCGGGTTCCATCCCACCTAGAACCCTGAAAGCATCATTGACCCTTTCATGAACTCTATGATGTTGAAATGTATCATATTGAACTCTATCATGTTCAACCCTAATTTGACCATGTGGTATAAGCATATTATATTCATCCACAGGCAGCAAATTATAAAATATATTATTCAATTCGTCTATTTCTCCATGATTAACCATACAAAATATCTAGTCTTAAATCCATTGACATACAAATGAACCATAACTATATCTGGATTACAAAATTTCAAGCGCCTACATTCATGACAAGGACACCTAACCAATCCATTTCTCTGAAAAATATCAAGTGTCATTGCATGATCTATAAAACTTCTTACACCGTCAATAAATTCAGGTTTCAAACCACCACCAACTTCATAATGCATGTTATATATCCACAAACGATGATCCATCTACAAAATTATATATATTCAATCTTAATTAGTTCATAAAGACTACAATTCGTCGAGACTACAAGTGTCATTAATTCAAGTTATAATTAATTAATTCATATAATAATTAATTTAAGTTATAATTAATTCATATAATAATTAAGTTTAAGTTCTAATTAATTCAAGTTATAATTAAGTGCAAGTTCTAATTAATTCAATTTATAAGTAAGTTCAAGATCTAATTAATTCAAGTTATAATTAAGGTCAAGATCTAATTAATTCAAGTTATAATTAAGTTCATGTTCTAATTAATTCAAGTTATAATTAATTCAACTAATAATTAAGTTCAAAGCTCCTGACATTCAAGTTGAAGTTCTAAATTCAAATATCCTTAAATTCAAGAAGTTATTCAAATTAGTTCTAAAGTCTACAGAGTTCAAAATTGATACAAACCTATAAAATTTCTAAGTTTAACTTCAAAAGTCCTAAATTTCAACTTCATGACTTTGAATATCTAACTCTAATTAGCTTAATTAGTTCTAAAGTCTAAAGCTTTCAAAAATTATACAAATCTAAAGTTCAAAATTAGTATCTAAGTTATTCTAATTATAAGTTCTAAATTGAAGTCCTATAATTCAAGTATCTAATTTCCAATATTTTTCTAAGTTTCAAACTTCAAAACTTCATACATTCAAGTATCTAAGTTATTCTAATTAGTTCTAAACTCTAAAGAGTTCAAAAATTATACAAACCTAAATTAAAGTTCAAAATTAGTATCTAAGTTTAACTTCAAAAGTCCTAAAGTTCAACTTCATGACTTTGAATATCTAACTCTAATCACGTTATTAATTAGTTCAAAAGGAATTCAATTCAACAACATTTCTAAAGTTAACAAAAAATTCAAGTTCAAAGTTCTAAGTCAAGTTCGAAATTCAAGTTCTAAATTTAAGTATCGTAAAATTCAAGTATCGTAAAATTCAAGTATCTAAATTATTCTAATTATAAGTTCTAAAGTCCTAAAATTCAAGCCTCTAAGTTTCAATATTTTTTTTCTCTAAGTTTCAAACTTCAAAACTTCCTAAGTTATAATCCAATTTACAAACAAACTACAACAAACTAAATGGAATAAACTAATTAACTAACTAACAAATCACAAACTACTACCCAATTTACAATCTAATTAAAAAAATCTCAAATCTAACTTAAAGCCTAAAATCAAATCTATAACTACATTCACTAATTTTACAATTCAATATACAAATAAACTACAACAAACTAAATGGAATAAACTAATTAACTAACTAACAAATCACAAATTATTATCCAATTTATAATCTAATTCAACAACCCCAAATCTAACTTAAGCCCTAAAATCAAAACTATAACTACATTCACTAATTTTATAATCCAATATACAAATAAACTACAACAAACTAAAATACTCAATTCATAATCTAATTCAAAAAAACTCATTTCAAAGTAAAGCCCTAAAATCAAAACTATAACTACATTCACTAATTTTATAATCCAATAAACAAATAAACTACAAGAAAACTAAAATACTGTGACACCCCATAAATGTTTTCGCAAAGACTCGAACATTTTTTCACGTGTGGGTAGACTCAGACCAGAGGACTTATAATTCTACACATGAGTTAGAATTAATTCCTAAGTATTTGAAGTGTGTTAGATGTGTTTAGGGGTCATGAGGGTTCTCTAACACCAAGTCGAGTCCAAAGAACTCCAATCGATTAAGTTTTCGGACGAGTTAGTATAAGGGTCAACTTCAAACGACCATATCTCCTAGGATATAAAGAACTGGGTGTCCCACTACCTACCAAATTAAATGTCTTTGAGTCTTCTTTCCAACTCCACCAAGATTGCAATTTTTGGAGTTCGGAGTCAAAAGTTATGGCCATATTACTACAGACTAGTACTATAGGAATTTCTAGGCTGGGCGAAATTTGGGCATGGCGCTCTAGTGGCGCCCCACGCCACTATAGCGCCAGAAAATAGCCTCAGTAGTTTGGGGCTTAGAGCGATGCGCCACTAGTAGATGTGCAGGATTTTAAGCCTATTTTGGCTTGGCGCTGCAGTGGTGCGATGCGCCACTATAGCGCCAGCAAGACTTTTGCCCAAATTTCCAGATTTTTGGAAGAGGGGCAACTTGGACTTTTTCCAAATTATATATACACCATCCTTGAGCATTTTGGACCATTATTTTCAGCTTCTCTCTCTCTCTAAAAAGCCCTAGAAATTTTCCCTCTCTTCTTCTTCTTCTTCTCCAAATCCTTCTCCAACAAAGGGTGCCTTCAAGAAGTTTCAAGGATTCAAATCTCCCATTGAAGACCCAACAACTAGGTATCTTCAAAGTCTTCACAAGGTATGTAAGGCTAACCTAAAATATGGATTTAGTTCTTCCATATGCCCATAGATGTGTTGGATAGGAGTTGTGAAAGAGTTGAACCTTCTAAGAAGGTTTTCTTGAAAGTTTTCCTAAACTATAGAATGTTTTTAAGTACTATTAGTTGATTGATGTTTTTAATGACTTGAGTTACTAAATAGTTTTCTTTTATATTATTGATTTCAAATGTACCTTTGTATATAGATTTATAGATGTTGACGATATTCTTGAGTTGAGTTTTGTTGAGAGTATGGATTCATGTTTCATTCACATGAACCCAAGATGAGATTTCTTTGGTCATAATTTGTCTTGAGTTGAGATGGATGGTTTTGTGTATATGTGTATTGATTGGAATAAAAAGAATGAATTGGATAGTTAAGAACGTCCTTTTGCTTCTATAAATTGAACATAGGACTAAAATAAGGATTTTGGAGTAAATGTTTAACGATTGATGTGATGATGATATTTGATAATGATGTGATGATGATGTTTGATGATGATGATAATGTGATGATGATGTTTGATGACGATGTGAATAATGGTATTTGATGATGTTGTGTGATGAACTGAATTGGAGTCTAATGTGATTTTGTGGTATGTGATGTGCATAATTTGAATTGATTGGAGTCTTACGAATATTTTGAAAATAAATAATCTTTTGAGAAAGAGTTTTAAATAAATGTTTTGTGAACATTTTTGCATAAATTATTTACACACTATTTTGAGTTTTAAATAATGATTATTTTCATTTACAATTTAAAAAGAGTTTAAGCATGATTTGAGTTTGAGAAGTCATTTTAAATATTTTTGAACATGAGTATTTGGACTATAAATGAGTTGAGCATTATTTTTCTTAAAAATGTAAATTTTGAGATTTATATAGATTTTTTTTTAAGAGAAGAGTTTGATGATTGGAGATAAGTCGATTTGAAATAGGGTCCAATAAGGCCAGATTTGATTGAGTTTTGAAGAGAGCCCAATGAGACTAAATGAGTTGATTTGAAAGAGTCCGATGAGACTAAATGAGTATTTTAAATATTTTACTCACTTAATAGCTATGCGTGTATTGAGTCTTGGGAGGAGTATTGAGCACCGAATTGGGTAAGAGTATAGTCCATACTCGAATCCCATAAACTACGCCACCAACGTAGGAAGGGATTGTACCGTGTCGGATGTTTCCCTATTTTATTGTCCTGAAATGATAGGACTTGATTGATTGACGGATTCATGATTGGTTTGAACTGTTCATACCTTGGCAAGTATGAGCGGATGGAGCAACGGCGTGACTCGTTGTGCATCACCTATATATAGGTGGTGGGATTGTTGTCGGTTAGAGAAACTCCCAAATTGAGTGGTTTGTGCATGATATGATTGGCTTGATTGAGATTGGTTGATGATTGAGTTGGATTGAAAAACATTGCATAATTTAATTTGCATATTTATTGAGTTGAGTCCTTTGAGTTGATTATTGAGTTGATTTTATATGATCAGATTAGGTGATGTGCGATGAATTGGATTATATGATATGTTATTGGATAGTGTACGATGGAAGGGTATATGATTGGATTGGATCGGATCGTATATGACTGGATTGAACCGATTGTATACGATTGGATTGAATCGGAGGATATACGATTTGATTGAACTATATTGTGTATGATTGGATTGGATGGTATGATGTGTGATTGGTGTTTGTCTACAAATGTATTCTTACTTTAGACTTATGACGCCTTATTTGAGTCTCTCTTATCTTTTGGATTTGAGATACTTGGACCGATGATATTCTTCCTTGAGGTATATTTCATTCTGCCATATTACATACGCGTACATTCCATGTACTGACGTCCATTTGGACCTGCATCATTTCATGATGCAGAGACAAGTTTAGGAGATCGTCAATAGGAGCATCATCGAGGATCTATACACACTCAGCGTATTGGTGAGTCCTTCCCTATATTTGGAGGACACCGCTTATAACATTCTTGCATCGAGTTAGACCATTTCATTTTGGTTTGAGGTAGCCATGAACATGTCATTGGCACCAAATAGATAGTAGTGATAGAGGCTTCATAGACTAGATAGTGATGGGTCGATTGAGTATTTTCTTTCCTTGAATTATTTTTGTCGAACTATTTTAATGACAAAGATCGGAGTTTGATTTGTTGGCTCATGGCCTTTCTTTCTTGAGTTAGAGCGTTAATTTGGATTGCCCACCAAATTATTTCTTTATTTTTAAATCTTCCGCTGAATGAATGAATGAACAGACGTGTGATCAGGCTATGTGGTTCGCTTGGGAGCCAGAAATGGTTTCTGTGTGCCGGTTATGTCTAGGGTACCCTCCCGGGACGTGACAAATACTCAATTCATAATCTAATTCAAAAAAACTCATTTCAAAGTAAAGCCCTAAAATTAAAACTATAACTTCATTCACTAATTGACAATCAAATATACAAATTAACTATTTTAAAAACATAAATTAAATAAACTAAATGAATTAAACTAACTAACAAATCAAAAATTTCATAAATTACAAAAAAAAAAAATCCTAACTAACCTTAACAATGAGAGAGGAAGAGAGAGACTGCCGGAGTATTGGAAAAAAATGGTGCCGAGGTGGGGATCTTGATGGCAAGGCTACACCGACGTGAGAAAGTTGGCCGGCGTCGGGGTGGTTAGGGTCGGAGGAGGGGAGGGAAGTGATAGAAGAGAGAGATATAGAGATAAAGAGATTAGGGAAATGAGAGAAATTCCGTCATATACATTCACATCTTTTAAATGAAGTGACGGACTGCGTCATTTAGTCCGTCTTTTTAAAAAAAATATTTGATCAGACTTTGACCAAAAAAATCGACTGACTAAGAAACCCCGTCTGTCGCTAATTTCAAATGGTTGACCAAATTAAATTGACCAAAAGTGATGGACTAAGAGAAGCAGTCTGACGCTCTATTTTTAAAAAAATGAATAAATTAAAATTATTAATTCACGACAGATGAAGTCGTAATATTTATTTTATAAATAATTATTTTTTATAAAAATATATAAAATAATTATATATAAATAAGATTTATTTTTAACGCAACAATCCGCCAAAATAACCAACGAACTACGCGTCTTTGTCCATCGCTTTTAATTTAAAAAAATTAAAATTAAAACGATGGATAGCGTCGCATTATCTGTCACATTGTTTTAGCGACGATGTCCGTCACTTTTATTTTCATTGCTTTTTGTCCCTTTTTAGTAGTTAGAACCTAGGCAAGTGCAAGTTGCCAACAATCCAACCCATTTTCTCACTTCAGTTATTCAGGCTTCAGCAACACAATCTAGTAGGCAGTGAGAGAAGTAGAGAACAGAGAAGAAAAGTGAGGGAGCTTGTGAAGACTTTGATATTTGAGTTTTGATTTAGGACACCACATGCAAATATGGCAACAACAACAACAACAACAACCCAGTGAAATCCCACAACATGGGGTCTGGGAGGGTAGAGTGTACGCAGACCTTACTCCTACCAAGGTAGAACGGCTGTTTCCGAGAGACCCTCGGCTCAAAAAAGGCATAAAAGGGGGTCAGATAAGGTTAAAAAATTCAAAGCGCTATAGGAAAATAAATAACGAAGGCATCACAGATAAAATAGAGTAATCAAAAGTACTGAAAGCAATAAATAGTAACAGAAATAGCAGAAATGAGAGTACAAGGAATTGTAATGTGCTACTGCGCCTATGAATAGGGAAGAATAACGAGACTATGTACTAGCCTTCTACCCTAATATGGGTCCTCCACAGCCTCCTATCTAAGGTCATGTCCTCGGTAAGCTGTAACTGAGCCATGTCTTGTCTAATCACCTCTCCCCAATACTTCTTCGGCCTACCCCTACCTCTTCTGGAACTATCCATGGCCAACCTCTCACACCTCCTCACTGGGTCATCTGTGTCTCTCCTCTTCACATGCCCAAACCATCTCAGTCGCATTTCCCGCATCTTGTTTTCCACTGAGGCCACTCCTACCTTGTCCCGAATAGCCTCATTTCTAATCCTATCGCTCCTGGTGTGACCATACATCCATCTCAACATTCTCATCTCGGCAACTTTCATCTTTTGAATGTGAGAGATCTTAACTGGCCAACACTCTGCCCCATACAACATAGCCGGTCTAACCACCACTTTGTAGAACTTGCCCTTAAGTTGTGGTGGCACCTTCTTGTCGCATAACACTCCAAAAGCGAGCCTCCATTTCATCCACGCTGCCCCAATACGATGTGTGACATCATCGTCAATCTCCCCGCTGCCTTGCATGATAGACCCAAGATACTTAAAACTACTTCTCTTTTGAATGGCTTAGGCACCAAGCTTAACTTCCACGCCAACCTCCTGAGGTGTCTCACTAAACTTGCACTCTAAGTACTCTGTCTTGGTCATACTCAGCTTAAACCCTTTAGACTCCAAGGTATGTCTCCAATCCTCCAGCTTAGCATTAACTCCACTACGAGTCTCATCAATCAGGACTATGTCATCCGCGAAAAGCATACACCATGGCACCTCACCTTGAATTTGTCGCGTTAATGCATCCATTACCAAGGCAAATAAAAATGGACTTAGAGCTGATCCTTGATGCAACCCCATCCCAATTGGGAAATGCTCTGAGTCCCCTCCTACTGTCCTTACCCTGGTTTTGGCTCCCTCATACATGTCCTTGATCACCCTAATGTATGCCACAGGTACATCTTTAGCCTCCAAACATTTCCATAGTATCTCTCTTGGAACTTTATCGTAGGCCTTTTCTAAGTTGATGCAAATATGGCAAAAATTTAAAACATTTAAAATCAAATTGTTTTAAAAAATGGGTCAAAATAAAAAAAATATCAGTTTAAATTTATTTGATAAGACTTTGGTTCTTAGGTGCACCAAAGAACCGTGACCTTTACACCTAGTCGAAGAATCGAATTTTCAAAAAAAAAATTGAAATAGAACCGAAAAATCAATTTAGTTCGGTTCGATTCAATTTTCGGTATTTATGTCCAACCCTACTTTCAATTGGACTGAATTTCTATTCCAAAAATTTTCTCAATAATTCACCTTCGATCTCCATCTCAATCAACTTATCGAAAACACTTATTTTCCACCTTGTTTCATAATCTCCACTATTGTTAACAACATATTCTTATTAATTTTTCTTTCACAAATCCAACAGAAGATTTATGTTCAACCATTGTTGAAGTTTAAAGTTTTTTTATACCAAATTTACCACTATACAGAGTGTCTAGCTAAAGTTGTACCTTACCAATCCTAATGAGGTAACACACCTCTCTACTAACTAACATGCATGAAGAAAATAAGAGCTAGAGAAAACTAGATATTTTGTGATCACCACAGAGATTGTACACACTCTATGATGATATTACAAATGAGGATGCTTAAATAATGCAAAAATATAACAACCAAGAATAAAGTTGAGTTATCGACCTCAAACTTTCTTTTACAAATGCATGAATTAAGAAAGATAGATTGGTCATCTAAAGTAATTAACTTGAAGTATTTTCTCTTGTCTTGTTCTTCAAACCATTCCAAAAACACTTGATAAATCATCACTTCTTTATGGATTTATTGGATTTTGTTAAACCTATTGATACTGATAGATGATTCTCCCTTGTCAGTCACATCGGTAGGTGTCTTGGAACAAACTCCTCAGTGACTTTATTGTCCCAACTATATTGTCTTCTATGTTGAAGTCGAAGATTCAAAGTTTGAAAATAGAATTATGACGACCCAATCTACCGAACTGTGCGAGCACCTACTCTAATACCTAGGTAGGAGAACCCTCAATCCCCTAAATGGAACCACATACAGAAGTTTAACAAAATACAAATAATATGTTAAAAGAGTTATGGAATCTCTATATATCAAATTAAACTCCATGATTGATTACAAGAGATACTCTAACACCCCCAAGGATACTAGTCTAAACAGTTACAAGAGCTTCTAAAGATACACTATATAAATAAAGTAATGACACAGCTCCCACCAATAGGAAGAAAGAGCAGAAGTTGTTGGAGAATCATCTTCGTCTTCATCTATGGAACACCAATGATCCTGTAACCAGACTATACCAAGTGGTATAGCAAGAGAGTATCAGTACAAACAACACGTACTGGTAAGCATCATTGGTCAACCTGATACCCATCACATAATATAAAAAAATCAACAAGAAAAAAAATGTTCTTAAGGAAATGCAATGCCAAATCTTTATGCATAAACTCTTACCATTCCCATTAACCTCCCAATTTTCTTCAAGCTTAAGACTTATCCCTTATAGTTGGTTCGCTTCCAACTCTAATTTAGATCAAGGCCTAGACCTTCTATCACATAGAGGAGTTTCTGAAATACAACCACCACTAACTCTGTCTAACCAGTCTACTACCTTTACTCAAGCTTTTACACCGGCACTTGGCCTTAGATTATTTGACGTCTCACTTGAAAGAGGACAACATTTAGGTGGTCTAAGGCTCCTCTTCATTCTATCCTAATTGGCCCGCCATGCAGTTGTAGAAGGATTAAAGCATGATCCTTGACTATTGAAAGGTAAAACAACAGAGATGGGCATGAAATCCGCAGTTTGTAGCCTTTCTTGTGCTATAATTCTCTTCCTTCCTTCTCTCCAAGCCTAGAGAAACTTTTTGAAGTTTTCTACGGTGAACCTGGTCTATTTGGCAAATTTGCATCTTTTTAGTTCTATCCCGCTTATCCCTCTATGAAAACTCCCATCCCACCATGATGGCCTCAGCTCAAATAGTGTTTAGTAAAATAGGCATAACTTCTTACTCCGAACTCCAAATTAGACAAATTGATTGCCTTGAAAAAAAAGACTTATAAAACTTTAATTTGATAAGTCATGGGCTACTTAAATCATTATAGGCTGAGAACTATGGTCATTTGAAGTTAATTTTAGCTTAAACTTAAGTCCGAAACTAAATAAGAAAGAAACTTTCAACTTAGCTTTGTGATATGGGCAGTGTATGATCTTAATTCATTAATAATGCACTCGCATACCAAAATATTTATCTTAATCTTATAATGAATGAGATTCGTATACCTTTACTGTAGATATTTTCAATAATGACGAAATAGGTCGTTACCCAAATTTTCGCAAATAAGCTATATTTTCAGTGGGTATTGTTGCAAAATATCAGTTACATATCAAGTAGCCTAAATCAAATTATTGATAATTTTGATATGGTTTTTGAGGTGTTTTGGATTAATCTCGTTATGGGTGTCAAAAGAATATGAAAAACCTATCAAACCTAATCATACCGGACCGATTTATGATATTTTCTAATAAAATCATAGACTTTTATTAAGCGTATAACCGTCTCAAATAATTGCGATGGTCTTTTTAATTTATAAAAAAAATAAAAAAATTCGAACCGAATAACCTTACATGTATGCAAATATATTTTATATATTAACAATATGTTAAATTTAATATATAAATATATTTAATAATATTTTTCAAATACAAAATAATCTAAGTCTTAGGTCCTATTTTGGGTATTTCGGGTATTGAAAGCATGTGACCCTTGTTGTTATTTGGTGGTTCTGTTATTGGTTTTGTCTCATATTATTGGTACTGCGATGTATGTTTGCCTTAGTGTAGGTTAGTGAAAACTTGCTTTAGATGTCCCGGCGTCGCTCCAATGGGCTTAGATCCCTTGAGAATGGCATACCAGGCTAGAGTCTGGTAGTTGGGCCTTAGCTTGCTAGTAATTTTGCTCTCATGAACAACCTTATCCATAATTTACTAAGTGTGAAATTTTTGAGATTCATCGGTATTCCTATACCTTGTGTTCAACTTGTTTTGGTTTCGATTAAAGCAAGTGTATATATGTCACGATCCAAAAATTGAGGTCATGATGGAACACATTGTCATATCTTGGGAGGGTACCTTAGATGTAAACGGCACTCAGAAGCCATTGCTGGCTCTCAATAGAACTACTTGGCCTGATCACATATTTATTCATTCAATCAATCAGCGGAAGACTTAAAATAAAGAGATAATTAGGTGGACAATTCCAATCAACAATCTAACTAAAGGAAGAAAGGTAATGTGCCAACAAATCGCCAATCTATGTCATTAAAATAGTCTGACAAGAATAATTCAAGAAAATAAAATACTCAATCAACTCATCACTATCTAGTCTATGAAGCCTCTATCACTATTATCTAATTGGTACTAATGACAGATTCATGGCTACCTCAAATCATAATAAGAAAACTAAACTCAACGCAAGAATAACATAAGTGGTGTCCTTCGAATGTAGTAGAGGACTCACCAATAAGCTGAGTGTGAACAGATCCTTAACAGTGCACCTGTTGATAATCTCTTAAACTTATCTCTACATCATGAAATAATGCAGGTCCAAATGAATGTCAATATGTAGAATATACGAGTATGTAATATGGTAGAATGAAACGTGCATAAGATAGAATAACATCAGCTCAAGTAACTCAATCACGTGTAAGGAACTCAATTAGGATATCATAAGCCTAAAGTAAGAGTAAGGTTTAGACAGATACTAATTATATACAATCCAATCCAATTCAATCATTAGAGTACTATCAAGAACAATCTGGATCAACTTTGAAAATACTCATGTCGACTCAGAGGAATCAATTCGATAGATATGCAAATTAGAATTTAGCAATGCCTTTCAAATCGACTCAATCATCTACAATATCAATCAAACCAATCACATCATACACAATCCACTCAATTTGGGAGTTTCTCTAACCGAAAACCATCACCTATGAATCAGTGATGCACAATGAAGCGGTGTTTTTGCCACACCCGTCCAATACTTTTATAGGGTAAGGGAAGAATCACTATCATTGGATTCACAATCTATCAAAGTCCATCGTTTTGGGACTTAAGAGGTTTAACCCTCAATCCTACGCGGGCCACGTACTTCATGGGATTCGAGTAGGGATTATACTCTTACCCAATTCAGTTCTAAATACTCCTCCCAAGACTCAATATATTAATATTTATAAGGTAAGATATTCAAATCATCTCAGTTGGTCTGATTGGACCATTTTTCAACTCATTCATTCTATCAAATGAATTCTTTCAACCAATCAATTTCCCAATCATTCTCAAATCATTTAGTTATGAGGGTTTTTAGACAATCATTTATGACAATATCCAAGACTATCAATTCGTCAACTCTATCATCATGCTCACATTCCAATCACAATCATGCATTCACAGTTCAAGGCTCTAGACTAAATTCTTAATCATGATGCTCTTTCAAATCAATTCAATCAAATCCACTCTTTTAAATTAAATACTCTACTCTTTTAAATATCTTTAAAAACATGCAATCTCGACTCAAATAATGCATATAGAAATCAGGATCACAACACAGTTATAATCTTAAAGACTTCTTCCAATTCAACTCGGGCTCGGCTCATGCTCAAATCATCAAGTTGTATATATTCAAAATAATAAAAAAAAACTTTCAAAGACTCCTTAGACTCAACTCTTGTGAAAACTCAAACTCTTATAAAATCATTGTTCAAAATCAAATATAATTCTCAATTAGAGTTCAAGTGAATGAAGACATGAGCATGCATAAAAATTAAATGCTCAACTCATGAACAACATCAATACGTATTTAAATAAGAACAAGAAACTCAAAAGACAATAGATAACTCAAGAATTTAATTCAAGGAACTCAAAAACTTCAACTCAACTCAACTCAAATTAATACAGATGAAAAGTTATGTCCAAGCAACCAGAGAGGCACGCGATAAGTCCGTGAAGCGGACCTATCTCAGACTTGGCCAGTTTTTCCAAATTTCAGTAAGGGCAACTTTTACCATTCCCTATTATATATATACGATCTTGGATGCATTTTTAGGGCTAAATTACGCCCCCATATCGGTTTCTAAGGAGTTTTCTCTCCAAGAACATTGAGAGCGAGAATTAGAGAAGACAAAAAGAGTTAGGATTCAAGTTCTTCAAGTAAGGCCATCAAATCCTTGATTTGTTCTTCAAGTCAGGTATGTAAGGCTAACCTAAAATATGGATTGAGTTCTTTCATATGCCCCATAGATGTGTTGGATGGAAATTGTGAAAGACTTGAACCTTCTATGAATGTTTTCTTAAATTTTTCCTAAACTCTAGAATATGTTTTACATACTATTAATTGATTAATGAATTTTATGACTTGAATTCTTGAATAATTACTTTTCATATTTTATTTCATAAATTGTAGCTACATATTGACTGCAAATTATTATGTATATGTATTGATTGGGATGAAAAGAAAGAATTAGAATTGCTATGAATGTGAATGACATAAATAGGAATGAAACTTTGGTGGAGCTAGAATGTCCTTTGTGTCTCTATAAATTGAACATAGAATTAAATAATGATTTTGGAGAAGGATGTTTGATTATAATGTAAATGATGTTTAGTTTTAAAAAGGTAAAATGATTGATGAAGAGGTAATGTTGATGATGATGTTTTGAGATGAAATGGATTGGAGTCTAATGTGACTACATGATATGATTTGCATAATTTGATTTGATTGGAGTCATATGAGGATCTTGAGTATAAATGATTGTTTGAGAAGGAGTTTTAAAAATGATTTGTGAACGTTTTTGAATAAATTATTTATGTACTATTTTGAGTTTAAAGAATGATTATTTTGATCTTTAATTTAGAAAGAGTTTAAGCATAATTTGACTTTGAGAAGTCTCCTAATTATCATTTTGAGCATGAGTATTTTGAATATAAATGAGTTGAGTATTTTTACATTAAAACATCTATTTTGAGTTAAGTTGAGTTGAGGAGTAAAAATTATGTTGTAAATACATTTAATATTTATTGTATTATTTAGTTGAAAGTGTGTATTAAATGAAAACATTAATGGTTGTTGACTTGGAGTCTTCATGAGTCATGAATGAGTCTTGAAAGGATTGTCTAATTGAATGAAGTGACGATTGAAATTGATTGAGTTTTGAAAGAAGGTCTAATGAGACTAGATTGATTGATTTTTGAAAAGAGTCCAATAAGACTAAATTTGTTGATTTGAAACTAAGTCTAAAGAGACTTAATGAGTATTTTGAGTATTTTACTCACCTGATAGATATGAGCATATTGAGTCTTAGGAGGAGTATTGAGCACCGAATTGGGTAAGAGTATAGTCCATACTCGAATCCCATTAACTAAGTAAACAATGTAGGAAGGGATTGGACCTTTAAAGTCGGATGATTTCCTATTTCATTGTCCTGAAATGATAAGAGATTGATTTATGGATCCATGATTGGTTGATTCATTTATACCCTGACAAAGTATGGATAGACGTGGCAATAACGTCGGGTTGTTGTACATCACTGGCTCATAGGTGATGTTTGTCAGTTAGAGAAACTTCCAAATTGAGTGGATTGTGCATGATATGATTGGTTTGATTATGATTGTAGATGATTGAGTCGAATTGTAAAACATTGCTAAATTCTAATTTGCATATCTATTGAGTTGAGTCCTTTGACCTTAATGTTGAGTTGGTTGTATATGATTGGATTGGATAGTATGTTATTGGATTATGTACGATTAGATTGGATTGGATCAGATTGCATGTGATTGAATTGGATCGGATTGTATATGATTAGATTGGATCGAATTGTAAATGATTGGATTTTACATGATTGGATTGGATTGGATTGGGTGGTATGTGATTGGATTGTATACGATTGGATTCGATTGGATTGGATCGGATTGGATATGATTGGATTGGATCAAATTGTAAATGATTGGATTGAATTGGATTGTACAAGATTGGATTGGATTGTATATGATTGGTCTCTGTCTAAACTGTATTCTTACTTTAGACTTATGACACCTTGATTGAGTCTCTCTTATCGTTCTGACTTGAGATATTTGAACCGATATTATTCTATATTGATGCATGTTTCATTCTGTCATTTTACATACTCGTACATTCCACATACTGACGTTATTTGGCCTGCATCATTTCATGATGCAAAGACAAGTTTAAGAGATCAACAATAGGCGCACCGTTGAGGATCTGTTCACACTCAGCTTATGAACAAGAATATAATGTATAACTCAGTCTCTGAATAAAAGTAAGGACTACAAATAAGGATTGAACTGATAGCGGTGCGAATACATTGAATCTCACCACCAAATCTTATATAAGGCCTTCGCTAGAATCATCAGCTGACGCGAAGATAACCCTATCTAGAATCTGGATCCAAAAGAGGATGCAGAAGTAGGGGTGAGTACAATTCACATGTACCAGTAGGTTAGACCGACTTGGTAGTGAAAATTAATTAAACTATGCAATAAACTAGGAATACTTCCACCTGCATACAGTAAAGACAGTTTGACATCGGTGTCGCCAATTTATATATATAACGACCCGAAGAACATAAAAACATGAGTAATCACGCATAAGTCACACACCTACATCATTAGATAAGCCGATAATTGTAACACAATAATATGCAATGCAATGAGATATTACTGGCGGCTCAGATGGCTTCACACTGTATTCAGTAGCCCGCCATCTCAAGGACTCAAGATATAGTTAGAATTCTCAAAGTACCCACTACCCTACCATCCTAGGGACTCAAGGTATAGTTGTAATCTCAGTGTATCCACTACCCTGCCATCTACTTGCCACGGTCAGAGACTCAAGATATAAAGGTTTTTAAAGATGTCTCATTTACTTTCAAAAAGTGTTGCCACAATCTCACTTCCTATGTTCCATGTTATGCATATACGAGGATGAATGTATGCCGATATCACAAATGGAGGAGCACAGTCACTCAATACAAGTCTCAAAGTAATAAAGTTCTCAAAGACTCAAGTTTTATGAAAAATGCCCGCTTCAAAATCAATGGGAAGACAACTATTTTAAAACAAAAAATAATCCTTTGAAAGATCTCTTTAGTTCCCAAAATGTGTCACAACCCACAATTCTCCACAAGTATATCGTTCCTCAAATCATTTCATGCCTCAACACATTTTATTTCACAATATATCACATTTCTCAATTCACTTCATGCCTCCGCGCATCTTATTTCACAATGTATCTCATTTCTCAAGTCATTTCACAAATATCTCATTTTTCAAATCATTTCATAAACTATCTCATTTTACAAATTATTCTATTTTCAAAGTATGATAAAATCACGACTCATCCCAAGGCATTTCATTTCACAAACATGACATGTTCATAACTCAACTCAAGTATTTTATTTCACAAGTATGATATATCATTACAAGTGCATAACACAATCATTCCCAGAAATCTCATGTTCAAAAAACAATCATAATAACAAATAAAGCCCCCCACACGTGCAACACAATATAATTCACAACCCCCAAATCATGATACGATCCCCATCCCATAGTCTACAACATAAGGATAATCAATAACTCAACCCCAATCTAGAATAAGGATAGCCAAATCTACTTCAATAGCCAAAACCGCACCACACCTCTAATCGGAGAACTCCACTCAAATTCCAACTCCAAATTGATCTCGCACTATCAAGAATGTAAAATACACATCACAAGAAGTCCATCAACACCTATATTGCAAGGGTTCGAAATCAAAGGTGAAATGATCTAAATATTGCTTAAATTTTGAAAAGTCTGATCTTAAAATTATTGCAAAAATCAATTTCTACACGTCACAAGGAACTCATAGTTGAAAAGCCCATTAATATTGAGCAAGAATTGGCTTAGAAATAATAAAATCACAAAGTTTGAAATTTGGAGAAAATATCCCAAAACCCCACTTTGAAATCTTGATTTTGAAATGTTTTTGGAAGATGAAATCGTTAGGAAATAATTTTAAAATGATAAAGAGACTTACCCCCAACGAATTTCCTCAAAAGATTGCTTCAAAATCGTCTCTCCGAACCTCTAATTGAGTAACAATGGTGGAATAATAAAAAATGGAAAAGAAAGGAGATGTTTTCAGCAACAAAAATAAAAAAAAAGGGTTGTTGACTATGTTGACCATGGGTTGACCACGTTGACTACGTTCAACGTGCACCAACACCCTTCAAAACATGTTCTTAACCCTTGAAAATCATTTGAAATCCTATATATATGAACCAATAGTGCAAATTTATCATAAAACACGTTTTGAAACCAATAGAATCGTCAAAAATCAAATCTGAGGTCTTCTTGACCAAAATTTAATAAGTCGCAACTAAACCAACTCTAAGGCTCAATGATACCAAAATGCCCTCGGAACTTTTGAAAATGTGATGAAGCATCTTTTGAGCCTAAAATCACCTCCTGAATCCAACGGAATCATCAGAAACCCAATCCGAGCATCCAAACACAAAATATTGACCAAAGTCAAACCTTTATCAAAGTTCAATCAAATTTCCGGCTTACGACCTCAAATCTACAAAACAACATTAAATCTGACTCTGATAACTTTTCTAGAACAATTTTCACATTTCAAAACTGATGGAACTGACAGAATTCCATTCTAAGAGTCGAAACTCTAAATGATACCAAAATTCACTCTTGAGTAACTTAAACCTTTAAAACACGAAAACTCACATATTACACAACCTTTCCTAAAAACTCCCAAACCAATTACGCAAACGGATCAAATGTGACTAGGAGCAGGGGTAGAATTATAATTTTACAAGATTTTTTTAAAAATAACCTTCATGGTCATTACAAAATGATGAGTTGGTTATTTGTGGAAGGAGATATATGGACGTTATACTTTATATATTTGAGACCTGCACTTTCTAAGGAAAAAGAGCTTCGGGGGGCAGAACCTGCCTCTATTTAGTATCAACACTCCATCAAACAATATAGCAAAACTTATGCAAACACTTCTATTGAAAGTTTTAGGTCAAACAATACCACAATAAGATTTTATATTTTTGACTTCTTGGTGAAGAATTGAAGTGGTTTTTCAAGAGCACACTTGCAAAAATATATTTTAATAATGGTGTACTTTGAGGTGATACTTTAAAAGTAAAAAAAATCAAAAATTAATCGAACTCAACTGATACCAAAGAAAAATTGATATGATTGGGATGGTTTTAAAAAATCTAATTTTGGCTATACATCATAAAATACCCAAAAAATCGAGATGGTATAATTTTTTAAAAAATAACCGACCGAACTGTCCTATTGACACCCCTAAATCTCGTGCTTAGATACAAGTAAAAGAGACGAAGCCACTTTGTTTATATACTATAGTGTATAAGATTGTATATTGTTGTATATGAGTTTATAAATAACTCTTATAATTTTGTATAATACCGTATATTGAATATATAATATTGTATATCAAGTTTTAAAATATTTTTGTAAAAATAAATATGAAACTTTTGTATGTTATTGTATATGGACGTATATTGTTGTATACCGAATTGAGTTTTAGGCTAAAGATTTGTAAAATAAGTTTTGGACAATATTTCTGCAATGTAAATTAAGTAATTGTACCTTTTTAAATTTTTCCCAAAAATCTACTCTTCACATATTAGCCCATAAATATAGGGAAGCACCACTATATTGTCATCGTGGAATCAACTATGAAACCAACATGAATCAAGTGCCAAAACAACTTAAATTTATCCTAACATATTTCAATTTATCTTCCAAGTTTTTGTTGTAAAATTATTTTTTGATCACGCTCAAATTTGTCCTAAAAAAAATAACTGCTCGTTATAAATATAATTTGATTTTTAAACCCGGAGTTGATGCCACGAAAAACTATTTCAATTAAGTTTTTGTATCATCAAAAATATTAATTTAATCAACTTTCTGTGATATAATATTTTGAATTTATATATTAGACTAACAAAGAATAAATAACAAAACCAGAGAAATTGGATAGGGGCTTAATCCGGATCCATGTAAATAAAATAGGAAAAATTTCATAAAAGTACAATTACCTAATTTACATTGCACAAATATAGCCCAAAACTTACTTGACAAATCTGTAGCCCAAAATCAATTCGGTATACAACAACATACGAAACTTTCATATTTAATTTTTCCAAAAATGTTTTTAAAACATGATATACAATATTATATACCCAATATACAGTATTATATAAAATAATAAGAGGTATTTATATATGCATATATAATAATATACAATCATATACATTATTATACCGAAAAAAATGACTCCATTTTTTCTTGAATCTAAACATCAGATTCATCCAAAAATATTTCAAAATCTACACCAAATCATACAAAATTTCAGATTTAGGGTCCTCAATACGTAACTGGTCTTTTACAACAATACTCACTCAAAACATAGTTTATTTGCGAAAATTGATATTCAAACTTTGAAACTTCGAACTTCAACAATGATTGAACACCATCATCTGTTGAGTTTGTGAAAGAAAAATTAATATGAATATGTTATTAGCAATAGTGGAGTTTCATTATGATGCAATGTGCAAAATAAGTGTTTTGGGTAAGTCGATTGAGATAGAAATCAAAGGTGAACTATTGAGATAATTTTTGGAATACAAGTTCCGTTCCATTAGAAGTGGAGTAGCTGAGTCCATTCGATTTTTCATGGTAGAAGATAACAAAAATAAGGTGTCTTTGATGTAAATTTGTGAAAGAAACATTAATAAGAAACTATTGTTATTAATGGTGAAGTTTCATTAAGAAGGAGGACATGAAATTGGGCCAATTTTCATAAGTATTGAAAATATTGGCTATGTAATGCAAATTTAAAGATGCACTATAGTGTAATTATCTCAATAAAATAAGTAAAATATTATTTTTTTTATATTTCAGATTTACAAAATAAAAATGGAGGACTATAACCGTTGTACTGCTTCGGGAAGATGATATAAGAATGAAAAGAACAACACTTTGATCTCCATTCAAAAACAAAAGAAAAATTTCTCCTCGTTTATCGTTGAAAGTAATTCAAGTAAAACAAAATCTTGAAAAAAAAATTACTACAAAATGTTGTAAACGATATTCTGAAATAAGGTATGACCATTGAGTATGAACTTTACAGTTTAATTTGTATTAAAATGTAATTGAATTCTTTGATTGGTGATACAAATTTGATGATCTTGTAAAGATATGTATTTGAATGATTCTTCATAATGTAATAAAGTTATCAAGTAAATAAAACAACTTTCTTTCGATATTAAGAGGCTTAGGATAATGATTTTTCCAAATGTTGAAATGAATTCTTATCGTGTTAACTATAATATCGGCAAACTATCTCTATCAATCTTTGTCATGATTCAAAAATTGAGGTCATGATGGCACACATCTCAAACCCAAACTCGATTTGTAAGCTAAAAAGTAAAACCATATGAGATTCCCAAAGAAAAGTCAGGCAACAATTAAACGCAAAATAAAGGACAACAACGAAATTATCCCAAAACCTGATATCATAAGTTTAAGAGCATCTGAATACAAATTTGAGTCTGAATACACAGTGTAAGTCTCCGAATATAGAAAACGTTGTAAATAAAATATGGACTAGCGGCGATCTGGATCCCAAGATCTCACCATTGATCTGAATAGTAAATATCCGCAAGAGAAGGAGATCAGTTGTTGCAAGGGATACTCTGACTAGGATCTGCATCAAAAGGGACACAGAAGTAAGGGTGAATACAATTCACATGTACTTAGTAGGTTTAACTGACTGATTATAAGGAATTAATCAAAAACTATGAAGTAAACTAAGGAACGTTTTCACCTGCACGCAGAAAAGTACCACTCTCGCTACGCTGCCGCCAATTTATATAAAGGCGTGAGTAAAATAAATACATAAATACAATTCAATATCAAAATTAAATAGATAGAACAAATATCACATGTATCAATGCAATGCAATACATTATGAGGATGTAATGATATGATGTTACGGTGGGATCAAGGCTGTCGCACAACCTGTCGTATACACCTGCCAAGATGTGCTACCAAGAAGGACCCGTGAGGGTCTCGCAGACCATATAACTCGTTACAATCTCAATGTATCAACTACCTCACCACCCAGTTTGTGGCCAAGGACTCATGATACTAATGTCTTATTCGCTTGCCATCAATCCCGTGGTCAAGGATACAAAAGATGTCACATTTTCTTCCTCAAAAGGATTTTCACGGTTCTCAACTACCTAATGATTAATGATAATATAAATTAAGATAAATGCATTTACAACATATAAGACATGTAGGTAATATCCAACTCAACATGTAGTACAGGTTCAAAATTCTCAAAACTTAACCTAAATATGATATTCACCCTCAATAGACAGAAATGGGAAGGAAATACCTTAAATTAAATGTTCACCCCTTTCTAAGCAATATTTCAGTACTCAGGCATGCTCAAAAACACCCAACTCATCTCCTCGGGCGGGCATTACATGTCAAATAATCTCTTCACATCTCTAACTCAGCTAAGTCATAGATTACACGGTATTAATGACAGATAAAATATCACATAAGGTCCTCATACTGGCTACACAACACATATAATCCCCCATACAGGTATCACAATATAAATTATCAGTCTCAAACTATATTACGACTCCATCCCAAAGTCTACAACATAGAATTTGACTAATCACCCCAACTCAGCTCTAAGAAGGATAGCCAAACGTACCTCAATTGTTGAAACCACACTCAACGCTCTATCAAATGAACAGCCTTTGAATTCAACGCTCGAAATTATAACCCACTATCAAGAATGAAACATATGCGTCATAAGGAGTCCAATGACACTTATATTGATAGGTTTTCGAACCGGGGATAAAATAGTCTAAAAATTGATCATTTTTAAAAAGGGTCAAATTGGAAATTTTATTAAAAAATCATGTTCTAATAGTAATAAGGAACTCATGGTTAAAAATATTATAAAAATAGAGTTCAAAATAAGTTAGAAATCAATGAAATTGAATTGAAATTTGACAAGTAAACCCCCAACAATTCTGACTTAAAACTAGACTTTTTTAGGGACTAGAGAGAAAATTCATAGCTAAATGATGGGAACTGAAAAAGGAACTTACCCGAATGAAAACCTTTAGGAACTTGACCCAAAATCGCCTACTCAAAGCTCAAAATCGATAAAAATGGTGGTTTTTTGAAAAATGGGACTGTTTTCACGACTTAACACTATTCACGCACGATTTGTGCATCACGATCATGAGCCACTAACTCTAGCAATCGCGAAGCACTGGACAATTACCAATCGCAATCGCGTGACCTTAGGTCGCGATCTTGAAGAGCAACTTAAGTTGAACCAGATACCAGCATCTGTAGTGTTGACAAGTCTAAAACTGCTCTCGATTGGACCCTCAGAAATCATTCGTGGTCCGATAAAAATAAATCGAATATGCTACTACACTAAATTTGATATTTTGGACTCAATGGAATCGTCAGATTTCTAAAAAGAAGTCGTTCTGAACAAAATACCCTCCTGAACCCTTTACTGGACTTAAACTCAAAACGACGATTAAGGTCCCGAGCTTTAAGTCAAAGTTCAATTAGACCAAACTTGACGTTACCAACACAACAGAACTGACAAAATTCTCATCCGACGCTCGGATCTCAAAACGTTGACCGAAGTCAAGCCAACTCAATTAAAACCTCACTTCTCAACTTAAGACCTTAAATTCACATATCAACCCTAATTATGTTTCCGATGACTCTCTTAGACCAATTTCCACATTCTAAAATTAATGGAGCTGACGGAATCTCATTCCAAGACTAGTAGCTCCAGTTGGTACTGAAAATCACTTTTAAACATTTTAACTCTATAAAACTCAAGAATTTGCTCAATTCACCAACTATTAAGACTTTAACATATTCAACCACACAAACTGAACAAATAACACTCGAGGGCACTAACGATATGGGTAAAATGGTAATTTCATATAAATTTCCACAAATGACCTCCAAGGTCATTACAACATCCACCACTAAAAATGATGTTCGTCCTCGAACATAAGATAGAGAAAAGTACTTGGAGTCTCAAAAAGGTGAGGGTACCGGACCTGTATTTTAGACTCTCTCCCAAGTCGCCTCCTTAATAGGCCGATGCCACCACTACATCGTGACCGAAGCGGTCTCCTTGGTCCTGAGCCTACGAATCTGCCTATCTAGGATAGCTACCGGCTCCTCCTCATAAGTTAAATTCGGACCCAATTCTACGCATCATAAGAAATCATATGTGACTCAAAGAGACATGAAACGCCGGATGGAGGGGGTAAGGCCAACTCATAAGCAACCCACCCACTCTACTAAGAATCTTGAATAGGATAAAAAACCTCGGGCTAAGCTTGCCCTTCTTCCTGAACCTCATCATACCCTTCATGGGCGATATTTTAAGCTATACACAATCACCCACCATGAACTCTAAGGGACGAATCCTCTGTTCAGCATAACTCTTCTGATGACTTTAGGCTGTCAATAGTCGATGATGAATTAAGCACACCCACTTCATAGCATATGTGAGTAAGTTTGTATCCAATGCACCAGTCGCAATTGAATCAAACTACCCAATGGGTGATTGGCACCTACGACCATACAATGCCTCAAATGGTGTCATCTGAATGCTGGAGTGATAACTGTTCTTATAGGCAAAATATGCTAAGGGCAAGTGTTGGTCCTATCGGGTACCAAAATCAATCACACAGGCCCTAAGCATATCCTCCAACACCTCAATAGTCCGCTTGGATTGACCATCGATCTGCGGATGAAATACTGAAGGCATGTCTAGTCGCGTACCCAAACCATTCTGCAAAGCCTCCCAAAAGTGAGAGGTGAACACAAAACCCCGATCCGACATAATAGAGATAAGTACCCAATACAACCTAATAATCTCACGAAGATAGATCCTACCAAACTGCTCCGCATTATAGCTAGTCTTCACCGGAAGAAAATGGATTGATTTGGTCAATCGGTCCACAATCACCCGAACAGATTCATACTTACCCAATGCCATGGGTAATCCAGACATAAAGTTCATAGTAATACGCTCTCACTTCCACTTGAGAATGGGCATCCTTTGTGTAGGACCACCCAATTTCTAATGTTCATACTTCACTTGTTGGCAATTTAAATACAGCCACAAAATTAGCAATGTCCCTCTTCATGCCATACTACCAATAGTGTTGTTTCAAGTCATGAAACATCAGTGAGCCTCCTCTAATATCATACTTATCCAATCACCAACATTGAGCATACAAAGACGACCATTAATCCTCAAAACTCACTCTGAATCAAGAGAGGCTGATTTTTCTTCACCACTCAACACTTTGTCTCAAATGGCCCTCAACTTGTAATCCTCAAACTGTTGTGTATGAATTTGGTCCACCAAAGTAGATCTAGTCTCCACAAAGGCCAAAATGTTATGATGTGTAGAAATATCAAGTCGGACCAACTGCCTAGCTAATGACTGAACCTCCAAAGTCAAAGGCCTCTCCTCCGCCATATGGAAGGCCAAACTACCCACACTAGATGCTTTGTGACTCAGGGCATCCGCTACCACATTAGCTTTGCCCAGATGATAAAGAAAGGTGATGTCATAGTCTTTTAATAACTCCAACTACCTACGCTACCTCATGTTCAGATTCGGCTAAGAAAAGATATACTTAAGGCTACAGTGGTCAGTAAAGACCTTCCAATGCACACCATAGATATAGTGCCTCCACAACTTCAGAACAAACATCACCACTACCAACTCTAGGTCATGCGTAGGATAGTTCTTCTCATGTACCTTTAACTATCGAGAAGGATAAACTATAACTCTACCCTTTTGCATCAATACACAACCCAAGCTGACTCTCGAAGCATCACAAAACACAATGAAGTCCACACCCTCCTCGGGTAAGGCTAGAATAGGTGTTGAAGTCAATAACTGCTTATGCTTTTGAAAGCTCACCTTACACTCACCAGTCCACTAAAATGCCACAGTCTTTTGAGTTAGCCTAAATAACGGGGTTACAATAGAAGAGAAGCCCTGCACAAACCGACAATAATAGCCTGCCGACCTAATAAAGCTCCAAATCTTAGTAACCGAAGTAGGCCTAACCCAATCACGAGCCACTACAACCTTAGCCGGATCAACCATAATACCATCCTTGGTCACCACATGACCCAAGAATTCCATGGACTTGAGCCAAAACTCATATTTAGAAAATTTTGCATAGAACTTCTCATCTCTCAATCTCTGAAGGATTATCCTCAAGTAACTAACATGATCCGCCAACCAAGATGTCATCAATAAATATGACCACAAATGAGTCTAAATAAGGCCAAAATATCCAGTTCATCAACTCTACAAAAGCAACTAGGGCATTAGTCAACCCGTAGGACATAACCATAAACTCATAATGTCCACAATGAGTTCTAAATGCAATCATGGGGATATCAAATTCCCAAACTCTATACTGATGATAACCCGACCTCCTATCAATTTTAGAGAAAATTAATACATCCGAAGCTGGTCAAATATATTATCAATGTGAGGAAGAGGATATAAGTTATTAATGGTGACTTTATTCAACTGTCGATAGTCGATACGCATCCTCATAGTACTATCTTTCTTCTTCACGAATAAGACAGGTGCACCCCACGATGATACACTAGGTCGAATAAACCCATTCTTCAACAAAGCTTCCAACTGTTCCTTCAAATCCGCCAAAGCCATCCGATAAGGAGAAATAAAGATGGGTTTGGTGCACGACTCCAAATCAATCACGCAATCGATATCACAGTTAGGAGAAACACCTAGAAAGTCTGTAGGAAACACATTCATGAACTCTCTCACCACCCTTTTAGTCTCTAAAGGAGGTGACTCTATAGTGAGATCACGTACATGAGCCAAATAAAATAAACAATCCTTATCCATCAGACGATGAGCACGAATATAAGATATCACCCCCTTTGAATACGAACTCGGATTACCCTTCCAAACCAAGCTAGGCAAATCAGGATAAGATAAGGTCATGGTTTTTACATAATAATCTTATATAGTATGATAAAAAAAATAACCATTATATACCCAATATCACATCAAAATCAAGCATGTCTAATAAAATCAAGTTTGCATGGGTCTCTCTACCCGAAAATACCACCAAAAACCCTGATATATTATCCATCACTAAGGACTCACCTCCCGGGGTAGAAATAGTAATAGGCACAGTAAGAGGCTCATACACATAATCACTACCCATATCAAAATAGGCCGACACATAAGAATAGGTAGACCTTGGATCAAATAATACTGAAGCAGGATGCTGGCAAACCAAAAAAATACTTGTAATAACTGCATCAGAGGCCTCTTCCTCAGATATGCCTGGTATAGCATAGCATAGATGACAGTCACCTCTATCCTGTGACCCACCACAAGCGCCACCTTTAGCTCCACCCTTGGTACCCTTAGTGCCACCTCTAATGCCTGTGAAGTACCTCACATGGCTAGAGCGGGAGTAGAACGAGCAGTCGGTATCCCGAGTCGTTTAGTAAAAAAAGCATATCTAAGGCAATCTTGGGCCTTATGCCCAAACTCATCATACACAAAGCATCCACAAGATCCTGAACCCCTTAGAGGATAACCAGAAGTGTCAATAAGTCCTTCGAAACCTAAAAAACCACTGTAACTAGTCTGACCTAATCTAGATCTACATGTACCATCTGAGCCATGAATAGCTACTTGGACTGGTCTGCCCTGATAACCATGGGTACCTAAACTTGAGTACTCCCTGCCTCTAGAAAAATAGCCAACAAACTGGCCCTACCGATAGAACCACTTTGCCCCGCCTTGTCTAGCATGTTGAATGCTCTCTATCATACAGGCGTAGTCAATAACACTCTGAAAGGTACCACCTGATAGCACAAAAAAGGTTATGGCCTCCTAAAGATAACCAACGAACCCCTTCACCAGCTTGTGAGTCCGCTCAAACTCTGTAGAGATACTAGACAGAACATAACGAGACAACTCATGAAAGCGAGTCTTGTACTCAAATATGAATAGAGAGCCCTTTTCTAATCTGTCAAACTCATTTTTCTGCTGATCATGGAGGCTATAAGGCACAAATCTCTCAAGAAATACTTATAAAAATTATTCCCAACTCATCATAAGGGAACCAGCAGGCCTATGGGAAATAACTAATCTCTACCACTCCTTGGCCACTACTGTAAACTAATATGAAGTTTAAGCTACTCCATATGTCTCAACAATACCCAAGTTGAACAACCTGTCCTGGCACTCAGTCAGAAAATCATAGAACTTCTCCCCGGCCATACCGTCAAATCTGAGAGGTGCCGGTCGAACAAATCTCTCAAAGCTCTTCTGCACAACTATCGATATTGCAACTCTAACAAAAATTAATGGAGCTGCAAATCTTGGAGGCATGATAAAAGGCACAGAAAAATAACCTAGAGTATGGAATCCAACACTAGGCCCCTGAACTAGAGGCGTAGTACCAACTGCTATAGGAGAGCTTGAAGTACCTAGGAGGACACCAGGAGTCGTAGCACCATCTAATCTAGCTAATAGTCTAATCAGTAACTCCTGAAGCATTGGAGCACTATCAGGGACCACATGAGGCTTAGCTGGCCTCTACTCCTCAGTCTTCTACTCATAATGATCCTCGGGCTCATACACTAGCTCAGGCGATAGCTCTCTAGCTCAACCACGAGTAGGTGCCTCTCCCCTCGCTCAGCTTTATCCTCTGACTCCATGACGTCCTCTACCTCGCCCATGAATTAGGGATCTAGCAGCAGGTGTAACCTCACTTTCGGAGACTTCCGCTCTAATCCTCATCATCTGCGTAGAAAAAATAGATTAGAGGTCTTTGAATGCAATTTGCGGATGTTGAGTACAAGGTGAAAATTATCCAAACTTTCTCCGGGCCCAAAACCTCACTGATTGATCTTTACGGTACTTCCTCTATCTTGTACATAGAATCGAGTCCTTGTGAATGGACAAAGCCAGGTGCTCTTATTTTATTGGACGTAGATAGCCTTTTCCATCTTTTCTACTTTCGATAAGCATCTCCTTCCTCTTCTTTAGAGTCGAGTCACTTTGGCTCTCCCTTCACCACCCCATAGGGATGGTCTACAATGTTCATAACTATTCCTCTTACTACAGGACGCTTACCTAGCCAATGCTGGAAGGAGGTGCCTAAACTAGTCTCACTTGCTTGAATCGATAGGCTTACCAAACTTCTTTGCCTATGATTTCTCAGTCTTAGATAGAGTCCTAGCTGGCCCCTATCTCTAAAGGGGCTTACGAACAAGCAAACCAAGTTACTATTATTTCTTTTTCTACTTCAACACTGGATATGAATAACTCGCACGAAAGGAATCAAAAGAAGGAATTTATCCTAAAAAATATATTTTAGCTTCTCAAAGATAAGTACGAAAGTCTACGTACCGATCCAAAAAACTCTAATAGACACCCTGCTCTTTATCTCATCAGACTGGTGAACCTAGAGCTATGATACCAATTTGTTACGACCCAAAAATTGAGGTTATGATGGAATAAATCTCAAACCCCAACTCGATATAGCCAAAAATTAAAACCATATGAGACTCCCAAAGGGAAGTCAAGCCATAATTTAATGAAAAATAAAGGACAACAATGAAATTATCCTAAAACCTGGTATTATAAGTTTAAGAGCATCTAAATGCAAATCAGAGTCTGAATACACAGTGTAAGTCTCCGAATATAAAAAAGACTAAATAAAAGATAGACTAGCGATAATCTGGATCTCAAGATCTCACTACTAAACTGAATAGTAAATATCCGCAAAAGAAGGTTATATCGCACTGGATATCCTGACTAGGATCTGCATCTAAAAGGACACAAAAGTAGGGGTGAGTACAATCCACATGTACTCAGTAGGTTTAACTGACTGAGTATAAGGAATTAATTAAAAATTATAAAGTAAACTAAAGAACGCTTCCACCTGCATGCAAAAAAATCTTATTCCGGCTACGTTGCCGCCAATTTATATAGAACGGCGTGAGTAAAGTAAATACATAAATATAGTTCAATATCATAATTAAACAGATAGAACAAATATCACAAGTATCAATGCAATGCAATTCATTACGAGGATGCAATGATATGACGGTACAGTGGAATTAAGGTTATCGCAAGACATGTCGTATACACCTACCGAGTTGTGCTATCACGCAGGACCCATGGGGTCTCGTAGACCATATACCTCATCACAATCTCAATGTATCAACTACCTTACCACTTAGGACATGGCCAAGAACTCATGATACCAGTGTCTTATTTGCTTCCCACCTATCTCGTGGTCAAGGATATTAAAGATGTTACATTTTCTTCCTTAAAAAAGATTTCCACGTTTCTCAACTTTCCAATGATCAATGATAATATGGATGAGGATGAATGCATTTACACGTATAAGGCATGGAGTTAATATCCAACTCAATATGCATTTCATGATTCAAATCTGGGTGTGATGGCACATGTCCTTTTCCACTGAACAAGTCAGCCTAAAATCCAACATTTATAGAGAAATAAGCAGAAACAGTCTAAATAAGTAACTAATAAATAAAAGAGGAAGTCTATCATCTTAAATATCCCCAAAGATTGCTTGTCACATGTACAAGCTACTAAAATAAGAAAACTTAAATGAAAATACAAGTCTCAATATGTCTTCAACTCTCAAACAGAGTAAAGCATAAAATTACAGGAAGTGTGAAAGTCCACTGGATACCAATAGCTACCTCTCTCAAACTCCCTAAAGCCTTGAATGATTAGAAAGAGATGGTGATCAAAGACCAGGCTCACAACCTACACAAGTGTAGAAGCACGGGTGAGTACCAAACAATATGGTACCCAGCAAGCTAACTAGAAAAGCTAAGTAAATCTAATAGGATTCACGAACTTCTTTTCCAACCCAACCGAACCTCCAGACTACAACCTACATAGAAATCAGCCCAACCTAACAGTTCATACTAAACAGTTCAATAAAGTTCAGATCATAGCTCAAAATCAAAAGATGTATCATACAAATATTCCCAAGTCATAAATAGGCATCAAACGGTCAAACACAAATATATAGAATATGTATATGCACACTCAATAATTATGTATGTGTGCAATTGCCGACAAAGACCTCGGCATAATAAACTCTAACTGAAAATGACCTCAGTCTCATAATCTTTGACCAAAAATGACCTCAGTCCCACAATCTCATCGGAAATGACCTCAATATTATAAATTCAGACCGATAATGAACTCGGTCTCATAATCTCTGATCAAAAAATAACCTCGGTCTCATAACCTCACCGAAAATGACCTCGATAATATAAAATCAGACCAACAATGACCTCTATATAATAATCTCTGATCGAAAATGACCTTTGTCCCACAATCTCATTGAAAATGACATTGGCAATATGCTCTCTTCGAAAATGACTTCGGCAATATAATCCCTTCGGAAATGACCTAGGCAATATAATTTTGACGGAAATGACCTAGGCAATATCATATCTCTGACCAGAACTGACCTCGGTCTCACAATCATATACATCTCATCATTGTATTTCAGAACCAATTCAAACGGCATGCCCACACAAGTAATAAGGAATAATCAATTCTAAAAAACCGCAATCACAATTAGAACTATTAAGTATTTCATAAAATACGCTTAGATATCTAGATTACGACAAGTAAGATTCAATACTCAAAAATATCATACATCATCTTTTATTAACCCCGTCTATTCATTTTAGATTAATTCATATCATAATTGAACTCGTAACCATATCTCCATCACACCCCAACACATATACAACGGGATACTCCCAACATTTAGAGATTCATGGAGTTTTAAAAGTCCACTTGCCTTAGTCAAGACCCGATCAATCAATTTACGTGAGCCTTGCCCTTTCGATTATACTCTGAATTGCCACAATCTATTCAAATATTATTTCATAATCAAACCAAACCCAACGATTCCAAAAATACGAAATTAGGTAAAAAGGGGTCAAAGGATCAAAATTCGACTTTAAAATTGGAGGTTTAAATCCAAAAAAAAAATAGATGAAATTGTTCTTATTAGTCTTAGGAACTTAGTAGTGAAAACCATTTTAAAAACCCAGCTCAAATCAAGTCACAATCACCATTTTATGAAATTCTCAAAGATCATGAAAAATGACCATTTTCACCCATTGAAATCCCCCAATTCATGTTAAAATCATCAATTAATCAGTGGAAATAACGAAATAGAGTCAAAATAACTTACCCAATGATATCCCACAAGAAATCCTTCTCCAAATCACCCCTATCAAGATCCAAGGTTCAAAAATGGAGTAAATAGCATAAACCCTGGCTAAAATTCCTCTCAGTTATTGCTTAAGCGACTGGGGGTTCGCTTAAGCGACGTTCGCTTTTGCGAACCTTTGGTCAATTTAGCGACCTCTGTCTCATTACTTAAGCGACCAGGGGCTAGCTTAAGCAAAATCCGCCTAAGTGACCCTTGTCGCAAAAGCAACAGGCTTGTCGCTTAAGTGGATATCAACTTAGTGACACCCCCTCGCTAAAGTTATGCCTTCTCCAGACACAACAAACTCAAAATTTCACAAAGTTTCAAAGTTTTGAATTGACCCTCGAATTCATTCGGATTCTCGAGTAGACAAACCATATATGCAACCCTACTAAACTCGACGTTCTAGACTCAACGAAACCATCAAAATTTGATTTTGAGAAATCCTTGACCCAAAAATCAAAAAGTTGCAACTGAACCAATATTATACTTCAAAAGACCAAAATACCCTTAGAGCTTTTGAAAAATACACAGAAACTCTCCCTAGGCCTAAAATTATCCTTCAAATCTAACAGAGTCGTCAAAATTCAATTCCGAGCATCTGACCCTCACATGTTGACCCAAGTCAAACTTATGGCCAAAAATTCAACTATTTCTAACTCAACACCTCAAATACACGATATGACCCCAAATATAATTCCATCAATTTTCCTACACCAATTTCAACGTTCTAGAACTGATGAAATCAACGAAATTCCATTCCAAGACTCGAAATTCTGAATAACCTCAAATACCACTTTTGAGTTATTCTAAACCTCTAAAGCTCAAAGTTTATCAAAAATCTAAACTTTTCAATAAAGCTATGGAACCGACCTCAGATATCTATCAAATATGACTCAGGAAAACTACCAGAATGGGTAAAATGGTATTTTTACAAAAAATTTCAAAAATGACCTTCAGGGCCATTACATCATCCATCACTAAAAATCATGTTCGTCCTCGAACATAAAGTAAAAGAAAGTACCTAAACCCTGGAAAAGTTGTGGATATCGGGCCCGCATATCTTTCTTTGATTCCCAAGTCGCCTCCCCGACTGAGTTGTACCTCCATTGTACCTTTACTGAAGCTATCTTATTAGTCCTAAGCTTACGGACTTGATGGTTATAGGCTCTTCCTCAAAAATCAAATCCAGACCCAACTCTACTGTGTCAAACGATAGCACATGAGAGTCATCCGAAACATACTTTTGGGGCATAAAAACATGAAACACAGGATGTACCGCTAATAAGCTAGGTGGCAAGGCCAATCTATAAGCCACCTCACCCACTCTTCCTAAAATATCAAATGGGCCAATAAACCAAGGGCTAAGCTTGCCCTTCTTTTCAAACCACATCACGCCCTTCATGAGCAACACTCAAAGCCAAATATAGTCACTCTCCATGAACTCCAATGGTCGAACCCTCCTATTAGCATAACTTTTTTGCCTACTTTGGGTTGTCAAGAGCCTAACTTGGATAATCTGAATCTGCTCTATGGTATCTCTAAGCAACTCCGTATCCAAAGAGTTCATCTCAGCTAAATCGAACCACCCAATAGGAGATCAACACCGCCTACCATACAATGCCTGAAATGGAGCTATCTAAATGTCAGAGTGATAGTTGTTGTTGTAGGCAAACTCTGCTAAGGGAAAATATTGATCCCACCTAGCACCAAAATTAATAACATAAGCTCGAAGCATGTCCTTCAACACCTGAATCATCCGCTCGGACTGGCCATCAGTCTGTGGGTAAAAAATTATACTCATATCAATCCTAGTGCATAGGCCCTCATGTAAATCTTGCCAAAAGTGTGAAGTGAACAATAAACCTGATCCTAAATAATGGATATTGGGACTCCATGAAGCTGAATGATTTGATTAATATACAACTAAGCTAGTCTATCAGCCGTGTACTTCACCTTAACTGGAATAAAATGGGCAAACTTGGTCAATCTGTCAACCACCACCTATATAGAATCATAACCATCCATGGTGGGAGGCAAACCCACAACGAAGTCCATGGTGATCCGCTCCCATTTCCAAGTAGTAATAGGCATCCTCTGACTTACACCTTTAGGCTGCTGATGCTCACACTTAACCTGTTGACAGGTCAAACACTTGGACACGAACTCTGCGATGTCCCTTTTTATCCCATACCACCAATAATGCTGACTAAGATCATGGTACATCTTTGTAGTGCCCGGATGAATAGAATATCGAGAACAATGAGCCTACTCTTGTATCAATCTAATCAAATCTCCCAACTTGGGCATGCAAATATGGGCCCCAATCCTCAAGACACCCTCTGAATCAAGTCTAGCCTCCTTGGCTTCACCCTCAACACCTTGTCTCGAATGAGACATAACTTTTCATCATCAAACTACCTCTCCCAAATCTGCTCAACTAAGGAAGAGCGGGCCTTAATAGAGGCAATAAATCCTCCGCCCTCCTCAGAAACTCGTAATCAAACAAGGCTATTGGCTAACCTCTAAACATCTCTAGCCAAGGGCCTCCTGTCAAAACTAATCGCTGCGAGACTACCCATACTAGGATCCTTCCTATTCAAAGCATCGTCCACCATGTTGACCTTCCTTGGGTGATACAAGATAGTCATGTCATAGTCTTTTAGTAGCTCAATGCATCTATGCTATCTCAAATTCAGATCCCTCTGACTGAAGATATACTAAAGACTCCGGTGATAAGTGAATACCTCACAATGTACACCATACAAGTAATGATGTTATAGCTTTAACACAAATACTACCATTGCTAACTCTAGATCGTGGGTAGGGTAGTTCTTCTCATGCACCTTCAACTGTCTAGACACATATGCATCTTTATTCCCTTTCTGCATCAGAACTCTACCAAACCAATACCAAAAGCATGATAATACACAGTGAAGTCTACACCCTCTTCGGGTAAGGTCAAAATAGGAGCTGAAGTTAACAAGGCCTTGAGCTTTTGAAAGCTCGCCTCACACTCATCGAACCAATAAAAATCTATTGCCTTCTAAGTCAGTCTAGTCAATGGGGCCACAATAGTAGATAAACCCTGCACAAAACATTGATAATATCTAGTCAAACCCATAAAACTCTGAATTTCGATAGGGGAAGTAGGTGTGGTCCAGCCTCTAACCACCTCAATCTTGGCCAGATCTACCCTAATACCCTTTTTGGACACCACGTATCCTAGAAATTCCACAGAATCAAGCCAAAACTCACATTTGGAGAACTTGGCATACAATTTTTGCTCCCTCAATTTCTGAACCACCTTCCTCAAATGACTAGCATGATCCTCTTATTTCTTAGAGTACAGCAAGACATAGTCAATGAAAACAATCACAAAAGAGTCCAGATATGGCCTAAATACCCCATTCATTAACTTCATGAACGTTTTTGGGGCATTGGTCAGCCCAAATAATATAACTAGAAACTCATAATGGTTGTAACGAGTTTGAAAAGCTGTCTTAGGAATATCTGACGGTCTAATCCTCAACTGATGGTACCCATATCTCAAATCTATCTTGGAGAAAAGGCCATTTCCTGAAGCTGATCAAACAAATATCAATATGAGGTAGAGGATATTTGTTCTTAACTATCAGCTTGTTCAACTATCTATAATCGATGCACATCCTCACATACCCATCCTTCTTCTTCACAAACAGAACCGGTTCACCCCAAGGTGACACACTAGGGCGAATAAACCCCTTACTCAATAGATCCTGCAACTGGTCCTTCAACTCTATTAGAGCCAAGCGATAAGGTGGAATATAGATAGGCTTAGTGTCACGACCCAATCCTAGGTCCTAGACGTGATATGGCGAATGAGGAACCCGAAAGTACCTCAAACAAGCCTCTTAGCATTCTTTTAGCCTTTCATAGGTAATGATGATAAATAAACAAGCGGAAATCAAAATAGTAAATCTTCAACTTACATATGTCCAACAATACCTCTGACTATTAGATTTAACAGGGCTAAGACAAGTCCCTAGCTCACCCTCAATCATAATAGAAGAAATGTCATAGTAAAATATCTTAACATATCATAAGCTAAAAGATAAAGGAGTATTGTTCCCGGAACATGGGAACTCACCAAAAGTAGTCTTCAACGAAATTTCAACTAGCCACATGAAGGAGAATGAGGAGGAGCACTGGTCCCTACATGGTGATATCATGTAGGAAAAAGAGTATGCGTTAGTACTTTGAATGTACTAAGTATGTAAGGATGCATGAACATTGAGGAAACAGTATAACAATTATGTAATATGGAACATAATGTAATGCATAAGAAATCATATAGATATCCTTTAAAACATTCATTTTGTGGGAAAATAACCATAACCGACATTTAAGACCATGCGAGCTATTACATGGAATCCAACATAACCCCCTACGTTGGCTGGGGAGACTACTTGCCAGGTAGAACTCCGTCAATTTCATTCATTTCTTTAGCTTTAACTTTAAGGGCTTTCATGGATCCATTAGCCTAAGCCTACAAGGGCTCCTATGTTGGCACATAGTTAATGAGACAAGGGGTTGCTATTAGGATTCCCTTACCGAATTCCACCTCAATGCCTCATTCGGTGCTAAGTCAATCCCACGGAATAGTTTAATACTTCAAAATATTCATACCATATAACTTGAGAATTCAAACATCATATTCGGTAGAATAGATCATTAAAACATTTGATAATTCAAATATGCAAGAATTGTCCTTATTGCATAAAGAATTCATCATTCATATCATTTCATCATTCTTTCATTTTATAAGACTCCTTTTTTGATCATAGATATTGCTTTCATAAACATTTATTTGGAGTCAAAGCTTTCAAGTCAAATTTTACTTAAAACGTAGTAAAACTAGGTGGGTTCAAATCACTTCAACTTGCAAATATATATGTAAATAAATATACATAAATACTTTGAAATCCATTAATTAAAAATCATGTTTTAAACAACCCACCATGAATTTCAAGAACTTTTAAATAGATAAATAGAGGAATTACTTGTAAACCATCAATTCATACATATGAAATTATGTTGCATCAAAATAGAGCAATAATCATTAGTTTAACCATGATTCATACTATTAAGTAAAATTAAGAATTACCATAAGAAAATATTACTTGAAATCAAGAGACTTAATTGAAAGAGTTTTTGGACTACATGGGTGGAAGAACCCATGGATAAATACCCACATAACTTAGAGTAGAACTTAAAAAATATATATAATTTATCATATAATCAAAATAATTTATAAATGAGAGTGGAAGAAATACTCTCATTGAAGCCTTACATACCTGGAATCCGAAGCTTTAGTCGGAACTAAAAGACTTAAAGAACACTCTTGAGTCCTAGCTTTTCTCCTCGCCGGAATATTTTGTGTACTATCCGGAGTATATGAATCACCGGAATAGTATTTCTTCACTACCAAGAACTAAAACTATATTTGAGAAAGTGTAAAGAAGTGTATAGAGAGAAGACTTGCTTGAGAAAACTTGATGAATAAAATGAGAAAATAAGGTGGGTATTTATAGGTGGGAAAGAGGGACCTAACAATAAATAAAATAATTATAAAGAAAATTCTGAAAATTTAGTGGAAAATTATGATGCCATGGATGATGTTAATTGGAGGAAAATTTATGTCATGGGTGATGTCAAATGTATCTAGATCTTTCCATGGTAGGTGAAATGAGTTATCTTTGACAGAATACTCATTTTTGGAGATGTTTTTGATTAAGATAAATTCCTTATTAGGATTTAGTGTCTTCATAAAAATTGTAGATATAGAAGTCTAGTTTCATGTCAGTTAAGAATCAACTAATTTGGAGTATCCTACAGTGATATATGAATTTGCTTCTACAAATACTCCATTTCATCACAGCACACTATCTTACAATAATTAATTTATTTGACCTACGTAATCTCCAAGACTTAAATTATGATCTTCACAAAAGTTGTAGGTAATAATCTTGTGGTTACTCAGAAAATATAATCACCCAATTTGGACTATCCTATAAAGAGTTATGCCCAAAATACAGAGGCTGTATCATTTTTAGGCGAGAATTGAAACTTCGTATACAACAGTTTTAGGGGATGTTAAACTTAGTGCCCGACTCCAAGTCAATATCAAATTCAATATCTCTATCCGGAGGAACTCTCAAAAGGTAAATAGGGAAAACATCGGTGAACTCCTTAACCATGGGAATAGACTCCATTGGAGATGACTCAACATTAGTCTCTCGAATAAAAGCCAAATAGGACATGCACCCTCTATCAATCAACCTTTGAGCACGCATATAAGAGATGACCTTACTAGGATAGGAACTATTAGTGCCCTTCTACTAGATCTTCGAAACACCCGATGTCGCTAAAGTCACAGTCTTAGCATAGCAATTAAGAAAAGCACGGTAAGAAGAAAGTCAATCCATACCCAATATCACATCAAAGTCTACCATCCCAGAATAATCATGTCTACCCAAGTATCATAACCGGCTAAAGAAATAAGACAGGATCGATATACTCAATCTACCACTAAAGACTCACCCATGGGTTTAGAGACATGTACAGGTACGGTCATGAGATCACAAGTCAAATCAAATCCATATGCAAAATAGGTAGACACATAGAAGAATGTATATCCAGAATCAAATAACACAGATGCAGGTCGATGGCAAACTGGGACGATACTTGTAATGGCCGCATCAGAAGCCTCGTCCTTGGGTCTTCTCGAAAAAGCATAGCACTGAGCTCCTTTACCACCACCCGCCTGAAACGTACCTCTACCTCGTGGAACTATAGTACCACCACCAGAGGCTCTACCACCTCTACCGATCTGAGCTCTACCCTGACCTCTAGCCGAAGGCGTCAAATCTCTCTCTGGATCCGCTGAATAAGTGTGATAGGGCCCTAAATGAGTCTGTAGTAGGCATTGGCGCATCAAGTGATCTGAATCCCTGTAACTAAAATACGACCTTAGAATAGAAGACGGTTGCGATGACCTTGATGGATTACCATAACCACCTCAACCAGAACTTTGAGACCCTCGGACTAACTAACCACTATTTGACCTACGTAATCTCCAAGACTTAAATTATGGTCTTCACAAAAGTTGTAGGTAATAATCTTGTGGTTACTCAGAAAATATAATCACCCAATTTGGACTATCCTATAAAGAGTTATGCCCAAAATACAGAGGCTGTATCATTTTTAGGCGAGAATTGAAACTTCGTATACAACAGTTTTAGGGGATGTTAAATTATCTCTCCCTTGGGAACATTCATTCTCGAATGAGGAAAGACTTAGCTTGAGTAGGGTAGAGTATAAACCAACAACCCATCATTAATGCAATAGTGTAATTTAAAACATCATTTAAAACATATTTTATAATTTTGCAAGCATATGACAAGAAAAGTTGAGATGCAAAGATTTCAAGTAATTAAGCAAGGACAACTTAATACCTTAGGTTTGGGTAGAGGGGAAAAGATGAGGGTCTCTCTTAACCATATCCGCTTCCGCTTCCCATGTTGCACTTTCTATTTGTTGATTCCTCCAAAGGACTTTAACAGATGCAACTTCCTTGTTCCTTAATCTCTTAACTTGCCGGTCCAAAATTTCCACAGGAACTTCTTCATAGGTCAAGTTTTCTTCAATATTCACTATTCCCATAGGGATAATGGAATTAGGATCACCCACAACATAGACACGTGAAAC
The DNA here is from genome assembly GCF_947179165.1 of Solanum dulcamara. Taxonomy (NCBI): domain Eukaryota; kingdom Viridiplantae; phylum Streptophyta; class Magnoliopsida; order Solanales; family Solanaceae; genus Solanum; species Solanum dulcamara. Next base: position 64,164,218 of record NC_077246.1, read on the forward strand.
ACCAAATGAACCATGGTCATTTCCAATGGTAATTCCAACTCATATGCAACCTTACCAACATGTCTCACGATTCTATAAGGCCCTACATACCTAGGGTTCAATTTCCCTTTCTTACCAAATCGAACCACACCTTTCATGGGTGAAACCTTCAGATACACCCAATCGTCCACATTAAACTCAAGATCCCTTCTTCTAGTGTCAGAATAGGACTTTTGACGACTTTGAGCCATCTTCAACCTTTCTCTAATGATCTTCACTTTCTCTAAAGTATCAAGTACCAAATCGGGGCCCAACAAGGTCATCTCGCCTACTTCGAACCAACCAATCGATGATCTACATCGTCTCCCATACAAAGCCTCAAATGATGCCATCTCAATACTTGAGTGGTAACTATTATTATAGGCAAACTCGATGAGCGGTAGATGATCATCCCAATTTTCTTTAAACTCCAACACACAAGCCCTTAACATATCCTCTAGTGTTTGAATCGTCATTTCGGCTTGCCCATCCGTTTGAGGATGGAATGATGTGCTCAACTTTACCTTAGTACCGAGGCCTTTTTGAAATGATCTCCAGAAGTGAGAAGTAAATTGGGCACCACGATCCAAAATAATGGATAACGGCACACCATGCAACCTCACCAACTCCCGAATATACAACTTGGCATAGTCTTCAGCACTATAGGAAGTTTTGACCGATATGAAGTGAGCTGACTTAGTCATTCTATCAACAATTACCCAAATTGAGTCATGACACTTCCGAGTATGAGGCAAACCCACTACAAAATCCATATTCACATCTTCCCACTTCCAAGTTGGGATTTCAATGTCTTAGGCTAGGCCACCCGACCTTTGATGTTCGGCCTTCACTTGTTGGCAATTCGTACATTCGGACACAAACCTTGTTATGTCCTTCTTCATGCCACCCCACCAATACAACTCCTTTAAGTCTCGATACATTTTCGTTGAACTGGGATGAATAGAGTATGTAGAATTATGAGCCTCCATCAAGATCAAACTCCTTAGGCCATCAACATCTGGAATACATATCCGACCTTGGTAGTATAGTACCCCATCTCCCCCTTGGGAAAAGACCTCTATCTTCTTTTCCTTTACCAACTTCTTTAACTCAATAAACTTCGGGTCAAGATCATGCTTTGATTTAACATTCACCACCAAAGAAGATTCGAACCTATTTTGAACAACCATACCACCATCATTAGTTCCACACAACTTCACCCCTAATCTAGCCAACCGGTGAACATCTTTCACCAACTCTCTCTTCCTTTCATCCACATGGGCCACACTCCCCATAGACACTCTACTAAGTGCATCAGCAACCACATTGGTTTTACCCGGATGATAGTGCACACTCATGTCATAGTCCTTAAGGAGTTCTAGCCACCTTTTTTGCCTTAGATTAAGGTCCTTTTGGGTGAACACATATTGAAGACTTTTATGATCAGTAAACAAATCCACATGCACCCCATAGAGGTAATGCCTCCAAATCTTTAAAGCAAAAACAACGGCTGCCAATTCAAGGTCATGGGTAAGGTAGTTACGCTCATGCACTATTAATTGCCTAGAAGCATAGGCTATGACCTTACCGTTTTGTATTAAGACACAACATAAACCAATCTTTGAAGCATCATAATAAACTACAAACCCTTCTAATTCTTATGGGAGAGTCAAAATAGGAGCAGAGGTAAGTCGATCTTTTAAGGTCTGGAAACTCTTCTCACACTCATCTGTCCATATGAATTTGGATTTCTTTTGGGTCAATTTTGTCATAGGAGATGAGATGGAAGAAAAACCTTTGACGAACCTTCTATAGTACCCAACTAGACCTAAGAAGCTCCTAATGTCTGAAGGAGATAATGATCTAGGCTAATTTTTGACTGCCTCTATTTTCTTAGGATCAACCTTGATCCCATCACCGGACACTACGTGACCAAGAAATGCCACCTCCTTTAACCAAAATTCACACTTACTAAATTTTGCAAATAATTGCCTATGCCTCAACGTTTAAAGCACAACTCTCAAGTGATTTTTATGTTCTTCCTCACCCCGGGAGTAAATCAAAATATCATCAATGAAGACCACCACAAAGGTATCAAGGTAAGGTTTGAACATCCTATTCATCAAGTCCATGAACACCATCGGTGCATTTGTCAACCCAAAACTCATCACCACAAACTCAAAGTGACCATACCTTGTTCGGAAGGGAGTTTTAGGAATGTCACACTCCCTCACCCGTAATTGGTGATAGTCGGATCGAAGGTCGATCTTGGAGAAGTGACTTACCCCTTGCAGTTGATCAAACAAGTCATCTATTCTAGGGAGTGGGTACTTGTTCTTAATGGTCATCTTATTTAATTGTCGGTAGTCTATGCACATTCAAAGCGACTCATCCTTCTTTCTCACAAATAACACAGGAGCACCCCATGGCGAAATACTTGGTCTTATGAACCCCTTCTCTAACAAGTCCTTTAATTGTTCCTTCAACTATTTTAATTCTGTTAGGGACATATGGTAAGGAGGAATAGAGATAGGTTGGGTATCGGGGAGAAGATCGATACCAAAATCAACTTTTCTTTCGGGAGGGACACCGAGAAGGTCATCGGGAAAGACATCAGAGAATTCATTGACTATAGGAACCGACTCAAGAGAAAGACTTTTGGAGCTGATATCCCTAACCCTCACAATGTGGTAAATACAACTCTTAGAAATCATTTTGCAAGCCTTAAGATAAGAAATAAACTTACCCTTTACCACTGAATCACGACCCTCCCATTCAATAATAGTCTCATTTGGAAATTATAACTTGACTCAATGAGTCCTACAATCTATGGAAGCATAAGATGCATGTAACCAATCCATCCAAAGAATGACATCAAAATCTATCATGTTAAGTTCAATAAGATCACAGGGAATAACTTTATGCAAGATAGACACAAGGCAATCCTTATAGACCTTTCTAGCAATAACTAACTCACCAACAGGGGTAGACACCAAATAAGGCTCTAATAATATTTTAGGTAAAATATCAAATCTATTAGCAAGGAATGGAGTAACAAAAGATAAATTTGCACCCGGATCTAATAGTGCATACACCTCAAAAGAAAAGACCTTTAACATATTGGTAATGACATTGGGTGCATCCTCAACCTCTTGTCTCCCATGCAAGGCGTAAAAGCGGTTGGTACGTTGGACACCTCCTTGAACTTGTTGACCAAGAGTAATTTGGCCTTGAGTCCTACCACCACCATCTCTACAATCCTTAGCATGGTGTCCCAGCTTGCCACACTTAAAGCATGCATTGGAGCCAGCTAAGCATTCTCCTTTGTGAGTCCTTCCACACTTCTTGCAAGCAGGGAAAGTTTGAGTAGCAATATTCTCTCTTGGAATCATTGGTTTACCACTCTTGTCCTTGTTAAACCTTGGAGGAGCAGTATTTGTGGAACCTTGTCCCACAAATCGTTGCCCACCTTGGCCTTTGCCATTGTTACCATAATCGGACCTTTGAGGGTTAAACCCTCCACCATCCACTCTAGCCTTTTTGAACCCCCTTGATCTCTCTCTAAGATTCTCTTCTCAATTTGTTCTGCATAAGTCATTAACCTAGAGATATCTATCTCCTTGACCAATATGGCCGTTTTGCACTCCTTGGACACCAAGCTTGAGACACTGGAAATAAACTTGCTTATCCTAGCTCTTGGGTCGGAGACCATGAAGGGAGCATACTTGGACAACTTAGTGAATTTGAGAGCATACTCCCTCATGATCATACTTCCTTGACGGAGGTTGATGAACTCTTGGATTTTGGCCTCCCTTAGCTCCAATGGGAAGAAGCGATCTAGGAAGGCACCTTTGAACTCTTCCCATCCTATCGACCCTATTTTTTCATCCCTCTCAACAACCCATTGTTCATACCACACTCGAGCCACACCTTTGAGTTGATAGGCTACTAGCTCAGCCTTCTCATTTGGTGGCACACCCATGATAGCCACAATCCGATACACCTCATTAATGAACTCCATAGGGTCCTCATCTAGTTTAGAACCATCAAACTCGGGTGGATTCATCCTTTGGAAATCCCGAATCCTAGAGGATGGATTTTGCATTTGGGGAGGAGGAACACCTAAATTCCCTTGGATAGCTACGACTTGAGCTAACAAAGTAATAACACTGCAAAACTCGGCATGGGTTACCCCATCCTCATGATGTTGGGCATTAGGAATCGGAGGAGTTTGGTCCTCATCGTCAACCCTTGCTCTTCGAGGTGCTCTTTCTCGAGTCATTATCTAGAGAACACAAAATGGGTCGTTAGTTAAAGGAAAGCTTAGAACACTCTAAGGCACAACATGAATTTGAAAGAAGTGAAAATTTTCCTAAACGCCTCATAGTCTCCTATTCATAATTTTGGCGCACTTCACAACCATGAACAAGACCCTATTCGACGCGGTATGTTGGACTTCCAAGGACCATTCAAAACCTCGAGCTCTGATACCAAGTTTATCACGACCCAAGCCTAGGGCCTAGACGTGACATGGCGAATGAGGAACCCGAAAGTACCTCAAACAAGCCTCTTAGCATTCTTTTAGCCTTTCATAGGTAATGATGATAAATAAACAAGCGGAAATCAAAATAGTAAATCTTCAACTTACATATGTCCAACAATACCTCTGACTATTAGATTTAACAGGGCTAAGACAAGTCCCTAGCTCACCCTCAATCATAATAGAAGAAATGTCATAGTAAAATATCTTAACATATCATAAGCTAAAAGATAAAGGAGTATTGTTCCCGGAACATGGGAACTCACCAAAAGTAGTCTTCAACGAAATTTCAACTAGCCACATGAAGGAGAATGAGGAGGAGCACTGGTCCCTACATGGTGATATCATGTAGGAAAAAGAGTATGCGTTAGTACTTTGAATGTACTAAGTATGTAAGGATGCATGAACATTGAGGAAACAGTATAACAATTATGTAATATGGAACATAATGTAATGCATAAGAAATCATATAGATATCCTTTAAAACATTCATTTTGTGGGAAAATAACCATAACCGACATTTAAGACCATGCGAGCTATTACATGGAATCCAACATAACCCCCTACGTTGGCTGGGGAGACTACTTGCCAGGTAGAACTCCGTCAATTTCATTCATTTCTTTAGCTTTAACTTTAAGGGCTTTCATGGATCCATTAGCCTAAGCCTACAAGGGCTCCTATGTTGGCACATAGTTAATGAGACAAGGGGTTGCTATTAGGATTCCCTTACCGAATTCCACCTCAATGCCTCATTCGGTGCTAAGTCAATCCCACGGAATAGTTTAATACTTCAAAATATTCATACCATATAACTTGAAAATTCAAACATCATATTCGGTAGAATAGATCATTAAAACATTTGATAATTCAAATATGCAAGAATTGTCCTTATTGCATAAAGAATTCATCATTCATATCATTTCATCATTCTTTCATTTTATAAGACTCCTTTTTTGATCATAGATATTGCTTTCATAAACATTTATTTGGAGTCAAAGCTTTCAAGTCAAATTTTACTTAAAACGTAGTAAAACTAGGTGGGTTCAAATCACTTCAACTTGCAAATATATATGTAAATAAATATACATAAATACTTTGAAATCCATTAATTAAAAATCATGTTTTAAACAACCCACCATGAATTTCAAGAACTTTTAAATAGATAAATAGAGGAATTACTTGTAAACCATCAATTCATACATATGAAATTATGTTGCATCAAAATAGAGCAATAATCATTAGTTTAACCATGATTCATACTATTAAGTAAAATTAAGAATTACCATAAGAAAATATTACTTGAAATCAAGAGACTTAATTGAAAGAGTTTTTGGACTACATGGGTGGAAGAACCCATGGATAAATACCCACATAACTTAGAGTAGAACTTAAAAAATATATATAATTTATCATATAATCAAAATAATTTATAAATGAGAGTGGAAGAAATACTCTCATTGAAGCCTTACATACCTGGAATCCGAAGCTTTAGTCGGAACTAAAAGACTTAAAGAACACTCTTGAGTCCTAGCTTTTCTCCTCGCCGGAATATTTTGTGTACTATCCGGAGTATATGAATCACCGGAATAGTATTTCTTCACTACCAAGAACTAAAACTATATTTGAGAAAGTGTAAAGAAGTGTATAGAGAGAAGACTTGCTTGAGAAAACTTGATGAATAAAATGAGAAAATAAGGTGGGTATTTATAGGTGGGAAAGAGGGACCTAACAATAAATAAAATAATTATAAAGAAAATTCTGAAAATTTAGTGGAAAATTATGATGCCATGGATGATGTTAATTGGAGGAAAATTTATGTCATGGGTGATGTCAAATGTATCTAGATCTTTCCATGGTAGGTGAAATGAGTTATCTTTGACAGAATACTCATTTTTGGAGATGTTTTTGATTAAGATAAATTCCTTATTAGGATTTAGTGTCTTCATAAGAATTGTAGATATAGAAGTCTAGTTTCATGTCAGTTAAGAATCAACTAATTTGGAGCATCCTACAGTGATATATGAATTTGCTTCTACAAATACTCCATTTCATCACAGCACACTATCTTACAATAATTAATTTATTTGACCTACGTAATCTCCAAGACTTAAATTATGGTCTTCACAAAAGTTGTAGGTAATAATCTTGTGGTTACTCAGAAAATATAATCACCCAATTTGGACTATCCTATAAAGAGTTATGCCCAAAATACAGAGGCTGTATCATTTTTAGGCGAGAATTGAAACTTCGTATACAACAGTTTTAGGGGATGTTAAACTTAGTGCCCGACTCCAAGTCAATATCAAATTCAATATCTCTATCCGGAGGAACTCTCAAAAGGTAAATAGGGAAAACATCGGTGAACTCCTTAACCATGGGAATAGACTCCATTGGAGATGACTCAACATTAGTCTCTCGAATAAAAGCCAAATAGGACATGCACCCTCTATCAATCAACCTTTGAGCACGCATATAAGAGATGACCTTACTAGGATAGGAACTATTAGTGCCCTTCTACTAGATCTTCGAAACACCCGATGTCGCTAAAGTCACAGTCTTAGCATAGCAATCAAGAAAAGCACGGTAAGAAGAAAGTCAATCCATACCCAATATCACATCAAAGTCTACCATCCCAGAATAATCATGTCTACCCAAGTATCATAACCGGCTAAAGAAATAAGACAGGATCGATATACTCAATCTACCACTAAAGACTCACCCATGGGTTTAGAGACATGTACAGGTACGGTCATGAGATCACAAGTCAAATCAAATCCATATGCAAAATAGGTAGACACATAGAAGAATGTATATCCAGAATCAAATAACACAGATGCAGGTCGATGGCAAACTGGGACGATACTTGTAATGGCCGCATCAGAAGCCTCGTCCTTGGGTCTTCTCGAAAAAGCATAGCACTGAGCTCCTTTACCACCACCCGCCCGAAACGTACCTCTACCTCGTGGAACTATAGTACCACCACCAGAGGCTCTACCACCTCTACCGATCTGAGCTCTACCCTGACCTCTAGCCGAAGGCGTCAAATCTCTCTCTGGATCCGCTGAATAAGTGTGATAGGGCCCTAAATGAGTCTGTAGTAGGCATTGGCGCATCAAGTGATCTGAATCCCTGTAACTAAAATACGACCTTAGAATAGAAGACGGTTGCGATGACCTTGATGGATTACCATAACCACCTCAACCAGAACTTTGAGACCCTCGGACTAACTAACCACTATCGAATGCTTGCATAGAAGCATGAACAGGTCTCTGGCGCTGAAACTGACTGTCTCTTCTAACCCCTACCTCTAGATGAGGTGCCCAAAAACTAACCACTAGCACGGGCCCTCTTGGTGTCCCCTAACTCCTTTCTGAAGATCAATTTTGCCTCCTTGATGGTGCTCACAATGGACTAGAAGGCAGCCCCCTCACGGGCCGATCTAAACACATAGGATCAAATAGAAAAGGTCAAACCCTTCACGAACCTACGGATTCTCTCCGCGTCATCCGGGATCAATGTTATAGCATGCCTTAACAGCTAGCAGAAATGGTCCTCATACTCGAAAAATGACGTGCCTCCTTGAGTCAAACTCTCAAATCTCAGTCTACTCTCTTCATGTATGCTCTATGGGATGAAGCGATCCTCAAAAGCACTATTAAAAACTCCCCACTCAATCGAAAGGGATCCAACAGTTCTGGATCTCATGAATGTCCTCCACCACTCACTGACTGACCCACAGAGATGGAGTGCAATAAATTGAACACCCTGAGCATCAGCAATGCTCACTACATCCAACATCTCACGACACAATATCAAAAACTCATGTACATCCTTGACCTTACCACCCTGGAACTGGGGTGGTTTCATCTTCTGAAACCTCTCATAGCACTACTGATCAGCTATAGTCATAACCATAGCTGGAGCAATCTGCACATCGACAGCTGCTGCGGGAACCAATGGTGGCTGCCCCACCTGAACCTAAACTACTAGCACCTGATGCTACTCTGGAGTCTGTACACCAACCCTAGTATGTGAACCCTATGGTGTGCCTGCGGTACTTGAGTGAAACTAGGAGGTGCCACCCAAAAAAATCTCTCAAAGCTCTTCTGCTCAACTACTGACATTGTAGCACTAGTAGAAATTGGTGGAGCTGTAAATCTCGAGGAAATGATAGAAAGCAAAAAAGAAGAACTCAGAGTCTGGAATCCAACACTAAGCCCCTGAAATGGAGGTGTAGTACCAACTGCGATAGAAGAGCCAGAAGTACCTAGGAGGAAACCAGGAGTCGGAGTACCATCCAATCTAGCCAATAGTCTAATCAATAACTCCTGAAGCATTGGAGCACTATCAGGGACCGCAGGAGGCTGGGTGGCCTCTGCTCATCAGTCTACTACTCATAATCATCCTCGTGCTCATACACTGGCTCATGCCATGGCTCTCTAGCTCGGCCATGAGCAGGTGTCTCTCCCATCTCTTGACTCCACCACGTCTTCTGCCTCGCCCGCAAATTGGGGCTCGGGCAGCAGGTGTTGCCTCACTCTCGGTGACTCCGGCTCTAGTCCTCACCATCTGTGCAAAAGGAATAGATTATAGATATACAACACTTGATATGAATAACTCGTACGAAAGGAATCAAAAGAAGGAATTTATCCTAATAAGTATATTGTAGCCTCTCAAAGATAAGTATGAAAGTCTACGTACTGATCCACAAGACTCTAATAGGCACCCTACTCTTTAACTCATGAGACCGGTGAACCTAGCGCTCTGATACCAATTTTTTATGACCCAAAAATTGAGGTTATGATAGCACACATCTCAAACCCCAACTCGATGTAGCCAAAAAGTAAAACCATATGAGACTCCCAAAGGGAAGTCATGCCACAATTAAACACAAAATAAAGGACAACAACAAAATTATTCCAAAACCTAGTATCATAAGTTTAAGAGCATCTAAATATAAATCTGAGTCTGAATACACAGTGTAAGTCTCACTCTGGCTACGCTGTCGCCAATTTATATGGAACGGCGCGAGTAAAGTAAACACATAAATACAGTTTAATATTACAATTAAATAGATAGAACAAATATCACATTTGTCAATGCAATGCAATGAATTATAAGGATGCAATGATATGATGGTACAGTGGGTTCAAGGTTATCGCAAGACATGTCGTATACACCTGCCGAGTTGTGTTGCCAAGCAGGACCCATGGGGGTCTTGCAGATCATATAGCTCGTCACAATCTCAATGTATCAACTACCGAACCATCCAGCTCGTGGCCAAGGACTCATGATACCAATGCCTTATTCACTTGTCACCTATCTCATGATCAAGGATACAAAAGATGTCACATTTTTTCTTCCTCAAAAAGGATTTTCACAATTCTCAACTTTCCATTAATCAATGATAATATGAATGAGGATAAATGCATTTACAACATTTAAGGCATGGAGGTAATATCCAACTCAACATGTATGTCACGATCCGAATCTGGGTGTGATGGCACATGTCCTTTTCCACCAGACAAGTCAGCCTAAAACCCAATATTTACAGAGAAATAAGTAGAAACAGTCTAAACAAGTAAATAATAAATAAAAACGGATGTCTTTCGACTTAAATACCCAAGCAAAATCCTTCCTACATAATAAAAGGTTGAGTGAAAATCATTGACAAATTACGCCCTCCAACTTTTCTTAAAAATTTAACTTCCCCTCGACTTTGAATAAGACATTCTTTCCTCTTTATCATAGTTGACTTTTCAAAATGTCTATTTTACCTTTACATTATCAACATTTATCTTCTTCTTTTTAAACTTCTTTAAAATTATTTTTATATATATTCTATAGAAAAAATAAATATTAATTTTTTTGACCAAAAAATATTAAAAATATTTTGTAAGTGTATAAACTAATGGCGTTCTATAATGAAATAACTTAGCATAATAAAAAAATTATTAATAATAATAAAATTTAATATCTATTTATACAAGTAAAAATTATAGAGAGTGACAACTTTACAGATGTATATTTTAATGCAGGTAATAAAAAATATTAATAAAAAAATTATATTTTCTTTTTAAAAATCTAAAAGATCATCCATTAATATTCTAAATAAATTTAAAATTATAATTTAGAAAATATTCCGAAAATGGTCAAATATACTTTTATACTATTGGAAATAATTTAAATATACCATTTGTTATACTTTGGATCTAAATATACCCCTTCCGTTATACTTTGATACTAATTGGCACGTGAAAGGCTTGGAACAAAATAATTCTCCCTTGAGAGGGGAATCATGTGCACAAGTAATTGATCAAGATTTCTTTTTCATGGTAATTGATAAACAATAAGCACAATTAATGGATCAAGATTTTTCTTCCAATGGCATCAAACAGAAAGCTCTCGTTAGCTTTAGCAATTTCGGTCTGCGACAATGGGGCAATAGCACCACAAGCGTGTATCGGCTTTAAAGCTTTGATTTTCTGAATCAGGTATTCATTGTTGGGTTAAGTTTGAGAAATGAGTCGGCTAAATAAAATGGGGCTGAGCGGGACGGGTTAAATTGAAATTAGGCATCTTAAGTTAGGTATGAGTTATTTTGTTCTAAGCATGTCATGTATCAATTTTAAACAGAAAGATAAATCAGTGTCCAAGTATAATAAAGGATATATTTAAACTATTTTTAGTAATATAAGAATATATTTGACCATTTTTCATTCAATTAAAGACGACCAAAATTCCTTTATTTATATGGACAATAAATAATAAGAGATAAGTAGAAATTAAGTATATATACATACTTAATGCATGTAATATTAAAAGAATAATCATAAAAGATATATAGCACTAGATTTTTTAATGAATTCATAAAAAACTTATTCTAATAATGAACTTAAATAAGAATCTATAAATAACTACAATAAAAAATAAAAAATGAAAAATTATATATAATAAAAAAGTGCAAAGAAGGACGATTTAAATGTCAAGGTAAAAATAGGCATTACCTAAAATAAAGAGGGAAGAATGTCTATCGTTCAAAATTGAAGAGGAGGAAGGGGGAGTGGTTGGGGGATTGATTTTTAAAATAAAATTGAAGGCATAAATGATTTTCACCCTAAGAGACTTCATATTTTCACCACAATTTTCTTCCATATTTCCTCCATTATTGAAGAACCAGACTTTATACATCAGTTGACGTGATTTTAATATTTTCATTCGTGATAAGTTTTTTTATTGATTTTGAAAAACAATTGAATTTATCTTCTTCTTTTTCAATAAGAAATATGATAATGTTCATTTAACATGCAGATAGATGATATGGAAACTTGATTCAAAAAGATAAGCACATAGTGTATGATATAGATATACAAACTAATATCACCTAAATTGAATATTACAATCCATATATACAAGTTTGTATATCCATTTCATGCACTATTAGAGATATCAAAATTTTAACTTCAAATCATGAAATCATAATTTGAAATCATATCTAAATGCACCCTTAAGATCAGTTTGACCATGTGAGGTGAAATCATATAAGCTGAAGTTAAATTTTTGTTTGGACTTGTAATTTAAATTCTAAGTTGCATTTTTTGCTCATAAACATAAGACTCCACAAGTTGTAAAAACTATCAAAATTGTCCAATTCTTTATACAGTTTTACCAAATAAACAAAAGTTCATAACAAAAATATATTATACTATCACAAAGTTATTCTAAAAATAATACAACATTAATTGATCGAACTTTAATTCAATAGAGGTTGGATTGATTCAAAATGCACAACATTTTCCCAATCAAATTGAGAGCAATCTTCAGGCGATTTATGCGAGAACAGCATCTGAGTCGCCTGAAATGCGCCTCCAAAATCGAATAACTTCAGGCGAGATTCAAGACATGGCAGCCACTGAAAGAAGCCGCTCACAGTCGCCGCCGTCGTGCCTTCATATTCGAAGCGGCTCCGGAGAGATTCGAACCATCGGACCTACTGGGGGTTGCTCACAAGGTCATGGCGCAGCTGTAGGAACAATCTTCACCGGAGAAATCATCGCCGGTGAAGAAAGTGGTGTCGGCGCAGGGGCTCAGGCGACTCATTTTAAACAAAAGTTATACCAGAATGTTCCTCAGTTTGATGCGCCTCTCCTAAGCTCAGAGCGCCACTTCGAATCACCTCCATTGGATTCGAATATCCCTTGGACCTCTGAGAACAGTAGGAGCCACGAAGTTGCAGGTTCAGCAGGTCAATTTTCGAAAAATATTAACTTTCAGGACCAAGTACAGCAACAATTGAATGGAATACAACCGTGTGATCACTATCATCATGCTCCAGCACAAATTCAAGAAATTCAAGGTACGGAGAAGGAATGTAACAGTAAGTCGTCAACGGAAATTCAAGATAAGTCCTCTCAGCCCACTAATTTCTCTCAATCTGAACAATTTCATTATGTTAACAATAATGTTGATGGTCAACTACCTGTGAATACACTCGAAAAAATGGCTTATGGTTCTACTGCTAGGAATAATATTATAGCTATGACCAATGACAAAAGAAATGATCGGAATGATAGAACTCAAACTCCCTTAGTTGTCAATCAAAGTGGTCATGAAAAGAATCAGTCGCAAGGAATTCAAAACAAGGAAACTGTTAAGGATCCTAACAATAGGAAACATGTTGATCAGGCCATCATCGAAAATAGTGTCGAAACTATTAAAAAACCCACCGGAATCGCTATTCCGGTGAACGCCCAAAATAATTCGCAATCCCAAAACGACCCACATACCATTACGAATGAAAAAAATCAAAAATCCCAATTTTTAGGCACCCCGAACTCAAATTCTAAAATTCCAACTTGCACAAATAGGGCCGAAAACAGTCTTCTCGTGCCTGAATCTGTTTTGGTTGATTGTATCACCACCCCAAGCAATCTTAGCACTTCCACTAATCCCAAACGTACCAACCATCCTCCCATTTCAGAATTCCCTCCCATCTCATCCAATTTCCAAAGATTCAACTCGAAAAACTCTAAAAATCCGGTAGTGTCCTTAACCCCCACCGCGCTACCTCCTAATACTAAGCCCCCTACCAACCAACCCACCACCACAAACCACCCTCCACCCCCTATAGCAAAGCAATCCATGGCTACAAGACTAAGAGCCAAACAAGCTGATCCTACAACCAGAATTGAGCTAACACCCCCAAAAAGGGTGACAAAACAAGGTTGTCCGGCTATCATGTTTAAGAGAGAAGACTACATGATTAAGATGGCTGAATCATGTAAGTATACTCTCATAGGCAAGTTTTACAGCCCAATGCCAAAGATGGAGGTAATACGAAAAAAGTTCATTACTCAAACTGAACTTAGGGGCAAGGGCAAGATCACCCATTTTAATTCTAGACATATATATATTGATCTTGACAATGAACATGATAGAGATACTGTTTTAGACAGTAAGAGAATGTACATAGACGGTGTATTCATGAGATTTCAAGTTTGGACCCCTACTTTCGATCCAAATTATGAAACCCCCACTCTCCCTGTTTGGGTCATACTCCCGGAACTCCCTTGGCATTGTTTCCATAAAGAATTTGTTACGCTTCTGCTCGCGGATGTGGGACAAGTGTTGCACTTGGACATGGCCTTCATGCAAAAGACGAGGGGGAGCGTGGCAAAAGCAAAAATCCAAATGGACATCACCAAGCCTAGAATCCAAAGTGTATGGATTGGATTCGACGAAAATGATGATCCAAATAGAGAAGGAAGATGGCAGGACATCGAATATGAAGATGTTCCCCTTTACTGTACCTACTGCAAACACCAAGGTCATACTCCTCTGGCTTGCCACGTCAGCAGAAGAGATGCAGAACGAAACAAGGCCAAAGATAAGGAAGAAGAGCCAAAGAAAGATGCGTTGCCAAAAAACACAGGTATGATCTCTACTCCTATTGTTTTAGCTAACACTCTAAGTTTCAGACAACAGGTACCTCTAGAAGAAACCACCACCACAACTCAGGAAGGAAGTCGCAGGGCGAAGGAGCACTCAATCAACCCAAACAGGAATCAAGTAGCAAACGACCAATGGCAAACCCAAAAGCGAAGAAACTTCAAAGGTAAGACCCAAACTGTGCAGAACACCCAAAGGATACAAGGCAATACTCAACAGGTGTACAAACCCATTCAAGCAAAGACGCCAAGTATTGACTCAATGCTCCCAAACCCCAATCCCCAATTTGATTGTAATTCTGTTGTTATGACTGGTCCAATTCAAAATGGACAGCGCGAGCATCAACCAGGTATTGACTCAATGCTCCCAATCCCCCATGGCTCCCCGAATAATATTTTTACTGTATTGTCTGATTCCGAAGTTGATGGAGGTGAGGATGGTATTGAGGAGGAGCCAACTAACCTGCAGGATGGGGTGTCCAGAGGGGGGGTTTTGTCTCATGTTTTGCATGAGAACCTTAGGACTGACCCTAGGAATGACTTTAGAGCTCCTGCTACCACTTCAAATATTCAGCATTTTTCTTCCCAGCAACTTGACAAACTGGACCTTGCCTCTAAGGAATTGCCTGAGAATCTTAAAGGCTCAGATGGTACTGAAATGAGGCTTGTGGATGCCCCTAGTTCCACACAGGAACAAGGTAACACTGCAGCTCCAATTCATTTGCACCAGCTGCAGTTTTTGGGAGAAGGCTCTTCACTTTGTCCAGTTGTTGGTTCCAAGGAAAATATGCTTGGTTTGAGTGTTGGTGCAGCTGCTACAGTGAAAGAAAAGAGTGTACAAAATAGGGCCACTGAGGTACAGGGATTGAGACCTGCATGTGCTACTATTTTCACTCCTGAAATGGGCATCAATGCAGCCCCTTTTCAGCCTCAGGATCTGCAGGTTGTGGGAGATGTTCTAGCTGCTGGTTTGAATGAAAAATTGCAGGTTTTGAGTGCTACTTCAGCCCCTAATCTGAAGAAATATAGAGTAAAACATAGGGACACTCAAGTGCAAGAATTCACACCTGCAGCTGGCCCTATTTTCAATCAATAATTTGACATAAATGCAGCTCATCTTCAGAGTCAAAATCTGCAGGTTTTGGGTGGTGGTTTAGTTGCAGGTTTGCATGAAAATCTACAGATTTTGGGTGTTACATCAGCTGCTATTTTTGAAGAGAATATGATGAACAATATGGCCACTCAGGAACAGGGATCAAGACCTCTAGTTGCTCCTATTTCCACTCAGGAAATGGGCAACACTGCAGCCCCTACTCAGTCTCTAAACCTGCAGGTTTTGGGACATGTTCCAGCTGTAGGATTAAAGGACAACTTGCATATCTTGGGGGCTAGCTCAACTCCTAGTTTGAAAGGAAAAAGTGTGCAAGTTGTGGTCCCTAAACTAATACCATTTCAGCACCAAAGTCTAGGTGTAGATCACAATGACAGTGCTGAAAATGACCAGGAAAAGGGCTGCAGTTTCAGCTATGCTTCAAGTGTTCAATTCCTCGATCCTGTCTCCCAACAAGTGCAACACCCAAACCCACAAATGCAGGCCTTTTATGCCTCTTTAACTCAACTTCCTGCTGCGAACCTTGTATTTAAAACACAAGGAGAAGCTACTATTTCTCCAACTGCTCAAATCAACTGTAGTAATTCCAAACAGACATCCAACTCTAGGACTCATAAAAGAAAGGAAGCTAGAAAGAGGAAAGAACTAAAACAACATCAAGCTGCTGCAGCCACCAATGATGTAGTTGCTAATACATGCTCGCAGTTGGTTTTAGTTAACCAAAATACACCTATCAGAAGCCCCGATTTTAAAGGTGAAGATCCCATCACTATTACTCCACTAAACATTGAGTCTATTCCTTTTATGCATCCACAACAAGACTCCACCATTCCCTGCGCACTAAATACTACTCCTACCCTAGCAAATGAATTTGATGAGTATGGTGTCATACATTCAGAAGATGAATATGACCAAGAGTTTCAAGGTGAGGTTGAACTGGAGGATGAAGAAGAGACTGCTGAACAGTCTAATAGAACTCTTGCACCATCCAAAACCACTACCAAAGTCACAGATAATGAGATGAACCAGCTAGCTAGTGAACAAGGCTTATCACCTAGAGGTATTCACCATAATCCAAAAATTTCTACTATGCATGCTTCGTTTAGTAGACCAAACACTAGGCTCTATAACCTCAGAACCCATCAATGATTAACACAATTGTATGGAATGCTAGAGGTATCAATACCAAAGGTGTCATAGATAGACTAAAGTTCCTCAAACAAATCCATCAAACGTCCATAATTTCCATCCTAGAACCTTTTTCCAACAACGCTCATCTACAAAGCTTTAGAATCAACCTTGGTATGGATAGGTCCGCTTGCAATCCTAATGGTAAGATTTGGATTTTCTGGACTCAAGATGTTGATTGTAAAGTTATTGATATTGACGATCAACAGATCACTTGTGAGATGAAACATGTAGAGCATCCAAATGCATTTCTCATGACATTTGTTTATGGAAAATGCAAAGATACTCTTAGACGGCCACTTTGGGATAGGCTTTTGCATCACGCTTCCACTAACCTTCCTTGGTGTACAGTTGGGGACTTCAATGTCACCACGTCCACTACTGAGAAACTAGGTGGAATCCCTTACAACATGCAGAAAAGCTTTGAGTTTATCAGCGTTATCGAAGCTTGTGGCCTAACGGATTTGGGGTATCATGGCTCAGACTACACTTGGTGTAATCAACGAGATATGCATAAAAGAATATGGAAGCGACTCGATAGAGCTATGGTGTCCGATAACTGGTTAGCTGTTATGCCACACACTTCAGTTACTCACCTCCCTTTGACTGGCTCTGACCATAACCCTTTACTAATAGAGATGAATGCTAGACAGGATTCCCTTATTAAATATTTTAAATTCTTGAATTGTTGGGTGGATAACCCTACTTTTCTTGAAACTGTAAAGTCCTGTTGGGACATACCTATGACGGGGAATCCAATGTGGTCATTCCACCAAAAAATGAAAAGGCTATCCTCTACCCTTAGCAAATGGTCGAGAGTGGAATTCGACGATATTTTTGCCAAGGTTAAGGAATATGAAGAATTGGTGAAAAGTGCCGAAGAAAATCTGATAATATCCAATAATGAAGAGAACAGGATGCAATTGCATGCTCTCAACGCCGAATACACCAGATTTCTTAAAATTGAAGAGAACATTCTGAAACAAAAAACTCAACTACATTGGTTCAAGGATGGAGACGCTAACACCAAGTATTTCCATGCTTTAATTCGTGGCAGGAGAAGGCGACTGTTCATTCACAAGGTTACTAACGAAGAGGGGGATTTGATTCAAGGCGACGAACACATTGCTAGAGCAGCTTGTGATCATTTTCAAAAACTATTCACAGGTGATGAGTCTCCGATTTCGGAGAACATCTTGAATTGCGTTCCTAGAATGATCACAGCTACTCAGAATGAAAGCCTTCAAGCCACGCCTACCATTGAGGAGTTAAAACAGGTGGTCTTCTCCATGAACCCTAACTCTGCAGCCGGTCCGGATGGCATGAATGGAAAATTTTTCCAAGCTTGCTGGGAAATTATTTCGGAGGACCTACTTGCAGTGGTTAACTCTTTCTTCTGTGGCCATGCTATGCCTAAGTTTTTTTCTCATGCATGTTTAGTCTTGCTTCCAAAGGTATATCACCCCAACACGCTCTCTGACTATAGACCCATTAGTCTCAGTAACTTTACTAATAAGATAATATCAAAACTCATTTGCCTCAGGCTTTCTCCCATTCTCCCCGGTCTTATTTCTCCTAATCAGTCTGGGTTTGTAAAAGGAAGAAGCATCTCAGAAAATATCATGCTAGCACAAGAGATTATCCACGATATCCGGAAGCCTGTTATTGGCGAGAATGTGGTTATCAAGTTAGACATGGCCAAAGCATATGATAGAGTCTCCTGGTCCTATACTTGTCTGGTACTGAGAAGAATGGGCTTCGGTGAGACCTTTATTGATATGATTTGGCGAATCATGTCTAATAACTGATACTCCGTTCTCGTTAATGGGTCTAGACATGGTTTTTTCCACTCCACCAGAGGGCTCAAACAGGGTGACCCTCTTGCTCCCGCCTTATTCATTTTAGGAGCGGAGGTGCTGTCCCGAATGCTGAATAGTCTTCATAGCTACCACTTCTACCAGGGTTTCCATATGGCGAAAAGAGGCCCACAGATTAATCATTTGAGTTTTGCGGATGACGTTATCATCTTTACCTCCGGAAGGAGGGAAACTCTTCAGATTATCATGAAGACCTTGACCCTATATGAGCAGACATCGGGGCAAATTATAAACAAGAATAAGAGTCACTTCATGATGCATTCCAATGCGCTCCAAGACAATGTGGATATGGTGAAACAGGTTATAGATTTCACTCAAAAGCATAGTCCCATCACCTACTTAGGATGCCCTCTCTACATTGGCAGGCAGAGAGTCATGTACTATACGGACATGGTTTCTAAGGTTGTCAACAGAATTAGAGGGTGGCATTCCAAAATCCTCAGCTACGGCGGTAAAGCTACACTTGTGAGATATGTACTTCAGTCGCTCCCCATTCACCTCCTTTCAGCCATTACTCCTCCTAGTACTACTCTCAAGCAGATTGAGAGAGTTACCGCTGATTTTTTCTGGGGGTGGAAGGATAATAAGAAAAAATACCATTGGTCTTCATGGAAAAATCTGTGCTATCCTTATGATGAAGGAGGTATTGGGTTGAAGAGAACTACAGATGTCTGCAAATCTCTCCAGTTCAAGCAGTGGTGGATATTTAGAGCTAAATAGACGCTGTGGGGTGATTTCCTTAGAGCCAAATACTGTCAGAGAGCCAACCCCATCACCAAAAAATTCCATTCTGGGCAGTCGCGTGTGTGGAAACATATGATGCACAACAAACACACTGCCGAACCTCACATTCAATGGAGGCTACACTCGGGTTTGTGTTGTTTCTGGTGGGACGACTGGCTAGGTGTCGGACCATTAGCAAACTATAGACACGAGCTGGGAAGAGCGAACAATGCTAGGGTGGCTGATTTTCTTATAGATGGGCAGTGGAACATCGACATGCTAAATCAGTTGGCTCCAGCACAGCTCATTACTCTCATAACTTCTACCACACTACAGACGCAAGAAAACAAACCAGATCAGGCCATTTGGAAGCTGAATACCAATGGAAGCTTCACCTGCTCTTCGGCATGGAAGCTTGTGAGGAAACACAAGACCAAGACACTCTCCGACCACTACACTTGGCACAAAAACATACCCTTTAAATGCTCTTTTTTGCTGTGGAGGGCTTTTAGAGGCAAGCTGCCCACGGAGGAAAAGATCATTGCATTCGGCCATGTTTCCACTCCATGTTGTTGCTGCCACAGCCCAGGTCTGGACACCATAGAACACATTTTCAGCACGGGCCAATTTGCTAGGAATATTTGGCGCTACTTCTCAGATTCCCTAGGCATCAAACATGAAGTCACGCCCCTCAAACCCCTTATTATGAGCTGGTGGCTTCGCAAGTACCGCACAGAAGCTCACAAACTTATCCTTCACTCCACCCCAATATTTATATGTTAGAATTTGTGGAAGAATAGATGCGCGAGCAAATACGGGGGGAAGAGTTCTAGCTTGGCGAGAGTGAAATTTGCAGTTTTCAAGGACATCTCTAATCTTCTTAGAATCGCATACCCCTATATCCATTGGCCTTCGAACTGGATCCACACTATCTCCTACATAGATAAGTGTAGTCATGAGATGAAGATTACCCAAGTCTCATGGATTAAGCCACAACTCGGTTTCGTTAAGCTATTTACTGACGGTAGCGCGTTGGGTAATCTGGGGGCTATTGGGGGGGTGGCATTGTAAGAGATCACATGGGTAATTTCCTCTTCGCTTATGCCATACCACTAGGGGAGGGAACCAACAATCAAGCTGAACTAGAGGCGGCTACTTATGGGCTTAGATGGTGCATTCAACAGGGCTTCCATCATGTTATCCTAGAAGTTGACTCGGAGTTGCTCACTAAATGGATCAATCACCAGATGAAACCTCCGTGGAGCCTTCACCAGGTAACTCATGACCTTGTTGATATTACCAAATTATTTGCCTTCTTTTCTTGCAGACATGTATACAGGGAGGCAAACTTCACTGCGGATGCTCTCTCCAAGCACAGTCACACTCTTACCATTCCAGGCCACTACACTACCCTCCAGCAGCTACCTCGTGGTATTCGAGGATACTACATGCTAGATAGAATCGGCCTACCTAGCTTTAGGCGGAGGAAGACCAAACGGATTAAGAAGCCTCCATGATCTACTACTTTGTTTTGCATCCTTGGATTGATCACCCAATTGCAGTGTTTGTGATTCCCCATGTTATAATTTTAGTCATGTTCTTTGATGATTCTCGTTTACGCTAAAATTTTGTTGTATATATAGCTTTTATGAAGATTATCTCCTTTTATATTTAGATTTTTCCTTTACTATGTAAAGGGAGAGTCTCCCTTATTTATGTTTTTCTAGTTTCTTTGTATCGAGAGGAGTCTTCTCCTTTAGGTGCATAGTTTCTAGGATCCTTTTTTGTGTGCTTGTATCGGGGATGAGCTGATTGACCTTATTAGGAATATCGGCTTATGAACCACCATAGGATTGGAGGTTAGGTTTATGCCCCCCTCCGTGTATCTTTCTATTTTTATGTATAATACAGCTTGGGGGTGAGCGGCTCAACCCCTGGCCGCGCATGAGAGGTGGGAGCCTCGTGTATGGTCTGTTCCCATAAAAAATAAAAAAAAATAAAAAAAAATAAAAAAAATAAATAAATAAAAAAGTATAATTGAACATAAGTTGCAGTGTATTACTCCCTCTATTCCATATTAACTGAATTTCTAGAGCTTTTTTCATTGTTCAAAATAGTTGAATTGTTCAAAGTTCAAGAGAAATGTTTGAAATTTTTTTCGTATTTACCCTTTCCATTAATGAAGTTTTGTAATTTCCTAGAAGTAAACTATACTAGTTACAAAGTTATAATCTAGTAAAGGACTACTTGTATTTATGATTTCACATTTAATCATTTTTATGATGCTACAACAACAACAACAACAATAAATCCAGTATAATCTCACCATGTAGGGTATGGGGAGGGTAGAGTGTACGCAGACCTAACCCCCACCTCGAAAGGTAGGGCGGCTGTTTCCGAAAGACTCTCGGCTCAAGAGAGGAAAACAAGATAAAAGGTCAAATAGGGACAAGCATATCGAAAACAGAATGAAAACAAGGAATAACAAAAGTGAGAAAGTCATGGTAGAATAGCACGTAATAAAGAGGCATTAACTACTATAAATAAATAAGATAATCAAAGTACAACGGCCCCACACCTATAAACAACAATACAATGCAGAAATCAAATGGCAATAAACAATGAGCAGAATTACAACTACTACGGTGTAAGGATAAGTCACCTAGCCTTTTATCCTAATCTGAGTCATCCACAAAGGAAATTATAGTGCGCTAATGTGCTTACTAATAGGAAAGAATAACGAGACTATGTACCAGCCTTATACCCTAATGTGGGTCCTCCACACCCTCCTATCTAAGGTCATGTCATCGATAAGTTGTAACTGCCCCATGTACTGTCTAATCACCTCTCCCCAATATTTTTTCGGCCTACCCCTACCTCTTCTGAAATCATCCATGGCCAACCTCTCGCACCTCCCCAATCATTTTTATGATGTTGATTAAACAAAAGGGTAATAGAGGAAAATATGGTTTAAATTTTGTTCTTAAATATTTTTTTTAATATGTGTGCATTACCTTAGAAATTCAACTAATATGGAATAGAGGGAGTACTATTTAATATAATTTCCCCACATAGTATGGCAATCTCTTCATGTTGAACATGCATTTCTCGATATAAATGGTTTAAATGTTAATAAGAGTAATACTATCAATTATAAATTTTGTTCACATATGAAATAAATAGTTAGTAGATATAAAATGGTGATTATTTTTTTTTACAAAATATAAATTTGTAGGTCATCTTTGTATTTGAAAAATATGAAATCATGATGTGAAAATTTCCAAATCAAGCTTTTTGAAGAATTTAAAATTTCGAAATCATAAAATGAAATCACATATTCAAACGTTGATTTCACCTCTTAATTTCAAATCACAAGACGAATCACATTTCCAAATGCCTACTGCATAGTATTTTGAAACCTATTATAACACATACATATAACACGTTAATATCTCAAACTTAAGAAGGAAAAGATAAAAGGGGGGGTGTGGGGTAGGGGAAGGGGGCATGCAGCTGGGTGGGATTGTAAAATGCCACAAAAGCTAAGAGCTATACGCGTTTGGAATGACAAACCAGCAAAGCATCTTCACACCCCACACCATTAAATTGCAACTAACAGAAAGTGATGGATACAGAATCACCATACGCAATGAATGATGCAACATAAGTATCAAAGCCGTAAACGGATTTTTTATATAAATATTCATACATTGATTTTACAATGTGAATAGACCACATCTCATGATTCCAATCAACAACTAATTTTTCCTTCTCATTTTTACAAAATCTCTTCGAACAAGAGGGACCCATAAAAAACATTAAATTACTCTCAATTAGACTCTAATTACTTTGTTAATAACGACTCTCATTTACTTGCAAGTACAAAAGACACTATATTACAATTTTACTTACATAAGACCCTTTGAACTTATTTACACTAGGTAAAAGGATCTTTCCTTGGCTTCTCAGTCGACGAAAATGTTCCAAAAGTTGATTTCCTCTTTATGTACTGTTTTCTCTTAAGCCAATGTAGGGATGCTGCAATTACGACGATCCCTGTCAAGGCAATCGAAACCTTCAACTCTCACGGCTGGATGGTGGCCAAAATTCGCCCTGCTCACGCATCCGCCTTTCCTGGCGGATGCTGAGGGGGACGAAGCCAATCCGGAGGGAATTGGTATTGCCCGTGGTGATACTGGGGTGACCTTCTCGTCCCCAAATCGGGCGTCTTGAATCAATGGGTTAGATACTCTACTCGGCGGTGACCCACAAAAAAATGGAGGCGACGAGGCTACTTGTGTAGCTGATTGATCCACACTATTACCACCACCCTGTAAATATTTTCAAAACCATAAATAAGCAGATGAATCCGCGAAAAATACTTCATTGTTCTAATTTACGTGATATTCTTTATTTTTTTGTCGGTACAATACTTCTCAATTTGTTCTTAATATGATGATTTGTAACTACACAGATATCTATAACTCACTTTGTTCCTTTTTACTTGTCGTCGTTGAATTATAAATTTCAAAAATCTTTTTTTCATTTTTAAATTTCATGTTCAATCAAATACCATACTTTAAACATATATAATTAGACAAGATGGACCCAAAATAGGAAGTTTTAATCAATCACGATATGTTAATTGCTTGTAAGCCACTCAATGTAGGCAAAACATGAAATTCACATTCTACGGCTAGCACCGACAAGAACATGGCACCCACACACTTCGGGGCATAAGACTTTTTCAATAGGTCCACAAATGCACTCCTTTTTATTTTTATTTTATTAATTTTTGCTTACAACAAATGAATGAATTCCACGTACCTCTCCCCAACAAACTAGCCAAAAAAATATATTTAGTAGTTACTGAACAAAAGTGATAAACTCACCTTTGTGAGGATGATATCTAATAAATCAGCTCCAGCTCTTGAATCACAGAGGTCTTGCTGATGGCTGAAAAAGAGATGAAATTTTGAAATTAGTCAAAACAGCAGAATTCACAACTCACAAGACTGAAGAACTAAAACAGGCGGGGTGAGAGTTCGACACCACATACTAATCAATAAAGTAAATTGAGAATTATAAAATTTTAAGTTCAAATTTAAATAGATATAAAAATATTAAGTTCACCCGAATATTACGATTATAAAAAAAAAAGCAGAGGGGAGAGAAGTTTACCTGACATGCCATCTGAGAGGTCTCATAGGGCTAATACGTCGGGGTTTTGGGCAAACAACGGCGTCCTTCTTATCGGAAATCGAGGAATAGGAACGCATCATCTCTTCACGAGCGGCAAAATTACTTTGTTGAATAGCACAGTGATTCATTTTTTAAAGTTTTCTACAAATATAAAAGTTAATGTATAAACAACGCCTGCACCAAAGGTAATGAAGATTTTTTAAATAAAAAAATTAGAATTATCTAGTAAAAGAAAAAAAAAATCCTAGATAGACTTGACAGATCTAAAGATATATAACAGTGACGTAAGGAAAAATGAAAAAAATAATAATAATTTCCTTGAATTATTATGTGGAATTTTCTAGATCTGGTTTTAAAAAAAACGTAAAGCGGAGATTAGCCGGCGCAGAATTTGATCTTTCCGTTGCCGGAAAAATTAAAAGAAATTAAGAGATCGTAGATCTAAAAAATAATTAAACATAATATTAGACTTTAAATTAGGAGAAATTAAGAGATCGTAGATTTCCAGCTTCATATGAATTTGAAGGAGCATAATATTAGTTTTAAAAAAAAACAGATTTTCAAAAAATCGCAAGGCTGACTTTTAGCTCTCCGTTGAAACAACTGAGAAATCACCGGAAAAGAAAACGAAATTTTTTTAGAGAAACTTGGATCTGGAAAAAAACACCTTCAAATCATATCAAAAATTCATAAAAACTTAGCTTATTAAATTTCCAGCTGAATAAACTTTAATAGAGAGTTGAGAAAATCAGATGATTTCTTTGTTTTTTTCAAAGATCTACACATAATTTAATACAGCAAAAATCGAGCTTCATGGAAACGATGAAAAAATAAAACCATATCGCAGGACTAACAGCATATATTACTTTGCTATATCTCCATCATAACATAAATCATACATATACTATACTATAAACAAATCATTTTTTTCAAACGACTAATTTTTTTCCAAAACAAAAAGGGAATAAATTCGCAAAAACATAAGAGAAAGTGTTTACCTGAAGGAAGTGTAGGAAAAAAGTATGGTTAGATTTGAAGAGGAGGATTCAAATAAAGGGGGAAAATATTAGAGAAAAAGAAACGGTCAGTTTAAGACAGGAGTACAGAAGGACAACAAAGATGGGTTCTATGACTTTTATACATTGGAAGAAAGAGAAAAATATCAAATCAAATACTATATACTATAATTTTATTTATTTATATAGTCCAAGGAGAGAGGGGGAGAAATTATCAAATCCAATATATTTTTATAATTACAATAACAATAATATATTTGGTGTCACCTTATTTTGAATTTGAAAATGATAGAATATATGAATTATTTTTAAAGAATAAAAAATTGTTTTCAATATACATTTGATTCAAAATTATCATTTAAAAAATAATATAGTTATAATAAGATAAAGAAAACAAGTACGGAGGGGTAGGGTGGGCATAATAGAGTATGGTAGAGTATTGAAAAGTTTGATTCGATAATTTTAATTTACATTTTTAAAAATTTATATTATTATTATATCAAATGAATTTGATACGGTTTGGTATTTTAAAATTTGATTTTGATATTTTACGGTACGATAAATCTATTGTACGAGGCGGAGTGTTGGCCAATCAAGAAACTTCATGTTCAGAAGATGAAAGTCGCGGAAATGCGAATGCTGCGATAGATGTGTGGCACACTAGGATGGATAGAATTAGGAATGAAGATATCCGAGACAAGGTGGGAGTGGCATCGGTGGAGGACAAGATGCGGGAAGCGAGACTGAGATGGTTTGGACATGTGAAGAGGAGAAACACAGATGCTCCAGTGCGGAGGTGCGAGAGGTTGGCTATGGACGGCTTCAGGAGGGGCAAAGGGAGGCCGAAGAAGTATTGGGAAGAGGTGATTAGACATGATATGGCACAGTTGCAGCTCACCGAGGACATGACCTTAGATAGGAGGCTGTGGTGGACTCAGACTAAAATAGTGGGCTGGGTGGCTTATCTTTTCTCCATAGTAGTCGTAGCTGCGCTCATTTGTTTATTAACATTTAATTTTTGCATGTGATTACTGCTTATATTTGTTGGTCCGGTTTACTTTGGGTATCCTATTTATCTATAGTAGTTAATGCTCCTTTATCCCTTGATCTTTCCTACCCTGACTTTATCGCTCTCATTATTCATATTTTTATATTGTTTTCTATATGATTGGCTCTACTGACCTATGTCTTGTTTTCCTTGTTTCTCCTCCCTTGTTTTTCTCTCTTAAGTCGAGGTTCTTTCGGAAACAGTCGTCCTACCTTTCAAGGTGGGGGTTAGGTTTGCGTACACTCTACTCTCCCCAGACCCCACATGGTGGGACTATACTGGGCTTGTTGTTGTTGTTGTTGTTGTTGGTCAACTTCACGTCTTCAACTTACATATATTATTATAATAAGCAATTATAATTTTGGTTTTTCGAAAAAAGTCTCAACTATATCATAGTAATACCTTATACATGTAAAAACTATTCAAAATAAAGTATAAATAATTTTCTTTTTTAAACAATCACCCAAAAAGAATATTTAAATAAAGGAAAAGACTCAAATATGCCATCGAACTTTGAGAAAAGGCTCATCTATGTCATTCATTAAAAATTTGGCTCATTTATGTCATTTTCGTTTGAAAAAAGGCTCATCCATGCCATTATTTATAGCTAATTTTTTTTATTATTTTGTAAAATTATTTTGTACACGTGATCAATTATGCTTCGACCACGTCATTGACTAACTTATTTTTTTAAATAGAAAAGATTCAAATATATCATTGAACTTTGAGAAAAGGCTCATTTATGTCATCCATTAAAAGTTTGGCTCATCTATGTCATTTTAATTAACAAATAATGGCATTGATGAGTCTTTTCTTAAATGAAAATGATATAAATGAGCCAAACTTTTAATAGATATCATAGATAAGCCTTTTCTCAAAGTTCGATAACATATTTGAGTTTTTTCCCTTTAAATAAAAATAGAGTAATCAAAATTTCAACATCTAAATAATTAGTTACTATTTTATATATTTATTAGTATTATATAGTTACATATATATGAATTTTATATAATTATATACTTTGATATGATATTCGATATTTTAATATTTTTTTAATAAATATCAAATATCATATTAAATATCAAACTTATTAAAAATACATACCAAATATTATACTAAATATCATAAAATCCAAATAACAATATTAAAATTTTCAATTTTAATATGATATTTGGTAACTACTTTACCATGCTACGGAGAGTGCAAGATATGCAATGGTTCCTGAAAAAAAGAAATATAAAGTGAAAATTATTGTTTTTTTCTTTTTTAAAAAAAATTATCATGCTGGCGGTGCCTGCAGCGAGATATCTCATCGATATTCCCACCCACTTCGAACTATTTTCTTTTTTTCTTTTTTAATTTAAGAAAAGAATTAAATTTGTGATTTTAGATGTATTATTAGATTTTGTGTCCATAAATAATACTTAGTACTTTCTTCATATCAATTTTTCCAATTTATGTACAATTTGACTGGACATCAAATTTATAAAATATAAAAAAAAAATATAATATCTCGAAGCTATCTTTAAAAGAAGTATAACTTCATGGACTTGTGCCAAATAGTAGCATTCAATATGGAAAATATTGATAGTACTATAAAAATATTTGTTAAAAAAAAAAATTATCTTTTTTTAGACATTGACTAAAAAATTTGTCATATAAATAGACACATAAGAAACATTTAAAAGCAAAATAAAAAATCCACATTAGTTTGAAAGATAAAAATAGAAAGGCAAAGAATCTGATTTACCCCTGAACTTTATGATATAGAGTTGATATACCTTCCGTTTAAAAATTAGCTCATATATATCCATGCCGTTATTCAAAATAACACATACATGCCCTTTTACTTATCAATTAGAATATTTTTTTTTACTAACCTATATATAATCTTTTTCACAAATGAATTATTTTTGAAAAAATATATGTATCCATACATATACCATTTTCTTCTAACGGAAGTGAAAAAATTATTTTTTAAAGTTTTTTATTAAAAAAAAATACATATAGGGGTATATCACACATAATTTATTTTTTTTATTCAACGGCTAATTTGAATTTATTATTTTGATGGTCAAATTTATTTTTCTCACTATTTTTATTGTAAAATTTATTATATATGCCCCAATTTTTTTATAGATACAAAAATTAAATTACAATATAGTATAAAAAATAGTTTTAAATTACAATATAGCTGCAAAATAGTTTTAAATTTTTTTCTTATTTTTTTCTTTTTTTTCCATTCACACTTTTTTTATTTCTCTTATATTTACACCAAAGAATGAAAAAATAAAAATAAAATAAGAATTAGAAACTCAAATAATAATAATTAAAGAAGTCAAAAAAAAATTATGTGTGAAAAAGATTCTATATACCCTTAAACTTTGCTAATTTTTTTTACATGAATGGGTATATAAATTTTTAATTTTTATTTTTTAACTTTCTCAAAAAAGATATATACCATACATGAATTTTTTTTAAACTAAAAATCAGAAAATTAATTTTTTCACTTTCTTAAGATGAAAAGGGTATATGTGAGTTATTTTTAATTTGTAAAGGTGGGATATATATGTGTCATTCAATAACGGCAGAAATATATATGAGCTAATTTTTAAACGAAGAGTATATCACCTCCATATCATAAAGTTCAAAGGTAAATCATGCCTTTGACATAACATTGTTTATGTGATATGTTGTCATTTTTGGGTAAAATTTATGTATCACTCAAAATTAAACACTTTTTATGGCTTTATTGCCACAACGAGCTCCCACCGGCTTCTTACCTTAAATCACATTGGTTTGATATTGGGTATTCACTATTCGAATAAAAATTGATCCATATTAAAATATTAAATAAATCAGTTTTATGTGAATTTGTTTTGATTTGGTTTCACCTTTTTAAAAATCAATCATATTGGTTTTGATTTTAATTTTATTTTAAAAAACTAAAAAAAAAATAATAGAATTGATAAAATATATGTATATTTTTTTATAATTTTTTTTAACTATCTTACATATGTTTCATCGAAATTTATTTATAATTTATTTATCAACAACAATAACATATCCAAGTATGTCTTTTTATTCCCTATCTTATCTTTTGATTTTATTTTCATATATAATTAAGAACCAAACAATCGAACAAAATCGTTAAATGTATACTTTTATTGTTTCAATTTGTTTTGCATATTTTAATTTGACACTAAATTTGAGAAAATCACCAAGACTTTTGTATCTTGTAGTTTTAAATTAAAGATATAATGTACTAAAATACCCTTTAATCTTGTGATATTAAACATTTATGATGTGCAAAGTTAGAATTAAGGGGTCATTTGGTGTGAGGGATAAGGAGAAAATAATTTTGAGATAAGTTCTTAGTACCTCTCAATTTTTTGTTTGGTTATAAAGTGTGGATAACTTATTCCAATATTAATAATTATGACTGAGATATAAGTTATCCCTACTTGAGGATGAAACAGTAATATCGAGATAACTTATCCCAAGATAAGAATGTAAAATATCAAAAGTAGTTAAACCCTATTTTATACATCATTTTTACGTCCATGTATATTCAAATAATTTTTAATATAATTTATAATAACATTCACAACATTCATTATTCGTTATTTTTATGATAATATTTTTTTATTAAAAAATTAAACTATATAAATATATTTTTAATGAATATATTATACGTTGAATTTATTTGACTAGTTCTTATGCCTATTTATATTTTGATTTCTCTTAAAATAATTTTTCCACTATTGAATTACATATTTTTAATTATATAGTCCTTTAATCATTTGAAAATTTTGCATTTTAATTTTTTGTAATAAAATGTGAAATATTACCATAGACAAGTAAAAATGTACACCTAAAGACATTTACCACCTTCCATAACAACAACAACAATCCAGTAAAATCCCACGACGTGAGAATCTACCACCTTTCATGAAGGGTATAAATATCTCCAAAGTCTCAAGGAAAAAGAGTCATCACTAGTTACAAAATTTCTCTAACAAATAACTACACTTACTAGCTTTTTGTGAGTGTCTAAAAGTGTCTTAATCTCTCCCGTATTTCAAATTGTATCTATTTTGCAACAAGCTCTATCTTTACGTGTATGCTTTTAAATTGCTTTCGGTTCCTAGCCATCTATGTATGAGAATTCACACAATCATGAGAATTTACATAAAAATATTTAAGCTAAAAAAAATAATTATTTTTAAGAATGAATAACTAAATCTTGCAAAGAAAATATAAAAAATTAAATAAGGTGAAAGAGTATTTTTGTAAACAAATAATTTATTCTTAGAAATTATGCAAGGCATATATTATTTTGAATGTGACAAACCAAATAATGAATAAAAATTAATTCTAGCATAACTAATCACAGTATAACTTATCTCAGCATAATTTATTGTCTTCAAACAAAACGACCCCTAAAGAGTTGCTAAAAATAGAAAAAGACGTTATTTTTAAACCGATCAAAAAGGATAGTAAGTCAAATAAATTAAAATGAAAAAAATATTATATTTGATTTAATTTTAATAATTTAAAAATTACTTAATTTTATTTTTAGTCAATAATCGATTTAAATTGTGAACACCCATAGGTTTACCATGCAAGTCGCTAATTAACTCGTTATGTGTTACACTACTAACCCTTCTAATTCGGTGTGTTTGTTTTCAATCTATGTACATGCTTCTGCTCTCACTTTGGCTGAGACCTCTTAACCGTACAACTCTACCAATCAACAATTTTTTTTACATATAATACAGTACTTATTCCCTTTTGTTTGAATAAGAACTCAAATATCTTTCAAGTTTCAAACGTTCAACCTCCCCTCCTCGTCATGCTAATTTAGGGGCGTATGCAGGAGGTTGACTAGGTTCACGTGAACCCATGCTCCCCTTCCAAAATTATATATAATAGCGTTATATTTTTACAAAAATATTGAAATATAGATGTGTGAACCCACATTCGGAGTATCATATAATGCGATGAAAATTAGGTGCATCTCTCTAAATGAGGTTAGAAATTTGAAACAAGACATAGAGACCGTTTGGATTAGCTTATAAGCTGTTTTCAGCTTTTTTTGAGTGTTTGACTGGCAAACTTAAAATTATTTTGTGCTTAAAATAAGCCCCAATAAATAGTTGGGTTTATTTTGATGAACTTGCAGTTTATAAGTTGAAAACAACTTATAAGTCAAAAAAAAAATTGGCCTGCACCTACTTTTTTTTTCAACTTATAAACAATTTTCAACTTATAAGGTGCTTAAAAATAAGTCAATCCACGGGCTAATAGTACAATAATGTCTATGCCTCACCGTCTCTCATTTTGCTTACATGCCTCGTTATGCTAGTATATTAAATTTTTGTTCATTAAACAAAAAGACATTTTGACAACTTTAATTATACAAAATATTTATTTAAAATGCACTGTATTGCTCTCTTAATTTTTTACCAACTATCACACTTAATTAATGTTTTATTAATTGAAGTAGGGGTGAATTTAAACAAAAATGCCTTTTGTTTTCAAAATTTTCTAAGCAAGTTGAATTTATCAAGGTGATTAATACTTGCTCCGTTTCGGTTTATATCTACTCTTTTCTTTTATCTGTCTATTTTAACAAATAAGAGAGTATTACCTGTCCTTTTTTTTTTTCAATTTTATCTTTATTTTTAAATAATCATATCTCAAATATACAGAAGCTGGTACTCGAATTTAATTTTTTAAAAGAAATATGTACTTAATATTTTTTAATGAAATATAAAACAATAAATTCGACAACTAAAATAAAATAGAAGTAATATTATCCAATGAGATTTTTTCATCCTCCTCAAAGAAAGAAAGTTTGCGGTTAATTTTTTTATATAAAAAGTTGTACAAGAAAATAAATGCATATTACGTAGTAATTTGGGTGAAATATAATTAAATGATTTGTGTTATATTACATAGAACATATGTATTTATTTGTAATTTTATATAAATTTAAATAATTATTTATACACATTTAAAATTAAATAACATAATTATGAATTCGAATGAACGAGCACGTTTACGTTTATATATTATGTCTTGGTACAATTGATTTATGTTGACTATTAAATGAACGGCCCGCCTTTAACGAAGTGGTGAGAAACTTTGACACGTGTCACCACAGGATCATGAATACCAACCTTCCATAAGGAGTAGTTAATTGTTGGAAGTTGGAACTGAAGTTAGGAAAAGATTTTTTCCTTAGTTATCCCTGTATTAAATAATATTATATTTGATAATTGATCAAGAAATATGTTATTTATGTCTAAAATTTATATTATTTGATTTGCAATTAGAAACTCGAATAGCTAATTTATTTATTATCTTAAATAAAATAAAAGATAAAATAATTAATATATAAATAATTAAATTTATGTGCTAATTAATATTTATATAAAATAATAAATAGTTTTTTTAATAATTAATTTCTGCATACTCTAACTAGCTACCTAATGACCCTATGATTTTTACTCGTCAATTAACTTTTTCTTTGAGAAAAATGATTTCAAACAATAAAATGACTTCATAATTAAAAATATATATTTTATATATAGTAAGTGCCTACATAAATCATGGAAATATGATAAATCATTATTGAATACAACTGTCTTCAATATGAAAATTCGAGTCTCGATGAATATTTATAATATCATCAACAAAATTAATCAAATGATATTTTTTCTTTCCCAAGAACAAATCAAAGGATTGAAATTGGACCTACCTTCCATTAGTTTTTAATAAAATATATATTTTTTCGTTTTTATTTAGAAGGTACAGATTTGATTCTTCTTAATTTAACGAATTTTATTTAGTACTCACATATTTAAATTTTACGTTATCTAACTACTCTTAGAACAAAAATATTTCACTATACTCGAACCTCCTTCTCCCCATTAGACGGCACCCAATTCATAAAAATGTAATATATTTTATGTGATTAATTTATCTACAAAATAAATATTTGAAAATACAAAAATAATGGGTTAAAAGTGTCTATTAATGATACGTCCTTATAAAATTTATATGGCATATTTAAAATCACGTATTCATACGTTAATTTTAATAGGCGTTTGACCATAATTTTAAATACTTTATATATTATATTGTGTTCGGTTATATTTTTTGATTTGATAATTGTTAAGATAAAGTTGGAAAACAGGTTTTGAGCACAGTTTAAAATTTAAAATCTAACTCCAAGTTGAATTTGAAAATTTTATAACTAACATGATTTTAATAAGTGATAGTTTAAGTTTAAAACTTATACTCTCAATAGTTTAGGTATAAAAAATTTTAAAAAATAGTTTAAATGTATTTTTGATACGTATCTTAATAAAAAATAATTTTTAAAGTTAAAATTATTAATATTTTTTTAGACGAATTAAAAGAAAAAAAAATCACACAAAACAAGATATACAGAGTATGTACATTTAAAATTTATATATTTTTTTAATCTCAAATCAAATTAAATATGTGATGAAAAGGAAAAAAAGAAGAATCACGTGGAGGGGCACAGAAAGTTATTAAAGGGTCAGAAGTAAAGCAGAAGCTTTCAGCATGTTCGACGCTGCACGCTACTGCTCATTAGCCACGTTTCCACTTCCCCAAACAACACAATACGCCTATTTGTTTTAAAATCTCACCTCATTATCTCTTTCTTTTTAGAGAAAAAGTTTATATATTCTTTAATTTTTTCATTTAAAATTGATTTGTCTTAATTACGAAAGTAATTCATATATATACTTCTACTATTACATAAATAATATATATATATTTACTATTATAAAAATAGCTCACATATATTTTTACCGTTATAAAAATGACTCACATATAACATTTTTATCATGTAAAGAAAGTGAAAATATTACTTTTTTAATTTTTATTTTTTTTAAAAAAATTATGTATGGGATTTTTTTTTGAGAAAGTAAAAAAATAAAATAAAAAATATATCCATACATGATTTTTTTATAGAAAAGTTTAGGGGTATATTTAATTTTTTTCACACATGAATAATTTTTTGACTTCTTTAATTATTATTATTTGAGTTTCTAATTCTTATTTTATTTTTTCTTTCATTCTTTGGTTTAAAAATAAGAGAAATAAAAAAAATGAAGTGTGAATACCAAAAAGAGAAAAAAGTAAAAAAAAATTAAAATATTTATTTGCGGCTATATTGTAATTTAAAACTAATTTTTTTACTGCTATATTATAATTTAGTTTTTTTATCTATAAAAAAAATTGGTGCATATATAATAAATTTCACAAGAAAAGTAGTGAGAAAAATAAATTTGACCATGAAAATAATATATTCAAATTAGCAGTTAAATCAAAAAAATCAAAAATATAAATTATGTGTGAGAATGATCAAATATACCTTTATATGTATTCTTTTTTTTTAATAAAAAACTTTAAAAAATAAATTTAAAAATAATTATTTTAATGAGGAAAATGATATATGTGAACCATTTGTGTAACAATAGGGATATATATGAGTCACTTTCATAACGAGGGACATATCAGCTCTAAATGACAAAGTTGATGGGTATATTAAGCCCTTTTCCCTTCTTTTTATATTCTTTTTTCCATCTAGTTTTCGAACCGGTGATATTCAGATTCGCATTAAAAAGTTTTAAATTGGGGGATAAAATACTTCCTAACAAAGAAAATTTTCGTATTTAAGGAAACTCGAACCCGAGACCTCTAATTAAGAATAAATGAGTACTTACCACTAGGAGTGTACATAGGTCGGTTTTATTTGGATTTTCATTAAAAAAAATAACAAATCAATTATGTCTGTTTACTAAACTTATAAACCAAATCAAACCAACATAACGTCGATTTTTAGGTTTCGATTTTAGTCAGTTTTTTTTGATTTTTCAGGTTTTTCAAATTTTTTTACAATTATACCGTAATTGTAAAAGAGATCAAATTGAAGAGGTTGTTCCCTTAATTGTGTGATTTAATGTCACACTTAAAGTTCTTAACTGAAGGTTGTTCCCTTGATCGTGTGATTATATTGCTTAATGGCATTTCAAAGGCATTTCAACAAATAAAATCGAAAAAAATAAGATGTACAATGACATCTTCAATATATTATCTTTGGAAAATATATCAAAAACTCACGAAAAGACATAACACATGTCAATATTTTTAGTCATATTACTAGCCCAAATATAAAATAATATATATAAACATTGAAAGTTATAAACCAATTTAAAAATTACTTACAAAACATATTATAATAAATATCTTTTTATGTATAAAAAAAATAAAATTATATAGGTATTATGTCGGTTTGGTTTGAATTCGATTTGACTTTTTTTTATTAATACCAAATCAAACCAACATTGATCGATTTATTTTTTCAACGTCAAACCAACCAAATCAAATCATAAGTCAATTTATTTATCAGTTTAACTTGATTTGACTTGACAATTTGACTTGTACACTCCTACATACTACTTCATTACCATCCTTGTTGGTTTTCTTTTTATACTTACGTGTATCCTCTTTACTCTATCTATCAACACCTAAAAGATCTTCTATTGTACTCCCCCGACTTATTCCTTGTTCTCTAAATTACATTTTAAAGATCTAATATTAAATATTAATTAATATATATATTATAATAAATTACTTATATATTTTTGTAGGACTTTGCAAAATTTAAAGTGCACACATAAAAGTGAACAAAGAGAATACTAGTTAATTTATAAAATTAAGATAGAATTAATTTTTAAAAAATCACATTTTACCTTTATAGTTAATTTTCTTTGAAAGTATAAACAAATTCGTAAAGTTTTTTTTAAAAAAAAATTAGGAAGTGAATTAGCAAAACTATCCTTATTAGTACAGACATATCTAAAGGGATTGTAACGGCCTCTCTGGTCGTTATGGGTAAATCAATGGTGAAAGAAATTGGGTAAGAAAATTTTTGTATAATGACTTGAAAATTTTAGATTAGGTGAGTTTCAGACGAAATCTGAGCAAGTTGAGTTATTGAGCGATCCTGGTAAGGATTAGGGTTAATTTCTAAACCTAGTATGAATTTTTTATTAGTTAAGATGTTAAGGAATTCGTAAGGTTTTTCGGAATTGAATTTCGGTAAGTAGAACTTCCAATATCAAACTTGGCGTGAAAGAGTTAGTTTATAACGTCAAGTTTTGAATGTGTGTTCCTAAATGAAAACTTTTTGGAGTTTTTTTGAATTTCTGTCCCATGCAAGTTGCTACAGCGCCTAAGATCCTGCTATGATGAAACCGCTATGGTAAACTAGGGGCTGTTATAACAGGGTTATTGTCGCAAAAAAGTGCAACCCCCCCAAAATCAATCATTATTTAGCTAACTCATTTTAGGGAAGCATAGAGGCAACTTAGGGCATTTTTTACTTGTTTTTCATCATTTTCTTCGGTAAAGGTAAGTCAACTACTCCTCTGACTCAGTAATTAGATTCTTCAGTCTTTGATTTGTGGTTATAAACTCAGTAATTCGATTCTCCAGTCTTCGATTTCTGGTTATAAATCTTAGTGAAACAAAGAAGTCAAAAATGGTGGCTTGGGTTGGCAGAAAAAGGTGAAAAGGAGGTCAAAAATGGTGGCTTGGGTTGACAGAAAAAGGTGAAAAGGAGGATGCAACTTCTTGGCAGAAAACACGTTTTCTACTTTTTGACAAATTAACGCGTAGAAAATGTGTTTTCACTTTTTGACAGAAATGCATTTTTGCTCCTATAAATAGAGGGTCTCTTGCCCTCATTTATATCATCCCAGAAAGAGAGAGTAAGAATACAAAGAGTGTTATATACCAAGATAAATATTTTAGTCTTGAGTGTCCTCTTTAGTAGTTGTTCCTTTTCCAAGAGAGAAGTGTTAATTGTTGTTTTCTTATTGTATTAGAGAGCAGTGTACGCCATATTTTAATAGTGAAATCCTTCTACCCCGTGGTTTTTCTCCTCTATCTGTTTGAGGGGTTTCCACATAAAATTCTCGTGTTCAATTTTTTGTCATATCAAACTTTAGTTATGGTGCTTCCTCCCTCCAACAGTGGTATCAGAGCCCTCGGTTATTCTGTTTGTTTTATGCGAAGGTACTATTCATAAATAGTAAATTTTTGTGAATAGTAAATTTGGTGAATAGTACTATTCACGTAAATAGTAAAATTTGGTGACGGTACAGTTTGTCATGATTGTTCGCAAAAATATTCACAAACGATCTAGAAGGGTGTGAAGCAAATAACAATGTCGAGTACAACAAAAATTTGACGTTGAAAAAATCAATGAGACTAATTTCTCATTGTGAAAAATGAAAATAAAAGCGATTGAGAAAGGACAATTGCTTAGTTGCAATTGAAGGCAGACCTACAGATTTTACTGATGACAGCAAGTGCAATGACATAGACAGCAACGCAGTTGCTGATCTACACTTGGAACTAGTTGATCAAGTATTGTCTAGTGTGGCTGAAAAATGGATGACGAAGAAAATATGAGATACTCTTATGGGGTTGTATGAGGCCAAGTCTTTACATAATAAAATCTTCTTAAAAAGAAGATTGTATACTCTTCGAATGACAGAGTCCATGTCGGTTACTGAACACATTAATACTTTGAATACTCTATTTTTGCAACTTACAACAATGAGTTGCAAAATAGAGGGGACTGAACGTGCGGAGCTTCTACTTTAAAGTCTGCCTGACTCATTTGATCAACTCATCCTCACCTTGACGAACAATACAGACAGTCTAGTTTTTGATGAAATTGCAGCCGCTGTCTTGAAAGAAGAAAATCGGTGCAAAAATAAGGAAGACAGATAAGCAAGTTCGCAGCAAGCTGAAGCTTTGATGATGGTGAGGGGAAGACCAGCGGAATGTTTCCCCAGTGGGAGTCACAATCATGGCAGATCTCAATCAAGAAGTAAGAAGAATATCAAGTGCTACAACTGTGGCAAGAAAGGGCACTTCAAGAAAGATTGTCGGTTCAAAAAGAAGAGTGAACACCCTGAGCCATCAAATGTTCAAGGGAATATTGCATGTACCTCGGATGATGGCGATATTTTATGTAGTGAGGCAATATCAAATAATGAAGGCAGAAAATATTTCGCTGATGTCTGGATCATGGACACAGGAGCAACATGGTACATGACTTCTCGGAGAGAATGGTTCCATCAATATAATCCTATCTCAGGAGGGTCTGTATTCATGGGAAACGATCATGCTTTGGATGTTATTGATATTGGGTCCATCAAAATAAAGATGTATGATGGCACGGTACGCACCATCCAGGAGGTACGACATGTAAAAGACTTGAAGAAGAATCTATTGTTTTTGGTACAACTAAATGATAATGGATGTTCATATAAGACTCATGGTGGAGTCATGAGAATATCCAAAGGAGCGCTTGTAGTGATGAAAGCGGAAAAACTTACTGCAAATATATATGTGCTTAAAGGTGAAACACACCAAGAAGGAGAAACATCAACCTCGTCAGCAAGTTCATTTGAAGAATCAACGATAATGTGGCATCGTAAACTTGGCCATATGTCGGAATGAGGTTTGAAGATTCTGGCTGAGCAAAAGCTTCTTCCAGGACTCAAAAAGGTTACACTACCCTTTTGTGAGCATTGTGTTACCAGTAAGCAAAATAGACTGAAGTTTAGCAGTTCTTTTGCTAAAAGCAAGAAAATACTAAATCTGGTCCACACTGATGTCTGGAAAGCACCGGTAGAGTCCCTAGGAGGAGTAAAATATTTCGTGTCATTTATCGACAATTACTCCAGGAGAAGTTGGGTTTATCCAATCAAGAGGAAGGTAGATGTTTTTTCAGTTTTCAAACAGTTCAAAGCATGGGTGAAACTTGAAGCTGAGAAAAAGATCAAGTGTTTGAGGACAGATAATGAAGGAGAATACACTGAAGATGAATTTAATAACTTCTATAAATAAGAAGGTATTAAACGGTAGTTCACGATGGCATATACTCTACAATAAAATAGAGTAGCAGAGCAGATGAAAAAAACCTTATTAGAATGGACAAGAGCTATGTTGGCAACTGCAGGGTTGGAAAAAATATTTTGGACAGAAATAGTCAAAATTGCCTGTTATGTGATCAATCGGTCACCATCAATCGTAATTGATCTGAAAATGCCACTGAAGATGTAGACAGGAAAACCAGCTGATTATTCTCACTTACATATATTCGAAAGTCCTGCTTATATTATGTACAACACCCAAGAAAAATCAAAGTTGGATCCAAAATCTAGGGAATGAATTTTCTTAGGGTATGCTGATGGAGTCAAGGGGTATCGCTTGTGGGATCATACAGCCCGCAAGATGGTAATTAGCAGGGATGTTGTATTTATTGAAAACAAGATACAAGAAAAAGAAGATAGCACTTCAAAAGAAAAGTCAGAGACTACTACAGTTGAAGTTGAAGAAATAGAAGAAGTTTCAGTTTCTTCTAAAGCAGCACCAGAGCACGAAGAACAAGAGCAAGCTGAGATTGAAACTTCATAAGTTCAACGGTCAACTAGGGAGAGAAGAGAATCATCTTGGTACTCAGATTATTCTATGGAGAGTAATATTGCATACTGTCTACTAATAGAAGATGGAGAGCCTTCAACTTTTCACGAGGCTATGAAAGGCCAAGAATCATCTCTGTGGGTGGAAGCAATGCAAGAAAAAATTAAAGCTCTTCATAAAAATAAAATATGGGATCTTATTCAATTACCACAAGGAAAGAAGGCCATTGGAAATAAATGGGTCTACAAGATCAAACGCAATGGCAATGATCAAGTGGAGAAGTATCGTGCAATATTGGTGGTGAAAGGATTCGCTCAGAAAGAAGGTATAGACTTCAATGAGATATTTTCTCCGGTGGTTCGACTCACAATAATTCGAGTGGTCCTGACGATGTGTGCTATATTTAACTTGTACTTAGAGCAGTTATATGTCAAAACTGCATTTCTTCATGGAGAACTTGAAGAAGAAATTTACATGCTCCAACCAGTAGGTTTTCAAGAATAGAGTAAAAAAACTTGGTTTGCAGGTTGAACAAATCTCTATATGGTCTCAAACAGGCGCCGAGATGTTGGTATAAGAGATTTGATTCCTTCATTATAAGCCTTGGATACAACAGACATAGTTCAGATCCTTGTGTTTATTACAAGAGATTTGGTGATAACAATTTTGTTATTTTGCTGTTGTATGTTGACGATATGTTGGTAGCAGGCCCCAACAAAGATCGTCTCATAAATTTAAAGGCACAATTGGCTAGGGAGTTTGAAATGAAGGACTTGGGACCAGCAAATAAGATTCTAGGAATGCAAATTCACCAAGACAGAAATAATAGGAAGATTTGACTTTCTCAAAAGAACTACTTGAAGAAAATCTTGAGACACTTCAAGATGCAAGGCTGTAAGTCAATTTCTACCCCACTTCCTATTAATTTCAAGTTATCCTCAAGTATGTGCCCTAGCAATAAAGTAGAGAGGATGGAGATGTCTCGAGTACTATATGCATCAGCAGTGAGAAGTTTAATGTTCGCCATGGTATGTACAAGACCTGACATTGCACAAGAAGTGAGAGTGGTTAGTTGATACATGGCTAATCCTGATAGAGAGCATTGAAATACTGTTAAGAGGATCCTGAGATATATGAAGGGTACCTCAGATGTTACAATGTGTTATGGAGGATTAGACTTTACTGTTAAAGATTATGTTGATTCAGATTATGCAGGTGATCTTGATAAAAGTAAGTCCACCACAGGTTATGTGTTTACTCTTGCTGGAGGAGCTGTAAGCTGGGTTTCAAAATTGCAATCGATCGTGGCTATATCTACGACGGAAGCAGAATATGTAGCAGCTACACAAGCTAGCAAAGAGGCAATATGGATGCAGATGTTACTGGAGGAGCTCGGGAACAAACAAGAGAAGATTGCTTTGTTTTGTGATAGTCAGAGCGCTTTGCATTTTGCAAAGAATCCGGCATTTCATTCAAGGACAAAGCACATACGAGTTCAGTATCACTTTGTCCGTGAGAAGGTGGAAGAAGGCAGTGTGGATATTCAAAAAATTCACACCAATAACAATCTGACAGATATGTTTACGAAGCCGATCAACAGTAACAAGTTTATATGGTGTAGATCTTCTTTTGGCCTAGCAGAAATGTAACATTGCAGTAATTGGGTAGAAAGGATGGTGTGATGATTTAATTGATTCTCAATTAAAATCTTCAAGTGGGAGAATGAAACAAAGAAGTCAAAAATGGTGGCTTGGGTTGGCAGAAAAAGGTGAAAAGGAGGTCAAAAATAGTGGCTTGGGTTGACCGAAAAAGGTGAAAAAGAGGATGCAACGCGTAGAAAATGTGTTTTCACTTTTTGACAGAAACGCATTTTTGCTCCTATAAATAAAGGGTCTCTTGCCTTCATTTATATCATCCCAGAAAGAGAGAGTAAGAATACAAAGAGTGTTATACACCAAGATAAATATTTTAGTCTTGAGTGTCCTCTTTAGTAGTTGTTTCTTTTACAAGAGAGAAGTGTTAATTGTTGTTTTCTTATTGTATTAGAGAGCAATGTACTCCATATTTTAATAGTGAGATCCTTCTACCCCGTGGTTTTTTCCCTCTATCTGTTTGAAGGGTTTCCACATAAAATTCTCGTGTCCAATTTATTTTCATATTTATTGTCATATCAAACTTTAGTTGTGGTGCTCTCTCCCCCAAACACTTAGGTGAAGGTTTTGACTTGAGTTAATGGTGGAAAAAACTTTATTTGACTTGAATATTATTTCGTCAACCTTATTAAAAAACAAAAGTCAAAATATATTCTTGATACAAATCAGAGGAAAAATAATTGATTTGGATTATAGAATTCATTCGTACTGATAATTTTTGCATCAAATCAATTAATTCATAATATATGTCGTGTATGAAAATTTTCATCAGTTAACGGTATGTATAGTTAATTAATTATTATAACCTTAATTAATTCAATTTTTAAGATAAACATTGAATAAATAATCATTTTCTGTGCATGCATCCTCAAATGTGAGAAATTGGAGCTGACAGAGACAGCTATAATGGATTCTATTGGGATGAAATCAAAGAGAGATTTGTGGGGAATTGCCCATAAACCCCATGTAACATGTAATGCAACTTCATTGTGCATATGGGAGCAAAAGACCATGAAATAAACTAAAAAAAATAAGCAGAAATAAATTGATAGCTTCTTAAATTTATCGGTATTTATTAATTAGACACTCGAGTTATGACATGTTTGAGTTGAACATCTAATTAATAGAGTATATAATAAAGTATTTTTATTAGACATTTCTAACTTAACTTTTAGAAAAGTTTTTGTATGTGTTATTAAGCGTTCATTCCATAGATAAATTAACGAGAGTGGATGAGCCTCAATTGGAACAATTCAGATGAAGTTGATGTGTATGATTAAAGGAAGTGATATACTTTAAGTGATTAACTTATCTATATAATAAGAGTTTGAGAACATTATTCACAAAAACTTCTCCAAAAATCAAAAATATATAAAGAAACACTATTATCTTTCAAATCAGACTTCTCAGGACAAATTAAAATTAGGCCGTCCAAAGCGAATATCAAACATCACCATGAAAAAAATGAAAAAAAACAAACATACCTAGTCACTATTTCTATGCAAATTGGATTTTGCAGCCATCTTTGTTGATTGTGGACCTATCCTAGTGCTATAATTAAGCAATATGGTTATTCTGGGTCATCACCAGCTAGCACTAATAATTCAAGAAAATAAATTTCATTTTACTATGACAGAAAAATTCTTTGTCAATGCCTTGTGGACCATAAGATCGTATGCACTATCATTTGATAACAACCCATTGTTCACAATGCAATATGTGAAATAAATTAAATATTAAATATTCTTAGTCGTAATTAATATATTTGGATGAAAAGTTGTTTGATCCATAAAGTTATATAAATATTAGAAATTTATGATTTAATTATACAGGTATTAACTACTTCGTTATGCACCTATTAATAATGTACTATTTTATTATATATGTATTAATTATTTCAT
Organism: Solanum dulcamara; assembly: GCF_947179165.1. Taxonomy (NCBI): domain Eukaryota; kingdom Viridiplantae; phylum Streptophyta; class Magnoliopsida; order Solanales; family Solanaceae; genus Solanum; species Solanum dulcamara. The sequence goes on from NC_077246.1 coordinate 64,207,989, forward strand.
TTTTTACTTTATGTAAAATAATATGTAAATTTTTTCATAACTAAACACGTGTTGTAATTATGGAGAAAAGAAAAACGTGACCTCAAACATTGAATTAGCAATGATATATTTTACGTGGAAAAGAGAAAATTAGAGAGAAATTAATACATTTAATTAGCATAATTTTATATGTTATTTGGTTACGAAAATGAGGATTTTTTCCCCACATATTTGAAATGTGAGTTGTATTATTGAAGATATTTGAAACATGTCATTGTGCATAGTAGGCGTTTGGTAAAGGATTTGCGATCCCAATTTTAAGTTTTAATTTGAAATTAGTATTTGTTTATAAAATCTTCAATTTCAAATCTTATTTCTCTAAGTAGTAGAATTTCAAATGTTTTTAAATATAAAACTTGACCCATAAGTTTATATATTTTTTTTTAAAAAAGATGTATCATTTTTAATTTTGTTAAAAAAAAGAAGAAGATACATACCGACATGAATAAATTATCCATATCATGTGGAAGGATAAAGAATAGCTGGCTATTACTATTGTTGATTTTTTGAACCAACAAATATTTGTAAAAATATGTGTGTTTGAAAGCTTTTAATAAAATGTAAACATATATTTATTAAAAAAATATGGAGACATGCGATTTATCAATTCGTTATTTGAATATTTTGATACCTTCTTTAGGAACTATGATTTACTTATTTGGTAAAATTGTATGTATATTAATAATTTCTTAAAAAATGTGAAAAGAAAAAAATGGATAATAAAGTGACGTTGATGTTGAGTGTTGACCAAGGTAATTGAAATACCAATAAGGACGCACTATTAAAAAATTGCTGAAAAATGACGGACACGGTCGTTTTTTTGGTCAAAATCGATAAAAAAGTGATGCAGTCATTTTCGTTGCTTTTTTGATCGACGCTTTTCAAAAAGCGACAGACTGTGTCGCTCATTTTATTTATAAAAAATTATACCAAAAACGACGGACTGCGCGGATAATATTTTATTTTTTAATTATTTTTTTTCAAAAATGCATCGGACAAGGGGTCTCTATCCACCGCTTTTGTTCTTGGTGTTTTTGAAAATTTTCACAAAAGAGACGGACATAGGGTCACTGTCCGTCGCTTTTCTAGAATCTTTTTTTTAAAAAAACCCAGAAAAGCAACGGACTAAAGGACCCTGTCCGTCGTTTTTTCTGCAATTTTTTTGACAGCAGAAACTTAAAGTTTCTGCTGCCCATCTGCAACATAAATTTAATTCAACAACAATGACTACAGCCCAATCCAACATAACTAACAAACTGACAAACACACAAAATACTTCATAACAAACATAAACTAACACTCAAAACGATTAAAGTGTTAACTTACAACGATTTAAAGTATTTCAAAGTACAAAAAAAATATTCAAAATATTCATAAACTAACATATATAGGGAGCGTAAGGACTATTTGCTATATATTCATCACTATCGTCAGAAACATCCGGAGTGAACCCTCTTGAATAACGCAGCGGAGGTTGACGGACAAGTTGAGCACTTGTTCTTTGATTTGCTCAACTTGTTCATTCATACTTTCATGTTCATCAACCCTTTTTGCCTCAAACTCTGCCAATGCGCGTATAAGTTCTGCAATTTGCTGAGACATGACAACTATCTGAACCCCGTCAATGCCCTGAGATTGACGTGACGATTCAATACCTTCTAAACCTGTCTGGAGTCGTCGTACATCATTCCTAGATCCCATTCCATATATACGACCTTTGTGGCTCCCTCCAACTACTTTTTCTTTTCAAATTTGAGTGGACTGTTCAGGTGTTAGCTAGACCGAATCTTCCATCTCACGTATTTGCCGCTCATATTCTTGCTGCATATTATAAAATAAAAGTTATATATATATATTGAATTTATTAAACATCATCTCGCGGATATTGTTTGGAGTCGTCCCCCAAGAGTGATAAGGCTCAGTATATAGCCTCCTAACACTCTCCTGAAGATTTCTAGCAGCATCTTTCGAAGGATGCCACCTGTAAAACACATAATAAACATGTTAGTTTATGAATAATTTATTAATGTAGCAAAAATAAATAAATAAATAAATAAATAAATAAAACTTAAGAGGATCCATTAGGCTGAATCATCACTCTCCCTAGTCTATTCCTCTGCACAGGAGCTAACTGAGGCATATCCCGTGCTGCATTGGGTGTAGATGCAGAAGAAGGTGAAGCTGTAGACGTAGAAGAAAGTGAAGCTGATGCTGTAGGATTTACATACTGCTGGGTCAAGAGAGAAATGCCAGTCTCAACACTAGAATCTCTAAGCTTCAGGGCAAATAGGTGAGGAGACTGAGATGAGGGAGATGGAACTGTGGGAGATTGAGTAGACGAAGATGATAATATCTGGGGTCGAGGAATAACCTCTGTGGTAGATAGTAGGTCTGGTCATATGAAGTATATCTGAATTATACCGAAGAAGAAGCATCGCGTGGTCGGCGAAAATGACTATGGTAAACCGTAGGATCCATAGTCTCAAAAGGCACAACATGAATATGCGTAGGACTAACTCGGCGGCGCTGCATATCCGATGTTGAAGAAATATGTCCTGGGGTATCCTCAGGATCAATAGGTCTCCTAGACTTCTTCTTTTTACTACTACCAGAATGACTAACCCCAAGATGATCTCGGGATCTATCACCATCACAAGATGACATCTGTATGTAAAATAACAATACAATGTATAAAGTCATATCTAATGCACAAGACCTTAAATCAGTCTTTTCTTCATAAAGGTGAGATCTTTAGTAATGGGGGGGAAGAAGAATTGGATTTGAGTTGAGAAAACACATCAAGATCAGTCTTTTGTTGACAAAAGATGAGATCCTTAGTGTTGGGATGAAGAAAAATTGAAAAAATAAGAAAGCGACATAATTTGCTTCGCTTTATTTATTTATTTATTTAATTCTTTTAGTAGCCCTCATCAACCTAAGTGGAAAGGGTTTCTTATTTTTCCAATTGTTCTTCGTCCCAACACTAAAGATCTCATCTTTATCAACAAAAGACAGATCTTGATGTGTTTTCTCAACCCAAATTCATTTCTTTTTCACCCATTACTAAAAAGGAAACATTTTACTTATCTTTTCAACATAAAGGTCAAATCTTTAGAACTTTTCAAACCACCACCAACTTAATTAATTCAAGTTATAATTAAAACAAGAATTAATTAAGTTCAAGTTCTAAGTAATTTAAGTTAGAATTAAAGTTAAGTTTTAATTAATTCAAGTTATAATTATTTCAAGTTATATTTAATTCAGGTTATAATTAACTTCAAATTAATTCAACTTATAATTAATTCAAGTAATAATTAAGTTCAAATTCTAATTAATTCAAGTAATAATTAAGTTCAAATTTTAATTAATTTAAGTTTTAATTAAGTTGTAATTACAAGTTCTACTTCATAACATTCAAGTCGAATGTTTCTAAGTTAAATAAGAACAAAATTACAAGTTTTCAGTATATACAAATTAAAGTTCAAAATCCTAGTATTCAAGTATCTAATTAAAGTTCAAGTTCATGACAACATAAAGTTCTAATTAATTAGTTATAAAGTCCAATTCTAGTATCCTAAAATCTTTATTTCATTCAAAATTCAAGCTCTAAGTTCTAAATTCAAGTATCCTAAAATTCAAGTATCTAAGTTATTCTAATTAGTTCTAAAGTCTAAAGAGTTCAAAACTTATACAAACTTAAAAAAAAATTTAAGTCTAAATTCAAAATTAAGTCCTAAAGTTTAAGTTCATGACTTTGAATATCTAAGCTAACTCTAATTAGCTTAAGTAGTTCATAAGGAATAAAATTCAACGAAATTTCAAGTTCAAAGTTCTAAGTGGAACTCTAATTAATTAACTTAATTAGTTCATGATAAGGAGTACAATTAAATGAAATTTTAAGTTCAAAGTTCTCAGTTCAAGTTCTAAATTCAAGTTCTAAGTGCTAATTTCAAGTTCTAAATTTATCTATCCTAAATTTCAAGTTCTAAGTTCTAATTAGTTCTAAAGTCCTAAAATTTAAGTCCAATATTTTTCTAACTTCAACTTTCAACTATCAAACTTTCAAACATCCTATATTATATTCACGTATTTCAATTAACTTCTAACATCAAAACTTCAACTAATTCTAATTCTAAATTCAAACACTTTAATTGCAATTAAAAGATTACCCAATTTACAATGTAATTCAAAACCCCCAATTCTAATTTAAGCCCTAAATCAAAATTATTCAACAAACTAAATTCAATAAACTAAATTGAATAACATATATTTAACAAACTAAATTCAACAAAGTACTTTAAAACTAAGTTAATAGCATATATTCAACAAACTAAATAACAATCACACATTATCACTCCAATTGTTTTTAAAAAAAGTTGAATAACTCTACCCTTCAAACCAATAGAGAGGATAGTGTGGGGTGAGGGGGGGGGGGTTGTTGGGGCGGTGGGACAGGATTGGGAGGACTCCAGCGATGGTGGGAATGGCGGGGGACGACGGAAAAATGGGATGGGCTCCGGGGTTTTTAGAGGGAAGAGAGAGGAAAAGAGATAAAATGGAGAGAGATATATAAAAAAATCTGATCTGGTCTCCCACATATTTTTTAAAAAGCGACGGACAGCGTCGCCAAGTCCGTCGCTTTTTTTAGAATGTTTGACCACGATTTTGATAAAAAAGTGACGGATAATGCGATGTTGTCCGTTACTTATTTAAAAATTATTGACCAATTATTTTGACCAATTGCGACAGACTAACCAACGTTGTTCGTCGCTTCTTAAAAAAATTAAATTTAAACATAAACGACAGATGGGTCTTTAATAATAAATATATAAATAATTATTCTAATATAAAAATGACGGGCTTAGCTTTTCTATTTGTTTCTTTTAATTAAAAAGATAAAAAATAACAAAAGTGACGAACATCGTTGTAATTTTCGTTGACTTTTTTAGACGAAGCTGTTCGTGGCTATGTTGGCCGTCATTTTTTGCCCTTTTTTTAGTAGCGACGTTGGTGGAGATTACATACTTCATCATTTATAATTAGAGATTTCAGGTTTGAGTCTATCAAATATATACTCATTTTTTGCAACGATCTGTCCCCCTCGTTAGGAATAAGCCAATGAGGAAAGATTTCAGGCCAAAAAACTTCGAGTAGTAACTTCAAAAATATTTAGCCTAGGCTAGACTTGAACGAATTATGAGTCAGGTAAAGTCTAAGGTGATCATGTGAATGATGGAAGATCAAATCCCTAATTTGATTGGATAGGCTAATAAGCAAGATGATACGGAGCATTTATGACTTTGCGGAATTGCATTCGTGAGAGTAAAACTTTCAAAATCAAAGTTGGCATGAAAGGTATAGTTTAATACTTCTTGGGAAGAGGGTATGTTATAAAAAAGGAGACTTGGAGACTCTTTACGAGTTCTCTGTCTCCACCTATCCTGCTAGAGCGGGATTTCGTCGGCAGAGCGGGACAGTCGTGAATTAATTCGGGAAAAAACCTCAAAAATGGTCTTTTTTTGCAAAATCAGTTTCTAAGACTTCATGAGGCGACCTAAGGCGAATTCCATTAATTTTCCATGAATTTCCATGCTTAAGGTAAGGATTATACTCCCTAAATTCATACTTTGATTCCTAGAACCTAGAAACTATGGTTGGTAATCATTGAGGGAGGGTTTGAACTAAAAACTAATGGTGGTAAATAGCCCTAGGGTGGGGTTAGGATCATGGGTTTGGCCTATGATGAGAATTGTGTTATTTTTCATGATAGTTAGGCCATTGTGTTGATCCTTTATATGTATTTACTATTTTCTAGACCAAGAACGAGAGGAACGAATCCAAAAAGGGAAAACTCTTGCATTGCAAGATTGTTGAAGCGTAAATTTGATGTAGGTGATGGACTTGTTTTCCGTATGTATTTCATATACTTGTTAAATTTCTTCATGATATGCACATGTGTATATGAATAGGGAGACATGCTAGATTATGTGTGAAATGATCACTTGCTGGCCTGTTTTTGTGATGAACCTATTCTTGGTAATATAATGTTGTAAATACTGAATATATTTATGGTTGTGGTATGTTTGGATTGGGTGTCACATTCCAACATATAAAATGGATCAGATATCACGTTTCGGCATATATTTGGATCGGGTGTCATATTTTGACATATATTTGGATCGGGTGTCACCTTCTGACACCAAGTTGATTGTTTGTAGGTCCCTTGCAAGGACTCTTGTGTGAAGTTATAGCATATTGAAGATATTGAGTTGTGATCTTGCTGAATATGGTTGAACATGAGACTGGTTGACTTATTCTATATGTATGTTCTTATTGTGTTGAGTTTACTTGTCTATGATCCACCTACTGGCTAACCGCGTGATCCTACCATACACCATTACTTGTGTGTACTGATACCACTCTTACTCTGCCTTTTATTGAGTACAGAACATATTTAGTCGGCTGCGGAGAGACATCGTTTAGAGGAGTGACTATTGTTTGAGTTCAAGGGTGAATTATTCTTTCAAGCTGCCGTGGACTCTCTTATTTTCTAGTCTTTTTTTCTAGGACTTAGATTAAAACATTGATTTAGTTCATGACTTATATTTTTTTTTCTTTTGGGGTTGTAACCCCTTGATTTAGACTTGTTTATTTTAGAGTTTTTCTACGGACGACTTTCAGTTCTTAGGATGTGTTTACTTTCGCATATTTTGGGTTAATAACTAGTTATTTTATGAATTTATGGGAACTCAACATCTATTTTTATTTTACACTTGTTTACATCCTTAAGTTTGGGATTTCTTTGCGATTAGTGTTGTTGGGCTGTTTAGAATGGTTCTCCCACTAGAGAGTTAGTATGGGTGCCAATCATGGCAGGTCGGGGTCGTAAAAAAGTTGGTTTCATGTCACGCTCCAAGCCTACACCCTGGATGTTGTTGATACTCGATGCCATTGTTGGCCCGAGTGTACCCATAACATGGCATTAGACATGAGCATACATCTAAACATGAGCATAAGAGTACATTGAAGAGACAAGTTTCATAAGAGATCAGATTTCATAACATGAGTTATAGAATTTTAAAACCATTGTCAAAGGAAATAAAGATCCAAACATAACATAACTATTCATTTGTCTATGAAGCCTTTAAACATAACTAACTAATGTCAACCGGGATAAGGCCCCCGATATACCTTAAAATAAAAATAACTTTCTAAAATAGGTAGACTAAGCCCAAGGAACATAGAGGGGCTCACCAATAACAGAAGGTATGGAACCTAGTGCGCGGCCTGATCTTATGTCTGCGTATCTGAGTTTGCATCAATAAAAGATGCAGTGCCCCCGACAAAAGGGAAGTAAGTACATGTGGAATAGTACTGTATGTAAAATGGTGGAATGAAATATAACGTACATGTCAAATCAATAGAAATAGCTAACATAGTCATAGTCATGACATGGGAAGGTTAAGAGATGAGGTTGTTCAACCTACCTTATGGATATTTCTTTTATTCTATTTTAGTTCATTATGGGAGTATAATAATATAACCGGCATAAACCACCATATGAGCGCATGGAGTCTGATCTCGACCCGATCAGCTAAGCCATCTCATACCTTGCCGAGTATGATACATACGTATACATATTATGTGGATCCATAACTAGCCCTTACCAGGGGCATAAAGAAGGAGTCGCTCAAACCAACGGTACGATCCTTATCCTACGTCGACAAATATAGTTTCAGGTGTTTGCCATTTAGACTTATGCTTTCTCGGTTAACTATTTAGCTCTCTTAGGCTCATGTGATCATGGGTTAGCCCGAAGTCTCATATTCGTAACATTCAAGGACCATAGTTGATAAACTTCATTCATATCATCACATCATAAAGTTACATTTCATGTATCATAGCTTGACATTCATGAGATACATATATCATATAATAATAATAATAAAGTTAGAGAGTCATAAGATAGCATCATAAGGTCTCACATTTGGGAACTTTCATAATTCATAGTTCTAGGTTTATAACATAAGAGTTTTTAAGAAATCATCAAGAAATCGTTAAAAAGTTATCAAAAACTCATAAAAAGATCACTAAAGTAGTTTTCAAGATGAGAGTCACTTCTTACAATAATTGTTTGCAATTTCATGTAGAAAATCTAAAAGAAACTCAGGGGTAAAAGAATTATCAAGAAATTGAAGTACTTTCATTGAGGGTTCTTGGGGTTTCATGAAGATTCAAGAGTAATTCAAGAATATGAAGTTTTTTCCTAACTCTAATTCATTCATGGAGGACTCTTTGAAACCATAGAAACATAGTTCGTGGGGAAAAACAAGGTGTTCCCACATGTGGAGATAGCCTTACATACCTTAGTGATAAAATCTTGAAGAAGAACCTTGGAAAATGAACCCTAGCTTTGGTGTTTCTTGAAGTTCTTGAGAGTAGAAGTTTTTATGAGAATGAGAGTGTTTTATGATGAAAACTGATTTTCTACATGTTTTAGGCTATTTAGATAATTCCCCAAAGGTTTTAGAACTAAAATACCCTCTTAGAAACTCAAAATAGGTCAAATTTACCGTTATGCCGTCATCTGAGTGACGGGCTGTAACCCAGACCATCATAAATGAACCAAAAAATGAACATTCTACCTAAGTGTGATGGCCAAGTCTGATGGGCCATCACAGGTTTGACGACCGTCACTTTGGCCGTCAGACATTGACAGCTTGCAGCGTATATAGTAAAATGGTCATAACTTTTTACTCCAAACTTGGATTGATACAAAATTGGTAGATTTCGAAATAAGACTCCAATACGTTTTATTTTATAGGCCATGGGCCACTTAACTCTTTATAGTTTGAGATATATAGTCATTTGAAGTTGACTCTTATATCAACTCATGTGAAAACTTAGTCGGTAGGAAAGCTTTGTACTTGGCTTGGTGTTAGAAGTTTATTATGACCCTAAACCACATCCAATACACTTCTCACAGTTAGGAATGAACCTTGACATACATGAACAAGTATTATATAACTCGACCCAAGTTGGTAATTTTACGACAAATGGTTCGAATCCTTATGGTAGAGGTGTGAGGTGTTACATATCAGAGCCTAGGTTTGTTGATCTCATCATACCAAAACGATGCCAGTAGAGTCTTGTGGAATGGTACTGAGACATCTGTACGTTTCTTCAAGAGGCTATAGGATTTTAGAAAAAGTTTCATTTTCTTCTTTTCTTCGTGCTATAACTTGATTTCAATTGGTATCTGGTGATTCAAATTGGTATCTAATCTCTTTCACTCTATTATCCGCAGATGGTCAACATTCACTCTAGTGGTGTAAGGCTTGTAGCTCTAGTAGAACTCGAGTAAGAGCCAGCCGTTCGAGGGTGTGGCAGAGGAAAAAGCAAGAGAGGGAGGCGAGGTAGGGGCAGAGGAAGAGCAACACCTGCCAGAGTGAAAGTTCCTATTGAGAAGGTTCTAGTAGATGAGGCCCCTCCTGCTCCCCAGAACGAGTTAGAGGTAGAGGTTAGAGAGGAAGAAGAGCATGCTGAGCAGGAGGAGAACACCAAGACTGAAGCTACTGGTATTCCCTCTCTGGACCCCATACTAGCTCAGCAGATCATGGCCTTCTTGAGTGGGTTGGTCGGCACTGGAGCCATTCCGACCATGCCCGAAATACTAGCTCCTGCTACTCTTCTTGTTGCTACTGTAACTCAGCTAGCAGATGATATTGTAGGCACTGGTGCCTTCTTTAAATTACTCATGGGTCCAGTAATGACCGGTACTAAGCATGACGTGCTCACCAAGTTTCTTAAATGCAAACCTCTATCTTCCATGGTACTAAAAATGAAGACGCATATGAGTTTATTCTTGATTGTTACGAGAGGTTGCATAAGCTGGGTATAGTGAACCAACATGGAGTAGAGTTTATGACTTTTCAACTGCAAGGTGAGGCCAAACAGTGGTGGAGGGATTATGTGGAGTGTCGTTCGCCCGTGTTGCCCCCACTCAGTTCGGTTCAGAGAAATGATTGGTCAAAATGAAAGGACGCAATTCAAGCAGAGTTGACTTCACTTGAAAAACATAAAGTTTTCGAACTAATAATTCAAACACCTGAAGGTGTCAAGCTAGTAGGGTACAAATGAGTTTTTGTACATAAACAAAATGAAAAAGGTAAAGTTGTAAGATATAAAGCACGACTTCTACCCCAATGATTCTCGCAAAGGCCTAACATTGATTATATGAAAACATATTTTCATATGGTGGATGTAATTACCTTCAAGTATATAATGAATTGGCAGTTCATGAAAAGTTTGAAATGCACCCAATGAACGTGGTCACTATCTATTTATATGATTTTTTGGACCATGATATTTTTATTAAAATTCTTAAGGATTCAAAGTGCCTGAAACATATAAGGATTCTTAAGAATCTTGTTCAATAAAACTTCAGAAATCCTTATAAAGGTTGAAACAATCAGGGCGAATGTGGTACAATAGTCTTAGCAAATATTTGTTAAGAAGGATTTAAAAATGATCCAATTTGTCCTTATGTCTTTATGAAAAGGTCTGTAATTGAATTTATCATAATAGTAGTATATGTTGACGATTTGAATATCATTGAAACTTTTGAAGAACATTCAAAGGCAGTAAAATGTTTAAAAAAAGAGTTTGAAATAAAAGACCTCGAAAAGATAAAATTTTGTCTTGGTCTACAAATTGAACATTTTACGAATGAGATATTTGTCCATCAGTCAACATATACTGAAAATATTTTAAAGAAATTTTACATATATAAAGCACATCCACTGAGTACCCCAATGGTTGAGAGATCTCTTGATATTAATAAAGATCCATTTCAACCTCATGAAAATCATGAAAAATTTGTTGGTGCTGAAATACAATATCTTAGTGTAATTGGTGCATTAATGTATCTTGCCAACAATTCTAGACCAGATATAGCTTTCTTTGTAAGCTTGTTAGCAAGATTTAGTTCTTCTCCAACATGAAGACATTGGAATGAAATTAAACAATATTCAGATACCTCCGAGGGACCACCGATATGGGATTGTTTTACTCAAATGAATCCACGTCATAATTGATTGTTATGCAAATGTAAAATATTTGTCTAATTCCCATAAAGATTGATCATAGACAAGCTACTTATTTACATGTGGTGGTACAACTATATCAGGCGTTCAACAAAGAAACCTATGGTTTTCACTTTTTCAAATCATACAGAGATAATAATCATTAATGAGGCAAGTCGAGAATGCGTTTGGTTAAAATCAATAACTCAACATATTCAAGAAACATGTGGTCTTTCTTTGAAAAGAGACGCTCCAACGATATTATATGAAGACAATGCTGCATGTATAACTCAATTGAATGAAGAATACATCAGAGGAGACATAACAAAACATATTTCACCAAAATTCTTTTTTACTCATGATCTTCAAAAGAAGGGTGAAATAGATGTCCAACAAGTTCGTTCATGTGACAATTTAACAGATATGTTTACGAAGGCATTGCCAACTTTAACCTTTGAGAAACTGAGATACAGAATTAAAATATATCGTCTTCGAGATATTAAGTGATGTTCTCATCAGGGAGAGAAAATACGTGCTACAAAATTTTTTCTTTACTAAGGTTTTTATCCCACATGATTTTTCCTAGCAAGGTTTTTAACGAGGCAGCAAATAATGCATATTTGAAATATATATATATGGGGGAGTGTTGTAAAACAATGTGTGTTGTTTTATTAGAACCTTTATTTTACTTGGACATCTAAGGTGGATTATTGTAAACTAATATATGTCTATGTTATGTGTTGACACCCAATTTTGACCCTCCATAACATAAATTAATAATCAAGTTTCTTCATTTAAAACAATTTTAAAATAATTTGCTTGCAAAAATCCAAAATATTTTTTTTTGTTATTCTTAATTAATTGTCATTTTTATAATTTTGGAACATATATATTTATCTATAGTAAAATCCTTAATTACTACTTTTGCGATTATTCGAAAACCGTCTCAATTTTTTTTGTTTTAATTAAATATTTTGTTAAATAGTTTGTCTTAATTAATAGATTTTATTCAATCTAATTAGTTTAAAAATTAAAGTAATTATTTTACTTTATCAAAATTTAGAAGTTCGTTAATTAGTTAATGTTAATTCACCCTATTAAATTTTTAGTCAAATTTCCTAATTAATGCCTACAACTAAACAACTTCCTACACAACACGTTACAACACCATATATAATAAATACTCCTACAACATTTATTACTAACCTACCTCCATCCCTTTACCGCATGACCACATCACCCTACCACCTAATCATACCCTATTCCCTTTAATTTTCAACAAATATACTCAAACAAATAAAGCCCTGTTCCAATTGTCTTCTTCCCAAAGACCCCAATTGAGACATATACTATTTACACTCACGCACACATACTTCACATGCCCTCATCGTCAACTTCTTCAATGTAGCTCGACAACATCGCAAATCCACCGACAACAACGGTAATCTCTCCCCTTTTCTCTATCTATGCCTTCAAGTGTTGACTTTGATTTATAAAAATCTCCCTCAAATCTAATTCAAATCCAAGAATATCAAGATCGAATTCGGATTTTTAGGGAAATATTTTTCTCTTACTTGACTTCTCCTTCCTTCTTTCCAATCAATCTGAGATCTTCCGCTCACATTTCCTCTTACTTGACTTCTCCTTCCTTCTTTCCAATCAATCTGAGATGTTCCGCTCAATTGGTATATTAGGATTCAAATTGTTACCTTTTTTTTGGGGGGGGGGGGGGGCTATAAATAGAGGATATTTGGTTGTCATTAAGGGGGAAGAGAAATTGACAAATAGTTTTTCTTTCTGTCTTTGGAATCCCCTGTTATTATTAAAGTTTCTCATAGATCATAAGTTTTTTTTGTGAATCTCCAAAAATAGATCTTTTTTATACTCACTCGGCTCTTACTACTCTCTATCGTCACTGGTACTCCAAGTTGGTGTAGAAGTCGATTCCCATCAACTCATCGTCTCGGTTACTGTTCCAAAAAGGGTAAAATTACTTTCTAGTCTATACTTATTTCTTGCTAATGGTCTTTTATTTTGATTATGATTTGAATTTATGCCTAATTATCTTTAATATTTTCCTTGCTACCCGTCGATATAACTCCGTATGTGTTGTCTTTGATTTATTGTGAATTTTATTATGTTGCTCGTGTTGTTACAAATGATGAAAACGAGATGTATTTATATGATTTGTGAAAAATATCTATCAAACTTGTGATAGTCTGCATCTTCTGTTAAAAGTTGTGTGTTTGGAATCATATGTTAGCATCTTGTCGAAATATTTCTAATCATGTTATTTTTTAGTCATTACTGATATTTTATGGTTTGGGTGTGTTTATCACACTTTCTCCTCATTTTTTTCCATAACGATCTCATAATCATTTAATATCTTAGTCCTTAATTGCCACTTTGATTTCATTCTTTAGCACTGCATTTTTTCTGAGAGAGAATCAAAATGATTTCATTATGGACATTATCCATTAGTTCTTTGTTATACTGATTTTGAGTCCATCTCGATTGTGTCTTTTGCTCTTGTTACGACTTTTCTTTATGTGGCTACCTTTCTAAAATTATAAGCTATTTTTGAGAGAACAAGTATTTCTAGGATGATGTTTGAAGTTTTGAGCATATATGTTCTCAACTTAAAACTTGGAGAAATAAAAAATGAATCATCTCAACAGCTTGTTTGTTAGTCTAAAATCTAATTTGGTTTTGAATCACATCTTCCCCTCTTGTTATGAGAAGTGTATTTTCCTGTCTTCAACTACCATGCTAAATTTTGAGGTTTCAAATGGTTGTCTCATGTTTTAAATTAATATGTTCTGCTCTAAAATGCATGTTTTTCTCCAAAGACTGATTGTTTATTTAGTGTGTAGGTTCTAATATTATGTTGTTCTAAGTTTAAACTAGATACTATCATGTTTAAGTTCACTGTGATGCCTGTGCTTTCATCTTATTTTTTTTACCTCTTTGAATTTGCATATTAATATTACTTTGTCCTTGTGTGTTGTAACTATCGATTTGTTTGCTTTTAAAGGAGAAGGATTAGATCTTTGCATCAATTATCTGATTTTGTCCAGTGATATGGCTATATGATTTCACCCAAATGATTATTGAAATGTGTATGATGCATGAATTGAAAAAAAATATACATATACATCCTTTCTTATGATTGTTCCTTCCAGTATGCTTAAAATTGCCCCTTTTTAGATATGATTGGTCCTTGATTCATTTTTTGTGATATAGGATATATATTTTGGCTTATCCATTTGATGCTTACAGTGTTGGACATCTTTACATCATGATGAATTATTATGAAAATATGTTGAATGTTTGTCAAGCTATTGTGAGGAAGTTGAACTTATTACTAGAACTTATTACTATTCATCGAGGTTAATTATTTTAGTAGAATCCTACTATGATTAGTTACTAATCCTTATCTCAATTTCGTTGCATGTGAAACCTTGGATTGAGTCCATCGGGACTCCCTCTTTGCATTTTGTTGGGTGGAAGCCCAACATTCCCTCTTCTTCGAGTCATCTTCATCATTGTTCAAGTTTTGGAAGCTGATACGCAGGTCTAAGGGAGGCTCAGTAAGGTCTCGAAGGGCGTTGTACAGTTGTATATCGCTAGATTATAGTCGGAATACACTGGTATAAAGTCAGTGTATACATTGATATACAGTGTATACACAACTGTGATAAACAGGAAAATTAGGCCTAAGACCTAAAATGCAGGTGGCCCAACAACTTAGTCCAGGCGTACAGAAACTAAGTATTGGGTCAAATTCTCATACTTTATTCATTCGAATTGTAATAATTTATTTATTTATTTACGTTTATTTATACTTAAGAGGATAATTTAGTTTGGTTTAACTTAGTTGAACTCCCCTAAAAGAGAAATCATTTTTCTGTTAATTCACTCTTTAAATTGATTTCATTTAAGTGTTTTCTTTACTTAAACATTTTAGCAAAATATAATTTTCTTTCAAATTATCTTAAAAGTTTCAAGTTATGTTCTTTCAAATAATTGAGTTTAAAGTGTCTTTCTCTAAATTGATTTTCTCCGAATGACTCAAGTAATTCTCCTTATTTTACATTAGATATACTAGCTCTCTTTAAATATATTTGAAATTCCTTTACTTAGTCATTTTAATAGAGTATGTCTTTTGATAAATTATTTCAAGTTGATTTATTACTCAAGTAATTTTTTATTTTTTTTTACCTTTACTATTTACACATTTTTCCAAAGTTAGTCAAATAATTTTCAAATCGTCGGACAACCGCATGTTAGCAGCTATTTTAAGTGCTAAAACCTTCTTAAAATAGTAATACGAACCTCGTACCTTTTTCTCTGAATTTTTAAGACTTAAATCTGTTAGGGTCTTTTAAATTAAATTTTCTTAATTTCTTTAAAAAATTAAGTGGCGACTCTTCTGTTCTAAAATTAATTTTTTCTTTATAAAGTTGAAATTAATTTTAAACCGTCTATTTTCGACATAACATTATGCACACCACAATTTGTTTCCGCTATATTTTGTTTCCACCACATTTGGTTTCCACTACAAATTATTTCTTCTTTAAGTCTATAAGGTACTACAGACCCTTTGCCGCCCATTGCAACAGAGCCATTTCATGGAGGAGGGGGGGGGGGGAGGGGGACCTGAAGGCTAGGCTAAACCTCCCTCAAAGGGATTCCTGAGCGGAACTTTTTTTCAAAGAACTGACGATATTTCCTTAACTGCAGATTCAATGGCACCAATTATGAACCCGAAAAGAGAATCCATTGTTAGGAGTGGTACTGTGAAAGAAAATCATCTCGTCCTTACCCTTGAATTCTCTTTTGTATGTTCCGTCTAATCTCTTGTCTGTGAGCTTCTCTCCTTACAATCAAGTGGCTTTCACTCAATAAAAAAAGCCTGAACTCCAGTGTAACTTTCATCTTTGATCGGTGTCTTTTTCAGGATCCGAGGCCGGGGCATCCTTGGGAGTGGACGTGAGGACAAGGGGCTAGAAGCACCCCCCAACCCCCTTTTTTTCCTTCCTTCGAGTAGGTCCGCTCACTGGAAAGTTAGGTCAACAGAAAAATTTCATCCTCCAAGGAATATCGTAGAACTGCCGAAAAGCGATGACATTCTAATGGCCATTATTGTAAGCATGGATGATATATAGAAAAGAGAAGAAAATATATAGATTACTCACTTGCTCTCCCTTCTCTCTTCTTAATTCAGTTTATCATTTTACTTATAATAATTTTTTTATTTTAAAAAAATGATTTCTCACTAGGTTAGTTGAGGTATTCCATGTTGGCCAATATAAAAATCTCTCTCTGAAAAAACTTAAGGCTGTCATGACTATAGTGTCCTACCTCCTAGTCAAAAGTTCTCCAAAAATTTAAAATAAAATTCTCACTTAATAGTGAAAAAAATGTATTCATGTTTTTAGAATATAATTATTTTTGGATGAAAACGCTTCTCTCTTTAATGAACTTTATACAATGCGATTCTAAATTAATCAAGACGCTCCAACACATTCGAACACCAAATAGAAAAAGGAAAGAAAGAAAAGAAGTCAACAAATCTATTGCTACTTTTGATGCATATTATATGTCTTATACCACATTTAAGAGTTACAATTTATAATTTTCTTTAGATCAAAAGGGTGTTGAGCAACTATCCTTTATGACTCCAACATAAACTATGTAATTTAATTAATTCTTTCTTTATTTCATATTAAATTAATATTTAAAGTATTTTTAATAGTTTAAAATAAATGAGTTGTTCAAAGTTTAAGATAAATATTTAAACTTTTTTTCATTTTTGCCATTCATTTACATCTTCTAGGTGATAAGTTCAAGAAAGTTAATTGTTCATATTGTGATTTTATTTTGAATTATTTTTATTTTCAAGAATAGTTTGACAATTACTAAAAGAATAAAAGTAAAAAGTAATATTTAATTTATATCTTAATTTTTTTTAATAAGTATGCATTGCCACACAAATTCAGTTAATATGAAATAAAGATAGTATTTCACTAATTAAAACTCTAAAAATAACTTTAACAAAAAAGTAATAAATGCTCTCAGCCGGAAAGAGTACGCTCCATCATATTTTAACAGTTATTTTAGTTTAAAAAGTTTGTTCCAAAAAATTGTTATTTTAGGAATTCAAGATTAAAAGTTGATCATTATTTTAAATTATATACTCAAACATCAAAGAAATATGGACAATATCTAAAAGAAAAAAATAAAAATAATATATCTTTTTTAAATAAGAATAACTTTAAAAATTGTGCTTTGTATTTATTGATTTCTTAATAAGCAGAAAACAAGCTAAATCGATCACTCAAATAAGATATTTGTGCACACACTAATTTATTTATTTTCTTGGTCATGACACGCTAAATTGTATGTACAAAGTACGAATACATCTATATTATATATCTTTTTTATTCAATGTCCAATATCTGTATAGAAATTCGATACACATTTATATTGTACATATATATATATATATATATATATGTGCGCCCTGACGGCATTGAGAATCAACCGATAAAGTAGAAAAGTATGTGTAACACACTTTTCCATTAAGCTCATCTTTACTTCATGTTGTTCCTTGATGCTCTATTATTTTCTTTCTGCATTTAAATACATGACTTCATCTTTTGTTAAAGGGGAAGAAGAAGAAACCCCCTTTCCCATTTCTTCATTCATCTTTTGTCAAAGAGATTTGAACTTTGTCGATTCAAAATTCTAGCATAACAATATCAAGTATTAACAATACAAGTCATCTAATCATTGAAAAGTGAATAGTAATATTTAATAGCAAGGGTAAAATAGACACATTATGGTAAATTATTCATTCGTTTTATAAATTGGACAAGTATTGTTAGACATTCCAAAGTATAGTTGACAAGTAAAAATGGACGGAGGGAATAAATAATTGACTAGGAATTGCACGCAACAAACAACAAGCCAAGGAAGCTCACTTGTTCAAATAGTGTCATTAATATTATTCTTACTTATATTATGATCTTTTTTGATTTTTATATATATAAGACAAAATTTTTCAACGAAGTAGTGTCGGTCTAGTGACATAGGGGGTGGGTCTGCCCCTACAAGTATTAATAACTGAATTCTAAACTTATTTTGTTTATACATATTTAATGTATTTTTAATATAAATATAAAATTAAAATTAAAGAGTTGGGTGAAATCTGTCGGTTTCTAGCTCCACCACCCTGGCTCTAAGACTGACATTTGTTACTCTTAGTGAGGTTGCATCCATTGGTAACCTTAAGATCAAAAAAAAAAAAAAAAGGAGAAAATTAAGACCATGCACGTGTGCTTTGTACCTAAGTATATCAAATGTGTATCAAGACAATAGAAAACGAAAGATGTGAAAGTTACATAAGACTAATTTTGTTTTGACTAAAATTGATCTATTGTCTTCTGAATGTTTGAAAGGTTACAATTTTCTCAATACCTCCAATTTGGACCACGTCCAAATATTTGAATAAATCAACAAATTGTCATAAGAGTCCAAAGGTGTGGGGAAAAAAATAAAAGGCAAAAGGAATTATTTTTTTGGGAATAATATATAGTAGAAAAAAAAAAGAATACAAATTGGTTGGAATTTTTGCTTAGCATCCCTTGTCTAATTATAGTGACAAGAGCATCAAATTCTTGTGGCCAACATATGTTTTGGCGAAATATTCCTCAGCTCGCGCGAGGTTCTTGGCAATCGATGACTTTAGCCACAATCGAGGATCTAAAGAAATTTGTATACCGGATTCTAGCTCCGTCTCTTCTATTTTTTTTAACCTCAAAATTGTCATAGTTCATCATTTAAGCAATCGTCAGGAGAAAATCGAAGGAAGGGAGTTGGATTTGGATTCAATGCTTTTCAATTTTATGTTTAGTCACTATCGACACACTAAATCAACCACTTTTTTTGGTTAAACATGCTTTGTCTCTATTGATCATTGATGTGCGAAAAGTTATATATCGAGTTTGATATACTAAACTTTGTACACGATCATTCAGAAACGACTACTAAAGTTCCTCCTAACAAAAATATACAATGACATCATAGATAATGTGAGCTGATTTGGCTCTTTTGATCCTAAGGGAAGGAAGGTTGTTATGTTAGTTGTAATAATTGGGAATGGGGAAGTTTCCCAGGCTAAGTGCCACCCTTAAGGCCTAATCCATTAAATCTATTTAATTGAGCAAGTCTATTTATATATATTTGGACAACTTATTTATTTATAATTTAGATAAGTGTCAAAACCACATCTAAATTATTCTTTTTTTTTTAGTTTCATATCTAAACTATTGAGAGTGTGAGTTTCATATTTAAACTATTACTTATTAGTTTGAGAAACACACCTCTCTCTTTTATTCCACTCTCATCATGGTGTGTGTTCTATACTTTCTTTTTCATTTAAAAAAAATTGCCACATCACACTCTACATGGATAAAATATTCACCTTGACAAAAATTAAATAAATTCTTTGAAGTTAAATTTAAAGATTAAAGTATCACTATCAACCCCTCCCTCCCTCCAAAAAAATAATTATTATAAAATAAAATATAAAATATTTTTCTTATCCCACTTCACCACTTTCTCTCGACCATACCCCCCTCCCTCACCAAATTTTTAGTTTTATTTTTAACTTTTAAATTTCTTTTATAAAAGTTTTTTTAAAAAATTCTTAGTTCATCCATCCCCCCTCCCCCCTCCCCCTTCAAATAGTAATTTAAATATTATTTTAATTTTTTCAAATAAAAAATTCTACTCCGCCCCGCCTAACCCTCCGCTTCCAATTTTTTTTCTCATTTTGTGTTAGATATATACATATGATTTTAGGAAAATATTTTTTAATTGCCGCAAGACTTTTTTCAAAATACAATTTTTATTTTTGTTATATTTGGTACGCAAGTAGAAAAAAATATTTTCTTAAAAATATATGTACATATCTAACTCAAAATAAAAAAATATAAAAAATAAATAAAATAAATTAAGAGCGGAGGTTAGAAATATTTTATATAAGAAATTCTAAAAAATAAAAGAACGAGGATTGCAGGGTGGGGGTGGGTGGGTGGGAGGTGGTGGAGTGGGTGAGAAAAATGTTTAAAGTTTATTTTTTAAAAAATAATTTCTTTTTTTGGGGATAAAAATATTTAGTCTCTAACTTCTAATTAATATTAATAGTTTATTTAATTTTTATTAAAGTGAAATATTTTTTGACAAAATTGCCTAAATACACAACTTATTTTTATCATATTTTCTAAAATTCCATACTATTTGAAAAAATTATAAAAATTCCTACTCTCTCCTATTCTCGGATACATCACTTTACGCGATGTATCGGTCGGATACATCACTTTACGCGATGTATCGGTCGGATACATCACTTTACGTGATGTATCGGGACGTCGGATACATCATTTTACGTGATTATCGGTCGGATACATTACTTTACGAGACGTATCGATCGAATACATCACTTTACGTGATGTATCAGGACGTCGGATATATCACTTTACGCGATGTATCAGTCGAATACATTACTTTACGCGATGTATCAGTCGAATACATCACTTACACGATGTATCAGGATGATTTGAGATGTATCCGAATTCCATCAAATTTAAGAAATTTTTGTAATTTAAAAAAAAGTAGGGATAGAATGTAATTAACTCTTAACACTATGAAATTTGTGTAATCCTTCTAATATTTTATCCATGTGGAATGTCATGTGACAAGTTTTTTGCAAAAAATAGAGAGAGTAGAGAGAGTGTATTACACAAACCACTGAAGTGTGTTTCTCAAACTAATAAGTGATAGTTTATGTATGAAACTCACACTTCCAATAGTTTAGATATGAAATTCAAAAAAAAAGGATAATTTATGTGTGTTTTGACACTTATCTCTTTAAAATTTGAATTAATATTTAAATTTTAATCAAACAAAAGGTTGCTCTTCTGTTCAGAAACGGAGCACTTTTCCTGAAAGTTCTCGTTTTCTAATTCTATAAATATGAAGCATTTCCTAAAATTGTTTCTGGCTTTATTACATCCTAACAGAATGTTGCTTGTAATTTCTTAAATTATATACAGATAATTACTCTTGAAAGATATGAATCTTTTACGCCTTAAAATTTTAAATTTCTCTGTAATTCTTCTAAAAAGAAAAGGTTACGTTCCACCATCGGCCATGTTGATAAGTCCTGTTACTTGACTGGGGAGAGCACTAAACCAAACACATGGTTGTAAATTTGTACATGACAATATGGCGAATTATAAGATATCAAATTGGAAATGATTGCAAATTCCATCACATGGTTGTAAATTGGGACATTGACAAAACTATGACAAATTTTAAGATATCAAATTGGAAATGATTGCAAATTCCATCACATGTCCTTGGATTGCACAGAGTGACACATTATGAGCAAGTTAACCATCATATTGGATGACTCTAATTAGCAGTTTTGTTGAATATTACTAACTTTTTCAATCTTAATTTTGTAAATTAATATGTAAAATTGAGATAAATATTTGTAGTAATATGAGACAGAGGGAGTATGCTGTAATTTAGCCTAAGCTATTTTCTAGTATTAACTATGTGCATGAAGAAAAAAACAAAAGTTTCACCATGAACCTCTATATTTTACCTACTCCTTAAGCCAAACTTATGAACATTAATAGAAAAAAAACAGTTGGTAATAGAGATGATATGCTACATTTAATTCAGAATTTGAGAAAGGTGATGTGAAGTCAAAAACACATATATTTAGCCATTTGAGCTATACCATGTTTTGATTGAGCATCAAATAAAGTGTTCCTATTAGATACTTTTGATTCAAATTTTAGAGCCTGTTTGGATTGGCTTTAAGTTGGTCAAACCAACTTAAAGCTCCTTTTTAGCTTTTGGACGTGTTTGTCTAATGCTGACTTTAAGCCATAAAGTTCTTAAAGTTAGTCAAAAATGAAAAGTTAGGATTCCTAACTTTTTTTTTCCAAAGTGCTTAAAGTCATTTTCTTTGACCATGAAAATTACTTCTATATCCCTTATATTTTAACTAAATTCTCAAACTACATTTTTTTATTCTTTTAACCCTAAAATTCACATCATAAGCACTTTTATCCAAACACTCAACTGCTTATTTATAAAAATAACTTTCAGCACTTCAAAGTTGTAAAAGCACTTCATACATAAAAGTTACTTTTTTTAAGTTTATCCAAATGGGCTCATAATTATTATTTTTTGCATGTGTTCTCAAGAGCATCTATTATTTATATGAATACGTTGAAATCTATCACCTTTAATCATACGAGACACAATTGGAATATGCTGAACTTTTGCAGCTACTAATGGAGGGCATATTTTGGCTCAAACTGCTGATTATAATTTAAGTGGGAAATTCATCCAAGAGCAAGGACTGTTTACATATTCAACCAAAAGATAAGTTTCAAAACTACAAGAACGAAGAGAGCAACGGTTAATACTTAAAGCATGAAACTCAGAATTGTTATTCACTTCATATTTTAAAAACATTATTGTACTTCTAAGCTGGCCACTTACTAATAAAAAAACCACCAGCATTAAATGTAAACGTAATGTGTGCTTTTTTCTTCATAAGAGTGTCTCATCGACATAAGCTGCCATGACGATAAAGTTAGGATCCTGTTGCTCTCTCTCACACACATAAGAAAAGAGGCATCAATCAGACAGATCAAATTTCGAGATAACAACTTCACTAACTCTTGCCTTACTCTATCTTTGAAGAACTGAACTTGACATTAACCAAATCTGCAGCAAGTCGGGCAGCAGCAGATGCACGCTGTGCAGCAGAAATAGCAGCACGAGCTCTCTCCAATACATCTGATGTTTCTGGTCTTGTATCCTTTTTTATATCGGATGTATCACCCAAAGTGTTGTCTATATTAGCAGGCCATAGAGGTGCTTTAGTAACAGAGGTTGGAGAATCAAGACTTTTAGCTCCTGGATGATTGCCATTTGGAGACATCACAGGATTTTGCGAAGTTGGTGAATGACCACGAGTGTTTGGTTCTAGAGATGCCCGAGCAGGTGCAGCAATTTGCTTTGGTCCATTCTACATCATTAATGATAGTGGCAGCAAACAATAGTCAGATCAAGAAACAAAAGAGCACTTAATAGTCCAACAGACGCAGGGATATACTAGAGTTGACTAAATCAATAATGTCACAACACTCAACACAATATAGCGGAAATGATCATTGTGAATGTTCGAAGTGTCAGTTCATAAAAATCTAAAGAACTAGATCCTTACAGCTATAGGCTTTCAACCGTGTCAGCATAAAAACCAGTTACGAAACTTTAACTCCTTGCCCATTTGCAAAACATGTGTATATTTCAGGGAAAGCTAGGTCTCAGCCCATGTCATTAGCATAACCGCTAAATATGTCATTTTTAAGTTTGTGCCTAATAAAGGTTAGACCATTCATTAACATAGAACACAAGAAAATGCAAATACCAATCTTCACAAGAAAATAGAGATGGACGAGGAACCAATAAATTACCCCTAATTCAGACATTTTCAAGCTTCTGGAGGACTAAACATTCAAGACTTACTAGAAGATTTAATAAAGGAAAGTACCAGAAGGTCCTCTGGTTTTTTACTCAATTCTGCTTCTGTGTAAGAAGAATCCCATTCCACGTTGTACTCTTTTGCAATTTCCTTCAATACATTGAGCCTTACTTCAGCTGATGGAGCACCGACTGAAAGTTTCTCTACAATCTGCATATTCATATAATTAACCTCAGCTTAATGTAGTCAACCCTGCAAGCAAGTCATTAGCACAATGAAGAAGACGAGAGCGTAACTGTACGGTTAACACTTGTGTCGGGCCGAAGCTCAGACGCTGCGGCTATGAATTCCTTTCCGTATTTAGCTGCAAATAGATTCCTGACATGCAATAAATCTGGTAAATCTGAACATCTTGGAGCTGCAAAGATTATACTTGCAACAGCTTCCCGCAATTCCGAGGGGCATTCTCTGATACACCAAAGAGATATTTACAAGATTTCATCACGTAGAGCTTTTAGATTATAGAAACGAATAAGACAAACTATAGTGTCCACTAAACAAACACAGTACATAGACCACTTTGGGGTGAGTTTGTTGAAATGTGCAATGATCTTGGGCGTATTAATACACCCAAGTGCCGCAGTTTGCCCATGTTTAAGCTTAAGTTCCGAGAATCAACTCGCGTATATCCATGTGTTTTGTGCATAATTGATGTGTAAGCTAATATATGTGAGTAGACATGTTTTAGGTTAAAATGCAGCAGGAATCAACCCAAAATGACAACAAAAGCAAAAGCCGAGCATTATGGACGAAAAAGGCATGTGTGGCAGTGATAAAAGGGGGTCCGCGGCACAGGAAAACCCCTCTGCATGTAGGGTGCACCAGTACTGTTATCAAACTCCGGAGGACTGGAATTCCAGTCTCCTGCGCGATGGAAAGGGTGCCATGCAGCTGGTACTCTGTGTTGAGGGACACGGTGTGGAGGCAGTGCTTCAGCATGTGATCTTTTTAAAAGTCAAGACCAAGTCCAAGTAGGATTAAGGGGTAGTTTCCACCACTATAAATAGAAACTTTGGACGATTTTGACAGGGGATCACTTTTTGGCTAACCACATGACGGAGAGAAGACTACAACATTAGGGTTCTTACTTTTCTACTCTTTAATTTTGCATGAACAAAATCACTTCTTGCAATTTTGATTAGAACAAGAGTAAACAAATACCCTTCTTATGGGGTTACAGCTAAAAGCAAGATTGTTTAGTAGACGATTGATTCGACAAAGTTTGTTTATCATCTTAGTTGTTCTTATATTCTTGAGCTTACTATTTTAATGTTTGGCTACCATTATAAAAAAAATGTATATTCTCTTAGTGAACTCGGAAGAAGAATCATGAGATAGAACTAAGAATATAGGGAGTAAAGATCTTTACTCTAGTAAAATAAAGAATTGATTTGCAGCTACGATAGGAATATACCTAGAACGTTTTACTTGGTTACAAAACAGGAAGACATATAAATGCGTTCGAAATGGTTTACACATTCCCGCTCAACAATGTAGGTGTGAGGCCAATCTAGATAGACGATTAGAGGCTCGAAAGACCATAATCATGTCATTAACCCCGTAAATCAACAGCTAGATTTATGAACTAGTCAATGAATTCAAATACTTTACATGATTGCGAATAAGAGTCGTAACCATAGAATATCTCTCCTATAGTGATCACAACCCTTGCTTGCGTTTTAGTCTTTCAATTTACTCTGAGAAATAAATAAAATCCAAATTCTCTTCTGGTTACTTTAACACTTGTTTAAAGTTGCAGTATTAAATTTGACTAGATTCTTGCTAAATCACAAGTCTTTTGGGTACGATATCCAGACCAAAGCAGTCTGTACTACTTGGATGGCCACGTACACTTGCATGTGTGTTGGGAGTCACAACATGCAACTAACTAGAAGAGAAGATGTAGCTACTCTTGCTTAATAACGTACTTTCCCTAGTGGTACCTTACATCCTTGACCTACCAGGTCAGAATGACACGATGTTATAGCAACTATTTTGGTGGCCAAATTAGACCTAAGCCATTTGTGAGAAATATAGGAGAAAAATATTATTGAATTGTGTATCTACATTATTACACATAGACCCTATTTATAGACAATACAATACAATCCTTTACCAAGCAGGATACTATTCTTATTCCTATTCCTATTCTAAGTAGAATTATATATACCTATTCCTATTCTAACACTCCCTCTCAAGCTATTGCATACAAGTCATAGGTACCTACCTTGTTACAAATGTTATTAATACGATGATCGATGAGGAGCTTGGTGAGATATCTGCAAGTTGATCACTCAATTTCACAAAATTGACAGTTAATCTCAATGTGTTTGGTCTTCGCATGAAATACTGGATTTGATGCATAATGCTAGTCAATCTCAATGTGCTTGGTCTTTGCATGAAATACTGAATTTGACGCATAATGTCGATAAAACACAGAGTGATAAATTCCTGAATTGCACTGTTGAACTTTCCAAACCAAGCTTGAGAAGATTGTTTCAGACCATAGGGTAACTTACATAGTCGACATACAAGGCTACCAGACTCCCCCCTAAGCAACAAAACTAGGGGGTTGCTCTATTTAGACTTCCTCACAATGCAGCAGTTGCCAAAAAGTTCTCAAAATCTGGTATAAAAATATGGATCGTCTTGGAATCAATGGACGAGTCGACATTAAATAAGAAAGTCACAGAAAAACTTGCTAAAACATACTCAAGCTTCGGCGTATTAGATTTAATGGCTGAAAGTGGTCACAATTTGAGAAAAAAATTATATAGTAGGGTCGGAATGATGCACGACTCTATTGGAAAATAGAAATTACATGGGTAGGATCAGATTGATGGCACGACCCTCCTGAAAAAGAGAAATTATATGGGTAGGGTCGTAATGATGACACGACCTTACGCAAATCAGATTTGAGGAGTATGAATCTCATATTCAAGGGAAGAAAACTCAGTCAAACAGGTCATTATGCGTCAATTTTGGGTGACTACTTTTTCATATCTAATTTGCGTAGCATCGTGCCATTTTTTCGGTGATTACTTTCTTATTTGTGTAGGATCATGCTATCATTTCAACCCTACGCATATAATTTTTCTTTTCAGTAGGGTCGTGCCATCATTCCGACCCCACCCATATAATTTTATTTCTCACATGGTATTAGAGTGAAGTTAAAAAGGATATTCATCTTGGCGAATTAAGTTCTAGCCGCAACCTATTTGACAATAATGAAGATTTTTGTTGGAGATATTTTTTCAGAGAGATTCTCTGTGTCGAGACATAGATTTTGCAGAGGAAATTTTGAAGATAGAGATGCAGTCAGTTGAAGATTATGTGAAGAAGGTCAGGCCAAGGGGGAGAATTGTTGGGTGCTTGTCCTGATTTTCCTAAAATAATTGGGTTTTCTTTTTCCTAAAAGGAAAACACAAAGTCTCTATATTTGGCTAGTCCTTTTTCTTGTAGGAAAATGTTTATAACTCTATAAATAGAGGTTCATTTCTTCTAACTTGGTAACGTTCACAATGTAGTCCTAGGGGGCTTTGAGAGTTGTATAGGGGGGAGAATTTGTGAGACCCAAGTGATACCTTATTACTTGTGTGAACCTCTTTTTATTCTGAGTAAATTGTGTGACGTTATTTCTCTTAGTATTGCGTACTCTTTTATATAGTGAATTGTTCATCTCCTCTTGTGGACGTAAGTCGATTGACCGAACCACGTTAAATGTTTGTGACTTTTGGTATATTTCTCATTTTTCTTATTACTCATGATCTTTCGAGGTTTGCTTTGTTAGCTTCCATATGATACCTAATTATTTCGAAATCATGGCACGATCCTACACAAATAAGAAAGTAGTCACCAAAAAAAAGGCATGATGCTACGTAAATCAGATATGAAAAAATTGTCACTGGAAAGATGCACGGTGCTATGCAAATTAGATATAAGAAAGTAGTCACTAGAAAGATGCATGGTGCCACACAAACTGGATATGAGAAAGTAGTCACCGGAAGATACATGGTGACCCATCTTTTGCTAATATAATCATTGGCCAGACAAGCGGGCATATATGGGTAATAGCCGCCCGCCGACAACGGAAGCTATTTGATTTTCTACCAAGATCATAGAGGCGCTAATACCATGTGAGAAATATAAGAGAAAAATATTATTGAATTGTGTATCTACATTATTACACAGAGACCTTATTTATAGACACTACAAATTACAATACAATTCTTTACCAAGAAAAATACTATTTACTATTTCTATTCCTATTATTATTCATATTCCTATTCATATTCTAAGTAGGATTGTATATACCTATTCCTATTCTAACACCATTTATGGAGGAATGAGGTCACTAGACCTCAATAAGAAGTTCAAGTTGGCCAAGGATCACACACCTGTTAAGATAAATTTTAACTAACCAAAAGTCACATTTGACCAAGGTGCATGTATACCACGGTTATTTATGATGGTTTAATCTACGCAGACCTCTATAAATGCACTGTATGTAAGAGTTACACTATGATGACTGAGGACACTAAAAAGAAAACAAGGTAAATCCAAAATTACATGGAGGAAGTCATCTCAAATTACCAATAAACCACAACCTCTTGAAATATATGTAGACTCTAAGTTGGTGCAAGTGTCTGATACAGGTGCGGATCTAGAGGTCGGATCCTCTATGATCTAAATTTTAAGATTCGGGGATACAGATCCATGTATGGATATGGGTGCAGGAATTCATCTAAAAATAGTTCAAATATCTAAAAATAGAGTTATAAAACCTAAATTATGAGATATTATGTGGAAAACTTGAGGAGAAGAGAATCTTGAAAGGAGATAAAAGGAAAGGAAGTGACAATATATATACAAGGTATTTCATTTTCTTCAATTTCACCTTAGTTTTTGTTTTGATTAAAGAAATCATTGAATCTATCGAGAATTTCTCCCTTGAATTTGGTCAAAGTACCCAAAACTAGTTGACCAGATCTTTTACGGATCCCACCACCCACACCCACATCAGTTCGACATGGGTGCGGCACCGAAAGTGAAGAGTCCGAGCAACTTAGTGTGGACTTAACAAACAACAAAACACAAAGGAAGCGAAGTATCTGCATAGTTGGGTTTGTTGTTGGGACACTTGCATTAGGTAGGTGTTTTAGTTTGGTTAGATTTTGCATGCCAGGGCAGGGATAATATGATATTAAAAGAATCTCTAGTTCTAAAGAAACCTTACTTTTTTCGAATTTTGTAATTATGGAGCGTTAAGAAAAATGAACCCACATAAAACAGAATAAATATTGAGAATATATATAGCCAATCTCATCTAATTCGGGATTAAGGCATTATTGTTGTAGAGATGAATGCTTGCAAATGATATTGGCGCTTAAGGCTGAGATTATGTCGAACAAGAGCAACGGTGGTTGCTAGGAAGAAGAGAAGGCAATATTGGAGAGACAGAAGTGTAACATTTAAATAGAGAGGAAAGATTGTACAGCCAATAGTTCTACGATTTTATGTCCCAGGAAAAGTCATTGGTGAAAATTTGAAAGGGCATTCAACATTTTGGCTAGTTACGGGTATGTAGTTATGTCTTTGACTCCAACCAAACAATTACCTTAGAGAATTAAATACAGAAACCTCACTTAAGGTTACAGAATTTAAACATAGTTTATTTGGTTTCAAATATTATATAAGCCCTCATACTCTAATATGTTTTATTACAACACAAAGTTTTCATCTGCAACTTACTACAAATATCCTATATGCAAAGATTGTATTTATTTCCATTTCTCTTTCACTTAGCCATAGGCAACCCCTTCCTGAGGTAGCACTATGCTCTTCCTCCTGCACTTTCCCCGTGCCAAAAGAGAGAATTTTAACCAAATGGTACTTAAATTTCCACTGAAAGCTGGTAATTTAATAAACTAAAGGAAAACAATCTTTTTGAATACCCTTCTCTCAAAAAACGTTCTTTCTGAATACCCTAGAGCCACATCTTTCCTCATCTTATCGAAGAGAAAGAACATTGCTAACATGGGGTTTAAATCAACTTTTCATTCTTTTAGAGAAACTACTATTAGAGAAATTCAGCTGGGTAAGTAGCACTGATTGTTAGTAGAAAAATAAAGAAGCATATATTAGAATTTTCAAGCACTCTTGAAGTCTTGAAGATGAAGTATGTGGAAGGTAGTATGTTAACTTGGAAGGAGGTATTTCTAGCACTAATTGAATCTACAAGAGACTCTTTCTAGCATTAATTGAATCAAAATACTGGAATAGGATCTTCGTCTTACAAGTGAAAGAAATGGACAATAAACACTTTGAGGGATACAAGCAAACTGCCTCAATCAGTTGGTACTCACATGAGAAACAAGGACACCCTCCCCATGCCCAAACCATAAAACTGAAAGAGGAGAAGAAGAAAATAATTGCAAAATTGCACATATATTTACTTAGCTGAGGAATGAATAAATCAATAAGGAAAGGGTATCTGAAGCCTCTTTTATTTTTCCTTCTCATTAAGTGGTATTCGAAGCTAAAACTGACCAGGCATATTGTTCGCAGGGAGGGAATAAAAAGCACTTAGTGAAGTCTTTGGCAAACATAGTGCAAAGATAGTGAAGTCTATCGCAAACATAGTGCAAAGAGCATTTTAAACCTGATATCAATTCACTATATAAGAACATAAACCACATTTGTCTGTACAAACCATATCCTGATCTCAAATCACTAAATAACACCATCACGAACCGGACCTAATGAGTAAAGAAATTTCATCGCTTCGAAAAAAATAAAGTCCAGCAAGAAACAACTTACTTTTGGCTTTCAAGGATAGGAACCCGGGCAAAAACAAACTCGCAGAACAACTCCAAAATCTCATAGGCAGCCCATACATTTTGCTCGCCTATAATATGCTCAACCTGAATGAAGTTAATACTAGTTAGAGAAATTCCTAATGGAGTGATCAACAAGTAAAAGTATCTCAGAATTTCTACCCTAATTCGAGCTATGGCTTCCTGGCCAGTTTGCAGAAATTGGGCTATCTCCTTGCGCATAAGTCTGAGCTGTGCATCTCTCTTGTTTTGTAATAATTTGATTCGTGAGATTGCCAAGGTCAAGCACGTCTTGCTACAAAGTCATCCACCAATATCAACAGTTACATCCACAGGTAGTGTCAAAAGAATACAACAACAATAAGCCTTAAGCCTCAATCACTAACTAGTTCGGTTCAGCATCCTTTAGCAATTTTTTCTTTTCTTGAATTAGTTCAGTATATGAAGCCTTATTAACCTTTTTTTTCTAATAACCATGGTGTCTGTGCCAATTTTCATGCACCTCGACTAATTTCACGGAATACCTTCCACCTCCACCAACAACACTATCACGTATTAGGTAATAGGTAACTTTGTCCACCAAGGTTAGAACAGATGGGAAGAGTAAGACCTCATAGTTATCAACCCACTTCACTGACCACTAGGCCATATCCTCAAGGTGATTTTTAACCATCTTGTTTCATCTGGACTATTATTGTAGTTCTTACTTTTGATATCTAGCATTGTCTATTGTTTATTGGGTTTCGATTATCGTACTATTTGGTTGTTCTTGTTCCTTTCTTGTAGGTTTTTCACTACTTCCATTGTTAGTTGCTATGATTTTTTCATTGTTTTCTTATTCTTTGTACTTGGATTTGTTAAATTTGAGTCGAGGGTCTTTCGGAAACAGTGTCTCTGCCTCCACAAGATAGTGATAAGGTCTGCGTTCACTCTACCCTTCATAAATCCCCCCTGGGTATGTTGTTTCATCTGGACCAATTTCATACCAATGCTCAATAATTTCTCTTTACAGACTAATTAGGTATTCTTTGACACTAGAAATTTTCTAAAACACATTCACAAGAATAATTAGTAAAATTGATTTGTAACATAATATGGAAGGATACTACTCCAATCTAAGGACATCATTTGTGTTTCAACAAACACAAAATCATATAAACAGAAATCAGGTATCTTCAAAGCTGTCTATACCCAAACCCATTTTTGGGGCTTTACAGATGAAACTTTTAGAAAATTGAAAAAAACAGATACACAGATCTCTGACCTTTTTTTCTAAAATATGAACCAAATCTTTCAAAATAAATTATTTGATTCGATAATTGAAAGACAGAACAGTTGAGAAGTGAAGTTGATTGATAGTTTCAGCAAAAATAAAAATAAAAATTGAGTCTTTGACTAACCACTTTGAGCCTTGAAGTCCCCTGTTGAAGAGTTGATTCAGCAGCGACATGAGTCGAAGAACTCTAGAAAATTGTGGCAAGTGCTTAAAATATATATCACAATCCACAATTTTTCAAATAATAAATCAAACTAGGGGTTAAATGAACTTTATTTCAACTTACTTTAACAACTAAACCACATTAACTCTAACTAGTTTTATACTAATTCCAACAACTAAATCTAACAACTAAACCACATTATTTCAAACAATAAATCAAACTATGGGTTAAATAAACTTTATTTCAACTTACTTTAACAACTAAACGACATTAACTCTAACTAGTTTTAAACTAATTCCAATAGCTAAATCCACCAAGTAACCACATTATTTCAAATAATAAATCAAATTAGGGGTTAATTAAATTTTATTTGAACTTATTTCAACAACTAAACTACATTAACTCTAATTAGTTGTAAACTAATTTAAACAACTAAATCCACCAATTGAACCACATTATTTCAAATAATAAATAAAACTATGAGTTAAATAAACTTTATTTCAACTTACTTTAACAACTAAACCACATTAACTCTAACTAGTTTTAAACTAATTCCAACAACTAAATCCACCAACTAAACCACATCATTTCAAATAATAAATCAAACTAGGGGTTAAATAAACTTTATTTGAACTTATTTCAACAACTAAACCACATTAGCTCCAATTAGTTTTAAACCAATTCAAACAACTAAATCCACCAACTAAATCACATCATTTCAAATAATAAATCAAACTAGGGGTTAATTAAACTTTATTTGAACTTATTTCAACAACTAAACCACATTAACTCAATTAGTTTTAAACAAATTCAAACAACTAAATCCACCAACTAAACCACATCATTTCAAATAATAAATCAAACTAGGGGTTAAATAAACTTTATTTCAACTTGCTTTAAGAACTAAACCACATTAACTCTAACTAGTTTTAAACTAATTCCAATAGCTAACTCCACCAACTAAACCATATTATTTCAAATAATAAATCAAACTAGGGGTTAAATAAACTTTATTTCAACTTACTTTATCAACTAAACCACACTAACTCCAACTAGTAACTAAATCCACCAACTAAACCACATTATTTCAAATAATAAATCAAACTATGAGTTAAATAAACATTATTTCAACCTACTTTAACAACTAAACCACATTAACTCTAACTAGTTTTAAGTACCACCACTAGTTGATCCTATTGTTGACAAAATTGATTTTCTTGCAAGATCGGTTTTTGTCCATCTAGTGTTAGACACTTAGCTTCAATTTGGTGACAATGTGTTTGTTAAGCATAAGTATCATTACTAGTTGATCCAATTGATGACAAAATTGATTTTCTGGCAAGATCGATTTGTGTTCATCTAATGTTGACACTTAGCTTTTAAATTTAAGAATAATGTGTTTGTCAAGCATAAGTACCAACACTAGTTAATCCTATTGATGACGAAATTGTTTTTCTTACTAGATCGATTAATGTTGTTTTGTTGTTGAAATAAGTTCAAATAAAATTTAATCAACCCCTAGTTTGATTTAGTTGTTTGAATTAATTTAAAACTAGTTAGAGTTAATGAAGTTTAGTTGTTGAAATCAGTTCAAATAAAATTTAACTAACTCCTAATTTAATTTATTATTTGAAATAATGTGGTTTAGTTGGTGGATTTAGTTGTTTGAATTAGTTTAAAACTAATTAGAGTTGATGTAGTTTAGTTGCTGAAATAAGTTCAAAAAAAATTTAATTAACCCGTAATTTGATTTAGTATTTGAAATGATGTGGTTTAGTTGGTGGATTTAGTTGTTGGATGCTTAACAAACACATTATCCCTAAGTTTAAAGTTAAGTGTCAACACTAGGTGGACACAAATCGATCTTGCAACAAAATCAATTTGTCATCTATAGGATCAACTAGTGTTGTCACTTAGTTAAACAAATACATTATTCACCAAATTAAAGCTAAGTATCAACACTAGATGGACATAAATCGATCTGGTATGAAAATCAATTTTGTCATCAATAAGATCAACTAGTGATGGTACTTATGCTTAACAAACACATTGTTACCAAATTAACGCCAAGTGTCAACACTAGATGGACACAAATCGATCTTGCAACAAAATCAATTTTGTCATCTATATGATCAACTAGTGTTGTCACTTATGTTAAACAAACGCATTATACTAAAGAACACTCTAAAAATTCAAACAAACCCTAAGAAAAATGCAAGTATTGTACATTGAATAAAAAAATCTAATATACACAATAATTAAACTTTTGAAGGAAAAAATACCTCGATTTTTTTAATTAGGGCTGGAGATGGAAGGGTTTGTCGTAGTTGGCACGACGGCATCAGAGATTGGAACCTTTAATTAGATTGTACGCCTACACTTAAAATTTTGTACACTAAAATTATTAGTACATTCATAGTTAAAAAGCTACTTTAACAAAAAAGACATTGAAATTCCAAACTAGATAGGTAAATATGGATAGTTGTACATATTGCCTGCCTTAAGAGTACAATATGGGAAGAGACATAAAAAGGATATATTATGGCATTATAATTGTGATCTAGTATGCTTTTCAAGAGTGAAAATGAATTGTGTTTTAATTTTTCACAAGGTGCAAATTTGCTTATTTGATAAATTGAAACCAGGTTGAAGATAACAAGGAGCATTTTGTGTGTGTATTGTTCATTCAATAAAAATTTACAAAGAAATAGAGGAGCAAATGTATACAAATTGGCTAAAGGATAAACAACACTCCTCTCACCCATCCCCCACAAGGAAATAAATACCGACTAAATGAACAAAGGAAGATTAATTATTGAATAAATTCAGAAAATATTAACAACACTGAAATAGAAAGTAACCTTATTTTTGTTTAGCTATGCAAAATCTGGTAATGTTATTCATATTTACAAGCAGCAAAACTGTAACCAAGTCAATGAATATGAAATGTCCCTAGCTATTCTTATTCATTATTCCACCAATTCATGTATTAACTAAAGCATCAATTCATGATTATATTCATATTCCCCACTAATGATCCCTAAATTTTAAGAAAGCTTTATAAAATAAAATTAATTCCAAGACCACCGACAATGAAAGCTAGGATTGACGACACTCACAAGATGTTGAAGGATTTATAGAATCACCATCAAATAAAGAGAAAAACTCACCGGATGGAGAAGGCCGCGCCGACGTGGTGGTGCTGGAAGAGACGTGGTGGTCCAATTTTTGTAGTGGTGAGTGGAAAAGAGAGAGGTCCGTTTTTATTTATTAAAATTAAAAAAATGTTTAATGAATACCGACGTCAAGAGGTGGGTTTGATAAAAAATAAAAAATAATTTTAATATACTGACCTCAGGAGGTCGGTTTTATTAATTGAAACTATATATAAAAAAAAATTAATGCAAAACTGACCTAAAGAGGTCGATTTTGTAATAAAAAAATTAAATTTAAATTTAAACCTATCGACTAACTAAGGTCGATTTTTTGATAATCTTTAATTATTTTTTCTACATATATTTAAATTCTTTCAATAAATTATTGTAAATAGATGGATCATCGGTTATCCACAGAGGTCGTTATTGATAGAATTAGATTTGATTTGTTAGATATGTAACTACACGACTATAGCAATATATATTTATTACCCTCGAATACTGTTACATTTCACATTTTTGCGCATTCGGAAAGAAAAAAAATTGACTTGCTAGGAATGGAGTTATGATTTATTTTATGTAATACCGGTGTGATGTTTAGGGAAAATTGATGTGGAAATACGGAGGAAGGCCGAGGGCAAAAATTAGGAATTTTGAAAATTAGTTTTGTGAATTACAAAGTAAGACTTATAGTTTTGGGCTAAAAAAAGAGATAATAATAATAAGAGAAATTGAGGCCCAAAACAAGGAGTGACCCAAGTCCATGGAAAATTAATTCTATGTAGAAGACTTACTAAGAAGGCCCATTATCATTTATATAGATATATCATCTACTCACTAGAATCTTCAAGAGACAAAGTCATCAAACAAGAGAGAGAGTGAGAGCATAAGAGCCCCTCTTGGCCGAACCATAGGAGAAAAAGGAAAAAAAAATCCAAGTTTTCCAGCTTTGATCCAAAAATCTCTTCCTTCTTGAATTCTTGTTAAGTTCGAGGCCCTCTTCAACGTGGTATAATTAATTAAGCGAGAACACTACATTTGGGGCAAGTGGAAATTTGAAGAAAAAGGTAAGAATTCTTTTCTTTTTTTCATGGTATGGAAGAAGTGTATGTGTTGTAAGTGTCAGAATTAAAGAAAAATCATGAAATTGGGATGTATGTATGTGTGTGTGACCGTATGGGTGTGCAAGTGTGTGTGGCCGTGTGGTGTGATGGTGAGGGGAAGAGAAATTGAATTTTATTTAGCTTGTTAGTAACATCATTATGGCGGTTATGGTGTAATAAAAAGTTTAATGATTCGAGACGGCCTTGAAATTGGCTATAAGTTGTTATAGTGAATTATGTGATTTTAGTATAGTTTTTATGTAATTATGGAAGTAGAATTCTAATATGGAAATTATTGTTATTCTTAATGAATTTGGAAGAAGACAATGCGACTTGGTAGTTTCGTTGCGTTCGTAGAAGTTTTGGGTGGATTATGGTTTTGGTGAATTTTTTTGTATATTGGGTGGAATAATGTGAATTACTTTCGCATTGTGTTTAAGTGGTCTTGAGTTAGTGAATGAATATGAAATGTCGATATTAGTTGAAGGTGTGAAGTTGGAGTAGAATTTATTGCCTTGTGTAAAAGAAAAAAAAAGAGAAGAAGAAAGACTATTAGTGTAAATTATGTTTTGTAGTAGTTGTTGATGTTGTCGGTATGCTTGTGGGTGTTTTTGTTGATATTTTGGCCGAGTTAAATTTTCGGAGATGTTGAACTTATAGGGGAGATGTTGCCCAAATTTTTGTAGGCAAGTAAGGGGTTAAAAATTGAACTCTTAAAGGTATATAACTTACATTTGGTAATTGTGACCATTTGTAGATTTTGGAGGAAACGGGATTTGAGTTTGAGTGAGCGTAAGAAGCGGATAAGGTATGTAAAGTTCTCCATTTCCTTCTTTTGGCATATCCTAAGTGTAGTAAGTTGTAATTTGAGCCTCGGAAAAAATTCTGTCCATGGAAATCCGAATTTAATTTTCCTACAAATTCATTGAGTGAAATTGAATTAAAAACTCATGTATATTAAAAAGAAATGTGCAAACATCCGTAACTTCTATTTACGAGATCGGATCATCCTACAACCTTGATAGATGACTCCCTAGAGCCAAATGTTTAAAATTCATGTACGCCACCTCGGCTTGGCCGGAGGTAGGCCCACTAACACCGAAATCCGCCCAGTTTATTCTATCTAGTTTATTCTTGTATGAAATAAAGAAATAGCTTTTGTCTATGATTTTTTCTACCAAAGAATAATGTCCTAATCGTCCCCTTATGTTCTAATACCCATTTTGTAACACCCCGGAATTTTTTTTGCAAAGACTCAAACATTTCTTCATGTGTGTGTGGACTCGAACCAAAAGACTTGTAATTTTATATATGAGTTAGGATTAATTCCTAAGTATTTGAAGGGTATTAGATGTAGTTTAGGGTCACAAGACATCTCTAACACCAAGTCGAGTCCAAAGAATTAGTCTCGACTAAGTTTCCGAATGAGTTCGTATAAGGGTCACCTTCCAACGACCATATCTCCTTAAATATAACAAACTGGGTGGCCCATGACCTACCAAATTAAAGGTCTTTGAGTCTTCTTTCCAACTCCACCAAGATTGCAATTTTTAGAGTTCGAAGTCAAAAGTTATGACCCTTTTTCTACAGACTAGTATTGCAGGAATTTCAGGCCTGGGCAATCACTGCAGGAATTTCAGGCCTGGCGCCCCAGTGGCGCCCGACGCCACTATAGCGCCAGAAAACAGGCTCAGTAGTTTGGTCCTTGGCGCGACGCGCCACTATTAGGTGTGCAGGGTTTTAAGCCCATTTTGGCTTGGCGCTGCAGTGGCGCGACGCGCCACTATAGCGCCAACAGGATTTTTGCTCAGTTTTCTAGATTTTTGATGAAGGGCAATTTGGACATTTTTCCTAAATATATATACACTAATATAGGACGTTTTGGGGGGAAATTTTTAGTCTTCTCACCTCTCAAAAACCCTAATCTTCATCCCCTCTTCTCTTCCAAATCATCTCCAACAAAATCATCTCAAAAGTTCAAGGATTCTTTTTTTTTTTTTTTTTTTTTTTTTTTTTTTTTTTTTATGGGAACAGACCCTACACGAGGCTCCCACCTCTCGTGCACAGTCAGGGGTTAAGCAACACCCCCAAGCCTTAACATAAATAATCAAAATAAAAAATACAAGGAGGGGGACATAAACCTTACCTCCGATCCTATGGTGGTTCATAAGTCGACTAACCAATTAAGGTCGGCTAACTCATCCCCGATACAAAAAAGAGACTAACTATAACTAGAAAGCAGTAAACCTGTGAGAGGACTCCTCCCGGTACAATTCAACTATGAAAGCATAAATGAGGGCGACTCTCCCCTTCCATGAGAAAAAAGAAAAGTAACCTAGTCCTATTCCAACTATGCTACGTACCAGACATAGCTATATTGAAGAAGAACAAGTATACGAAACTTCTATCTCGCATGGGATGGGAAATTCTTTTCATCTTTGCTCTTTTTAGTCTTGTCGTACCAAGTAAATCCCGGTGAAATATGCCTTTGTATCAGTAACATGATTACCAGCTATGGGGGCTGGAAGGATAGGAAGTATATGGAGTTATAGTAGCCAACAACCTTTGATTTGTTGTGGAAGAAAGTGTAGCTGCATTCGAACACCTGCATGGCGGTCCAAATGTATGATTGCTGCAGACCTACACCTGCACAGATGGACAAAACCAGAAACCTACACAAGCAACCAAGTCTGGAGGTTGCTGTACATGGGTGTGTTGGTTTTGGCATCTGTTGTTGCTGATGCTGTTGAACTTCATCTTTCAATTCCGCACTTTCAGCTTCAGCTCTGTGATTGAGTTGTTGTTTGGTGTGTGGCTGAGTAGTTGTTTGGTGCTGTGTTCCCACAGTATGTATCTGGAGTTGATGGAGGTGTAACCTTTTACAGCTGCTCATGATATTGTTGTTGGTCCTTGGATGTTGTCTATGAGGGTGTTGGAGTTCCTTCTGGGCTGTATCTCCAAAAACCTGCATAAACAAAGAAGAAAACAAACAAGCAAGCTCACAATTATAAGAACAATTCCAAGAGTTCTGTTGTACAAACTCCTTGTTGCTGCCATTGTAGTTAGTCTGCTTGTTGGTCCTTGCTTTGAAGTGGTTCATTCTTGTACCTGCACAGCCAAACAAGACCAACAATACATACAACCAAAGAGGTGTGCAAGCTGCTGTAGCATTAGCTTGTATTTGTTCCTTGGCTGCTGCAAGTTGGTGGAGCTGTTGCAGATGTTGATGGAATGCATCTGGTATGCATGGAGAGATGATCCATGCTTTAGTATCCAATTGTTTACAATTATGAGGATCTGCACCTGCACAGACAAACAAAAACAAAAACACCAAAGGATTCAAGATCTTCAAGTCATGTCTTTGATTTTTAGTGAAATGTTTTTCATTTCCAGGTATGTAAGGCTAAACAAAATATGGATTGAGTTCTTTCATATGCCCATAGATGTGATGGATGGAAGTTGTGAAAGATTTGAACCTTCTATGAATGTTTCTTGAATTTTTGTATATAAATCCATATGTATTAATGATTTTCTTAAGTTGAGCTTGTTGAGATTATGGATTCATGTATTCATCCACATTAAATCAAGATTAGATTTTCTTTTTGATCATAATTTATCTTGAGGTTGAAATTGATGGTTTTTATGTATAATAAAAACACTATTGCTTTCAAAGTGAAATGAGGTATTATTTTATATGAATTTGATGAAATTGAATATTGAGTAAAAATGAGGATTTTGGAGCAAGATGATTGATAGTGATGTGGATGATGTTGTTTGAGGTGAATTGGATTGGAGTCTAATGTGACTACATGATATGTGATTTGCATAATTTGATTTGATTGGATTCATATGAGTATAAATTATTATTTGAGAAGGAGTTTTAAATAAATGATTTGTGAACATTTTTGCATAAACTATTTATACATTATTTTGAGTTTAAAGGATGATTATTTTTCATCTTTGATTTAGAAAGAGTTTAAGCATGATTTGAGTTTGAAAAGTCTCTTAATTATTATTTTGAGTATGAGTATTTGGAGTATAAACGAGTTGATAATTTTTACATTAAAACATCTATTTTGAGATTGAGTTGAGTAGTTAAAAACCATGTTTTAAATGCATTCATTGAGTTGAGATTGTCTTAATTTCTAAAGAAGAGAGTTTGATGGTTTGAGATGAGTTGATTTGAAAGAAGGTCCAATGAGGCCAGATTTGATTAAGTTTGAAAAGTGTCCAATGAGACTAAATGAGTTGATTTGAAAATAAGTCCTACGAGACTAAATGAGTATTTTGAGTATGTTACTCACTTGATAGATGTGAGCAGATTGAGTCTTGGGAGGAGTATTGAGCACCGAATTAGGTATGAGTATAGTCCATACTTGAATTCCATGAACTACGTAGCCAATATAGAAAGGGATTGTACCATGTCGGATGTTTCCCTATTTCATCATCCTAAAATGATAGGACTTGATTGATTGATGGAACCATTTTTGGTTGATTTGTTCATACCCTGGCAAAGTATGAACAGTTGTGGCAACAATGTCGGCTTGTTGTACTATCACTTGCTCATATGGTGATGGTTGTCGGTTAGAGAAACTTCCAAATTGAGTGGATTGTACATGAAATGATTGGTTTGATTGAGATTGTGATGATTGAGTTGGATTGCATAACATTTCTAAATTTTAAATTGCATACCTATTGAATTGAGTCATTTAACGTGATTGTTGAGTTGATTGTATATGATTGGATTGGATTAGATGATATGTGATTGGATTGGATTAGATGATATGTGATTGGATTAGATTAGATGATATGCGATTGGATTGGATTGGATCGGATTGTATAGGATTGGATTGGATCGGATTGTATAGGATTATATTAGATCGGATTGTATATGATTAGATTGGATGGAATTGTATATGATTGGATTGGACCGATTGTATATGATTGGATTGGATCGAATTGTATATGATTGGATTGGATTGAATGATTTGATTGAATTGTATTGTACATGATAGATTGGATTGGATGGTTTATGATTGCTCTCTATCTAAACTGTGTTTTTACTTTAGACTTATGACACCTTGATTGAGTCTCCCTTATCTTTCCGATTTGAGATATCCGAACTAATATTATTCTACCTTGAGGTCTGTTTCATTCTGCCATATTACATACTCGTATATTTCATGTACTGACGTCCATTTGGGCTTGCATCATTTCATTATGCAGAGACAGGTTTAATAGATCGTCAATAGGAGCACCATTGATGATCTATTCACACTCAGCTTATTGGTGAGTCCTCCCCTATATTCGGAGGACACCGCTTATGTTATTCTTGCATTGAGTTTAGTCCTTTTTATTCTGATTTGAGGTAGCCATGAACATGTCATTGGCACCAATTAAATAGTAGTGATAGAGGCTTCATAGACTAGATAGTGAAGGGTCGATTGAGTATTTTATTTCTTGAATTATTCTTGTCAAACTATTTAACGACATAGATTGGAGTTCGATTTGTTGGCCCATAGCCTTTATTATTTGAGTTAGAGTGATGATTTGAGTTGCCCACTAAATTATTTCTTTATTTTAAACTTTCTGCTGATTGATTGATATGAATGGATGTGTGATTGGATCAAGTATTTCGCTTGGGGATCAACAATGGTCTTTGAGTGCCGGCCACGTCTAGGGTACCCTCCTGGGGTGTGACACATTTTGGGGCTGTAAATATAATTTTAGAAATGCTCTATATACATGTGCTGCATTAGTTTCTCACTACTCTGCTCGTACATACTATTATGATATTGTTCACTGACACTCAGGCCGGCTGTGTAATCGTGCGCCCTATAATATACTCAGCAGTATGATGTGTTATGGGTCCCGAGACCTCGCCATAGGGCTGGGTATCGTATGTGGTATCATGATGTGATATGGTATATGATATATTCTGATGATATGACATGTTGTGATGATATGATATGTTCGGGGTTTGTACGGAGACTTGAAACTTTTTGGAGTATGATGTGGTGTGGTACCAGCATCGGAGTGGTGACCACGTTCTTGATACTTAGGCATAATTTCTTTTATTTGCATTATGTATATATGTTTCAGTACAGATTTTGATGTCCTGATCTGGTAAGTGCTCCTTGTACCTTTTTTTTTAGTTACGGTTTGGATTCTATATATATACACATCATGCTTTACATATTCAGTACACATTTCATACGAACCCCCTTTCTTCGGGGGCTGTGTTTCATGCCCCCAAGTACAGACGTTCGTGATCCGTCGGTGTAGGCTACACACCTTTTGCTACTATAGAGTGCTCCTTTGACTCGGAGCCCTTATTTTGGTACATGTCTTTCCTACATACATGCTCCTGTATATTTGACCATTTGGGTACGGTGGAGCCCTGTCCCATCATATGTTTCTGCTATGTTCTATAGAGACTTGTAGACATAGGTGTGGGTCATGGGTCGTGTACGTTTGTCTGTTTATGGCTTGTGTCTTAATGCGACCCCTTCTATTATAACGGCCAAAATAGCCCATATGTTTATGTATATGCACATATCCGGTGATGCGCGTTCCGTCTCCCCTTTTGGTTTGATATGGTACTTTCTACATGTGCGACCGCTTAAAATAATAATTATCTTCGGTTCTGATTAAATAACGAAAAATTTTAATTTGAATTATTCGATAATATGATAATTTATTATGTAAATTCGTTTGGGTGTCCAGATAGGACAGCAATTGCGGCCTACAGGGCTGGGTCGTAACAAAAGTGGTATTAGAGCCATTTGTCCTCGGAATGTCTACAGGCCGTATCTTGTAGAGTCTTGTTTATCGGTGTGTTGTGCACTACATCTATAAACAGGAGGCTATAGGACATTTAGGGTGTTACCTTTCTTTAAATCTTAGATCGTGCGATAGAGCTATGCTATTAGGATGACTTTTTTCTGATCGGCTGTTGTATTTTTCAGTGATGCCTCCAAAGAAGGAGACGACGATCCAGAAAGGTAAAGCAGTGGTAGGAGAGACTAG
This sequence comes from Solanum dulcamara, assembly GCF_947179165.1. Taxonomy (NCBI): domain Eukaryota; kingdom Viridiplantae; phylum Streptophyta; class Magnoliopsida; order Solanales; family Solanaceae; genus Solanum; species Solanum dulcamara. The sequence goes on from NC_077246.1 coordinate 64,251,311, forward strand.
TCGGATGCTAAGAGTTACCCGGGCCCATGCTTAGAATATGCCCGATGTTATGCCCTAGTCAGAGGGTTCTACTACACCACCACCGGAGGAGCCTAGAGCAGCTCCCTCATTAGTTCCAAAGGCTCCAGCGCCTGAGCCTCCATCTCCTCAGCCTAAGGTGGAGGATAGGGCGTTGAGAGAGGCTGTGCAATTGCTGATAATGATAGTAGAGGGTCAGGCTCGCGGACGCGGGCTGAGAGCTAATGATGATGACAGACGTGATAGTTTGAGGGTCCGTGATTTTCTGACATGTAACCCCCCAGAGTTTTTTGGGTCTAAGCCCGAGTAGGACCCCCAGGATTTTATTCGGTAGATGCAGTGCTCAATGAGACTGGTCAGGGCTTCTCAAACCGAGTCTTTTGAGTTAGCTTCACACAGGTTACGACATGTTGCAATTAATTGGTATGAGTCTTGGGAGCTGTCCCGGGGTGAGAGTGCTCCCCCAGCTATATGGGATGTGTTTGTAGCTGCCTTCCTCAGCCACTTCTTGTCCCTAAAGCTGTGGCGGGCGAGGGTTGATAGATTTTTACAGTTGAAGCAGCGAGGTAGGAGTGTCCGAGAGTACAGCTTGGAGTTTGACTCTTTGTCCCAATATGCACCTATTATCGTAGCTGATATGGAGGATAGGATGCATCGATACATGGTAGGGTTGGATCGTTAATTAGTTGACAGTTGTATGGCGATGGCATCTCAAGTCGGCATGGACATTGGCCGACTACAAGCCTACGCATGAGAGATGGAAGACAGGCACATGGGGGATTAGTCTGGTAGGGATCATGATAAGAGGCCGCTCAAGAAGACCAGATCAGTAGGGTATTTTAGAGATTTTCGAGGCGGGAAGCTTCAGCAGCAGTCCAGTAGATATCTTTCTTTGTTAGGCCAGGGTACGCAGTCTGCCGGCAGACGACTTGATGGTGCAGGGTCATCTGGGGCCAGCCAGAGTTTTAGAGCATCAGGTTCACAGACGAGCAGAGGTTCTGGTCATTCCAGGCCCCCTATGTCCCCGGTGTTCTTATTATGGGAGATCACATCCCGAGGAGTATTACCGAGCTATAGGAGCCTGCTTTTCTTGCAGCCGTCAAGGCCATATCATATGAGATTGTCCGTTGGTGAGTGGTTCAGGTGGCGCAGTTCAGCCGACAGGATCAACTGTTGGTTCGTCTTTTACCCCTCCAACTGCACGCCCTGTGAGATGAGATGTACCGGCACCGGCGGGCCACAGTCGAGGCCGTGGTGGCGTTTCTGATTCTAGCGGTCCTTTGAACCGCATATATGCATTAGCTAGCCGCTAGGATAAGGAGGCGTCACCAAATGTTGTCACATATACAATATTGGTTTTCTCTCGATCTGTAGATGCATTGATTGATCCAGAATCTACTTTATCATATATCTCTTCGCTCGTTGCGAGTAGAATTGGGATAGCTCCCGAATATATAAAGCCATTTGAAGTAACTATACCAGTTGGGGATTTTATTGTAGCCAGTCAAGTATATAAGGATTGTTCTATGATTATATGTGATTGTTGCACTAAAGCTGATTTGGTGGAATTAGATATGATAGAATTTGATGTTATTATGGGTATGGACTGGTTAACTTCCTGTTATGCTAATATTGACTGTTGGAAAAAGATAGTTCAATTTCAGTTTCTAGGGGAAATAGTGGTAGAGTGGACGAGGAGTGCAGCATCGCCGAGGGGTAAGTTTATTTCATACCTCAAGGCTAAAAAGACGATTCAAAAAGGCTATATGTATCATCTGGTTTGAGTACACGATACTAAAGCCGAGACACCTACTCTCCCATCAGTTCCGATAGTTAATGAATTCTCAGATGTATTGCCGAATGATCTTCCAGGTCTTCCCCCTGAACGGGAGGTAGAGTTCACGATAGATTTGCTGTCGGATACTCAATCTATATCCATCCCCCCGTATCAAATGGCGCCGGCAGAATTAAAAGAATTGAAGGAGTAGCTGAAAAACTTATTAGACAAAGGCTTTATTAGGCCCAACACATCGCCCTGGGGAGCGCCGGTATTATTTGTAAGAAAGAAAGACGGGTCACTGCGGATGTGTATTGACTATAGGCAATTAAATAAGGTGACTATAAAGAATAAATATCCCTTCCCCAGATTGATGATTTATTTGATCAGTTGCAGGGTACCAAATATTTTTTAAAGATCGATTTACGTTCGGGCTACCATCAGGTACGGGTATGAGAGGCAGATATTCTGAAGACTGCTTTCAAGACCCGATACGGGCATTATGAATTCAGGATGATGTCTTTTGAACTGACTAATGCTCCAGCGATGTTTATGGATTTGATAAATCAGGTATTTTGGCCGTACCTTGACATGTTCGTGATTGTATTTATTGATGACATTTTAGTTTACTCACGATTAGCAGAAGAATATTCCGATCATCTGAGAACAGTACTTGGCATACTTCGGCAACAAAAATTATATGCTACATTCTCCAAATGTAAATTCTGGTTAACCTTCGTGGCATTCATGGGGAATGTTGTTAGAGCAGATAACATTCGGGTCGATACACAGAAGATTGAGGCTGTTTAGAATTGGCCTAGGCGTACCACACTGATAGAGGTACGCAGTTTTCTAGGGTTAGCCGGGTACTATAGAAGATTTGTAGAGAATTTTTCTTCGATTGAGGCACCCTTAATAAAGCTAACTCAGAAGGCAGCAAAATTTCATTGGACTGACAAGCTTGTGAACACCACTTTCGATTGCTGAAGGAAAAGTTAATTATAGCTCAAGTTTTAGCTCTTTTAGAGAGGTCAGATGGGTATGTCGTTTATTGTGAGGCTTTTGGTATTGGGATAGGTTGTATGTTAATACAGCACGGTTGAGTCATAGCTTATGCTTCCCGACAGCTCAAACCACATGAGAGAAATTATCTCACTCACAATTTAGAATTAGCCGCGGTGATTCATGCCTTAAAGATGTGGCGACATTACTTATATGGGGTCCACATTGATATTTATATGAACCACAAAAGCCTCTAGTTTATTTTTAAGCAAAAGGAGCTAAATTTGCGGCAGAGAAGATGGCTTGAATTATTGAAAGATTATGATGTCTATATTTTGTATCATCCGGGGAAAGCCAATATGGTAGCTGATGCACTTAGCTGTAAGTCCATGGGCAGTTTGACTGATGTGCCACCAGATAAGAAAGAATTGGTTCGTGAGATTCATCAGTTAGCCAGGCTTGGAGTTCGTTTGGCCGACTCTAGAGATACCGGGATTTCTATCCAAGATGTTGCTGAGTCATCACTTATAGAAGAGGTAAAATGGTGTCAGTTCGAGGATCCCAATCTGTTACAGTACAAGGATGTGGCTCTTAACAAGGAAAGGACTCAATTCAAAATTTTGTCTGATGGGGTATTATTATGTGAAGGTAGGCTATGTGTACCCGACGTTGCAGGGCTGCGGCAATAAATTATGGGTGAGGCACATAATGCTCGATATTTTGTTCATCTTGGATCCACTAAAATGTATCATGACCTCAAATATTTGTATTGGTGGGATGAGATAAAAAGAGACATTGCAGAGTTTGTTAGTTAGTGCCCTAATTGTCAGCAAGTTAAGATCGAGCATCAAAAGCCCGCTGGATTACTACAGAAAATGGAAATTCCCACTTGGAAGTGGGAAAGAATTAACATGGATTTCGGTACAGGATTACACCGCACCCCACGCAGGTATGATTCTATTTAGGTTATTATTGACAGATTGACGAAATCAACCCATTTTCTTTCTGTCAAGACTACGTATTCGGCTGGGGATTATGCTAGATTGTATATTAAGGAGATAGTAAGACTGCATGAGGTTCCTATATTTATTATAACCGATAGAGGTGCCCGGTTTACGACTAACTTTTGGAGGTCATTTTAGGAAGGATTAGGGACTCAGATGAGTCTTAACACTACATTTCATCCTCAATCCGATGGACAGGCCGAGCACACTATTCAAATGCTGGAAGATATGTTGCGGGCCTGTATCATTGATTTCAGAGGTAGCTGGGATGATCATTTGCCACTTATTGAATTTTCTTATAATAATAGCTACCATTCTAGCATTCAGATGGCACCGTATGAAGCTCTGTATGGTAGGAAGTGCAGATCCCCGATTGGTTGATTTGATGTGGCCAAGACTAAATTAATTAGGCCAGATGTGATACAACAAGAAGTTGATAAATTGAAGCTTATTTGAGAGCGGTTATTGGCTACCCAGAGTTGATAGAAATCATATGCAAATAAGCGACGTCAACCACTAGAGTTTCAAATTGGCAACTGGGTATTTCTGAAGGTGTCACCTATGAAGGGTGTGATGAGGTTCGGCAAAAAGGGTAAGCTTAGCCCGTGGTATATCCGACCTTATCAGATTACCCAAAGGATAGGCGAAGTCACCTATAAGCTAGACTTACCATCCGATCTGGAGGTAGTGCACCCGATATTTCATGTGTCTATGCTTCGTAAATGTGTTGGTGATCCCTCCAGAATATTCCCTATAGAAGATGTGTAGATAACAGAGGAGCTGTCTTACAAAGAGCAGCTCGTAGCCATTTTAGATCAGCAGGTGAGAAGATTGCGCACCAAAGATGTACCTTCTGTCAAGGTTTTATGGCGGAATAATAACCTAGAAGAAATAACCTGGGAGGTAGAAGGCGAGATGAAGAAAACATATCCTCACATGTTTCCTATGCCATCAGGTAACTTAAATTCTGTAATTGATTAAATTAATTAGTAATTAATTATGTATGCCACCCATATAGAATATCCTCCCCGGAATACTTTTAAGACTTATAAGGCCAATTTAATATTTGGGGATGAATGTTTTAAAGGGGGGAATGTTACATCTCGCACTTTTGCGCATTCGAAAAGAAAAAAAAAATTAACTTGCTAGGAATGGGGTTATGATTTATTTTATGTAATACCGGTGTGATGTTTAGGGAAAATTGATGTAGAAATACGGAGGAAGGCCGAGGGCAACAATTAGGAATTTTGGAAATTAGTTTTGTGAATTACAAAGTAAGACTTATAGTTTTGGGCTCAAAAAAAGATAATAATAATAAGAGAAATTGAGGCCCAAAGCAAGGAGTGACCCAAGTCCATGGAAAATTAATTCTATGTAGAAGACTTACTAAGAAGGCCCATTATCATTTATATAGATATATCATCTACTCACTAGAATCTTCAAGAGATAAAGTCATCAAACAAGAGAGAGAGTGAGAGCATAAGAGCCCCTTTTGGCCGAACCATAGGAGAAAAAGGAAAAAAAAATCCAAGTTTTTCAACTTTGATCCAAAAATCTCTTTCTTCTTGAATTTTTGTTAAGTTCGAGGCCCTCTTCAACGTGGTATAATTAATTAAGCGAGAAGACTACATTTGGGGCAAGTGGAAATTTGAAGAAAAAGGTAAGAATTCTTTTCTTTTTTTCATGGTATGGAAGAAGTGTATGTGTTGTAAGTGTCAGAATTAAAGAAAAATCATGAAATTGGGATGTATGTATGTGTGTGTGACCGTATGGGTGTGCAAGTGTGTGTGGACGTGTGGTGTGATGGTGAGGGGAAGAGAAATTGAATTTTATTTAGCTTGTTAGTTACATCGTTATGGCGGTTATGGTGTAATAAAAAGTTTAATGATTCGAGACGGCCTTGAAATTGGCTATAAGTTGTTATAGTGAATTATGTGATTTTAGTATAGTTTTTATGTAATTATGGAAGTAGAATTCTAATATGGAAATTATTGTTATTCTTAATGAATTTGGAAGAAGACAATGCGACTTGGTAGTTTCGTTGCGTTCGTAGAAGTTTTGGGTGGATTATGGTTTTGGTGAATTCTTTTGTATATTGGGTGGAATAATGTGAATTACTTTCGCATTGTGTTTAAGTGGTCTTGAGTTAGTGAATGAATATGAAATGTCGATATTAGTTGAAGGTGTGAAGTTGGAGTAGAATTTAATGCTTTGTGTAACAAAAAAAAAGAAGAGAAGAAGAAAGACTATTAGTGTAAATTATGTTTTGTAGTAGTTGTTGACGTTGTCGGCATGCTTGTGGGTGTTTTTGTTGATATTCTGGCCGAGTTAAATTCTCGGAGATGTTGAACTTATAGGGGAGATGTTGCCCAAATTTTTGTAGGCAAGTAAGGGGTTAAAAATTGAACTCTTAAAGGTAGATAACTTATATTTTGTAATTGTGACCATTTGTAGATTTTGGAGAAAATAGGATTTGAGTTTGAGTGAGCATAAGAAGAGGATAAGGTATGTAAAGTTCTCCCTTCCTGTCAAGCCCCGGGAGGGTACCCTAGACGTAATCGGCATTCAGAAACCATTTCTGGCTCTCAAGCGAACCACATAGCCTGATCAGACATCCGTTCAACTATTAAATCTGCGGAAGACTCAGAATAAAGAGAATATTTGGCGGGCAACTCAAATCATCAATCTAACTCAAAGAATAAAGTCCATGGGCCAACAAATCAACTCCAATATTTGTCATTAAAAATACTTTGACAAGAATAATTCTAGGAAAGAAATACTCAACCGACCCATCACTATCTAGTCTATGAAGCCTCTATTACTACTATCTAATTGGTGCCAATGAAATATTCATGGCTACCTCAAATCAAAATAAAAAGGCTAAAATCAAAGCAAGAATAACATGAGCGGTGTCCTCCAAATGTAGGGGAGGACTCACCAATACTCTGAGTGTGAATAGATCCCCAATGATGCTCCTATTGACGATCTCTTAAACCTGTCTCTTCATCATGAAACAATGCAGGTCCAAATGGACGTCAGTACATGGAATGTACGAGTATGTAATATAGCAGAATGAAACATACCTCAAGGAAGAGTAATGTTGGTTCAAATACCTCAATTCAGAAAGATAAGAGGGACTCGATTAAAGTGTCATAAGTCTAAAGTAAGAATAAAATTTTTAGACAAAGACCAATCATATACCATCCAATCCAGTCTAATCATGTACGATACAATTCAATTAAATCATTCAATCCCATTCAATCATATATCGTTAACTCGAAGTCAATCACATATCATCTAATCAAATCCAATCACATATCCAACCAAATCATGTACAATCCAATCACAATTCGTCTAACCCAATCCGATCATATACCATAAACTCAACAATCAACTCAAAGGACTCAACTCAATAAATATGCAAATTAAACTATGCAATGTTTTACAATTCAGCTCAAACATCTACAATCACAATCGAAACCAATCATATCAAGCACAATCCATTCAATTGGGAGTTTCTCTAACCGACAACTATCACCATATGAGCGAGTGATAGTACAATAATTCGACGTTGTTGCCACGTCCGTCCATACTTTGCTAGGGTTTGAACGATCAACCAATCATGGATCCAATCCAACCAAGTCCTATAATGTTAGGACAGTAAAATGGGAAACATCCGACTTTAACGGTTCGATTCCATGGGAAGCATTCGACTTTAACGGTTCAATCCCCTTCTACGTTTGGCGACGTAGTTTATTGGTTCGAGTATGGACTGTACTCTTACCCAATTTGGTGCTCGATACTCCTCCCAAGACTCAATATGCTCATATCTATCAAGTGAGTAAAATACTCAAAATACTCATTTAGTCTCATTGGACTCTTTCAAATCAACTCATTTAGTCTCATTGTACTCTTTTCAAAACTCAATCAAATTTGGCCTCGTTGGACCTTCTTTCAAATCGACTCATCTCAAATCATCAAACTCTTCTCTTTAAAATTTATACAATCTCAACTCAATCTCAAAAATTGACATTTTAAAGTAAAAATGCTCAACTCATTTATACTCAAAATACTCAAGTTCAAAAATAATTAAAAGACTTCTGAAACTCAACTCATGCTTAAACTCTTTTTAAATCATATATGAAAATAATCATTCTTTAAAACTCAACATAGTGTATAAATAGTTTATGCAAAAATGCTCACAATCATTTATTTAAAACTCCTTCTCAAAAGATCATTTATTTTCAAAATGCTCATAAGACTCCAATCAAATTCAAATTATGCAAGTCACATATCACATAATCACATTTGACTCCAATCCACTTCATCACACAACATCCTCATCAACATAACCTCTTCATTCACATCATCGTCAAACATCATCATTCACATCATCATCACATCATCATCAAACATCATCATTCACATCATCATCACATCATCATCAAACATCTACTCCAAAATCCGTATTTAATTCTACATTCCATTTATAAAAACAAAAGTGACATTTTAGCTCTACCAGTGTTTCAATTCTTTTTATGCCATTCACATTCATAAATATTCCAATTCATTCTTTTCATTCCAATCAACATATATACACAAACCATCCATCTCAAACTCAAGACAAATTATGACCAAAAAGAAATCTCATCTTGGATTCATGTGAATGAATACATGAATCCATACTCTCAACAAAACTCAACCCGAGAAAACCATCAATACATATGAAGCTATATACAAAATTTCATTTGTAGTCAATAATATGAAATATAACTATTCAAGAATTTAAGTCATGAAAATTGCCAATCAATTTCTAGTACATAAAAATATTCTAGAGTTTAGGAAACATTTCAAGAAAAATCTTCATAAAAGGTTCAAATCTTTCACAACTTCTACCTAACACATCTATGGGCATATGAAAGAGGTCAATCCATATTTTAGGTTAGCCTTACATACCTTGCTTGAAGATCATCTCACCGGAAACCAAGACTTGACTTGAAGATCTTGAAGGCACTCTTTGTTGGAAAAGGATTTGGAGAAGAAGAGAGGAAAACTCTAGGGCTTTTTTAGAAAGAGAGGGACTAAAAAAAATAGTCCCAAAACGTCCGAGGATAGTGTATATATAATTTGGGGAAATACCCAAATTTCCCTTTCTCCAAAAATCTAGAAAACAGGCTAAAAATGCTTCTGGCGTGATAGTGGCGCGTCGCGCCACTGCAGCGCCAAGTCGAATAGGCTTAAAACCTGTACACCTGCTAGTGGCGCATCGCGCCAAGGACCAAACTACTGAGGCTGTTTGATGGCGTGATAGTGGCGCGTCTCGCCCTTACTGCGCCAAGCCTAAGTTTTCTGGGTTCTGGGAAATAGGCTTAAAAACCCTGCACATCTCCTAGTGGCATGCCGCGCCAGAGACCAAACTACTGAGGCTTTTTTCTGGTGCGATAGTGGCACATCGCGCCACTGCAGTGCCAAGCCCAGGTTTCTAGCAGTTGTCACCCAGGCTTGAAATTCCTGCAGTACTAGTCCGTCTTAGGATAGTCATAACTTTTGACTTCGGACTCCAAAATTTACAATTTTGGTGGCGTTGGAAAAAAGACTCAAAGACCTTTAATTTGATAGGTCATGGGCCATACAATTTATCCTATTTTAGGAGATATGGTCATTTAAAGTTAACCCTTATATTAACTCGTCCGAAAACTTAATCGATTGGAGTTTTTTGGACTCGACTTGGTGTTAGAGATCCCTTATGACCCCTAAAAACATCTAACACACTTCAAATACTTAGGAATTAATCCTAACTCATGTGAAAAATTACGAGTCCTCCGATCCGAGTCTACACTCACGTGAATAAATGTTCTAGTCTTTGCAAAAAAAATTCCGGGATGTTACACTTCCCTTTTTTGGCATATCCTAAGTGTAGTAAGTTGTAATTTGAGCCTCGGGGAAAATTTTGTCCATGGAAATCCGAATTTAATTTTCCTACAAATTCATTCAGTGAAATTGAATTAAAAACTCATGTATATTGAAAAGAAACGTGCAAACATCCGTAACTTCTACTTATGAGATCAGATCATCCTATAACCTTAATAGATGACTCCCTAGAGCCAAATGTTTGAAATTCATGTATGCCACCTTGGCTTGGCCGGAGGTAGGCCCACTAACTCTGATATCCGCCCAGTTTGTTCTATCTAGTTTATTCTCATATGACATAAAGAAATAGCTTTTGTCTATGGTTTTTCCTACCAAAGAATAATGTCCTAATCGTCCCCTTATGTTCTAATACCCATTTTGGGGCTGCAAATATAATTTTAGAAATGCTCTATATATGTGCTGCATTAGTTTCTCATTACTCTGCTCTGCATACTATTATGATATCGTTCGCCAGAATCCAGGGCAGTTGTGTAATCGTATGCCCTATAATATACTCGGTAGTATGATGTGTTACGGGTCCCGAGACCTTGTCATAGGGCCGGGTACCATATGTGGTGTCATAATGTCATATGGTATATGATATGTTCTGACGATATGACATGTTGTGATGATATGATATGTTCGGGATTTGTATAAAGACTTGAAACTTTCTGGAGTATGATGTGGTGTGGTACCAACATCGGAGTGGTGACCACGTTCTTGAGCCTTAGGAATGATTTCTTTTATTTGTATTTTGTATATGTTTCAGTACAGATTTTGATGTCCTAGTTTGGTAAGTGCTCCTTGTACCTTTCCTTTTAGTTACAGTTTGAATTATGTATATATATATACACACTTTATGCTTTACATAATCAGTACACATTTCGTACTGACCCCCTTTCTTCGGGGGCTGTATTTCATGCCCGCAGGTACAGATGTTCGTAATCCATCAGCATAGGCTATACACCTTCTGCTAATATAGAGTGCTCCTTTGACTCGAAGCTTGCATTTTGGTACATGTCTTTCCTATGTACATTCTCCTGTATATTTCACCATTTGGGTACGGCGGGACCCTGTCCCGTCATATGTTTCTACTATGTTCTGTAGAGACCTGTTGTCACGCCCCGGGAGGGTGCCCTACACGTAACCGGCACTCGAATGCCATCTCTGACCTCCGAGCGAACCACCTGGTCCAGTCACACCTTCATTCAATCACATTCTCTTAGCGGAAACTTAATTAGTAAAATACTATTCACAATATAGGCCAAAGGCCAAACATATATCAACTCAACAAACACATAAAATAAGACTCCTCAAAAATAACCATTCAACCTCTCCACACTCCAGTCTATGAAGCCTCTATTCAAGTCTAAAAGGTGCCCATGACAAGTCCATGGCTACCAACAATCAAAATAAAGGAAATGACAACAAAACTGTACATGAAGGTTCAACATCCTCCGGAAACTAGGAGGACTCACCAACTAGCTGAGGGTGTATGTGGATCTTCAACGGAGCGCCGGTTGATGATCTCTAGTACCTGTCTCTGCATCATGAAACGATGCAGGCCAAATGGCATCAGTACATGGAATGTATGAGTATGTAAAATGGCCGAATACAACGAATATCAAGGAAGAATTAATCAACTCGAAAGCTCAACTCAAGAGGAATAACAACGCAATCAAATGTCTTAAGTCTAAACAAGAATATGATTTAGACGGGACCAATCACATACAATTCAACTCAATCTGACTCAGAGTACGATCAAGACCTATTTGGGAGTTTCTCTTAACCGACAACCATCACTTATGAGCCAGTGAAAGTACAACAAACCGACGTTGTTGCCGCGTTCGTTCATACTTTTCCAGGGTATGAACGAATCAACAAATCATGGATCCAATCCAACCAAGTCCTATAATGTCAGGACAAATCTCTCGGGGAAGCATCCGACTTTAACGGTTCAATCCCCCCTACGTTTGGCAACATGGGTATTGGTCTCGAGTATGGACTATAATCTTGCCCAATTCGGTGCTCGATACTCCTCCCAAGACTCAATGCTCATACGACTCCATCCAATCAACTCAATCAACTCATATCAACAAGTCTCATTACAATCTTGTCAACTCATAAACTCTATCACAATCAAATCTCTTCCAATCGTACTATCCGATCAATGTCAATTATCTCTTCAAAAGGAATTTAAATGCACATTTATAGCAACATATAGATATAATCAATCATTACCTCTATCCATTTGAGAAATCTTTGTGACTCATTACAACTTCAAGACTTTAAATCAATATTTTAAAATCGACAACATTTTTAGGAAAGTAACATCCTTTATCACAATCTAAATGAATTCAAAGGTCACTAAAGCATGTTTAACAACTCATCCTTATCAACTCATACTCACATAAAGGCCCATTTTAAGGACTTTTTAGCTCAACAACATCAACATATTTAGAGTCAAATAAATGTGGGACGAAGCTCATGCAAATATAACCATACAAAGAAAACTCCATTTTTCATGAACATCTAACCTCAAAGCAAGAGTAGGGCACATGGGTGGACTCAACCCATGTTTTGGATAGCCTTACATACCTTAGTGAAGACTTGAAGAAAACCTTGATGTCGGGTCTTCAATGGGGGACTCAAATCTTGAAGCTCTTGGGACAAATCTTTGTTGAGAATGGAGAAGAAGAAGGAGATAAAGAAGAGAGAGAGAGAGAGAGAGAGGAACTTCTAGGGCTTTTTGTACGTTGTGGTAGTGCTACAGGCACGTATATCGCACAACCAAAAATTCATAGATGGGCTATATTTGGCTCATGAACAAATACTAATTGTGATGGAGAGTATTTATTATAATGTGTCGATGTGAGACGCACAAGTGCTGCTGCATATAAGATAGCATGACCCCAAATAGTAGTTGACAATTTTATTTTCATTAATAGAGGTCTTGCTATCAATTGTAGGCGCTTAATAAATGACTCTGTAAGGCCATTTTGAGTATGAACATGAGTAACAGGATGTTTAATTTTTATCCTAATCGATAAGCAATAAACATCAAAAGATTGAGATGTAAATTTTCTAGCATTATCAAGGTGAATGGCCTTAATTGGATAATTGTCACGCCCCGAAAGGGTACCCTAGATGTGGCCGACACTTAGAAATCATTACTGGCTCCCAAGTGAACCACTTGACCTGATCACACATCTGTTCATTCATTCAATTAGTGGAAAACTTAAAATAAAGAGGTAATTAAGTGGGCAATTTCAATCAACAATCTAGCTCAAGGAAGAAAGGTCATGGGCCAATAAATCGAACTCCAATCTATATCGTTAAATAGTTTGACAAGAACACTTGACCTCATCACACATCCGTTCAGTCATTCAATCAGCGGAAGACTTAAAATAAAGAGGTAATTAAGTGGGCAATTCCAATCAATAATCTAGCTCAAGGAAGAAAGACCATGGGTCAACAAATCGAACTCCAATCTATGTCATTAAATAGTTTGATAAGAGCAATTTAAGAAAATAAAATACTCAATTAGCCCATCACTATCTAGTCTATAAAGCCTCTATCACTACTATCTAATTGGTGCCAATGAAAAGTTCATGGCTATCTCAAATCAGAATAAAAAGACTAAACTCGACGCAAGAATAACATAATTGGTGTTCTCCAAATATAGGGGAGAACTCACCAATAAGCTGAGTGTGAACAGATCCTCAATGGTGCACCTATTGATGATCTCTTAAACCTGTCTTTGCATCATGAAATGATGCAGATCCAAATGGACGTCAGTACGTGAAATGTACGAGTATGTAATATGGCAGAATGAAACATGTGTCAAGATAGAATAATATCGGTTCAAATATCTCAAGTCATAAAGATAAGAGATACTCAATCAAGGTGTCATAAGTCTAAAGTAAGAACAAAGTTTAGGCAGAGACCAATCATATACAATCCAATTCAATCTAATCCAATCATTTACAATTCGATCGAATTTAATCATATGCAATCTGATCCAATCCAATCCAATCATATACAATCCAATACAATTATGTACAATCTAATTCAATTACAATTCGATCACATACCATCCAATCCAATCTAATCATATTAAATCCAATCCAATCCAATCATATTCAATTCAATCCAATCCAATCATGTACAATCCAATTCAATCCAATCCAATCATTTACAATCCAATCACATACCATCCAATCAAATCCAATCATATACAATCAACTCAACAATAAAGTCAAAAGACTCAATTCAATAGATATGCAAATTAGAATTTAGCAATGTTTTACAATTCGACTCAATCATCTACAATCTCAATCAAACCAATCATATCATGCACAATCCACTCAATTTGAGAGTTTCTCTAACCGACAAACATCACCTATGAGCTAGTTATGTACAACAAGCCAACATTGTTGTCATGTCCATCCATACTTTGCCAGGGTATAAATGAATCAACCAATCATGTATCCAATAATCAATCAAGTCCTATCTGACTTTAACGGTCCAATCCTTTTCTACGTTGACTATGTAGTTCATGGGATTCGAGTATGGACTATACTCTTACCCAATTCGATGCTCAATACTCCTCCCAAAACTCAATATGCTCATAAAACTCTATCCAATCAATTCAATCTAATCATATCGACAAGTCTCATATGGACCCCTATCAATTTATTAATTTTATCACAATCAAACCTTTCAACAAATCATACTATCCAATTAGTTTCAATCACATCTTTTAAGAGTAGTTACATATACTTGTATAACAACAAAAGTTATGTTCCTATTTTATGCAATTCACATTCATAGCTATCCCAATTCATGCTTTTCATTCCAATTAATATATTTACATAATTATTTACAATCAATATATATATGGCTACAGTTTATGAAATAACATATGAAAAGTAATTGTTCAAGAATTCAAGTCATGAAGATCATCAATCAATTAATAGTATATAAAGATATTCTAGGGTTTTAGGAAAATTCAAGAAAACGTTCATGAAGGGTTCGAGTCTTTCACAATTCCTATCCAACACATCTATGGGGTATATGGAAGAACTCAATTCATATTTTAGGTTAGACTTACATACCTTAAAATCTCCATAAATCTTGATGAAAAATCTTAACTTGAAGATGAACAAACAAGAGACCCTTTCTTGAAATTCTTGAATTTGTTTTCTTGAAAATCCTATGGTTAGGATTAAAGATTTTTCTTAGCGATTCATAAATAGATGAAAAAGTTTTGTTTGAAAAGCTTGAAATCTATGAAGGAACTACCTTGTTGAAGAATCTCGAAAAAGAACCCTAACTCGATACTTTCTTGAAAATTCTTGAGCTTTAATTTTTAAAAATGAATGAGAGGGCTTTAAATGAGAAAAACTCATTTCTACAAGTTTAGGGACATTAGAATAACTCCCCAAAGGGTTATAGGACAAAAATAACCTTAAAAAATAAAGGGGACGTCGTTCGGCTTAGGCAGTGGAGTTCGTGTCCTCTCCGTATCGTGAACTTCTGCAAGGATAGAGTATCTTCAGTAACACAGTCATAACTTTTAGCTCCGAACTCCAAAAAATACAATCTTTGTGGCATTGGAAAGATGACTCAAAGAACTTTATTTGACAGTTCATGAACCACCTAATTCGTTAAAATCTAGGAGATGTGGTCGTTTGAAATTGACCCTTATATGAACTCATATGAAAACTTAGCCGATAGAAATTCTTTGGAATCGACTTGGTGTTAGAGATCCCTTATGACCATAAACCACATCTAATATGCCTTAAATACTTAGAAATTGATCCTATCTCATATATACAATTTGAAGTCTTCGAGTTCAAGCATATATGCCTAGGAAGAATGGTCTGAATCTTAGCGTAGATATTTTCAATGTGTAACACATTCTTTGTATAAGGTAAGGTATCCGTACGAAAAAATCTTTACCATCGGTACATGGAATGTCCACCATTGAATAAACTAGTTAGGAATTGTTCCATCGAATATCTTCGCACAAATCTTAATAAACCAAGTATGTTTGTGTTTATCATTGTTATAGTAAAAAACTTTGTGAAAAGCTTTGATATAATCCTAATATTTCATGTTAATGTTCATGTTATTAACACAAACCTGTCGCTCATTCATTGTGGAGATTCCCCACACTTCGACAGATATAATTTGTTTGATGATTATTTTTGAGAAGTTATAAACGTTCTCTTCTGTGGTGAAGTATTGAAAGTCAGCACTTCCTGTTTTGATCAATATTGTCTCATAATATGTGCGAGTCTTATATGACTCACCTGAAAAATATAATCCCCTTTCTAAATATCTTTGGAAGATTTTCCATGGCTCGTCTTGTTTCTGAATATCAGAGTTTTCTAA